>NC_140589.1:888198321-888895821 GCF_964204655.1 Triturus cristatus | reverse complement strand
TAAAATGAGGTTTGGGATGAGTCAAAGAAGGGATACATGAGGGTTGTTTGGGAGATCATAGTAGTAAAATAAGGTTTGGGGTGTGACAAGGAGGGAACAGTCTAGAAAGGGTTATTTTGGAAATCATAGTAGAATGAGATGTGGTATGAGTCAGAGTGAAGTTAGAGGATATATTGAGATATGTATGGGGAGACAGAGTAGTGCATTGGATAGTCAGTTTTTTTAACTTTTTTCTACAGTAGGAGTAAAGTAATAAATATATAGATTCATAAATACATAGGGTATACATGTGTCAGGAAGATAATATATCAAGATTTAGAGTTGTATTGTAAAAACTCAGTATTTCAAGAGTTGTACTTGAAGTTAATTAATTTTTGTATTTTTATAACTAATATTTTTATTATTTAATTTTAATATAATATTTTCCTCAATATTTCAATAGTGAAGCACTTGTAGATAGAATAGGTATGATATTTACATATAATGATTCTTCAGCGAGATACCCCAAAGAAGGGGACAATATAAGTGTTTTTTTTTTTTTTTTAAAGGGACATTCATTAGTGAAGCTGGTACTGCTGCCAAGTGTGTAAGTGGCCACTTCTGGTTATCATAAAGGAGCAGATGCAGCACGACTGGGGCCCAAGGATTTGAGGGTCCCACTGCATCACAATTATGACTACCTTTAAAAAAAGGGGCATCAGAGCTTTTTGTCCTTTCAAGCATTAGGACAGAGGTGATGATCCATCATGGAGGGGAAGAGGTAAAAAAGGCAAAGGAGATAGCCTGCTACTCAGGACTGCAGTTATCATTAGTGCAGCAGGTATAGTTGCATTGCGGTCAAAGAGTGTGAGGGGATCACAACATCCCAATTATGGGGAGAAGTTTGTTTGGGATATCTGTTTTTGTTTGATGCATTTGCTGTTTTAGAAGTCTCATATTTGGTGCAATTCATAAGCTATAGAAAACGTATTCCTGAAATCATTTCATAAGCCCCGCTCCCTGCACGCACCCATGTCCCTCCCGCTTCCCCAATCCTTGTCATAAAGTTTTGGAGGGGGGCCCGACCTCAAAACATTTTTTTTTAATAATTCTGTTTATTGAAATTAAACAAGTCTGTCATGTTTACAAATAATTACTTCATACAGCACAAAGGTACAAAGGGCTTAGAGGCTGACACAAATTTCCCCGGCTGCTCCGGGATCCATGCAATGGTATTTATATCATACAGTGTTCTTCGGGTGCGGGGACCTTCGGTGGCTCACATAGTGCTGGAGTCTTAATAAGACTCCAGACACTGCCCAGCCGAGCCCCCAGCAGCACACTCACTGACCTCTGGCCCCACCGCACTCTGCCAGCTTTGGAGTAAATGAAGACAGCCTGGAAATGCAGCAAATAAACATTGCTGCACTTCCAGACCTCTTCATTTACATGTGCTTGCAGAGGCCTTTGTGCCCCCCTGGGAACACAACCACGCCCCCCCAGGGGGGTGCGCCCCACAGTTTGAAAACCTGTGGCTTAGAAACAGCAGAAGTGAGGTTATTGAAGCACTGGGAGGAAAGACTGCAAATATAAATACATATACGAAGTGTTGAGAAGATGGTATAATCACCAAGTGTGTACACTGAAGTATTACAGTGTACATCCAAATTTATGCATAAAGTATCTGAAAAAGCAACACTTTACTTGCACTTCAGAAATCTACTCCCCATATTTTTCCAAGTAGTTTAAATGCAGCTTTAAAGCCGCAGTGGAGCTCAGTTTGCGTACAGCGTGTGGCAAGGGAATAAAATACAGCTGTGTAAAGGTGCCAGGTAGCTGACTAATAATAATGTGATGCCTTCTTCAAAGGTTCACGCCCCAGCTATAATGACCTAAGTGATATCTGAACTCTGACTCCACAGTGCAGAGTGCATGCCACATTTCTCGAACAATTCCGCATGATTTCATGCAGCTGCTGAAACAATTTATATTTGTCCCTTGCTGTATGTTGAGGTCTGGGTTTTTCTTTGCATTCATGTACTTCTATACTTCAAATATGCATTTAAATACAAAATCAGCGTTTTAGTTTTTTTGCATCTAGAGCGCTTAGTGGGTCGACATTAGTATGACGCACTACGCATTGGGTGCGAATGTGAAGCCCCTGAGTGGAGAAGCTGGGCACCAACTTTGGGTTGTGGAGGATTTACTCAAATGCAAAACTGTTTTTTTTCACCTTCTAAAGATGTCTAGTCTGTTGTAAGGAAGGGGGTTTGGTATGCCTGACACACACTAAGATTTCAGGACATGGCTGCAGCCCCTAGTGGTTGCCTACATCAGTAGCGGATTGTGTAAGGGAAATTTGGAGAGGCCGCGCGAGGGGTCGATTTTTTTTTTGTTAAACGTACCTCATGGTCTTTTGCTTGCTGCTATTCTCCTCTGGGCACAGGCTGGGAACCTGTGCCTGCTGATCTCTCTACCCACCAACACAGCTGGGTTAGAGAGATGTCAATGCGCATGATGGTTTGGCTGTCCTAAGATGCCCCGCCAAACTGTCATGCGCACTGACAGCAGGGCCCACCAGCCCTCCTCCTCCAGCTGCAGTGCTGTGGCCTTGCCCCCAGGACTCCGCCACAGGACAAAAAATTAAATAATCTCCATTAAGATCATTACATTTTTCATTTGCCTCTGCGGGCAGTGGGGCGATGACGCTCTTACACCATAGCGGAGGAGCCGCCCCTGGCCTACATTGTCAGACCTATATTATATCACACACTTGTTTTTTTTAAATTCAAGTCCTTTTTATTGAATTTTCAAAAAATGAACAAATAAGTAAATAAACACAATGATAATAATATAAACAATAAGAAACCACAATGATATAAACAATAAGAAATGCAAATTAAATAGAAATAGAAATAAATAAAGATTACTCAAGTGCCTTACCATGGGAGTCGCTGTGACGCTGTAGTGACATACAGGTGGTCAAACAAGCACAGTTGCAGTCGAATTAGTGTATAATTTTGTCATTTTAAATGTTTTGGTGGCAGAATCGATGCAGTACGGTGTTTAATAATGTCACTCAAAAAAGCCCACAGAGGAAACGCTCACGATAATAACAGAGGTGCAAGTTTATACTCGCTCTGTACGGAGTCAAAAATACACTTCCAAGCTCCTTCCTGCCCTTTGGTGCAAGGAATTAACAAACAAGGACTGACATGTGGCGAGGCAGGGTGGGTGGTGACACAGACCACCATGAGCAGTAAACAAAGAAAAAATTGGCCCCCAAAAAGAACTCAAACACAGAAGCGTAAACATACCAGTAATTTGGCGATCCTTTGTGGGAGGAAACAAAGCACAAAAAGGAGGAACAAAGAGGAAGGATTAACCAATAGCCAGCAAGCATTTTTGAAGGGCAATCGAAGGAATGAAGAAAAAGGCAATCGGCGGGTTGTAAGCCCACAGAGTGGATCCAACATGTCTGTAGAGATAGCACATGTGCTTCCTAGCCTCGACCTAAAGCGCAATAGCATCCAAATATGTAGCTTTGTCTAAATCTGCTTGCTGTTCTGATCCTAGGACACTGGCCCTGGCTACTCTCAACTTTACCCATATCCCAGTTTCTTACAGGAGCAGTAGAATTAAAAGTAAAGCGACTCGTCTACATCCCACTTCTGATGCTTTATTTACAACCACCTAGATATACTTTATCGAAGTCTGAGCTCTAGTCTATGAAATGCAAAATGTCTTGTAGAGCATACAACATAATCATTCGGAAGCCTGTTTGAGTAAAGTCAACTAACTTTTTCTCCTGAGCCTGGGTCTCAAGCTTTTGTTGCACTGTTCTAGCTCAAGCCTTTTCTTCACCCCCTAAATGAGCTGTATCCAGTAACTAAGCAGATTGCCAATGGAGCACCATTTGTAAGAGCCCTCTGAAAAATGAACATGCTGTCATAACGGCCTCCTTTCTGCTTATGACGGTTGATTGCCGGAAAATAGACCAGAAGAGCTCAAAAGCTACTTCTCATTCAATGCTTGAAAAAGCAGATAGAAATCAACTCTTTCACCTATTTTTCACATTAATTACAGGCTTCCATGTATTATAATGAAAATATTTAACAACAGTCTATTGTTATTGGGTGGTGGGTCTGGAAGCATCCTATGTTTGTGATTGAAAAAGTAAGAAAGTAATCTCTACATCCTTGTCAATGTTAGTTGTACTTAATGAAGCCCACATACCCCACAGGTATCTTGGCTCTGGCAGTAAGTAGAGGTTTTTCAAATAACACAAGAATGCTTATGTGAAGAGGCAAGTGTTAAGAGATCTTCTAAAGGAAGTCTGGCCCCTCAGCCCAAAGTGAGTTCCACAGTGAGGGGGCACCCACAGAAAAGCTGCGGCCCCCGTTTTCATTTGACTATGACTGGGTACCGAGAGAGGATGGACAAAGGCAGAGCTTAATGCATGGGAAGGTACTTACCTAAATCGTGACATAATTTAAAGGCGATAAAAAGAATTTAAAATGTATTTCTGTGTTTCACCACCAGCCAGTGCAGGTGTGACACAAGATTTTTGGGGATCTTGGGGATTAGCCAGGCCACGCATTTTGGACTGCAGCCTGCCGTCTGTGCAAGTAGAACAAGGTAAGCCGAAGTACAAAGAGATTGAGTAATCCAGCCTAGATCCAATCAGCATCTGCACTACTGTTTAAGGGGCCTCAGATGTATAAAAAGGTACTAGCTTTCTAATCTACCTGAGCAGAAAAATACACTTAGAAATTGCTCAGGATGTCTGGGGCTGCAGCGTTAACCTGCTATCAATAGTGGCTCTTGGACATTTTGCTGTGTCTGAGGGGATGGGCAAGGCATCCATTTTGGAAGGCCAGTATAAATCTTTATAGAGGTCTAGTTTGTTGTAAATGACAACAACCCTGGTTTTCTTTGCATTCACTTTGTCTGTTGTTGCCCATCGAGTTCCAAATATAGTGCATCACATTTTGGAATGTGAGTTGAGAGGAAAGGTGATCACCCATATGCAAGAAGACCAACAAATCGTTTGCTTACCTATAGAATTTGCAGCCTTTAAAGGCAAGTTCATTAACGAAGTGTTGAGCATGAATTATGAAGAGCTGTGAAGAGAAAAATGAGCCTTGGATAACTGTCAGTAGACTGTCCATCTCTTAGCCACAAATGATGTCAATTGTACCGCTGGTGAGCGACCTGATAAGGATCAACCATAGCAGAGCTAATCCCTTGATCCCAACTGGTTCGACACGGTCTACCAAGATGCTATGCTTGACCATGTCGAATTCAGTCATCAAATCAAGTATCACCGAGGTGGATGTCTTGGTGCTACTGGAGATGATCGCCCTGGTGATATTGGAGCTAGGGGATGAACCAGTGTGCTGAAATACAGTTAAACCTTGACCATAACAAGCGCCAACAGGCAAGTTGTTCCAACTAGCAAAGCAATAAAGGGGTTCTGTGACTCATATGGTGTATGTAACCAGAAAAATGCATGCTCAATAGAATTCTAAGACTTGGGTTTGCCTTTTAGACTTAAGAACTTTCCTGAGTGACGTGGGTTGTAGATCAAATCTTAAGGTTTAGCATTACTTTGTTTACTCTGTGAAAGATAGTTTCATAAAGATGCACAAATCCCAATAGCTGAGTGTTCCATAATGCTTGTTTTAGCCTCCCCACTCCTTCACTCCAAAAGCAATGTTAGTTCGAGAGCAGGTTTGAGGCATGTGAGAGTCGGCCCATTTACAAGGGCGTAGCTATAGGAAGGGGTGAAATAAACGTATTCTTGACTTGGTAGATGGGTCTGTGGGCCCAGAGTTGAGTCTGTTATCTCTGAGTCAGTTTTCTCCTCCTTAGCCAAGAATAAAACCTTGATGTAAATGACCTTTGATGCAAACAGGAGCGAGAGAGATACATAAATACACACAAACATACATACACACACCCATCTGGGAGCTCAATTTCAAAATGTGAAACCAAATAACCTGGAATCAATACTGCCTTCCCTGCTTCTTCAAATTGTGTGATCCTAGGCAATAGTTTATTTAACAGAGCCTCCTTTTTCTGTGTTATCACATATGTGTGCATTTTTAAATAGTTGAGTTTAGGATGTGGGCTGTTATGTTTGATTTAATGACTGTAGTGTTGCTCCATCTGTAATGAGAATGTAGGCCAGCTCTAAGGTTTGCATGACTACTGACTTGCTTCTTAGTTCACTAGTGGCATTGTCGTTTGGGGCAGGGGAGCCATGAATGTTTCTAAAAGCGTTAACTTTTAATAAATATCTATCTATGCAGTGGAATAATCTGATGTTCTAAGTTGAAATAATTAAAGATATAAAAAAAAATATTTGAAGAGATTGAGTCATATTTTTATATTATGCTTGTTACATTTTATACATGTGAAATGTTTTCATGGCCCAGCTCATGAAGTGACTCTTGGAGTCGATCCAGACCCATGGATTCGCTCGTCTGATTATTTGACCTGCAAGCCCACCTCCATTTGTGACTTGGGCTTAGTAAATGGGGCCAATAGTCTCTTGATAAAATGATTCGTAAAAGGCGTGAGCTAGAAACATGGATCACTGTCCACATGAACCAATTTGACAGCTCTACCATCAAGGCTTCTAATAGAAGAAATGAAGAAGAGTGTGTGCATTGGAAAATACATTTAAAATGCATGATCCCATGGCGCAGAGACGTTTTAAGGCATGGGCAAAGTGGGCTCTGGCCCTGGGCCCCAGCCGTTCATGGGGGCCCCCTGATAGAGCCAGCTCTGTTCTGCAGTCTTGCCCTGATGACCTTGAATATTTCTTAAACAGATTCCTTGAAATAAAGCTTTCCTTTAGTTTATTTTTAATGTGGGTGATATGTGACAGTCTTTTACAGACATTTTACCAAGAAAAGTTGTAAATATGTTTCATTTAACATCTATTAAAAAAGTTTCTTTTAGATCAATATAGGTCCTCACATATGAGAAGTGGGAGGGAGTCACATAGATTATTTGCTGTAATATTAGTGAGCTGCTGCTGTGTTACAATATTGAAAACACACATCACTATCCCTGAATATTGGATGTAAACACAATTTGTATTTGGACAAGTGCTCTCGTGCACTGTCAGTGACCTAGTTAAAGAGGGCATGAAAGAGCAGAAATTGGTTCACAAATTCAAAACTGTTCCGAATAGGGGCCCCCAAAATATGTTTGGCCCAGGGCCCCCAAAATCCTTAAAACGTCCCTGCCATGGCGAGGACTCCAGGCCATTGTGTTGTACGTCAACGTAGTCAGGAGTATTCGGGGAGAACTGCCAGCCCAGGTGGGACGGGCAGGGGCATACCTTCATCTAGGTTGTTTGGGGTGTGACACCTGTCACATTTCTTTCTTGGTTGTTTAGTTGGATTTGAGGGCCCGAGTCAGGTCTGCTATGTCTGTATGGATTTTGTCTTCATTCTCATTTCTTTAAGAGATATTAACTTCTGCAATTTTCTTTTATATTGGGATCTTAAATATATATAGTGATGGGTTTACCAAATAAGTAGTAAATCTTTACCCATAGAAATACTCCATAAATGGTTTCAAATGCACTACTACTTGGAATTCACAAACGTTGGCAGTGGTAGGCTTGGAAAGCTGCACCTCGCCCAAGATTCCAAGCATACTACTGGCAATCAAACACCCACAGGGTGATGGAATGAATGCTTGTAAGTAGTCTAACCAGTGGCATCCCTTGGAGTAGCATTCCAAGCCATCGTTTTTCACGCACTGTGCCACTCTAGAAAGAGGATCCCACGTAATGCAAATAGGTACAGATCCTGTTCCGCCTGGAAACAATTGAACTCTATACCACCTTGCAGCCCACTTCTTTTCTTTAGTTGAGTAATTTGAGACTGCCCCCCCCCCCCTCCTGAATATCACTAACTATTCTACGTCCCTGCCCATTCATCGCGGGCGGGGTGAAATGTTGCTCTTATCACAACCTTCCCAGAACACGTGCTGGGGACACATTTTACTTGGTTTCTTTTATTTTACCTATACTCGGGGACACATAAAAGCCCCTTCATAACCTGTGTTGTTTATTTTGTAATAACTTTACAGCCTCAAGTGTTGCAAGCTTATGTTTTCATTTGATTTTTGTTTGGTCTCTCACTGTTTCTTGCCCCATTCTCTTCTAATTTTCTACTGGAAGCAAGACATCTTACTCAAACATGTTTTTTACAATATAACTGAATATTAAAATCTTCACGGTCCGAAGTGGAAGCAGCTCTGTTATTGTAGAACCAAACATCAGAGCGTAGGAACATAAATAGCTGGATTTCTTTGGAAGCTTCTGTCCTACCACGTTCTTGTGCATTCCATTACGCCTCCTACTTGCCTCCTACTGCCTTCTTTCTGAATTAATAACCAAACACTGACTCTTAAGAAACGTGAATGTTTTGCGCCATATTTACAAGACTGTATTATTCTATTTTTGTCCCTTGTATGTGTCAACAGGAGTACGACTCCATCGTGAAGCTCGTGGAGACTTTGGAAAAGCTTCCCACATTTGACTTGGCGGGCCATCACCACGTGAAGTTTCATTATGCCTTTGCGCTGAATAGGTAAGGGCTCTTTCTGATTCTACGGACTCAGTCGGTGGCCATCACCAGGGCCTTCATGCAGTTCTGTAGGAATTTTGTGATTTTTGGCATGTAGAACACGCTAGCAGGGCCAGTTTTAGCGCTGGTGGCGCCCGGTGCGACAATCTTTTTTTTGCCCCCTTCCCCCATGACCTCCTCCTCAGATTTGCTCACTACTGCCCGGCAAAAGGGCCCCTCATCTCGCCTTGGCCCCTCTCTCGCATACATTTCATTTGTTTTAAAGCACTGGTAAAGGCTGGCTTTACTAATCCACTCAGTTATCCACTTTAAATACAGATCTGTTCTTTGCAGCAGGCATTTTAACTCTCAGCGCTACTTTATGGTGAGTTAAAACTGTCACTAGACAAAACTTCGAGCTCTCTCTAGCAGGGACATTGATCACAAGAGTTATCTTGACATTTTTATTGCTGCCTGAAATCTGGAGGTAAAAGGACCTCTGCATCCGCTGCTTTTAAATTGTAAGTTATTGCCAAACGCAGCGCCCCCACCTGAGGTCAGCGCCCCTCCTCCAGGTCTTCACCCAGTGCAACCGCACCAGTCGCACTGCCCTAAAGCCGTCCCTGCAAGCTGGTATTGGCGCAGATGATTGTGGCATAAATTACTAAGTGAATTATCTTATTAAGAATATTTATATTCCCGTGGTTCATTTCATTGCTTTACTTATGAACCCATTTATTGTAATCGATACAGTTGAAGTAAATCACTTTGTACATTTCCATTGTTTGTTCACATGTACACATTTTCTAAACGTTTTGAAACTTTCCGTAATGCACACTGGAATCAACCAATGCTTAATTGGAGCCGGGTGTTTGCAGTTGGAGCCCATCAACACTCATTTTTGGGGACTGACACTTATTTTTCTTCATAGGACATTCCCAGAGAGCAAGAGAGGAAATTCACAAAGGGGAAAAAACTAGGGAAAGGGAACAATCATCACAAAGGGAGAAAGCATGAACCTGCAAGAGTGAGATAAAGGGGCAGGGAGTGTCTGGTAGTTGATTAAAGAGGCATGAGGTGTGTTGAAGGCTACGCAGCCTTTGTGCCAACATCTGATAGTGCTGGCTGCAGGCCTCTGAGAAAATGGGCACCTTACTCATTCTTTTACAGATCAAGCACAGCAACTAGCTACTATTTCTAACAAACCTGGGTTAATTCTGTTCCACGCAAGTGCTTTCAGCAGATACAACATTGATATGGTATTACTTTTTGGGATAAGAAATTCAATTTTGTGATGTTGAGTTGTATTCCCTGGAGAGCTCTGCAAAGTCTTTTATTTTTAAAGCTGTGTTGATATGATTTTACCATACTCTTCCAAATCTAACGAGCATTGGCAAAGCCAATGGGTATTACCTATTATATGAGGACTGTTGGCTTTGGGATGTATTGTAGCCATGCTTGCAGCAGCGCAAAAACTAATTTAAAAACGCGCTATGACGCAGCCATTGCTAATATGTTTCTTTTGTGAACTGCATTAGAGCTAGATGCATGAGTTATTTTTTAATTATTATTTTTAAACCATGCTGCACAGCAACCACGCTGCTATACAGCTTGGCCACAAATCATTGCCATGCTCATGTAGTACAGGATGAACAAAAGGCATTGGCAGAGCCATTAGTCTTCGCGGAAAGATCTGTTGGCTTTCCGAATGCTTGTTAGGTCTCGCACAACACCCCTGTGATTTTGAGCAATTCAGTTAACCTCTCGATGCAAGAGAAAGAAGAAAATGACATTTGGCAAAAATCCAGTCACATAAAGAAAGCAATCGCACCCATGTCTTAGTGAAAATATATTTCGAATCAGATAACCTCTGTTGTCACAACAAAATCAGATAACATCTGCTGTCACAATAAACATCCCTTTCAATTGAGAAAAAGGCTTTTTTGACATAGCTATAAATAGAAAGGGAAGAAGAAAAAATAAAAGTGCCTCAATCACAGCTCGATCAGCAGAAGGATGACAATCAAGCTGAAGCAATCAGTACGTACTTGGCCCATGCTCCAGTTAAAAGAATAGAAAGTAAAGTCCGCAAACGCGGGCCAATTAAAATGCAGCAAATAAGAATGACAACAAATCCAATTAATGTTAAGCAAATCCCCTTTTTGTATACAATCTTGCTCGCAAGCGAGAGCGCATGCGCTGCCGCAGGCAAGACCTAAAAAACACATAATTCATTATTGTGCACTGCACAACCACAACTTTCTACAGAACATGTATGTTAAAGTAAAACATTTGTAAAAACTAACATGACAACAGTCACACAAATTTGCCTACCAAATCCTGAGGTATAGAGACGTGTTGTCTATGATCAGAAGCATAAAAACATTTGAAATTCATCAGTTAAGTTAGCTAAGTAACCTTAATTCTTACTCAGCCATGCACTGGCCATAGCCTCTCACATAATTTGTCACACATGATTTCACAGACAACAACATCCACGACCGCACTGGTGAGTTAACGTCAGTTTTAGCATCAGTGACATCACTGAAACTGCTCAGCACTCCTGCACCTCTGAACCCTCATTGGCTGTGCTGAGCAAGCTCTGGAAGCAAGCCCCGCCCTTAACTATTACATACGGAACACTCTACCCCACGACCATCAATGACCCTTCAGAGCAGTCTTCAGAGATAAAGTGCAATCTAGTTTGTTGACACGAGGAATTCAAACCTTTTAATCCATCTGCTCAGTTCAACAAGCTGTTCTCTTTTAATGTCTTGCCATGAAAATATTTCGAGACATGGCTAAGTACCCAATAGTATCAAACTTCACATTTAGGCCTAGTGTTGTGTGTGTTTCTGCATGCACAATTTTGGAAACCTCCTGTGTGCTGCATCATTACAGAAAGCCGGGGACTGTAGTGTGCAGACAGGAATTAAAGGGGCATTTTATTTTAATTTTAAATTCGTGTTTTAGTTGGCACCTACATGTTTCGAGCAGCAAAAAAGCTCTGCTGTATGACTTAATGTTAGATTTAATCAAAAAATATATTTGCCAAAATACAAATGCAACAAGAAAAATAGTTTTTACAGTTCATGATCCTTTCAAGACACGCCTGTTCCCACCACTGTATTAAAAGAAAAGCTATTTGATAACATTGAATACAATAGTTTGATGAAAGATAAAGGGACACCTCTTGGAGAGGGGTAATAAATCCCGAACGTCCTTCCCTGCAACAAGCCCCCCCCCCCCCTCCCACGACGTAGCAGATGGTTTGTCCAAAGTGGTCACATGTAGAAGTCTTGTGTAATCTACAGATCTGCTCCCTTCATTTCTTAGTCAGTATCATACGCCTATTGTCTGTTTCAGATCTTTGCAGTGATGCAACTGGATGTGCTTGAGTGGAATCTTTGCAGCTCCAGATCATCTCTATTTTTCTTTTTGTAGTAGGAGTAACACTCATCGGCTCGCCTCAGCCTTTGCCTTAGAGAGATCTGCGGTGCCCCAGCCAGGGTGTCTGTCACAGGAATATGCTTTAGACTTGTGGAACGCTGTCCTTAGTCATTTATCAAACATCCTAGTATTCATTACATGTCGTGAAGTGTGATTTAATCCACTGGAAGGTAAAGCACTGATGAAGGGGATGGCTGGTCAAAAGGCCCTACAAGATCACACAGGACAAATGCTGGAACTAACCATTTGCCTGCCAGTTAATCACCTCACGAGAAAGCAACTGGAGGGTTTGAGCAGGTGCAGGGATCTGTCCATTCTGACATTTTTCAGACCTGCTCAAGCACGATCCTTTTTTATCATCCTGAGAAGTGTCAGGACAAAATGTGAACAGCAAATAGATTGGTTGCAAATGCTGAAGGGGGAGGGGTCGTCCATCCCTCCCTCTACACCACTGGAGACTGCTTCAGTGCCTCCTCTCCTTGAGGTGAGATGGGGGCCTCCTGGAAAAGGCTGGTGTTAATGTGGGTGGTGCATGCTTCCTCAGACTATCACTGTAATACCATTTTGATATCTGGCCCATGGGGAGTTCCTGTTGGCTGGAGTTAGTGCCGGTCATCGCTTTTGATTATGTGATAGTTTGATAGCTTCCTCCCTTTCAGTGACCTGGTCCCATATGTCATGTAAGGCTGCTATTTTTTGAAGACTGCAACCATACCCTGTACAGCTGAGCATGTATTCCATTCATCTTTTGTTTCTGTAGCCAGTGCCTTTAAGCTACAGGGCATTTGTATGCTAATCACAGTATTTTGTCACCCCTTTCTCCTGAATATCCTTGTTAAATCCACATTTAAAAGATGGCATGGTTCAGACCTAGCTGTAAGTACCATTGCCTTAACTTTAGTATCAAAGTCAAAAAAGCGGCTTGTACATTCTGGGGTCCCGCATAGACTGCCAGATTTCATCACCCGGCTACCAAACGTATTTGACCTTCACATTCCTAATTGCTCATCCCTCAGTACAATAAGTCTCCCTGAACAGTAAGAAACCATGAAAGTTTGTTTGTTTCCCCCCCCCCCCAATGGGTTTCCATGTTGACTCCTTGTGCCCCCCCCCCTTTAGTGACCCAGCTCTTTGCTGATGAGGGAGAAGTGAAATAGTGGAAGCTGCGAGAAGTTAATAAGTCTTTTTAAAGCTGTCCACTGCTCACTTTTTGGTAACAACTTTTTTCTTTTTCCTTAGGCAGGAAGAGAGTGCATGTGTTCTCCAGTTGTCTCCCTCTTGTGCTTCTCATGGCCCAGGCTCTATCTTGTTCTTTCTCATCTGTTTGCTTCTCTCCCCCTCACACTCCGTGTTGTTCTTTTGCCCGTGTGCTTTTGGGAGAGCGGGGCGCAGCACACAGCACTGACCACTTCATATTGTGTGAAAAAGGCCGCTTTATTGATACAGGTGCACATTATAAAACCTTTCCCTGGGCATTCCACCTTACAAAACATGAACTAACTATTTACCTACACCCCACTCCTGATGTTCCTCTGATATGCATACCCCACAACCATGTGCTACCTATTGTACTGCAGTTCTACACTTCTAACCTTATCTTTCCCCTACAGCCTATTACTCTCTCTATTAACATCTAACCCCTTAAGTCCCTATACATAACCTATAACTTCCTGCCTATTCCAGGTGAGAAGTTGTTCACCCCCTTCCCTTTCACCGTGGTTTGCTAATCGAAAGGGCCCTGCTGAACTTCTTGAAAGCTGAATAAATTTCAGCACTAAATTATGGTCCTCAAGCCTTTCCTGGCAGGCTAGTAACACAACTGAATAATATCCAAAGCTCTGTATATAAAAAAATCTTTCACACACCTTTGCAGGCACAGAGAGAGAGGCTCAAAAGACCAGATCTTGAATGTCAAGGGGGACTACTAAAATACTATATTGGGATTGTGAGGGCCACCGAGAAAACCCTTAAGGCTCTACTAGCATTCAAGGCAGAGAGCAATCCATGGCAGCTACCAACCTTCACTGCTCTGATATACTTTTTACAGACTGGTAAGAGACCGTAAATCTGCAGGTTAAGAAGACCTGGCTAGAACTGGACAAAGAAAGTCTACGTCGCACCTCGAACGCCGAGGCATTAGACGCCTCTTACATGGCTGAGAAAGCGTGGCCTTGTTTACACTAAGCCTTAGCAGCTCATACCCGCAGGAAAATCTTAAACATTTGGCTCCTTGCCCTTCCAGATGTGGATTTAAACCCCTCTTGGGCAAGGCAGGGTGAGGTGAGCACATGTAGGCTGTGCAATTACTCCAACCAATCTTGACTTCACTTGTGCTGCTGCCTCAAACTCACTTTTGATAGACATCCCTTGTTAGTCCTCTTACTCCTGGCTCAAGGGACTTGCACCTGCAGAATGGCTTCGGACTTGTGCTCTTCCATCAGCGCTCCTGTGACCCTAGCAAGGCTGGGGACATATATCGACACCATCCAATCAGCACTCCACATGTCGCTGGATGGGTCCACTGGTTAAGACTCACCGAAGCTCCACTCACCCCCTCTGAAAGCTGAAACTGTGTACTCCAGGTAAATCTTTTGTATTTCCTTCCCAGTCACCACCAGCTTGCCTCTGCGACCTACCTATACCCCTGCACCAGCACTATCACTAGCTGTACTTTTTTTTTAATGCTTTTAATTATTCCTGAAAAGGCTATTCGAACCTCGCTGGTCGCTAAGACGTTCCAACCGCACTCAGCCCTTTGAGATGTTCTTCTCCCCTTAGTCTCTCAATTTATATTCCTGATTTTTATATTTCTCGTTTTTTGTAAATGTCATATATGCTGCTTCATGTAATGATTTCAATTAATTGAACATGAATAAAATGTAATATCAGTGAACAAACCAGTTAGGGAAAGCAGCTGCTACACCCTGGTTTGGCCAAACTAACGATCATATAAGAACCTCCGAGTTGGAATTCAACTTAAAACCGACTGAACCTAAAAATGAACACTTTTTACAGTTCTAGATCTCAGTGAGAGAGAAAGCCGCCGCCAAATGTCCTTCTGTGCTTTTTAAATGTGACTTGCGGAGCCGTGCCCTCAGGCGATTCCTATTGCAAACAAAGTGTCTCTGTTGAAGATGTAGAACACAGTTGAATATCATAAAAAACTGTTAGTTGTATTCTGAATTTTGAATAAACACATCTGGAAAGGCATCCAAGTGAGTGACTCATGTGGGTGCTTTTGTTCTCTTGCCTTACTTTTATTTACGCTCAATACTCGGCTGGCTTCCAACCTCGTTGCAAAATAGTACTCCATATTCTCTTATGATTTTATTTTGCATTTTGCAATTTTTTTAAACCTTTAATGTGACAGTGTGACTAGTTGGAAAGTGACATATTCGCTAAGTCAGACGTTTTTGCCCATGGCATTCCACACTAGCTGTTTCAAGCGTGTCCATCTCACTGTGCTATTTCTGAAATACTGCTGTTTGTCACATGTCGAAAAACCATGACTTGCCAGTGATCTCAACGTACTTCCTATCCATTCTTTATGACTGTATTGTATCTTTGCTGCCGAGGCCTACACTGGTAGTTTCCGCCACAGGCGAGAGTACAGAGAGGGAGGTGTGATGTGTGCCGTGGCACGGGTAGTTGGTGCACGCTTCGGCCGCGGTAATTAGGGCTCAGACTCGTGCGTTTTGCTTCACGGCGTGGGCGCGACTCCGAGAGCCGGGCCACGCCTCTTTATTATATATACTCATATGGTGTCATGCGCCAGTGCTAGTGTGTCACCTCCGGGCGTGGGTAGACTGAACCGCTGCCCCGCCGGAGGACATTACATTCCTTCCAACCTTTATTAAACAACAAACAAAAAATCAACATGTTGATCTGTTACCAGTTCCGGGTTGGCCGTCTGCTCTCCGCTCGTACTCAGTCACAGTCCGCTGCGAGTCTCTGGTTCTTCACACCAGGAATCCTGCCAGATGGGAGGAGGGGGCCGGATTGCTCCTCAGGCCATATCTGGAATGTTCTCTCCGTTACGATGATAAGGATGGGGCCACTTTCTGCGAGACCCGGCCCTCTGGGAATCTCACAGGGGAGTCGGACAGTCCTCTGTCTGGAGTTCCGAGCAGTGATGGCGTTCCTTGGTCAGACCTGTCCAGATCATCCATGGGGATATTTCCTTGGCCATCTTCTATCGCCTCAGCCACTCTCCGTTTACTTGGACCAGCTTCCACACTGTCCGGTCTTGAAAGGTTGGGCGTTCCAGCGTGGACCTTTTTGAAGAACGATACATTCCGTGTGAGTTCTTCTGTTCCTCTCTGTACTGTTACCATCGTGCCAGTTCGGTGGATCACAGTCCACGGACGCTGCTCAAACGGGAGACGGAATTGCTTCCTGGGTGCCTGTCTTTGACGTAGACTATATCCTGTTCTTGAATGGTTGACGCTCTCGCTCTTCGGTTGACACTGGCTTGGTCGTTGGTACTGATCCTTTTGGCTAGGACCCTCGCGGTGTCAATCTGGGAAGGGTTCCAGTTTGGGTGATGAGGAATAATGTCTTGCACCACTCGACCCATGCTTGCTGGTCCCAGTGCTCTCTCCGTTGTGAGATGAGGCGTCAATCTGTATTCTCTCAGGAAACTATAGATGGCTCTCTCCAGGGGTGCTTCTGCAGCATGCACAATGCGAATGACCTTGTTGAGTGTGCATGAATCTCTCTACTTCCCCGTACGCTTGGGGCCACCGTGGTTTCACTGTTCTATGTTGGATGCCCCAAGATTTGAGATAGTCGGCAAACTCTTGCCCCTGAAAGGGTGGGCCATTATCTGTCTTCACCACCTCGAAGATCCCGTGAGTTGCAATGATCTTCTCTACCTTGGTGATTACCTCCGTGGCTGTTTGACTTCCCACGATTTCTATCTCAGGGGATTTCGTGTAATCATCGATGACCACGAGGGCATAGCGCCTATCCGGAAGATGCCCAAAGTCTATACTGATGCACTCCCACGGTCGTCGGGGGTTGTCTTCAGTGATTACGGGGTGAGGACGATCCGGTTGGCCTGACACCTGGCATCGGCAAGTTCTGACCACCTGCTCGACCATCTGGTCCATCCCCGGGAACCATATCTTCGCTCTTAGCCGACCCTTTGTTTTCACCATGCCCTGGTGCCCTCTGTGTGCGAGATCCACCACTTGCTGAGCAAGGCTTGACGGGATCACCAGTCACGGACCTCTGAGCAGGCAACCTCTGCCGTCAACCAAGAGTTTGTCCTTGATCCGCATGATCGACTCAAGTATGGCCTTCGCTTGGGGAGTCCGTCGGGTCATCGTGGTCTGAATGGGGCGCCAGTCGTTCGCCCAAACTGCGGTGATGGCTAGTTGCAGACACTCGTCATCCTGGGTGGCTATCACAATAGCTTCAAGGCTGATCGGAAGTGGTTGGGACCTTTCCGCTATGAACCGGACGTATTCCTCGGTGTCCTCTGCATCCTCTTCCTCTGCCTTGGTTGTGGCCCTCGGATGTCTCGAGAGGTAGTCAGCTGGGTTGGATGAGCCTGGTTTGTATTCCACCCGGTAGTCATACCCTTGCAGTTGAAGGATCCATTTCTCTATCCTCGAGGGAGGCTTTGATGCAGATCCTTGAAATAGTGGGATGAGCGGCTTGTGGTCAGTGGAGACTATAAATGGGTGTCCATACACGTAGACGTGGAAATGCCGACAGGCCCAGTGGATGGCGATTGCTTCTCTCTCTATCCGAGAGTAGCGCTGCTCCGTGTCCGATAGGGATCGGCTCGCATATGCAATCGGGGCCCATTCATCATTGCGTTGTAGCTGCGTGAGCACTGCCCCTAGCCCGTAGGGACTGGCATCAACGGTGACATTGATGGGCCAGGCCGAGTCGAAATATGACAGCGTGGTGTCTGCTGAAAGGGCTGCGTTGGTGTCTTTGAAAGCTCGTTCTTGGTTGGGGCCCCACTGCCACGTGGTGGTGGACTTCGTCAGCTCCCTGAGGGGCTTAGTGAGGTTGGACAAGTCGGGGATGAACCGCCCACATAAGTTTACCATCCCTAGGAAACTCCGTACTTCCACGATGTTGGAGGGTGCCAGGGCTTCTTGAATGTCTCGCACCTTGTCAGGGTCGGGGGCTACTCCTTTGTCTGAGAACGTGTAGCTGAAGAAACTGATTTTGTTCTTAAAGAACTGGCACTTTTCTTTGTGCAGGGTGAGTCCGGACTCTTTGATTCATTGGAGAACACTGCAAAGTCTTCGGTGGTGGTCTTCCATTGACGATGCGTATACCAATAGGTCGTCACTCACATTCAAAACCCCGGGGAGTCTGCTGAGGACTTCTCTGATGGTGTTCTGAAATACCTCAGCGGCACTCGAGATCCCGAAGTTGAGACGCCTGTATCTCCTGAGGCCAACGTGGGGAGAGAATGTAGTGATGTATCGAGAGTCCGGATGTAGCGGCAATTGGTGATATCCTGAACGTAGGTCTATCTTCGAGAACCACACCGCGCCGTTCAGTTCCCCCATGTCGTCATCGATGGTAGGAGTTAGGTGGTGTTACCTTTTTACAGCTGCGTTTGGGAGGCGCATGTCGACACAGATGCGGACATGCCCTGGCTGTTTTGGCTTTCTTGCCACCACGATCGGGGACACCCACGGAGTAGGCCCACTGACCTTCTCTATTATCCCTTGCCTCTCCAGTGCTTCCAGCTCTTCTTCGACCTTTTGTCGCTGGTGGAATGCAATGTGCCTGTGCCACAGCGCCACCGGTTGGACTGATGGGTCAATATGGAGAGAGACCTCTTTCCCTTTTAGGCATCCAATGCCCTTGAAGATGTCGTCAAATTCCTCCATGATGGCCGCTAGTTCCTCTTCTTGTACTGCCAGAGCAAATGAGATCAGTTTCAGCTCTTGTGCTGTCTGGCCGCTTACCAGCATTCCACTTCCTTGTTTGGTCACGCACACTGTGGTGGGGATCTTGAGGCCCTGATGCTTAAGTTCCGTTTTGAAACATCCTAAGAGTGGGATAGGTGTCTTCTGTCCGTAGGAAAATGCCCAAATCTTTGCTTCGCGCAAAGGTGGGCATGGACTCAATTGGTTGTATACGTTTGCAGCCATCAGTTCGATTGAGGCTCCTGTGTCTATAGTGGCCCTTACGTCTTGGTGGTGAATCTTGAGTCTGCACTTTGGAAGCCGCCGTCTTTTCTGTCGTGGTTGATCCACTGCGAATACATAATGGACGGGGTAGTCTCCCGTGTCGTCGCCTATATCTTCGCTGTCTTGCGCTTCAGCTTGTGCCGTTTCTTTCCGGGGCTTCGACAACCTGCTTACTGCCGCAAAGTGGTTCATCCACCCGCAGGCTGTGCACCGCTTCCCTCTCGCTGGGCAGTATCGCATGCGGTGGGACGTGCCTCCACAGTAGCCACATTCTTTCTTTTCGTCTTGCGGACGCTTTCCCTGGCTTTTGCGTGACTTGACTTTCACCACGTTCACCTTCTCCGCCACGTGTACCTGTTCCGTCTTGATGGGACGGTGGAGGGCGGCCTCTATGTGGGATGCTCTGGCTTTCGAGAGGTCTTTTTGACCGTCCCAGGGTGAGGATGTCAGCCAAGGATTTGCCAGACTCCTGGAGGATGTTCTCTCTGAGCTTAGATGAGTAGCACCCTTGTATTATTTTGCCCCTGATCTCCTCTTGTTCGTCCTGGAAACCGCACATGCTGGCAGGTTCCTTTAAACGCCCATGGAATGTGTCCAAGGATTCTTCCGCTTCCTGTTTGGCCTGGCGAAAAATGAACCTTTCATAGTCTCTGTTCGCCATCGGCTCAAATTGCGCATTAAGAGCATTGAGCAGCGTCACATACGTTTTGGGAGTAGCCTCTGCCAGTGTTTTGTAGATGTGGTGTATGTCCTTGCCCCCTAGGTGGAGGAGTAATGCCTTGCGCCTGTCGCGAGCTATACCTGCCCCTTCAAAATAAATTTGGAAACGATCAGTCCAGTCCCTCCATCGAGGGGCAAGGGAGGAGGGGGCACCGTCCACGATGAAGGGCTCGATGGCCGGGATCTACGCCATCCTGACTCAGTTGTGGTTGGATCTCGCGGCACATGCACTGCCTTTCTTTTGGACTGGGTGGCAGCCACCTGGCCGAGATAGACTGTGGCGCAGTTGGGCCTTGTCACCGTGTGTCGCAAGCACTTAGCTTGTCTTCTACACCGACCTCCATCAGGGGCGCTGGGTTCAACCACGTGCGTGGACTCAGGCTGAGGGGGGGCCGAGGTTGGACCACTTGCCCTACCCACAGGTACTCACGATGGCTGCAGGGTCTTCACTGGTGGCAGCAGGCTGGTCTAGTCTGTGGCTGCAGGCCTGCAAGCAGTGGCAGCAGGCTTGCACCGTCTGGCTGGCTCCTCACGTGGCTACAGGGCCTTGATGATAGGCTGCAGGCTTACTCACAGTGTTGCTGCAGGGCCCTACCTTAAGTCATAGGCCACTCACGGTCACCAGCTGATCCAGAGAGCGGTGTGAGCTTGTCACCGCCTCGTCGCCAGTGTGATGTGTGCCGCGGCGTGGGTAATTGGTGTGCACTGCGGCAGCGGTAATTAGGGCTCAGAATCGTGCGTTTTGCTTCATGGCATGGTCGCTAATCCGCGAGCCGAGCCATGCCTCTTTATTATATATACGCGCATGGCGTCGTGCGCCAGCGCTATTGCGTCACCTCCGGGCGTGGGTAAACTAAACCGCTACCCCACCGGAGGACATTACAGGAGGGGGTCTTTCACAAGCACCCGCGCCCTGAGTGGAATGCTGGGAGCTGGCCAGCCAATCACAATGCTCGCTTTGCTGGCTATGTTAAACGGTACAGACCCGGAAAGGCATCATTCTGTCACTAGCATCTCCCAATCTCTGGCTGTTGTGGCCAAATAGTGAGCACTACAGGAATAGGAGCTGCTTTTCACTCAAATGTTTGGGTAAAAAGATTGCTCCATTCTCCTGCAGCGCTCCCTCAGACTCTTTATATGTACTTCCGGTTCACAGACGGAAGTCTGGGCTTGTCCCTTTGCATTTGCTGAGGAAAGCCCAACCAGGCAAAGAAAAATGTAAATAAAGATTTACTACGTTTTTTGGGGATGATCAGGCAGCCACTTGAAAAGCCTCGGAAGTGGGCAGTTTTTCCAGCATGAGCGCATACAACCCAGGGCAGTAGAAGAAGCTATAGGATCGCGTTCTGTATAGTTAAAGCAGCATAAACATTGAGAGCGAAAGACGACTATCTTGGCACACTCGATGTGGAGGAGCATTACATACAATTAGGGGTGGGCGTAATTTGCGTAGTCGTGCTATGCAAAGCTCCGCGGAACGGTAAAAAATCTCTGCGAGCACGCAAAAGTTTCGCGAACACGCGGAATTGCTTGTTCCGCCCGTTCGCGATGCTTTTTTCCTGTTTGCGTGCTCGGGTAGAAATATCTTGCGAACATGCATTTTGAAAGCGCGAACAGGCAAAAAATTACGCAAAGCTGCGGATCGTGGAATTTTTGGCAATTCCTTGTTCTCCACGGAACGCAAAATTACCCAAATTCTGCAAATTCCGAGAGCGGAACGGAATTTACCGCCCAGGCCTACATGCAATACAGTGCGTGGACAAGTTTGGCCCACATTAGTTAAGAGGCCTGAGTTGCAGGTTTTCTGGCCTGCGCCCTAAGGGGAGTTTAGATCAGGGGCCAGCTTGCAACGCTATGGCCATGGACTGTTGTGTGAGTTGCAGACATCCGTTTACTATCTGTTTGTCTAAAACTTGATACACTAAAAGTCTCATTCCTACTACTGAGGGGGAGCTATGTTTATACGAAGAGAAGCGGGGAGGCAGTACCGGTATAACAGTGTATCACCATCATGCAAACAATAGCACCAAAACAATCTGCTTTAGCTGACCGATGCAATCAAAACTCAATGGGGCAACTGAGCCTGTGGGAGCTCTTTGGAACCCTAAGTATGTAAGACAACATTGGGTCCCTGAGGAAGTGGTAGTAGAGAGTGATGTTTAGAAGTGGTGATGTGTAGCAACTGCAGTGAATTGCAACAAGCGAAACCAGTTAACCCAACTTCCTCGAGGGCACACTGGATGTTTGGAGTTTCTTTTCTTTTTGTGATAAAAAGGCCAGATAGCCCCTATCTATTACAGTACATCATATACCGCATACATTTGCCAAAAATCCCAAAGGCAGTCATAAAATATTCCAGTCATTTTATGGTGGTGAGTCAAACAAGTTTGCCCCCCCCCCCCACCCCCCTTTCATTCTTATTGGCTTTTCTTCCCCAAGACAATTTTGAAAAAATAACATAATGGTGACTTTTGCTGTTACAAAATCTAAAAAGCCGTGGGTAATGCAGGCTTTTCAGAAAATACATTTTCAAATGACCAGTCCTAAACCACAGCACCTATCTACACATCACTTATTTTGAATATTTAAACCTGCTAATTACTTAGAATTTTCACTTTTTTCCCTTGTATCACCATCTCATCCCATGGATGCCTTTAATCTGCCAAAAATGACCACCTTTAATTAAGGACATCAGTACACCAGTGATGGACTATAACGTGCTGTATACAAGCACTATAGGCAAACAATTACCACCATTAAACTAAGACCAGCATTTTAGCAGTTGTAAATAACCCAGTATTTGTAATGCTCAAACTAATCACACCCTAAGGGTCTCAAAGCGCTAGGGGCCATCGGTAAGATTAAGCAATCTATTGCCCAGAGTCGCATGGTGCTGGGCTGAACTGCCCCCGGAGCCGGGGATTGAACCCTGAGCCCTGTGCTCCGCAGTCAGCCGCCCTGGCCGCTGCGCTACACCTCTCCTAAGTGGTGGGCACAGTCATGCCATGGAAGCCCATAATACACAGAATTACCAGCATTGTACCAGAGCCAGGTTTTGTAGCAGTTGTGGATCATGTTTCAAGGCCAGCAATTTGCCAAATTTGGCCACCATTGGGCTTTGGATGCCTGCAGTACACCAAGAATGACCCTCAATATGGCAGAGGCAACACACTCAACGGTACACATGCGTGCACTATTGTAGATGCACTCACACCGTAGTCGCACACAGATACATACACACCAGTATCTGAAATACATATGTATTTTTAATGACATTGTGGTGGCTTGCTTCATATGTCCTCTTTCAGCAGCTTTGCCTCTCTCCTTCAATTTTCCCCTTCCACCAACTTCAGTTGCATTTGCTAAAACCATGGCAAGCCCAGTATCACATGTACTATGTGATTGACAGTGCAGCTCCTGATAGGACCTAGTGTTGTCAATCACACTAAGTGTGATGCCAGGCCCAGCTATTGGTGAAGGAGGACTAGCATGGTTCTTGTTTGCAGTGCCCTCTTCCCATGCATGGCACTGTCAATCGTCAGTGTAACATACACTGCACATGCATCTCTGTTTGGCTAAGTATGGACACTCAACCAAGCAGGCATGCACAGTGTTAGGCCTGACATCCTTCGTGTGGTATTTTTCCAAACTTTTTGCCTTTTTGCCTTCACTTCCTAAACTGGCAGAATTCTTTTTTTGTTGGCATTAGGCTCTTTTCTTAAAACAAGATAAAATTGTCCTACATCTAATTGGCCTATTTAATGTACTTGTAAGTCTCTACTATATGGTAGTACATGTACACAGAGACTATAAGTTAAATGCTACTTGTGGGCCGCAGCACTCATTGTGCCACCCACTAAAGTAGCCTTTTAAAACTCAGGCCTGCCACTGCAGCCTGTAGTGCAGTTTTAAAACTGCCATTTCGACATGGTAAAATAGACTTTTGCCATGCCTAAACCTTCCTTTTTTAAGTCGAGCCTATAGCAGTGCGCATGCGCTGCTCTGGCGAGACTTGTACTAAGGGGCTTTCAAAAGCTCACCACACGTGGGTAACCGCAAGCAATAGTCCACACACGCACGAGCGTGGCATATTGCTTGCGGTTACCCGCACGGGCGCCATATGTTTTGAATTATTGTTCCCAGACACGGGCGCGATAATACAAAACATATGGCCTGGTGCTCGCTCTCGAGCGTGCGCCACTGGCGGGACGCTGCATTCCTTTTTTTTTTTTTTTAGCTTTCAGTTTGAGGTGCACGCGTTTGTTAATGCAATGCAGCCGGCAATGCAGAAGTCTTACTTCATTAGTTCTTTTGGGTGACTGTGGACAACAAAAATACTACCCAGACAGACCACACTGTAAAACACACTCTACCAACCAGGCACAACAAAATTGTTGCTCACTCGGCCACCCAGAAAGTGCGTCGAGGCTTCGTTAGGAATAGAAAGGCACTATACATGTGTTGCAATACATAACACTAGATACTTCCCTCAAGTTACATTTCAAGTGAATGAAAAGCAGCTTCACGGCCATTGAACCAAAAGGCCTTACTTTGATGAAAGATAACAACCGACTTCGGGCTGATTGATCTGCGCTGCTTGTTGTTATTGTCATTACCAAAGACGAAGAAAGCAACCCACTTTATTTAAAAGTATATCCTGTACTGTCATTTTTTTTTTCTTCAAGCGGCGTTCAGGACTCGCTGCTGCACAGGGGCTCCTGTCCTCACAAAGAGAACAAAGTGCGCCGCTGCAGCTTCATCCAGAGGACGTGCCGTTCCTTTAATGGAAGGAAAGTAGCAACACACTGCCCTGGGTCTCCACAGTGCGCCATGGGAACGGAGCCCACCGGTTCACCGCGAACGAATCATTTCTAGTGAGGGCCGGGCGGCGCGTGTGGACACGCGGTACAGTATTCTGTGACACGTGCTCCCCTTGACCCCGTGGGCTGCACGCGCATGTGCGCTGCTTCCAGTGGCATAGTTCACCTCCGCCCGTGCCAGGCACCCTCCCCTTTTTTCCAAGAACAGATAGCTCAACAAATGGACACAACTGTGCTTGCCTGCTTGGACGTACCCTCCCGCCTCATTCTAGTGGCTGCCCTGAAATGCATGATGGACTACTGTAACCCTACAGCTCTCTCTATACACACCTGCTGGCTCCCTCTCGTGTATCACTCTAATGTGGTAACACATTAAACCCAAGCCGATTGGCTTTGGCAATACTTTCTATTTTTTTGTTTTTGGTTAAGCACAACATTTGCTATTAAAATAATAGAATGTATTCCATATTTTTTTAATTTAGAAGACCCACTGTCATCGGTAGACATGTCACTAAGGTAACAACCACTGGCATAGCCAATATGTCTTGCATTTGGGACCTTACAAGTATTTAGTTATGCAGCACAATATCATTGGTACAACAGCATCAGCTGTTGCATGGTTAAACACTTATAAGGTCCCAAAGGCGAGACCTATTGGCTATGCCAATGCTTGTTATTACTTGTTAGTGAACCCTAAGGTAGGCCCTAAAAGCTCATCTAACATGCGTGTTTAAGTTTTACCTGTCCTGACAGCGGAAAACTCCTAAATCGTTTTTCACTGTTGCAAGGCCTATCTCTCCCATAGGCTAACACTGGGTTATCTTATTATATTTAATAAATGCTAACTTCAGGTAGGAGTAGATAGAGATATGCTGTTTACACTCAAAGGAATTGTAAGTTTAAATCCTCTTAAATGGTGAAATTGGATTTTAATTTACATTTCTGAAAATGCCACTTTCAGGAAGTTGTCATTTTATTGTCCCATCCAATTGTGCCTTTCTGCCAGTGTCCTGGTTCACATGCCTATAAATGGTTCCACTGTTAAGGTTTGTGCATTGTTTCCAGACAGTGAGACAAAGGTGGCTTAGGTGTGAAGAGGATGGGCCATCCTGATAGGGTGGCTGGGGAGGGGCTGTACCCAGAACCACTTACACGTTGAAGGGCTTTGCCTACAGCACACACAAAGTAATCTGACACCATGCCTGCCTGCCTTTTATTATCCTAGATAGCTTAGAGCCTGAACTAGGGGACGCAGAAGAACTGACCAGAACCAATTTTGGGGGAGTACAAGTGGCACAATGCGTGGCACCAGCTATAAAAAATAGGATCTTCAGAACCCCTCATGAGAACACTCAACCGGTGGAAGAGTCAGAAGGAAGACTTGCATTCTGCTAGAAGGACTGGCTTGCTGCTTGAAGGACTGCCTATCTGTCTGAAGAAGGAAGATTGGACCTGCTTGTCTTGATCCCAGGTCACCCAGATTGACTCCATGGGTCAGTTGGTTGACCTGTGTGAGCTACAGTGGCACAGCAAGCTGATCAGCACCCGGTGGACCTGCTTGAATCCTGCTGCTGTTCTCCGCTGAAGTGGGTCCTAATCCCCAAGAGGTGTCCCCAAGGTCCTGGACCCTTTTCTAGCATCAGCGAGAGCTTCTCTTAAAGAAAAAGGTGACATCCTGAAGTGTGGGCTCCTCCTGACTCTGAATTAACCCTTTCACGCCAAGACTCTCCAGCCCCCAATGAGCGCCATCCTGAAGCTCCGGTGAGACCTGCTGTTTTCGCCCAGAGTAACTGTCCGCGATGCCAGGTACTGCAAGATGCGCACTTTGGGCTGATCGTGACCATCCACAACAATCGACCATCGCAAGGCTTCAGATACAACCAGCTACTCGCACCACAGCAGTGGCCATCTGAGATGCTCAACCTGCTCTTCACTTCGAAAGCCTCCTCGTGTCTGCCTTGTCCAACGAGAACAGAACTCTTTGCACCGGACTTGAGATGGTAACTCTTCAGTGGACCTAACCTGGTCCTTTTAACTGTCCTGAACTCAATTGCAGTTGCCTTGAACCTGTGACTTTCCCCTGGTCTAGTGTGACCAGATATCTGCAAGTGGCACTTTCTGCTTCTTGCCACTATTTCCACTAACAACTTCAACATTTTTACAAAATTGAAAAGGCAGTAACTGCCGTACAGTGCTGTGGAAGCTAGAAGCACTGTGCCCTTGACTTCTATGGGCTGAAACAAAGATTGCAGAAATTTAGTAAATCGATATCCAATTGTATGGTAACTTTACCATGCAATTAACTCCCCAGCCACTGTGCAGCAGATGCACAGTGCATTGAGTGCAACCTACCTAAAGATCCTTGCATTATAATAGCTAGAGAAGAACATCACTATTTCTTGTGTTTTCAAGGAATAATGCCTTACCTTTTCAAATGCATTTTTCTTGAAACCTGCGGTCTAGAGTCTTTTCCAGGGGCGGTTCCTCCACATGGGCGGAAGAGCGTTGCCCCACTGCTTTCTCGCAGTGTGAGAAGCAGAAACATAAAATGGTATTTTAAGTACTATTTTATGTTTCTGTTTCTCGCAGTGCAAGAAAGCAGAAGGGTATGCCTGGGTGGGGACGGGCAGGTGGGCGGTCCTGCATGAGTCCAGTGGAGGAGTGGCTTGCCCACTCTGAGTGCGCTGACTTGTTGGCCCCAGGGCCCACCAAACCAGTCGTACGCACTCTGCATTTTCCCTATGTAGGCTACATAGAGAAAATGGCCTCCCCATAGACCCCTGTGGGGTTGGCATCCTAGCCAATCACAACGCTGCCATTGCAGCGTTGTGATTGGCTTAGGGGAAGAGAGGGAGGCTGCCTGCTTCCTGTAAGTCGGCGGGGCCGAGAGAGGAGACGGGACGCAACAAGCGACCGGAGGCGAAGGTAAGTTTAAATTTTTCCCCCAGATATGGGGTGGTAATGTTGCACCTTTACTCCAACAACAGCCCTAATAAAAATACTTGATAAAAAAAAGTCTGGAAATATGACTCGATCTCACACAGTAAGCTGTGTATTTTTTGTGTTTGTGCTGACGGTGTTTACAAAGATATATCCTCATTACATACGTAAGGATTGTACTTGAACATTTGTCAACTATATTTTTTTTAAAAAAGGTTTGTGTGGGTACAGGGTGAATCCCAGATCTTGCTGTTGACAATGCATTAACAAAGCTCCTCTGGAGCACCTGAGGAAATAGCCTATGCTCAGTATCTAATAAAACATTCTAGATCTCATTCCCCCTGCGATTTGAAGCAGCAATGTTCTTGATCACCTGGGTAAGTTGTTCACAGGACCATTATCTTTGGCAGTAAGTGCCATTAGCAGAACTTCCTGTTAAGATATTATGCATTTGACTCTTCATCGCGCCCAGAGCGGATACAGTTACTACCTAGAACGCAGAATACGTTGCATATCATCCTGGTGCATGCACCCCACTGCCCTGTTCCAATTATACAAGAGATATTAGAACAGTTTTACAGATGCACAACTTTATATTGGGCACCTAGCCTGAAACTGACACACCAGGTCATCTTATCCCCTGAGACTTATTGGCTTCCACGCTAGTGAATACTGAGGGCAGGGCACCTTTGGATAGAATAAAATCAGTACATTTCCTTCAGATTGACGGCTGAAGAGAGTTTCTGACTGGGCAGGTTATTAGATGTAATTTTACTCTTGCTGCCTCTGTAATAATACGCCAGTGTAACCAGATCAACGTGGGAAGTACAAAATGAGAACATTGATCCAAGATGTCCAAGCATTTGGAAGCCTTGAATGAAAAATTGGTCAGAACATAATATTTTGTATTATTTCATCAGGATGGATTCAGTAAATCTTAAATTATGTTTTATACAAATTTAATCACAAATGTTTGTAGGGGAGAGCAAGAAAACATGTTGGTTGTTTCAGAAATGATGCACAAGAACACCGGGATTCATGTTTTTAGGTGATATTAAATTGTTGATACCTTGGACATCACACATCAGTGTAAGTGTGACGATATTTGGTTTATTTGCAGTACTTTATTGTGGATTGCTTGTTATGGTTTTCTGAAAATCATTTTCATAGAAGTTAGCATGTACATTTTTGGACTGGGTTATGTGGTATAACAATGGCTGGTTTAGCCTTCATGTGCCATTATCTAGTTTACTCCCCCTGTTCTTTTGCCAAGATATATGATAGTACATGTTCTGCAGCTGCACTGCATCCTTTTCAAACATTCCACGAGTCTGTAAATTTTTGTAAGGAAATGCCTATTTTTGCATGTTCATCCCCACATTTTTGGACAGATGCTGCTGGTTTTTCGTCTGAGTGCACTGATGCCTGCTAACCAGACATCAGTGCCAGTGTTCTAACACGTTACAAAGTGGATGTCGAATTGTCTACCCTCAATTGGCAGATATTGACTTATTTATAAGCAGGGTCACTGGAATTATGAGGCAGGATTGAGTAAATTATGCAACAAGAAAGGGAAAATTATGCAGCATAATGCACATTTTGTAATAGTATATATAACTTGATTATTTTGTAATTTTTACACTTGGTAACACACTCTCTGGGCTTTTGACCCGTTTCAGAAAGAAACCATTTTTGTTTTGTTAAAATCTGCTGGATTATGCAGCATTTGATGAATTATGAGGTCAATGTGGCAAATCAATAATTTTACAAAAATCATCACGGTTACACAATCGCATAATTCCAGTGGCCCTGCTTATTAGTCCCTAGTATATGGTACCCAGGCAAGTAGGGCAGAGTCTCCAGCCAGGACTGCAGCACTGCTTGTGATGTGTGTGTTTGTCAAAGTACAAAATGGCTCCTAGCATGTCACTACAGACTGGAACGGTAGTGGAAATCTTGTTAGTTCGACTTTGCTCTTCAAACCAATGGCAAAGCCCCCTCTTCCCTAACAATATATGCAAGTCTCTCCTAAGGAAGCCTATTGAATCCTAAGGAAGGCCTATTAAGTCCTTATGCAGGGAGCTGTATATTATTAAGTAGGACATGTATTTGATATATATATGTCTTGAAAGCAAAACTTCCAAATGTTGTTTTGCTGTTGGGGAGTTAGTAGCCCCATTGGCTAACACAGAGTTACAGGCTGACCACTCAGCCCGGCTAACTTCTGAGTGGGACTACTGAGATGAATACTGTAAGGTATCAAATTAACCATGGCATTAAGCCCAACTTGATGCCCAAGACGAATTTAATGTCCCCATTACAGAAATGTAACTTTAAGAAAGTTGCCACTCTGTGATCCAGTTTGTCCAGTGGCCTCACATGGTCACTGGCCACCAGACAGCTTTCTGCCTTCCTGGGGAGTAGTGTGAACGATGTTTAGGCTCAGGAACAGTAACAGTCTGCTACAGAGCAAGGTTTTACCTCCCCTTTGCAGGAAGACACTCCGTGTGTTAGCCAAGAAGGGGATCTTAAAAGGAGAAGCCGCCTTTGGTGAGCAAATGGCGATCACACTCTTGAAAGGGCTGCCCTTTGTTCAGGTAGAGAGGCTGCCTCCGGATACAGAGAAGGGAAACCAGTGCCCAAACCAGTTTTCCCATGGGCGTGTAGCCCACAGGCAGCCACACCTCTAGGGTGGGCTATCAAGTTCCTACAACCAAGGAAGGGTTCAGACATCTTGAGAGGACAGAATAGTGCACTCTGGAATTGCTAGGTGTCACATATAGCCAGAAAGTTGTAACCACGAGGTAGGGGACCTGGTGGCCCATTGGCTAGTGACCGCGTCATCACCCTGGGCATAAATATGGCAACCCCGGCACCCTGAACCTCCGATCACGCCGGAACTGGAAAACGGACCTAAGGACTTCCCTGCTGGCCCCTGGACTTGGCAAAGAGAGGGTGCACCATCTACTTGACTGCACCTGCCGCACCTTGGGCTAGCGAAGAGAGGATTGTGCCTATGACTTCTGGCTTGGGTAAAAGTTACTACCCAGACCAAAGAAGTGATTCCAAGGGTCAGTCGGCTGAACCCCAGGTACTCCACCAGGACCATCAAAGCTGAAATAGCCCTACTCGGCAAGTCAGTAGCCACTACGGTAGAATCATCGCTGACTGCTGTTGGGCGCCCCAGGAGACCGATCCTCTGTGACCAAAAGTTGCACGGAAGTCAGCCACACCTTAGAGTGTTGTCAGAGTCCAGATTAGTCTCCCTAGTGGTACACCAGCCTCCATCCACCAAACGATATCACTGGGACCGCTGTGGACGGAGATGGTTAGCCCAGCCTCAGCTGGCCTTCTACTGTCTCAAAGAGACCTCTGTTGCAAAAGTCACCCCACCTGACCCGTAGACCAAAGAATAACTGCAAAGGCACCCCTGTCACCCACACGGCACCCAGAGCATAATTGAGCATTCTCCATCTGCTGCATCTGCAGCATCAGGATCACTCAGTTGAAGTCTATGGCGGTCGTGCTGTAAAGTTTAGAACTGGACTGGAAAACACTTTGGTTGCCAGGTAACTGTCCAAATACTCCTTATTGGCTCCTCAGACCTTCTCCCTGTCGAATTTGGTCTCCCATGTCGGGCCGGAGTAGACTAATTCAACTCTTAAAAACTTTTCAAAAGTTAACAAACTTTATGGTTACAAATGTTTGTGGTTAAACTGAGGGCTGTCATGTTTGTTGCGGGTGTGTCAATGGTAAAAGAATGCAATGCTAAAAACTGGCAAAGCCAAGAGCTCTGACTTTGGGGGCCAGTCGTTTGGCTTTGTCAATGTGTTATTTGGTCTGCTAATCATTATTGTTGAGGTGGCTGCCAGTCCTTCGTCAATTGGAAAAAACAACATTGACTAAAAGCAACAACAAATTTTGGTTTCAAAAAGTACGCATTGCCATAGTAGTTCCCTGTCATTGAAGGGAACTACTGTGTATGTGGGTGTGCTCCTTGTGAAAGGGTGGAATGCTGTCACTCGCAGTTCTTGTTAGCCAGTGGCTGAAGTGGGCCAACCTATTAACCCATGCTTCATGCTGTAGTGGGCGAATAAAAGCTGCAAAACTGTATGGTTGAAATACCAATATACAGCAAATTACTGAAAGATTCAAAGTTGGCACGAATGAATCCGCATTTTTACCTTGCTGTAGTTGACCACGTAGTTATGTTACAACAACAGTATAACTAGACCTGGCACAGCAGATAGTTCTGCCTTGGCAAGCTGGTGTGATAGTCTTTTTTGTTTTTTGCAAGCATTTACCACTAAAATAAAAGGGGGGGGGAGGAATGCCACCTAAATATGGCAGCTGCATGCTTGCAATAAAAACTCTAAAATAAAAAAAACACTAATCACTTCTTATAATTTTAATAAGAACATATTTGTGCTTCCTATATGGCAAATGTACTTAGAACTGATATAGAAAACCTTTTCTCGTTTTAAGGCACATCCCAGGAAAATATGATTCTTATTGGCATAAAGAAAAGGTACCATTGGCTTTGAATTACTGATACCTGAAGCAATGAGTAGCTAGGCAGCATGGGCCCTAATGACCCTGACCCAAAGATATATTTTAAACACACAAAAAGATGAGGAAAAAAACATTGGCCACATCAGCCTTGGCGATGACGTTCACTTTCTGGGCGGATGTGCACATGGAGACACAAAATTGGATTACTTGCAGTAGAAAAGAGCCAAAGGCTGAAACCCTTATATTGTGCTGTATGCCATGGTGGAAGTCAGAAAAAATATGAATGACATTTGAATGTGACCAATGGCCTAAGAGGGCTGTTCCAAAGCCACTATATGGTTGTATCCTCATATTTTATATTTATTATTTTGCTAATTATATGACAGTTAATATTTGTAAAGCTGTTCACTAGCTAAACCTAAACACTGCCAAATAGGCAATCATAGTCCCTAAAAGCAATGGATATGGTAACATGTTTCCTGGTTGTAGCCAGATGCAGATTATTATTTTTTAAACACATTTTATTAATTTGCAATAAGACAGTGAAAACAACCCGCAGGGCATTGTGGAAAGCATGATGTCCATCTCAGGATTCAACACGGTGGAACACAAAAGTACAGAATAACCCTTCAGAATCGATTGTCAGTCCACCTGTTGGGAAAATATAGGAATGCACATCTCAGGCCCGTGCCCGCCCTCTGCTAGGGATCCTGTAGTGCATATTAGTACACTCTAATAGCCCTACTGCCCACCTGGTGGCCCTGCGCGAGTAACATCTAAGAAACCCCCTCCCGCCCCCCCAACTCCCTCCAAACCCCCGCATGTTGCTGATACGTCAAATCATCTATACTCTGACATTGGTTGATTCAAACATGTATTGGGGCGCAATGTCCGATGTCTCCGGCCAGTGGCATCATTGGATGGGATGGTTATCATGTCGGCCCTACCCAGAGACGCCTGCGGGGCAACAAGGTAATCCCAGGATCATTCTCCTGCTAAAGGGTCTAACCCCATCCCCCGGGTCATCTGCAGTGCCGTCTGTCAGGTGGTTCAACAGGTCCATCAGTGCCACCCATGCCTGTGCCATCTCCAGCGTTCTTTCATTCCCAGTGCAGTGGGCCATCTGCAGTAGGAAGGTCCCCTCGCACTCCACCCACTTCACCATCTCTCTAGTCCATCGTGTCACACTTGGGCTATTTTTCGTTTTCCAATGATTAGTAAGTTCACTTTTGGCCAACACCAGCCCCAGATCTATAAACTTACTAGTAACTTTATTCCTGGCAGTATGGGGGAACCAGTGCAGCAAACAACAACCTGGCATCAATGCTATTTCTCTCTCTGTCACAACCGCCAGTCCAGTTGTCACCCACCTCCAGAACTCTCCCATATGTTGGCAATCCCAGAACATGTGGATAAACCCAGCACCCTCTAAAGTACATCTCGGACAGGCAGTCCGGGCCCCGAAGTAATCATTAATCTTGCCTGGAGTGAGGTACGCCCTGTGCAGGACATAGAAGTGAATCAACTGGAATTGTGCATTCCTAGAGCTCTTCCAGGCCCTTTCCACAAGTTCTCCCCATGGTTTCTCATCAATGACTTCACTCAGGTCCTCCTCCCATTTGAGGCGTAGTGCTGTTAGGGGCCGACACATTCCCTGTGTAATACGCCTATAGAGGCAAGTGACCGCCTTGATAGTACCGGCCGCCATCTTCACATATTGATAGGCTAGGGAGGTCTGGGGTTCCACCATCCCCTCCTGCCAGTGTTTTTGATACCTGCCGTCAGAGCGGCATGTTGGAGGAAATCACCTCTAGGGAAGTTGTGACCTTCCAGAAGATCGTTAAAAGGGAGCAAGGTATTGTCTTCAAATAAATCCCCTAGAGTGGAGATCCCGGCCTCGCTCCATAATGTCAACCTGCTCCAATCCCTCACATGGGGCAGTGCCTCACAGACAACCAACGGGATCTGACGCATATGGAATCCGCACTCGTGCTCGCCTAGCTAATCAGTTCCAACACTGGCGAACTGTTTGTAGGTCCGGGGGGATCCCCTCCACCACCATGGGCAGACGCAGTAGTACCCGGGATTGGAGGCTCAAGCTTGGGTCCGGACTGCCAAGGTCTACTTTATTTTTTACTCTTCCTGCCTTCTATTTCGTGTACCACTGTAGTTGTGCTGTGTGGTAATAGGCCTCAAAATCGGGCACCGCGAAACCCCCTTCCGCCCTGGGTCTCATCATAGTGGTGAGAGCCACTCTCCGCCTCACGGTGCCCCAGAGGAACCCTGTGAGCTTGTGTTAAGTTGAGCAAAAATCTTAGGTGGGATCCAGAGTGGGAGCGTCCCGAAGACCTAGAGAAGGCTGGTTAACGTAACCATTTTCACTAACGCCATCCTACTGCCCACAGATAATGGAAGGGTCCCACAGAACTCAAAGTTGCTTTTTGTGCTACGCACGGCGCTCCCCATATTACCCTCTAGTAGATCTACAGGGTCATGATATATCCGAGTGCCCAGATCAGGCAAGCATCTAGTTTCCCAATGCACGCCCTCTGCTTCCATTGATCCATCTCTACCCTACCATGCAGCAAAAAGGCATGATTTGGCCCACTTCACTCTGAGCCCTGCAACTCTCCCCCGGACATCCAGCAGTTCCTTGGCTCCTCGTAGGGCCTCCCCCGAGTTGGCCAGAAACAGTAGGAGTTCATCCGCATACAACGCAATGTGCTGTAGTTGTCCCCCTACCTCCAACCCCTGATGATAACGGCGTGCACAGCCATGGGTTCCATCGCCAGCGCAAATAACAAGGGTGACAGCAGATATCCCTGTCGCGTGCCTCTGCCCACCATACAGGCCTCTGAAATCAAACCCCTGTCCGAACTCTGGCAGTGGAATTTTTGTACAAATTCGCCGTCCATTCCACAAAGCAGTCCCCCAGGCCGAATGCTCTCAGAACCCGAAAGAGATACGGCCATTCTTGGCTGTCAAAAGCATTCTCAATGTCGACCGTAAAAATGCATGCTTCCTCCTTGCAATGGTTGTCTGCCCCCAATATGCGCAGCAGCCTACGTACATTCATCACCATGTTTCTGGATGGGAGAAAACCTGCCTCATTGACTGCTTCCATTTCATGCATCTGACCACCGTATTCTAATCCAGGATCGGTTGGTGATGGAAATAGTCAACCATAAGATAACTACTTTATTTAACATAAAATTGATTATATTTTGCAGTCAATGGAGCTGGTATTCCGCCCTGGGAAAACTGTCAGAATGATATTGCTCCTCCAAATCTTTCCAGCAGTAACCAGATCACGTGGCTTTTCACAAAACCACATGTGGCATTTCACAATTTGCATTTTCACGCATCTGAGAGGTAGCATGTACATGGGTTGGAAAGTTGTCAACTATCCTGTTTTTTTAATGCCCTTCTGTATGAATCACCTGCACTCTTTTACAACTAATGCAACCCTTCCCCAAATCCAGAGAACATGTTTTCCAGAACTTGCAGTAAATTATCAATGTGCATGTCAGATGTAACGCCAAAGTATTATTACATGTGTTCGCTTCCTTGAATCGAACCATAATGCAGTGCTGCTGTGGTAGTGTTGTATCCAATGCACATGGCTCCACAGCACATTGTGAGTACCTTTTTCTATTTTGGCACTCACCATATTAATGCCAGTGGCTGCTCCTCCGAAAAGGCAGAGGAGAGGCAACCCACTGCTCTCTAAGCAGAGATAGGAAAAATAGAATTATAATAACGCAATGTTATCATTTTATTTTTCTGACTTGCTCAGTTCTCGGGGTGGGCGGGGGTGGGCTGTGCATAGCAGGGGGAAGAGTGGTGGGCACTCTCTAAGTGTGCATGACTGTTTGGCCAGCCGTCTTGGACCGGCCAAACAGTCATGCGCACTTTGCATGTTCTCCACCCAGCTGTCTTGCACAGCCTTGCTGGAGAACATGCATAGGCTCATAGTCCCCGTCTGTGCGCTTGAACCACGGCACTCAAACCAATCACAACACTGCTGTCATGGTGACAGCAGCATCGTCATAGGAGCCTTTGATGCTTCCTGCTTCACCCGGGAGTCGGAAGAGACTAGGAGAGGCGGTGCTTGTACCCAGGTAAGTGATTCATACTTTGTTTCATCCCTTCACTCAACCACCCACCCCACCCTACCACCCCTGTTAGGTTGCAGCCGCCACTGGTTAATTCAACAGATGCACATGCCCAAGGATATGATACACACTTGGTCTGGTGGACATATGTGTAATGCGAAAGGGGCACCATAGAGGTATACGCAATATTTTGTAGAACAAAAAGCTCATGAAAAGACCATTAAATAATCTGTTTGTTTGAACCTCAAGCTCCCTATCTTTGCACATGCAGTTTAGATTTGATAGGAGTAGAGTCTGACCTCCGATGTTCTGATCTCTCTTAGATTTAGATCAGGCAGATTATGCAGAATTTGTTGCGGTCATTAAGCTGTTTTGAAACTTTTTTTGCTTGGAGTCTGAGGTAGGTACCCACTAATTGTGAGTCGGTACATGGATCCTGGCTTGCAGCACTGACCCACCCTTGTTTTCCCTTTGCAGGAGAAACCTTCCTGGAGACAGACAAAAAGCTCTGGATGTCATGATGCCTCTGGTACAATATGAAGACCAAGTGCCATCAGATATGTACTGTCTTGTTGGAAGAATCTATAGAGATATGTTCTTTGATTCTGGCTTCACGGACACAGAGAGCAGAGACAAGGGTGCTGCCTGGTAATGAATAATCAATTTTCTCTGTTTATATTTTCATGATTCATGATCTCATATGAGTTTACTCATAATGGTAGTGCCAGGCCTATGGATTACTATAAATACTGACATATTTAATGGAAAAAGTGTCCAATGTGAAAGGCATGTGAAAGGCGTGTGAAAATCTGCATCTCCCTGGGTCACAAGATATATTTACTCTGTTTTTAATTTCCCTTTTAACTTTTCACTGTTTCTTTTTTATGTTTTCTTATATGATATAGTTAGCAGGGGCGGTTTCTCCGCTATGGCGGAGGAGCGTCGCCCGACTGCTTTTAAGCAATGAGAAACATAAAATGGCAATACCTTAGTTATTGTCATTTTATGTTTCATGTCCTGCTGTTTTGCGGCGGGCGGGTGGGCGGGGCTGCTCTGCTCTCTGGGCAGGGGAGGAGTGGTTTGCCCACTCCGGACTGTGCAATGTCGGCTATCTCGGGCCGCCCAAACCAATTATGCGCACGTTCCCCTTCTCCATAGAGAACATGCCCACCCCTCCAGCCCCTAGCTGAGCGCTGTGTCATGGGGCTCAGACCAAATCACAACCCTGCATTGTTGCATTGTGAATTGTCAGGGGAGGGAGCCTGGCTGCCTGCTTTCTGTTCCTGACTGAGACAGGAGAGCAGGAGCTGAGAAGATGCGGGACACGGCTCGAGGTAAGAACTGTTTTAAAATTTAAATCTGATCCCCCCCCCCCCCCACTGCGACCCCCCGACTCTCACCCGCGACCCCATTGCACCCGCCCACCCACTCATTAGCCATGCCAGCCATGACTGATGGTTATAGTTTTTTATTGATGCTTTTCTGATCAATATACATTTATTTCTAGATATATGTGCATTTATAGTTGATAGTTTTGCGTCGTTACTGTTTGTTTTCAAAATCCATCAGTAGACCAGCAATGGCAAACCCAATAGGTCTCGCTTTTGGGGTTAAAGGCTTTAGGGTTTACCGGTGGACAAGGGGAATTTTAGGGTGTAGGGGTAATGGTGTAGGGTGGTAAGATTATTTTTAGGGTTTAGGGGTGGTTAAGTGAATAGGGTGCAAAGGGTATTTTAAGGGTTTAGAGATGGGTATGGATACAGGTTGGTAAATGGAAATTTACAAAATGGGAGTTTGAGGGGTTCCCCTTAATAAAGAAAAAAATACATTCATAATTACATTTAAAACAAGCATTTGCAATGCAATAGGTCTCGCCTTTGGGACCTTATAAGAATTTAGTAATGCAGCATATTGTGTGGCCCTGAAGCTTTCAGGGTGCTGAGTCGCCGATGAGCAAGCAGTGTCTTGTGATTTTGGGCAGATCACTTGAAAAACAAGCAGCGATCTCGAAGGGCTGGTGGGTGTGGGGTGAAGGAGTAGGGAAAGACGGCACAGGGCAAGTAGGAAACAAGACGCAGTGGTGTAAATGAAAGCGGTGAGGTGGTGGGGAGAGACGCAATGTGACTGGAACCAATCCATCAGTGTTTAAGCGTGGGAGACTCGTGTTCTTAAAAATTGTATAAAGTGATTTTAGCTGTGTAAAACTTACCAGAAGCCTGTTGCTTCACTTTCCCTCAGTTTGAAATCCAAACAGCGCCCTTGCGACGACTGCAACGACCCCCAGCTCGCCTCCCCGGCGACGCACAGGCCACGCCCACTTTCGAGGCCACGCCCACTTCGGGATCACTTATAAGAGCGCGCGCTTTGTGTTGACGCCGCCAGAAGTGTCAGAGCTCCGCTGGCAGACGCCGGGAGACTCGTGTTCTTAAAAATTGTATAAAGTGATTTTAGCTGTGTAAAACTTACCAGAAGCCTGTTGCTTCACTTTCCCTCAGTTTGAAATCCAAACAGCGCCCTTGCGACGACTGCAACGACCCCCAGCTCGCCTCCCCGGCGACGCACAGGCCACGCCCACTTTCGAGGCCACGCCCTCCCCCGCCCATATCATGTGTTGCCAGCGGAAGCGCAGCGGACGCGCCGTCTGCGCGCCGAAGGCGCGCCTAAGGCAAGCCCGTCTGCGCCCGTCCGCGGCAGACCGGGGCACGGGGCTAGACCCCCTGGTCCTCACCTCCCAGATAACCGCTACGACAAAGAGGAACTCCTCACCCTTCGCACCAACTCCCTAAAGGTATGTGAGCACAGTATGGATCTCAGTAGACCTACTAATTCCTGCGATAACTGTGGCTTCACCCTCAATAAACATCCCAAAGCTAGCACGCCAAACGGCAATGTCCAACCAGAGCACAGTAGAAAAATCAGTGGCGCTCTACTTAACTGTCGCTCCCTCAAAAAGCATAAACTCGAAGTATTCGACCTTATAATCGACAACAAATGGGACTTACTATGCCTTACTGAAACTTGGCTGGATGAAGACTCAGACCCTGAAGTCAGGGAGGCCCTGCCCCCTGGATATGCAATTTGCAGGCAGGATAGACCTAAGGGAAGGGGAGGTGGCATTGCCATAATCTATAGATTGAATATGACATGCTCCCTCGAACCTGTTACTATAACAGATAGCGAAACTGGAGCTTTCTCCATCGGCATCGACAAAAATACGGTCATCAAAGGTCTACTGATCTATAGACCCCCTGGAGGTAGTAGAAACTTTACGGAAAGTCTTATCCAGAACGTCACCCCATTGGCTATGAGATACAGGAAGTTCCTTGTATTAGGGGATCTTAATCTCCACATTGAAGACCTTAACAACTCAGCTGCTCAAGAATTATGCCAAGAGCTGCTAACCTTACAATTAGTCACTGCCTCCCACCTCCCGACTCATCGTCAGGGGCACCTTCTTGACCCCATTTTTAATAACTTAGAGGATCTGACACAGGATACTCCCATTCCTTTGCTGTGGACAGATCACTTCCTAGTCCCTTTCCACTTCCTAGTCATGACTCATCACATAAAAACTCACCATTGCGCCAATAAACTACAAAGGAAATGGGCCCGGTTTTCCATGGACTCTTTCGAGCATCACTTCCGACTAAACGGTTCCCCAGCAGACTTAGGAGTGGACGTGGACAGAGCTTGCATAGCCCTGGACGGACACATCACTAAGGCCCTGGACATCACTGCCCCTTGGGCCAATAAGGGCCCAGAGCGACTAACTAAAACTGCACCTTGGTTCAGCACAACTCTTAGAGAAACCAAGGCAGCCTGTAAGAGACTTGAACGAGCCTGGAGGAAGAACTATTCACTAGAGGCAAGAGATGTATACAGAGCTAGCATTAAAGAATACCACCTCCAAATTAGGAAAGCCAAAGCGACCTTCTATGCGGATCGAATAGATAGTGCTAACTGCTCATCCAAGGAACTCTTCAGGATTTATAAAGAGATTACTTCACCTCCTCCTGCTTTAGAGCAGGCCGACACATCAGCTCAATCATGTAACGCTATCGCGGAATTTTTCCACAAAAAAGTACGCGACATTTACAACAGTTTCCCGGATGATGCAAGAACTGGCTCTAACCTTCTTCCTCCTCATGAAGAAGCAACCTGGGAGGCAAAGATCGAAGACTGCCTCACAGTATATCAAGTTCCGTCAGAAGCACTCCTGATAGCCACTGCTAAAGGCATTAAATCAGGCTCCCCGCACGATCCTGCCCCTGCCAAATTCCTGGCCAGTGCCATGAGTCATCTGGTACCTTATGTTGGCCACATACTATCTACCTCTTTCAACACTGGCAAAGTCCCTCACCGGTGGAAACAGGCAGTCGTACTGCCTCTGAAAAAAAAACCCAACATCAGTGCGTCCCAGCTTAGCAATCTCCGCCCCATTTCGCTTTTACCCTTCTTCTCTAAACTGGCGGAAAAGCTGGTGAACCAACAACTATCCGCGCACATAGAGTCCAGAGGCCTCCTGCATACCAACCAATCGGGATTCCGAGCACGCCACTCCACGGAATCAGCCCTCCTTTTTTCGACTGAGGCACTGAGGAAGCACGTAGATGCAGGACATGTGGCAGCTCTAGTGCTCCTGGACCTCAGTGCAGCCTTCGACACTGTAGCACATCATACGCTGCTGCAGTGTCTGAAGAAAGGAGGGGTGACAGGCATGGCCTGGTTATGGTTGGAATCTTTTCTCACCAACCGTAGCTTCTCGGTAGAGCAAGGAGGAGCACGCTCCGATACCTTTGACCTTGGTCAAGGAGTGCCGCAGGGCTCAAGCCTCAGTCCAACCCTTTTTAATTTATATGTCACCCCCGTGGCTACCACTGCGGAACGATACGGGGTGGAAGTAGTGACATACGCAGACGACACACAGTTGGTGGTCGCTCTGACCCAACCTGCTGAACAAGCCGCCGCTAACTTCTCAGCATGCCTCCAGGATATGGCGGGATGGATGGCGAAGAATTGCCTCCGTCTTAATGGTGACAAGACTGAGGTGCTGATTGTTGGAAAACCCCCCTCAGTCTGGTCATCTGCTTGGTGGCCGCAGACCCTGGGGCCTCTTCCTACCCCTAGTGATCAGGTCAAGAATCTGGGAGTATGGGTGGACTCAAAGATGGACTTCGACTACCATACTAGACGGGTAGCCGGTTCGTGCTTCTCGATTCTACGGAAACTCCGCAAAACCATCGACCTGCTCCCAGAATCATCTAGGAAGACCCTGGTCCACGCCCTTGTCACGTCAAGACTGGACTACGGCAATGCCCTTTATCTGGGAGCCAATGCCACTAGCCGGCGGCGACTGCAGACAATTCAGAATGCTGCCGCTCGCCTGGTCCTCCGGCTGCCCAGAAGAGCCCCTTCAAAAAATCCCTACGAACTCTGCATTGGCTGCCGATCAATGAGAGAATTGATTTCAAAGTCCTTTGCATTGGTCACAGGATCGTACATGGCAAGGGCCCGGCCTTCCTTCGGAACCTTCTTTGCCCCTATACGCCCACTCGACAACTCCGCTCGTTAGGAGCAGGCCTCCTCGCTGTCCCCAGACACAAGAAAGCCAGAATGGGAGGTAAATCCTTTCGTATCTTGGCGGCACATAAATGGAACTCTCTCCCCCTGAGCTTAAGAGTGGAAACTTCGGAGCTCATCTTCCGGAGAAAGCTCAAAACATTCCTCTTCCCTAAAGACTAACCCGTCTTGTCTGACTGACGGAGTAGATGGCTCTTCTGACAGCGCGGGGACACACTAAGTGTAACCATGCGCTTTTACAAATTCAGAAATAAATAAATATTCACCCATGAGGTTCTCAAGGCAGTGGTGGGGGGTTGGGGGGGGAGGGCTGCAGGTCCTGATCGACGTTGAGGTTCAGTCAAAGAGCCAGGTCTTGAGATCCTTTCTAAATTGGGTCAGCGACAAGGATAGCCTGAAGTGGAGCGGCAGGGTGATCCAGGTTTTGGCAGCAAGGTAGGAGAAGGATCTTCTTCCGGTCCTAGTCTTGCGGTTCCGAGGGACGGTGGCAAGGGCCAGTTCGGCAGGGCGGAGGTGTCTGGTGGCTACGTGGAATGAGAGGTGGCAGTTCAGGTATTCTGGTCCAGCGTCAATGAGGGCTTTGTAGGCATGTGTGAGGAGCTTGAATGTGACTCTTTTGTTGACTTTGAGACAGTGGAGTTCTTGCAGGTGTTAGAGGTGTGGCTGCGGCGTGGGATGTTGAGGACCAGTCTGGCTGTTGCGTTCTGAACGTTCTGCAGTTTCCTTAGGAGTTTCTGGATGACACCTGCGTAGAGCGTGTTGCTGTAGTCGAGCCTGCTGCTGATGAGTGTGTGGGTGTCCATCATTCTGGCCTCTGTGGGGATTCATCTGAAGGTCTTTAGAAGCAGGCGAAGAGTGTGGAAGTATGATGAGGAGACGGCATTGCTATGGCAGTTCGTCATGAGCGAAGAGTCAGTATGATGCAGAGGTTTATGAATGGTTTGTTAGTGTTGGGGGGGGGGGAGGGGTTCCTAATGTGGTGGGCCACCGGGAGTCTTCCCAAGTGGCGGTGTTGGGCCCCAGGCTGATGACTTGGGTCTTGTCCGAGTTGAGCTTGAGTCAGCTGTCTCTCATCCAGGTAGCAACGGCCTTCATTCTGTTGTGGAAGTTGTTTCTGGCAATTGTGGGCTCGGTGAGTGAGAGGATCAGCTGGATGTCGTCAGCGTAGGAGACGATGTTGAGTCCATGGTTCCTGACTATGGCTGCCAGCCAGGTCATGTAAACGTTCAAGAGAGTGGGGCTCAGGGAGACTCCCTGGGGGACTCTGCAGCCAATCTCCGTGGGTTCTGAGAGGAACAGTGGTAGTCTGACACACTGTGTTCTACTGGTGAGGAAGGAACGTATCCAGTCCAGTGCTTTGTTGCAGATGCCTGTATCGTGTAATCTCGTGCTTAGGGTGCCATGGGATACGGTGTCAAAGGCGGCTGAGAGTTCCAGGAGGATGAGGGCTGCGGTTTCTCCCCGGTAGAGGAGGATGATCTCGGTACTGTGGTTGCTTCGGAAGCCAGATTGAGAGGAGTCCAGGACGTGGTTGGCTTCAATGAACTCGGAGAGTTGGGCGTTGATGGCCTTCTCAATGACCTTGACTGGAAAGGGGAGCATGTAGATGGGTCAAAAATTCTGGAGGTTTGTCGGATCTGCGGACACTTTCTTCAGTAGGGTGTGACCTCGGCATGTTTCCAATCATCGGGGAAGGTGGCGGTCTCGATAGAGCAGTTGATGGTGTGGTGTAATTCGGGGGTGATGTAGGCGGCAGCTCTGTGGAACATGTGGTGCTGGCAGGGTTCTGAAGGTGCTCCGTAGGGAATGCTCTTCATGGTCTTGAGTGCCTTTCGTGGGGAGAGGGGTCCAGTTGAGCAGGATCTGTTGTAGAGTGGTGTTGTCGCATGTGGTGCTGGTGGGAGGTATGAGCGAGTCTTGGGTGTTGAAGCTGTTGTAGAGCTGCTTGATCTTGTGGTGGAAGTAGGTGCTGAGTTTGTTGCAGAGGTCTTGGGAGCGTGAGACTTCTGTGGTCTCGCTGTTGGGTTTGGGAAACTCCTTGATTATGGCAAAGAGTTCTCTTGTGTTGTGTGTGCTGGCGTTTATTCTGTTTTCTTTGTAGTTTTGAGAAGGAAGTGGTGTGCGGTAATGGAGGCTTTGAAGTCTTCCGGGTTTTTGTTGTTGCTCCATCTCTTCTTGAGCCTTCTACAGGTGCGTCTGGACTCATGGAGGGGGGCAGTGAACCTACTGGCTTTCCTGGAGTGTTGCTTGCCGGGTGCTTTCTTGAGGTGTGCCAGCGCATCAGAGCAGTAGGAGATCCATTGGTGGAGGTTGTGTGCTACGGTATTGGCGCCCTTGGAATTCAGCGGCGTGGTTATGCTGAGGGTGGCATTGAGGTGTTTTTCAGTGACCTTGTTCCAGTTGCGGCGGAGGGGGGGATGGACAGTGGATTTGGTGAAGGCGAAATGAACGTAGTGGTGGTCGGTCCAGAGGATTTCAGAGGTGTGGCTGTAGGTGATGTTTCCGCTGGTGGAGAAGACATGGTCGACCATGTGTCCCACTGTGTGGGTCGGAGAAGCAACTAGCTGCTTGAGTCTGATGTTGGCGAGGCTCTCCAGAAGGGATGCAGTGTTGTGGTCATTGGGGTTGTCCAGGTGGAAGTTGGTCATAGAGTAGGATATAATCAGTAGGTATGTGAGCCTGGGGTGCGATGGAGTCGATGTTGATGAAGGGCGGGCGGGGACCAGGCGGTCTGTAGATGAGGGTGCCACAGAGGGTGGTGTTGGGTTAGGTCTGGACCTTTGAAGTGGAGATATTCCATGGTTGTCGATTGGCTGTTCGAGTGGGTGGTCTGGCGGAGGGAGTTCTTGTGGACGATGGGATGCCTCCTCCTGATCAGCCGGTGTGGTCCTTGTGGGTGATCTTGTAGCTGTCAGGGATGGCGATGTCCAGGCCCGAGCTGGGGTTCGTCCAGATTTCTGTGAGGAAGGCGATGTCGGGAGAGAGGGAGTCGAGGAGGTCCCAGATTTCCGTGGCGTGTTTGTGGAGGACAGCAGTTGGGAATAGCATTTAAGCTTATAATTGACGATATCTGGCAACATTTAAAAAACAGCAATTAAATAACATCAAACAGCTATGAAGGGCATACAGTCAGAGCTGCTGACTCAGGAATTCGAGTCTTGGCATTGGCTCAACATTATATGATTTTGCGCAAATCACTTAAAATACAAGCAGCAATCTTGTGGGGCTTGGTGAAGGGGTAGGAAGAGACGGCACAGTGCGAGCAGGCTGCCACATGCAGGAAACAAGATGCGATGGTGAAAATGAAAGCGGTGTCCTGTGATTTGGGCAAATCACCTAAAATACAAGCAGCAAACTCAGAGGGGTGGTAGGTGCGGGGTGAAGGGGAAGGGAGAGCTGGCACCGGGCGATCAGGAAACAAGAAGAAATGGTGAAAATGAAAGCGGTGAGGAGATACGGCATGCAATGTGACTTGAACGGCATTTGAGCTTAGAAATGACTCCATCTGGGAACATTTAAAAAACAGCAATGAAACGGCATCAAAAATGCGTGTGGTTAGAGCTACTGATTCATGAGTTTGAGTGTCGGCGTTGGCTCAACATCCTGTGATTTTGAGCAAATCACTTAAAAGACAAGCAGCGATCTCCAAGGATTGGTGGAGGCGGGGTGAAGGGAGAGATGGCACAGGGCGAGCAGGCTGCCACGAGCAGGAAAATAGACGCGATGGTGAAAATTAGAGTGGGTATGTTAAAAGGCGCACAGCCTCCAAAGAAAAACAATAATTAAACCAGCGATGCAAATGCCAACCAAAACATGAATCGCAGCGTATGTGAAGCAGGTGCTCTGCTGATACACAACCTTAGGCAAACAAGAATAAAATAGTGTGCACAACAGAACCTATATATAAAAAAAAGCGTAAGACAGGGGCTGTCTCCTTAGAGGGTTTGAAACACAAAGGTGGGACTAATTAAGCATACTAACCAATCAGAAGCATGCATTTATGAAGGGCACGAACAAGAACAAATGTAAAAGATGGGTGGTGCTGCAAGCCACAGTCTAGATTGCAGCATGCCTCACGGAGCAGCGCATGCTCTGCCCAGGCTCGACCTAAAAAGGTGGTTGTGTTTGGGGGGTCTCTTCCCAAAAATATAATTCATTTAAAATAAATATATATTTATGAGGAGTTTCACTTACCTTGCATGGTAAAGGCATGAGTTATAAAGTCATACATTGTTTTGCAGGCCCATTCAGCTACAAAATGATTCAAGTGCTGTATTTTTGTTTGTCAATCCAATTTGGATTGGTAAATGGGGTAGGTAACACAAGGGAGGGGTAAGTTACAAAGGGGAGGCCAGCACCAACGGAGGGTTGGGGGAAGCAAAAGGAAGGGGAAACAACGGTGGCCAATACGGAGTGAAGCAAAGGGCACAGAGGGTGGAAGTAACAGTAGGGTTGGTGCGGTGGGGGACGAGAGAGACAGAGAGCGAGAGAGACCGAGACAGAGACAAACAGAGAGAGAGAGAGACACAGAGAGAGAGAGAGAGACACTTACACCAAGGCATTACATATCGTTTGACACATAATTCTACACAGTTTCAGTGATTTGGCCAGGAGAGTAGTTTGGGTGTTTACAAAAATCCGTATAATATGAATTGGGGATTTGGTGCTGTGGAAAATTGGTTCAGTATGTTTCCGCACCTGCACTTTGTTTTTAAGTCTCTCTATTGCTGCAGCTTGCTTGAATGAGATGTCTGTAATGGCTGCACTGGAGTGACAGTCAGAGCAGTAGGCGGGACTCTAAGTGAGAACTCAAATCGCGCAGAATCTGGCGATGGCCTTCCAAAATGTAGATGGTTTCTCCACACTAGTCCAATTTCAGCTGGGATACAACCTTACTTTGCTGAACAAAGCAGAACAAAAAGCTACACTTAAACTACCTGCTGCTTTGGTGAATAAGACCCACACAATGAAGGATCTCCATCCTTAAAGGATGGGAGGATCTGCTTCAGCGTTGACGGGGGCCCGGTTGCCTTTCAAGCACCACCTACGTTTGTTGTTACTGCCTGGTAACTGATTGCACAAATAAGATTTCTCCAGTGGCTGACTTTCACATTACATTTTCAGTAGGGATGGGATAACTCATTTGATCCCCAGAGGCTATTAGGCTATATTAAGCTCATCTTTTCCGGTATGTCGTTATGTGTATGACAAGGAAGACGACACTAAGGATTTTATGTGCTCTTTTCTGTCTAATCTCAAAATAACCTTGTCTCACTAACTAACTGGTGCTTAACCAAACTACTTGGCAAGGTAGCCTGGCCATAACTTGGGGGAACTGTTGCCTTACTGTGTGGCAGGTGGGCACAGGTCTCTACATTGTTGCATACCCCCATGTCAAAGGACCCAGCAAAGGGATATCCCTCAGCCTGCCCCATTACCCCACTCCATATACTATACTAGCGTATGGTACTGAGAGAGTAGCCTTGACCAGCCACCCACCAACCTGTGCTTGTAATCTTGTGTGAATATGGGTATCTGGGCATGACAGGAGCTAACTTTGCCACCATATTTTGCATAAACTCATCATTTATTTAACACAGCCTGTGAAGCCCACAAGAAAAGGGAATTACAATAAACAAGCCAGCTAAGAATAGTAGCCTGAACCGCTAACTGTCGAGTTACTGACTGCAGCAGCAACACAACAGCGAAAAAGCAGGACAAGGTCACGTGATTAGCCTGCTTCATCAGCATCAAATTACCGTCCAGGAGAAATCCAGATGTTTCCCAAACTGATCAGGGAGAAGATGATAAGATCCAGTAGGGGACCAGAATGTAAAAGAGAAAGGTCTGGCCAACCTAAATGGAGCCAGACACAAAATCACAGTTTTGTTAGAATTAAACTTCAGATTATTGAAAAGGAGCCAGAAAGATACTGCTGACATACACTGATGGAATGCTTCCAATGGAGTGGCCCCTCTTTTGTCCAGGTCAATAATTAATAGAGTGCCATCCACATAATTCATACAAGTGGCACCAAAACATATGTGTGTATGTATATATATATATCTTCACTGAAAAAAACATAGGTTTCAGGGACGTTCTAGTTAGTTGGACATTTCACTCGTACAAAACCATAGAAATTCCCCTGTTATAGTTAGTTGAGCTAACTATAACTCACGCCCCCGCAATGCACTGCTGATGACGTCACATATTACATCATTCATGACATGGTCAGTGACATCACTGATGACATCATCCAGTGACTGTGTGTTTCTGTAAAGTTTGAATATGTTTTATATATATATGCCAAGGTGTATTGAAGAATGAGTGGGTGTATAAGTGTCTGGATGAAGGATTTAGTAGGTGTGTGACTGACTATAAGTGAGTGATTAAATGTCTTACTGAATGCATGGGTTAGTGACTAAACTGTCGGAATGTGTGTATCAGTACATGTGTTGTTGTATAAGCTGCTGCATGTGTTGGTCAGTAGCTATGAGTGTCTATATGGGTTATTGATTGGTTGCCTGAGTATTTGTATGGGAGACTGACTGAGTGTGTGGGTGGGTGGGTGGGTGGGTGGGTGGGTGGGAGGTGTGTGACTGCGCATAGATGTGTGACTGGTTGATTCACTGGGTGTATGGGTTCAAGAGTGCATGTGGAAACAGCTGTATGGGTGGGTGAGTGTGTGTGTATGGGTGTGTTGGTGAGAGATTGGATGTCTCAGTGGTACATGTCCAAGTAACTACATATGTAAAAAGCAGTGTATGTGAGAGTTGGTGTATATAAATGACTATATGTGAGAGCCAGTGATTGTGTGAGTGGCTGTATGGTTGAGTGTGTACTTGTATCAGTCATTGTATAAGAGAGTAAGTATGTGTTAGTATATGTTTGAATAAGTGAGGCGGTGTGTGTATAACTGTATAGGTGAGGAAATGAGTGTGATTGATTCTTTGCATGACTGACTAGGTGTGTGAGTAACTCCATGGATGAGTGGCGGTGTGTGTGTGTCTGTATAGGTGCATGAGTGCATATTATAGTGTTGTATTGATGAGTGACTGTATGTATGAGTGATTGTATGGGTGAATACGTGGATGTGTGTGTGTAGACCTAGGAATCAGTGAGTGCGTATGTAGTAACTGGTATTGATGTGTCAATGGTTTTGAAAATGGTAGTCTGTATTTTACAGACTACCATAGTTAAAGGTTATATTAGTGTGAGGAGGTGCATCAGATTTTGACGTGGATGATGTCATCAGTGATGTCATTTGAGATGTCATCAGTGATGTCACTGACCATGTCATGAATGATGTAATATGTGATTTCATCAGCAGTGCATTGCGGGGGCGCAAGTTATAGTTACCTGAACTAACCACAACGGGGGAATTTCTATGGTTTTGTACGAGTGAACTGTCCAACTAACTATAACATCCCTGAAACCTATGTTTTTTCAGTGAATTTCTAAGCTTTTTAAATGCTCATTTCTAACTATAACGTGCCTGAAACCTATGGTTTTTCAGTGAATTTCAAAGGTTTTTTAAATGCTAATTTCTAACTATAACGTGCCTGAAACCTATGGTTTTTTCAGTGAGTTTCAATGGTGTTTTAAATGCTAATGTCTAACTTTGCCTACAAAGTTAGGACATGTGAAGAAAGAGGAAGAAAAGCGCAGAAAGAAGCAAGACAAATGCAGAAAGAGGCAACAGAAGTCCAGAAAGACGAAGAAAAGTGCAGGAAGAAGCAAGAGATGTGCAGAAAGAACCAATAGAGGAGCGGAAAGTCCTCCTGTGCCCCAACTTTTTAGTGACGGGTACTGGTGGTAACTGACTCTGACTAACCAGAGCCAGTGCTATGCTAAAAGACACTTAGAATACAGTGAAAACACCTACATACACTAGGGAACACTATACGTTCGGGTACCCCTGTAATTAGCATGACCGCTCCTGTATTTGCCATGAGTTAGTGCCTGGGTCATTGCTTGAGTACATGGGTAGTGACTGGATGATTAGAGTGCTGAAAGGACAGTGCATGGTTATTTTATAACTGCTTGGGTTTTGGCGGAGTGATAGGATAAGTACATGATGCTGGATGGGTGATTTGAGAAGTGCACGGGTAGTGACAGAGGGATTTCTGGAGTGCATGGATACAACCTGGGTAATTGGAGGAGTGAATCAGTACTGTGTAGGTGGTTAGAGGTCTGCATGGGTAATGCACAGGGGATTGTAGCAGTGCATGTGTTAGTGCCTGGGTCATTCCATGAGTAAATGGGCACTGACTGTAAGATTAGAGTACTGCAAAGAGAGTGCATGGTGAATTTATAAGTGTTTGGGTTTTGGTGGAGTGATTGGATAAGTACATGGTGCTGGCTGGGTGATTGAAAGAGTGCATGGGTACTGACAGGCGATGGCTGGACTGCATGGGTAGTGCTCAGAGGATTGTAGAAGTGCATGTGTTAGTGCCTGGGTCATTGCATAAGTACATGGGCACTGACTGGATGATTAGAGTGCTGCAAGGAGAGTGCATGGTGAATTTATAAGTGCTTGGGTTTTGGTGGAGTGATTGCATAAGTACACATATGTCACATCAGGCCCCGCCCCCTCCCTTCACCACTGTGCAAACACGCCCTCTGGAGGGTTTTAATTTGGGGGATTAATTCCCCTTGAATCCTGATGGTCCTTGGGGGCCAACTAGCCCACCAGGTACCTCCAGTAAGCGCCACAGAGCTGCGTTGCAGAGAGGTGGTCCGAGGCCACGCCCCTTTTTACACCTCTCTGCAACGCAACTCTGTGGCGCTTACTGGATGTACCTGGTGGGCTAGTTGGCCCCCAGGGACCCTCCGGATTCAAGGGGACTTAATTCCCCAACTTAAAATGCACCACAGGGCGCGTTTGCACACTTGTCACATTAGGCCACGCCCCCTCCCTGCACCACTGTGCAAACACGCCCCTTGAAGCTTTATAAATTGGGGGATTAAATCCCCTTGAGTCCTGAGGGTCCCTGGGGGCCAACCATCCCAGCAGCTACCTCCAGTAAGTGCCACAGAGCTGCGTTGCAGTTCCCTGGCGCATACTGGAGGTACCTGGTGGGCTACTTTGCCCCCAGGGACCCTCAGGATTGAAGGGAACTTAATCCCCCAATTTACAATGTGCCAACCCTGTTGAGGGCGGTTCCTCTTATGCCGGCTGCGTGTAGTCGGGCGGTGAGAGTGCGGTGAGAGACGGTGTTGAATGCTGCTGACAGGTCGAGTAGGCCGGGGGGGGTCTGTAGGTGAGGGTGCCGTGGAGTTTGGGCTGGTCTGGACCTGGAAGTGCAGGTGTTTGGCCGCGGGGTAGGTGTAGCTTGAGGTGGAATTATTTTTTGTGTGCGATGAGGAGTCCTCCTCTCGGGTGGTTGGGGCGGTCCTTCCTCTGGATCTTGTATGCTTCCGGGATGGCGATGGCGATGTCCGGGTGGAGGAGGAGTTGGCCCAGTTTTCTGTACAAAAGGCGACGTTGGGTGAGAGGAAGTCAAGGAGGTTCCAGATCTCTACAGCGTGCCTGTGCATGGAGCGGACGTTAAGGAGGATGCATTTTAGGGCATCGGTGGTGTTGGGGGCGGTGGTGAAGGATTTGCGGCAGTGGTGGCAGGAGAACTGGCCATGTTTTGCGTTCCATGTGGACTCCTGGCAGTTGTTGTTTCTTCCGAGGTGCAGGGCGGCTATGTCGTAGTGGTGGATGACCGGAGATCCAGGGTACCAGGCGCTGGTCGCGGTTGGGTCGCAGACAGCCGCAGATGGGTTTGCCTTTGGCATGCCCGCTGTGCGCGGTCAGCCAGCGGGCACCATTGAATAGGGGAGGAGGAAGGGAAAGCACAGCTGGGAGGCGGGAAGTGGCAAGGTGGGAGGGGTCACAGGGGAAAACACAGACGCAGTGCTGCAACAAAATAAAACAGGAGTACAAGTGTGGGAAAATAAGGCAAATAATAGAAAACAGCAAATCAACAAAACCGAGGCAAGGCAAAACAAAACAGGGCAAGGAAAATAAAAAAAGAAACACAGCTGTAGTGTAGAATGCATATTGGACATTTACCCAAGGTGGTCGCACATATAAATTAAACAGTAGAAAGTACTTCACTTGGGTAGATATTTTGTGTAAAACTGTGGAGGCTTGTTGGATTAAGTTGCACTCAAAAACTCATGCACTGACTCACAGATACTCACACCCACTCTGGCACTCGTATAGCCAATAACAGACCCATTCAGACACTCATGCACTCGCTCACAGACCCAATGAGGCACTCTCATACCCACTCAGGCACTCGTGCACACACTCACAGAACCACTGAGACTCACAAACCCACTCACAGACCCACATTAGACACTCATGTACTCACTCACAGACTGACTCACATGCTCATGGAGGCACTCGGACACCGACTCTGACACCCACTCACACGCTTTGACACCCTCTCACAGACCCACTCTAACACCCACTCAGACACTCATCCACCCACTCACAAACTCACTCAGACACTCATAGATCCACTCACACACCCAGTGAGAAACTTATGCAGCCAGACCCACTCACACCCACTGACAGACCCACCCTGATACTCTAACATCCACTCACAGACCCATTCAGACACTCATGCACTCACTCTCAAAGTTTGCAGGTAGGAAATACGTTTTTAAAAAACCTTATAAATTCACTAAACCAAAGGTTACAGGGCCGTTATTGTTGACTCAGATTTCAATTGTACAAAACTTTGAATTTCAGCAGTTATAGTTACCTGAGCTAACTATAACTTACGCCCCCGCAATGCTCTGCTTGTGACCTCACATAATAAATCTCATGACATGGTCGGTGACATCACTCATGACATCTCAAATTACATCACTGATGACATCATTCACAGAACCACTCGCATACCCACTCACACCTCTATGCACCCTCTCCTACACCCACACAACCACTCACATACCCAATCACTGACCCATATAAGTACTCACACAACCACTAATTCCTCCATAGAGCTACTCACTGCCAACTCACTCAGCCACTCACACAACCACTCACTCATCCATACAACTACTCACACACACAACCACACACTTACCAACACAGCTGTTCACATACACACACGTATTCACCTATACAGCTACTCTTGCGTGCACACACAGCCTCTCAACACAGCCACTCACTCAACCATATAAGCACTCACACACCTACACACTTACATACCCATTCACAGATCCCTATAAGCACTCCCACATGCACTCACTCAACCATACAGCCATTCACACAATCAATCTCCAGTGCAGCCACTCACGCACCAACTCACTTAACCAAACACACATACAGCCACTCACATACCCATACACCCACTTACACACCCAGTCACTCACTCATACAGCCATTCAGACACCGCTTACTAACCCATACATTAACACACACCCACCTATACAGCCACTGACACACCCACTCACTCACCAATACAGCCACTCACTCAATCACATAGGTACTCACACATCCACTTACACACCCTTACAGCCATTCACACACAGATATGGACAGTCACACAACCACTCAGATCATGTATGTTAGAAATACTATCACTCGGTAGTATAGAAAGAATAGCAATTTAGCTTATGAAGTAGCTTAGTATATATCTTTAAGTCTCAGGAACGTTTCAAAATACTTCCACTCACATGATGTCATCAGTGACGTTGCCAACCATGTAATGTGTGATGTAATATGTGAGGTCATAAGCAGGGCATTGTGGAGGCTTAAGTTATAGTTAGCTCAGGTAACTATAACTGCTGAATATCAATGGTTTTGTATGAATGACATCTGAGCCTACCTAGAACGTCCCTGTAACCTTTGTTTATTCAGTGTGTGTGTGTGTGTGTGTATATATATATATATATATATATATATATATATATATATATATATATATATATATATATATATATATATATATATATATATATATATATATATATTCACTGAAAAAACCATAGGTTTCACACACGTTATAGTTAGGAAATAGCATTTAAAAAACCTTGCTAATTCACTGAAAAAACCATAGGTTTCACACATGTTATAGTTAGCTGGACATTTTACTGATAAAAAACCAATGAAATTCCCCCGTTATAGTTACTGTAGGCAACTATAACTCACGCGACCGCAATCCTCTGCTGATGCTAATACTGTATTTAGACACTTATTTGCCCATATCTTCTTCCATTAAATTTTAGCTATACATATATTACAAATATTTTTTTTTCATAAAGACACATATGTCATCAGCAGAGGATTACGGTCGCGTGAGTTATAGTTGCCTACAGTAACTATAACGGGGGAATTTCATTGTTTTTTTATCAGTAAAATGTCCAGCTAACTATAACATGTGTGAAACCTATGGTTTTTTCAGTGAATTAGCAAGGTTTTTTAAATGCTATTTCCTAACTATAACGTGTGTGAAACCTATGGTTTTTTCAGTGAATTTGTACGGTTTTTTAAATGCTAAGTTACTTTACGCCATTTGTGGCGTGCGCGCCCACTTAACGCAGTTCGTTCCGTGCACGGTTTTTATCAACTTTAATAAGCCCTGTACATTTGGTGGCCTTCGGCCACCAAAAGCACAGGGGGTGAGGTCAATGTGGATAGTGTTTTTTTATTTCGATTTTATAATTTCATGTTGCCAAAATTACGTTTTTTTTCTCTATTAATAAGCCCTGCACATTTGGTGGCCTGCGGCCACCAAAAGCACAGGGGGTGGGGTAAGTGTGGATAGTGTTTTTTTTATTTTTATTTTTTTACCGTAAGCGTACGTAAGCGTACGGTAAGCGTACGGTAAGCGTACGGTAAGCGTACCCCGCGAAATTGCCGAAAAAAAAATAAAACCGTTTTTGCTCTTGGGGGATGTTTGGGGACTCCCTCAACATGACTATGTGGGAGGGAGTTGTCAAAACAGCCCCGTAACATGTTTTTGGCCATCATGTTTGATAAACAACACTCAGTGCGAGAGACAAAATGGCGGACGCCGCTTCCTGGTTTCGGCCGATTCGAATGTTTACTAAGATCTAAGAGCCAATCAGAATCGCGCTCGCGCACGCCACCGTAAGCTTACGGTAAGCGTACGGTAAGCGTACGGTAAGCGTACCGTAAGCGGGCTCAGATATATATATTGATTTAAAGGCTATTTTCTCAGAATCTACTGAACAGATTTACACCAAACCTACAAAAGGCACTTCCTTGACCTAGGGACTACCTCTCTGCCAAATTTCTAGTAATTCTGTTCAGCCGTTCGGGCTGTAGCTCGTTCTAAAGGTCCTATGGAAAAATGCATGGGAAAAACGCGTTTTGGGACCCCCCTTTTATCTCAGCCCCTGCTTGACGAATCCCCCCGAGACTTTCAGGGTAGGAGCGGAGCGGAGCGTAGCGCCCCACCTATTGTGAGAAATTCGCGAGGATTCGTCGACCGGCGCCAAAGTTATTCAAAATAGAATGTTGAGGTTTTCCTATGGAAACGTGGTCCTAACTATAACTACCTACTGGCGACCGCCAGTAGGTAATATATATATATATATATATATATATATATATATATATATATATATATATATATATAAAATTTGTTTTTTAAACAATACCCTTTCAGGCTTACTGCATCACATGAATTATGCAAAAAAAATTAAGTGCGTCTCCTTTATATGGAGCACCCTACAACACCACCGACACTCTGAATCTGCTCACCTCAAATGTATGTTTCTCTAGCACAGTTTTTAAGCCAAGAATTAGCACTGTCCCATCCATGTGAAGCTAAAGAGTGAAAAAATATTTTGTCATTTTGACAGCAAAGTCTCAAAACATAGGACTAGCAAGTGCCATCCATATAAAGCTGAGAAACTACAAAAGTCGTTTACCACTCCAGGTACAGTATTACAGCTTTGGATCAGTAAAATACCATTCAAGCCAAACTAGAATGAATAAAAGCAACCCCTGACACTTGTTCCGTTCTAGTTAAAGCTCATCAGAGAGGTATAGCTTTGTCCAGACACATGGGATTACCCCATACCTTTTCAGGCTTAGGGTACCGCATAATTTATGCAAAGAAGGAAGCTGAGAACTCTGGGTAGTTGCAAGGTTTAGGTGGAGAACAGCTTTCTTCATCGAGCACCTTACAGCACAACCAACATTCTGAATCTGCTCACCTCAAATGTCTGTTTGTCTAGCAGAGTTTCCAAGCATATTTTTTTGTACGTATAAAACAAAAATTATATACCAGTGCAATCGACTCCATATGTAGTTATTTTCAGTGTATTTTAATGTGAAGGAAGTACAGGTGTAAAACTCTCAAATTTTGAATTTTAAGTTATTTGATGCACTTATGCCTGCTCTCTGCAGTTAAATTGCTACCTCTTACATAGGAGTAAAAATCATACTCTAGTGTGGACTACTGTTTAGATTTTTTTAAACATTTGTTCTTGTGTAATATAAAGGACATATCAAATCACATTTGCATGCCGAAGAAGGAGCTCATGTACATATGTTTCATTGTGTACACATGTGAGATACAGACCTCTTTTGTTATTGTAAATAATGACTTCTTTGCATCCTATGAACACCAGGCGTTGCTTTGAGGTGTATTTTTTGTACAGCATGTGATATGAGCAGCGAGGAACAGTTGCTGTAGAGAAGAAATCCCAATTTAATTAGAATGTGTTGAAGCCTCACAGCTTGCGCCGAGTCTTAAGCAGCCCCCTCCATGCCTTCCCTCCGGTGGACTGTTGTATTTTTTTCTGTAACTATTAACTTCATTAGTATGGATGTTCTTGCTGGTTTCACTGAATCACACAGCTCTTTGGAAAGCAAGAAGAGCTCTGCACCTTCCATGGTGTGCACATGTTCCCGCTCAGGTCCTATGACGTGGTAAAACATCGCTTTTCTGTAAGCCTTCCTGTAGAGCGGTATCTAGGATACCCACCTCTAGTTCTACATTGCATCAGAGTACTAGGAGTCACTTGACATTAAAATGTGTAAAATGGCATCTGAGCAAACGCTGGGTGATATACGTTTAACCAGAAGGCGATTGTGACATCCAATAATCCCACCATATTGATGGAAAATCAGTGGGCGTCTGTGTCAGGTGACTGTGATCTTTAGCTACCTTTTTAAGATCTGGCCATGGTGCCATATGATTGTACTTTAATAAAAAGATTACTAATGATGTACCCAACAGTTTTTGGGATTTTTTTTTGCAAGAAAATGGCAAAGCACCCAGCAGTAACATTGGCCACTGCTGTATTTCAAAAGGCAACATTTCATAACATATAATATCACTATGCAGAAAAGGGACCCAACATATCCCTTCCCCCTTTTCCGACAACACCCCACACATACTTTGAAACTCACACAGTGTCCTCTCCCATCATAGAAAGACTTCTAGCTCATTTCTCTTTATTACATATTCCATTCTATGATATGCAATTCATTTTTTTCTCCATCGGGCAATCTTTATTTATGAAACTCACATCACCCTAGCCTGCAGCGAAGCTTTCCTCCCATATTTTATCAATGTCCGTGCTTAGATGTGACCCAGAAGCACAGGTCCATTGTAGAATACGAAAAGCTGACATGGCCCCATAGGTACACACACTGCCTACACTGACCAATTCTACTGTATAAAAGACAGGAACAGAAACCGAAGGGGGGTCTCCATAGACCCTATAAAAATAGTTGAAACATAAATAAAAATGCATAAACAACTGAAGGATTCCAGACTCCATTTGAAAGCTGATTGTCATGTTGAATAGAGTCAGGGAAAAATATGTCCGCGTAGATATCTGAAGTTCTCCGTATTGATGTTTCTCTGTTTCTGTTAAGTTATACCTCATTTGATGGTATTTGTCACAACTGTGCATTCCAGGTCTGGGTTGAGATGTTTTTGGCATTGACAGCTTGGAGTTCTGTGTGCCGAGAGGTACCCTGCTGGGTCCTACGACTTTATCTTAATAAACTATAATCCAACTCTTATTGGAATTGTCTGCATTCCACTTACTGATGTTTGGATGCAAGAATCTGAAGACCATCATATAAAGCATGGCAAAAAAAAACTCATGACAACCAGAGGTACAGACCTAAGATCCTTATTTAGAGTTGGGCAGGTGGGATACCTCATCTCAAACATGGAGGATATCCTGGGCACCATATTACAAGTTCATATAGCCTATGAAACTTACAACATGGTGGATGGGATATCCATCACGTGTTAACGGAATATCACATCTGCCAAACTCTTAATAATGCCATTCATCTTGTTTTTAGGCACCAGATGCTAGATAACCAGTGCCATCTTCTCTACAGCTGCTTCAGAGTACTATAACCCAATAAAAAGGTATTTGTGGTTTGTTTTATAATTGTACACACAGTAACACACTGAAAAAGAAAGGCAGCCTTATTGGGTGTAGGACAATTGTCATTCACATTACCCAGAAAAATGGTGCCTGAAAAATAGCCTAATCACAGCAACCATCTTCAGAAGAAAAAAAACAGGAATTCTCATTACAAAATAAATGGCCCCAAACATAATGGAATAAACCTAGATACAGTAGAAACACGTGGAACTGGCTAAATACTAGCTGGCAGAAATGAGATAAAATGCAGATTTCGTTTCCAGGGACTTCAGGCAAGGTAAAAGTAACTTTTTTAAAGTAATCTTTCCAAAATATTTATTACATATACGACTTCACCAGTGAATTGCCCTTGGAATAAATATTTCAAAAAGTCAAAAAATGTAATTTTTACCCGTCTCCTAAATGGAGATAACATGTAATAAGCATAATATTGTATCCCAGTGCTTTCCCACGGAACATCCAACCTTGCAATAGTTTAGAGTAGCTTTCAGGGATTTTGTTCACTGTAAGGACATACTTAACATTAAACTTTACATGTCCTCCTTTTAAATACCATGCATCCTGCCATAGAGGCAATAAGGCCACTAGGGGTGAAGCTTTATATAATATGTTTTATTTTTAAAAGATATTTCATGCCTCATTTCAGCACCGAACTATAGGGTCACTTTGACCTTTTTTTTCCCCATTGCAACTGTAAACATATATATTCATATATCTATACTAACCTGCAAAGTTGCCATGTAGTGACACTTCTGATGTAGTTATTCTCAATGTACTTTACTGTGAAGTAAAGATTTACAATCCTCACATTCATTTGCGGCAGACACAATGAATAAGTGGTGGTGGGGTGGGTGGAGGGGGGGGCGAGGGGAGGGTCATAATGTTTTTTTTTTTTAAACACTTACCCGAAGCTGCCGGCTGCATTGCGCCTCAGTGTTCTGCTGTGCTGTTTCCTGGTCCTAGCAGGCACTGAGGCAGCATCAGACTCCCTGTTCAATCCCCGCACTGTTTTCATTCTATTAAAGCAGCGTGGGGATTGGCCTGAGCAGGCTGAAAAGACGCTCCGCTCAGGACAGGGAGTCTGTGCTTTTTCATCAGCCGGGTTGGAGAAACCGAAGTGCGCATGTGTGTTTGGCCTGTCTGAGACAGCTGGCCAAACACACATGCGCACTTAGAAGTGCACCTAGCACTCCTCCTCCACCCCCACATGCCCCGGCCTGCCACTCCCTGCACAGGCTGGCTCAGAGCCGGAAAATGAAAAATAAAATGATTATGGTATATTGTTTTATTTTTCACTTGCTTGCTCTGAGCCAGTGGGGCGATGCTCCTACGCCATTGCGGAGGAGCCGCCCCTGCTCACATTTTGCGGTTACTTAATTACTGCAGTAATGTCTCCTCTCTACACTACAACCACCACCTCTTACCTAGGATTAAAGAACCTACTAGTGTGGAATACTGCTTATTTTTTATTTATTTTTTAAAATTCGTACTTGTGTGCAAAGAACACATCAAATCACATTTGCATGCTGAAAAAGGCGCTGATGTGCATATGTTTGATTGTGTACACATGGGAGATACAGACATACAGACATAACTCTTTATTCTAAATAACGAGTTTTTGGAATCTGATGAACAGCAGGCATTGCTTTGATGTTTATTTTTCTGTACAGCATGTGATATGAGCAGCGAAGTAGTGTCGCTGTAGAGAAGAAATCCCAATTTAATTAGAATGTGTTGAAACCTCACAGCTTGCTCTGAGTTTTAAGCAGCACCCTCGAGGCCTCCCGTCCTGTTGAATATTGCATTTTTTTCTGCAAATATTAACTTCATTATTATGGAGGCCCTTGCTTGTTTCATGGATTCGCACTGCACTTTGCAAAGCACAAAGAGCGATGCAGACGCCACGGTACACATATGTGCCAGTTTGGGTCCTTTGCTGTGGTAAAACCTAGTCCTTCTGTTAGCCTTCCTGAAGTGCGGTATCTTTGACACACACCAGACACCACTTGTTCTGCTTTACTCTCGCGTGACTTCGATCAGAGTATAGGGGTGGCTTGAAAGTAAAATGGCGCCTGAGCAGATGCTGGGTGACGTTTGTTCAGAGAGGCATGGTGACATCAACTGACCCCACCACATTGACAGGGAATCAATAGGCGCCTGTGCCGGCTGGTGGTGTGTATTAGTTGTCATTTTCAGCTCTGTCCATGGTGCCATATGATTATATGTTAATGAAAAGATTAACACGGATGTACCCAGAAGTTAATTTAATGGCAAAAAAAAGACCGCTCGCCCAGCTGTAACAGTCACAACAGCTCTAGTTTTAAAGGCGAAGTCCTATACTACATGACGTCACTGTACAAAGCTAAGACCCAGCATATCCCATCCCCTTACATAAACAACACATACACTAAAACAAACATACTGACACACAGTGTCAACATCCACCATGTCTTCAAACTCTATTGTCATTACAAAATACTTCTGGCTTAAAGACAGGAACAGAAACTGATGTTAATCCCCGTAGATCCTATGACCATAGGTGGAACATGCATCAAACCATGCAAACAGGTGAAGGATACCCGAGTCCGTTCGAGAGCAGGTTGTCTATGTTGAATAGAATCAAGGAAAAATATATATGCACATATTTCTGCAGATCATATGAAGTGCTATAAAAACCTACTGACAAGTACAGAGATAAGCCTTATTTAGAGTTCAGTGGAGGGGATTACTCCATCAACAAAAAAAATGGCAGATGTCCCGTCCACCGCATTACCAATGCATTATAGCCATTAGCGCTTGTAATATGGGGAGCACAATATCCGTCACATTTGGACGGCGTAAACGATCTGTCAAACTCTAAATAGGCCTCTTAGTCTCGTTTTCGGGCACCTGATGCTAGATAAACCACACCACTTTCTCTACAGTTGCTGCTTCATAGAGCGGTAACCCACCAGCGTAATTAAAAAGTAATTCCTGGTTTCTTGCATAATTGTAAACACAAACACACTAAAAGGTTAGACAGCCCTGAGAGTTTAAGACAGTTGTCATCCATTGGACCAAGGGAAATGGTGCCGGAGAAAGCCTAGTCGGAAGACCCATCTTTATAGGGTCCTCGCTCAAGAATTCTCATTGCACAAGAACAGCTCAATACAACACATAATGGAATAAGCATAGATGCAATAGAAACATATGGAAGCGTGACACAGCACATGATTATAAGGTTGATGCAGCACCCACTCATTAACAAAGATAACCTAATTCAAGATCTGCCTACAGTGAGACTGATGCCATGGGAATTCTGCATAGTGGGTAAAACAGAAGGGAAGCGGTAGAGTAATGTGTATCAGCACTGTTAGAAATTGGGTTACTGGTTGACTGGGGTGCAGCGGCGTCACCCTCCAAAAAAAAAACCATTTTGGAAAGGAAAAATAAAACAACTTGTTTTATTTTTTAATTTTTCCTTTCCTGCTGAGTCTTTAGAGCGTGGCCAGGTAGTGACAGGCACTGAGGGGAGTGGTTGTGCACTCCCATCAATCACTTTTTTTTTGTACAAACTTTATTAGATTTTTTTCCAGCACATACAATATGGAGCATTGGTGCAGTTCTATATTTCTAGTTGGACCTCAGAGTCCGTCGCACATATGTATCTTGAACAACATTGGATACAAAGTAATAACTATCTTATAGACAACACAGTTTATAATATCCCTGCTGTTTGGTGCTTATGTGTACAACATTAGTAACCGTCAATGAAAAGGAACAACTATAAACTTCCCCCCGCACTGGTAGCTACCTGTTTTCTAGATCGGGTCATGGGTAATCTCAGTGATATTGCCTACATCTTCCTGATGGAGTCAAACATCACAGTGTCTTTGACACAGTATAGCCTATAGAAGTGTACGGGATGGTATCCCTAGCATGTAGGAGGAGAAACAATGCGCGACGAACATGTGTATACATTTCTATCCAGTTGCGCAGCATTAGGGTAATATGCCTGTTATCAAAGCTTTTCTAGAGCCCCACTAATATATATGATTAATTCAGGGGCGATAGTGTAGATGCTCAGGTATTCGGTAGGTCCAGGGTCTTGAGGGCTTCAAGGAGAGTGTCCCACTCTATCGGTACTTTCCATAATCCCCTATACTCTTATCTACGGAGTGGCCTGCTTTCTGCCGTGCACTCCCATCACTGCGCATGATGGTTTGTCTGGCCGTCTCAGGTGGTCAAACCATCATGCAAAGTGAAAGCTGTTTCCAACACAGCTGGGTTGGAGAGAGCAGGCACAGACTCTGTGTATCCTGGAGCGCAAATCGAGGGCGCTCAGGCCAATCCTGAAGCTGCTTTCATGCCCAAGAGCAGCTTCAGAATTGGCCGCAGGGCATTCTGGGAACCTGTGCCTTCCTGAAGCGGTGAAGAGCGTGACGGGAACGGCTGCAGGTAAGTTAAAAAAAAAAGAAAATTGATTCCCCCGCGACCCCTAGTGCCACTCCTACCACTCCAGCCCCCCCACCCCCCCAATTCCTACAGCATACTGGCTGTTCCTGCTGGGGTGTGAGCCCTGGTCAAACAACTACTACTATCCTAGTTCAGGTAAGGCACAAGCACACCCCCAATTTAATCTGTGCTCAACCCCCTGGTAGCTTGGCACAGAGTAGCCAGGCTTAACATAGAGGCAATGTGTAAAGTAATTGTGCAACACTGGCAGTTCGAGCTGGATTGTTCTGATTAGAGCAGGGTCAAGACTGATTTGCCTATGGCTGGGTCCAAACTGAAGTGATATGGTGGGCAAAAAATAATAAATTGGGATTCGGTCCGAGCAATTGCCAGTGGCTGAGATTATTTCAAGCATTCCATCCATCACCTTGTTGTTTTTGCATTCGATGCCTTTCGTGCACTGTGCCACTGGACCAAGCTATACCCAGCTGAAGAATGCACAACAAGGGCAAAACTGGTCCTGGGTTGCTTGTGTTCCGGTTTAGGGATGATCTGCCCTGGCAGTTCGGGCAGGACTGTTCCCATGAGGAACAGGGTCAAGACTGATTTGCAAAAGTTTGGGTCCAAACTGAGGTGTCTTGGTGGGTGAAAAACGATGGATTAGGATGCAGCACTTAGCGATTGACAGTGGCTGGGATTAATTCAAGCATACCGTCCTTGACCTTGTTTTTGCATTTGACGCCCTAGGTACGCTGGGTGTTCCCAGATGTGGGCTGTGAGCTCACTGTGCCACTGGAACCAAGCTATACCCGGCTGAAGAACCCATAACAAGGTCGAAACTGGTACTGGGTTTCTTGTGTTCTAGTTCAGAGAGTACCTGGCCTGGCAGTTTGGTCTGGACTGTTCCCAGGAGGAACAGGGTCAAGACTGATTTGCAAAGGATGCGTCACACAGTGGCGGTTCCGATGGTGATGAGGGCTGCGGTGGCAATGCGACTCTTTGCGACAGGTCCAATCCACGCGGCAACGAAGATGCGTCGGTTCTCCTCTGGTTTGCATCGCACCGCAGAGGTTATGCGTCGGTTCTGCTGGATCCACAGAGACTGGCAAAGCACCTTAGGCCCACTTCCAAGGGACCTGGACTGGGGTGGCACCACTTGGCATGGTAGACTCACAGATGCGAGAGTCCAGGTGCAGATGCGAGGTTGTTGGAAGCCTGTTATGTCGCTGAGGGTTCTGATCAGGAAGTCAGCCAACTAGCCCTTGGAGTCACCCTGGATTCTGGGTTCAAGAGGTGCAGGTCCAGTCTTTCTCACTCAGGCAAGAGGGCAGTAGTTCAGCACAGCAGGGCAGCAGTTCCTTTAGAGCAGCAGTCCAACAGAGCTTGTAGCAGCACAGCAGTCCTTCTTACTGGCAGAGTATCCACAGGTCCAGAAGAGTACTGAAGAGCTGGTGTCTTAATTCCAGTATTTATACGCAGTTGTGCCTTTGAAGAGGGGAGAAGCTTCTATAGGTTTCCCAGGCATCCTGCCTTCACTGCTCTGGCTCCAGACTAACTACAGGGTTTACGTAACCCTTTGTGAGGAGGCAGGACCCGGCCTATTCAAGTTTGAGTGGGGCTGTACCCAGCTCCTCCCTCCCATCCTGCTAGTAATGATTTATCTGGGCACACATAAGCTCCTTATTATGTGTGGCTCTCTGGGAGGAATACACAACGACCAACTGCCAACTATACCCAGTCATGTGACCAGAGACAGGCTGAAGGCACCAAATGGCTAAGGCAAGAAAATGCCAACTTTCTAAAAGTATAGTTATATGGGTCAAGGGGGCACTCCTGTTTACAATTTTGACATAAAACTGGTTAGAAATGTATTACAAGGTGCTGCAGCTAAGCAGGAGTTGTCCACTGATGCTGAGAATTACTGGGGTTATAGACAAGTACGAACTTGTATGTAGCTGCGCACTGTTCACCTGGTGTTGCAACTGACACCTCTCATTTATACATAATACAACGTGAACATTGTTGTGATACAAAGAAATTTTCATTGGCTGGTTATCAAAACGTTTAGTACTGTTTGTTTAACAGACATTAATGGAACAATAAAGTTTTCAAATTGAATTGGTCAAGAAAAAACGTTCAGTGCTTTTACAACAGTTTCTTGTGATGTGCAGATATGTTAAACATTCACATAAATGCATATGTTGTCATTCACATAAATACATATGTTGTTCACATGCCCAATGCATTTCGGAACCTATCAGTTCCTTCTTCAGGGGACAATCTGTAATGAAAACATAAAACATTCCTGTCACTTTTTAGGTCATGGTGGCTTGTGCTACGTGTAAAAATAAAATGTTTGTTTAAAGAGTTCATACCTCTGAAGTCAGTAATTGACGCGCTAATGTCTGGTGCTGTGAAGGAAAACATGATGAAGATATAATGGGCTGTATGACCATATAGTGCATTTACTGCTTGAGTAGATAAAACAAGACCAAAGACGCTGGGCTTACCTTCGTGTTGTGTTAAAGTGTGAAAAAATGATGGTATAATGATAGCCCTGTGTTGTGGAAACGAAAAAATAAATAAACGACATAGAATGAAGAAAAATGGTATTCCATACTGTGAATATAAAAAGAAAGGATGGCATGAATCTTACCTCGTGGAGGTGTGCTACGAAACTGCTCTAAAAAAAAAAAAAAGTAACAGCAGCGTACGGTAAACGAGCGATATTGGAGTTCGTGAAGAAACAACACCCTAAGAGTGTTGGATATGAAAGTATAGATAAAGAAACAGAAGTTAATCCTAGAGTAGTTAGTACGAGCTTACCGATAATAGTCCGAAATTAGCGTGTCAAAATTCTGCCAAAAGACGTGGAAGTGGCTTTGCCGTAAGTAAAAAACTTATAAGACCGTTCGCCGTGAGAAAATGTGACATAGAAGGCGAACTGGAACTGACTCGCCTGACTGCCTGTAGCAGTATGCGCCATCTTGGATGGGGTCTATACTGCAGAACTAAAAATTAAGACTGGATAAATGAAGGCTGAATGTGAAAGGATCGATTGAAAATAAAAATGTGAATAATAAAAATAATAATAATCAAATGCAACCGGGAGGAAATAATTGTGCATGATATGTCACAAGAATAATAGGACTCAGGGTGACTGTACTTGCGTATCGTAATGTATACGCGCCGTACTGTAAGGTTAACCAGACTATGTTAAATTAAGAAGCTCTTGGATATTAATCTAAGATGTCTAGGAATTAATTCTCAGTGAAATGTACTAAAGGTTATGTACTATATACAAGATGCTGAAAAAAAAGGCATGGACCTTATGTCGAAGAAAGGAGACTTCGGGTAATATTGAGCGCTCAGGCCTCTTTGTGTAGAAAGAAAAATTTATATTGTGTAACTATGGTTAGAGGGGATCATGTGAGCAGTGAAAAAAATGGAGGGGATTATATTATGTAAGAGTTTAAAATGAGGTGAAAGAGACTTACTGTAGCGATACTGACAGTGTGAATCTTATGGGTTGACAAGCCTGATGTACTAAATGAACAAACTCTAAAACATCTTATCTTGTGGACAAATTTACACGCAAGAACCAATAAGCAGATACAAAATATCAACAACTTATTAAATGTAATACTGGTGTGTTGGAGACAGACTTCATGGATTTCAACTAATGACTGGTATTGTAAATAATATTATAAGTAGCATGCCATATCCAATCTGTTGTTTAATCCCTTGGGGAGCATTGTGTCCAAGAATTTTATCCAATATGTTTCTCGTTGTAAGAGTTTAAGGTGGTTATTTACTCCTGGGACTGGGTAAACACGTTCTATGATCTGGAATCTCAATTGTGAGATTGAGTGATTTGCTTCTGACCAGTGAACGGCGAGTGAAGAGTTCAAATTCTTAGTCCTGATGCGACTCTTATGTTCTGTAATCCTTGTTTTCATTTTCCGTTCTGTTTTCCCTATATACATCCTGCCGCATGGACATTTGATACCGTATACAACATTGCTTGTATTACAATCACTCGTGTGTCTTAGTGATATTTTCTTGCCAGTGATTGGGTGTGTTAATTCATGTCCCAGTATGACATTGTTGCAGTGAGAGCAGTTGGAGCATTTTAAAGTTCCCTTCGATGACGTTTGGGTAACATGAACATGTGTATTGGACAATAATTCACGTAAATTTCTTCCTCTGGTGTATGCGTGTAATGGTGGTTCCTTGAAAATGTTATTGAAATCTGGTTCGTTGGCTAAAAGTTCCCATCGGCTGTTAATGATCTTCTTAATGGCAGGTGAGCTGGTGGTGTATTTAGATACAAACACAACATTGTTCTTTTCAGGCATAGTAGTGGCATTAAGCAAGTCCCTTCGGTTTTTCATTGATGCTCGTTGAGCACATTCTTGCAATGTCTTCTCCGGAGAACCTCTTTGTTTGTACTTGTGTTTATATTCCTCTATTCTGTCGCTGGTTGTTTGTGGATTAGAACAAATGCATTTAATTCTGATGAATTGCGAGTATGGAATGTTTCTGATAAGACTCCTGGGGTGAAAACGCGAGTGTTCCAAAGCATTATTCCGATCAGTGGGTTTAGAATATATGGAAGTCTCAAGTTTATTTGTGTCTGGCAATTTTGTAATCGTGACATCAAGGTATTCAATGGATTGTGCATGAATCTTGTGTGTGACTTGAATCCTTGGATCATACGTGTTGATCATCTTGATCATACTTTCCAAATTTTCCTTAGTGTCCATCCAGATGAGAAATATATAGTCAATAAAGCGACAGTATAATTTGATTTTTGACCACCATGTGGGGTTGTTGATAATGTACTGATATTCAAAATGTGCCATAAAAATATTGGCATACGCCGGTGCACCCGAAAAACCCATGGAGGTTCCGGAGAGCTGGGCGTAGTACGTGTCATTCCACTGGAAATAGCTATGGTGTAGACAAAAATGCAGTAATTGTAGAAGAAAAACTTTATCCACATCAATGTCATCTCTCTGTAATATGGCCCATTCAACTGCTTCTAAGCCTGCCATGTGGGGTATGGATGTATAAAGAGCCACCACATCAATGGTGCAGAGCAACCAAGATGAGTGTGTGTCCATTTGTGTTCTTTCAAGTTAGTTTAGAAAATCTGTGGTGTCTCTCACATAGGACTGCCACTTCTATACAAATTTTTGAAGATAATGGTCTAAATATCTGCCGATTGGATCAAATAATGAACCACAACCTGATACAATTGGTCTGAAAGGTGGATTGTTCAGATCTTTATGAATCTTCGTAATCATATACAGGTGAGGTCTGCGTGGATTGAGTGTCGTCAAAAATTGTTTAGTGGGTTCTTCTATCCAGCCGTTTTCAATGGCATTCTGCAAAATGTTGTTAAGTATGGTTTGTAGTTCCTTAGTGGGATCAGTCATTAAGGGAGAATATATTAATGGATCCAATACATGACAATTAACTTTTTGATGGTAAAATGCAGTATCCATAATGACTATAGCTCCTCCCTTGTCCGCTGGTTGGATGGTAATATCAGGATTCTGTGCTATAGCATTTAAGGTATAACGTTCTTGTTTGGTTAAGTTTTGATGTTTGTTTTGAGTTAACTTTAAGGCCTGTATATCTTTCTGAACCATGATCTCAAAAGTATCTAACATTTTGTGTGATACTGGTGCTTGAAAAGTGCTCCTGGGTTTAAATTGCACTGGTGTTTCCGTGGTTAGAGTCGATTCTTTAGTGACCACGTTCGTGAAGAAATGTCGTAACCGTAATGTACGCATGAATTTGAACACAGTTATTTCAACTTCCAAAATGTTGGTGGTATTGGTAGGTACAAATGAAAGACCTTTGTTAAGAACTCTTTTTTGCTGTGATGTTAAGTTAAATGATGATCTGTTTACTATTAGGGAATGTTCTTCCCACTCCGCAATGACTTGCCTCCCCTGTCCTCGCCTGGTCGGTCTCTTATGCTTGATAATCCCTTCTGTGTGGCCGGTGGTTTAATAAGTTGTTGATATTTTGTCTCTGCTTATTGGTTCTTGCGTGTATATTTGTCCACAAGATAAGATGTTTTAGAGTTTGTTCATTTAGTACATCAGGCTTGTCAACCCATAAGATTCACACTGTCAGTATCGCTACAGTAAGTCTCTTTCACCTCATTTTGAACTCTTACATAATATAATCCCCTCCATTTTTTTCACTGCTCACATGATCCCCTCTAACCATAGTTACACAATATATTTTTTTCCTTTCTACACAGAGGCCTGAGCGCTCAATATTACCCGAAGTCTCCTTTCTTCGACATAAGGTCCATGCCTTTTTTTTCAGCATCTTGTATATAGTACATAACCTTTAGTACATTTCACTGAGAATTCATTCCTAGACTTCTTAGATTAATATCCAAGAGCTTCTTAATTTAACATAGTCTGGTTAACCTTACAGTACGGCGCGTATACCTTACGATACGCAAGTACAGTCACCCTGAGTCCTATTATTCTTGTGACATATATCATGCACAATTATTTCCTCCCGGTTGCATTTGATTATTATTATTTTTATTATTCACATTTTTATTTTTATTTTCAATCGATCCTTTCACATTCAGCCTTCGTTTATCCAGTCTTAATTTTTAGTTGTTCTGCAGTATAGACCCCCTCCAAGATGGCGCATACTGCTACAGGCAGTCAGGCGAATCAGTTCCAGTCCGCCTTCTGTGTCACATTTTCTCACGGCGACCGGTCTTATAAGCTTTTTACTTACGGCAAAGCCACTTCCACGTCTTTTGGCAGAATTTTGACACGCTAATTTCGGACTATTATCGGTAAGCTTGTACTAACTACTCTAGGATTAACTTCTGTTTCTTTATCTATACTTTCATATCCAACACTCTTGGGGTGTTGTTTCTTCACGAACTCCAATATCGCTCGTTTACCGTACGCTGTTGTTGCTTTTTTTTTTTTTTTAGAGCTGTTTCTTAGCACACCTCCACGAGGTAAGATTCATGCCATCCTTTCTTTTTATATTCACAGTATGGAATACCATTTTTCTTCATTCTATGTTTATTTATTTTTTCGTTTCCACAATACAGGGCTATCATTATACCATCATTTTTTCACACTTTAACACAACGCGAAGGTAAGCCCAGCGTCTCTGGTCTTGTTTTATCTACTCAAGCAGTAAATGCACTATATGGTCATACAGCCCATTATATCTTCATCATGTTTTCCTTCACAGCACCAGACATTAGCGCGTCAATTACTGACTTCAGAGGTATGAACTCTTTAAACAAACATTTTATTTTTACACGTAGCACAAGCCACCATGACCTAAAAAGTGACAGGAATGTTTTATGTTTTCATTACAGATTGTCCCCTGAAGAAGGAACTGATAGGTTCCGAAATGCATTGGGCATGTGAACAACATATGTATTTATGTGAATGACAACATATGCATTTATGTGAATGTTTAACATATCTGCACATCACAAGAAACTGTTGTAAAAGCACTGAACGTTTTTTCTTGACCAATTCAATTTGAAAACTTTATTTTTCCATTAATGTCTGTTAAACAAACAGTACTAAACGTTTTGATAACCAGCCAATGAAAATTTCTTTGTATCACAACAATGTTCACGTTGTATTATTATGCATAAATGAGAGGTGTCAGTTGCAACACCAGGTGAACAGTGCGCAGCTACATACAAGTTCGTACTTGTCTATAACCTCAACTTTCTAAAAATGGCATTTTCAGAATTGTAATTAAAAATCGGACTTCACCATAAGTTAGGAATTTAAATTAAGATCCCAGAGACACCAAACATGAACCAATTAGCTGATTCCATTCGGAAGCTATACTTATAAAATGTAATAAGGACCTCCAGTGTGATCCTATGGGAGATCTAGGCCTTGCAGGAGTGAAAAACAGATGTAAGTTTTTCTTTACCAGGACATGTACAACTTAAAACTACACGTCCAACTTTTTAACTACACTGCACCTTGGCCTTAGGGCTGTTCAGGCCATACCTTATGTGTGACTTATAAGTATTAAAAAGGAAGGTTTGGGCCTGGCAAAAGATGTATTTTGCCAAGTCGAAATGGCAGTTTCAAACTGCACACTCAGGCTCTGTAATGGCAGGCCTGAGACATTTGTAAAGAGCTTCTTATGTGGGTGGCACAATCAGTGCCGCAGGCCCACTAGTAACATTAAATGTACAGGTCCTGAGCACATGTAGTGCACTTTACTAGGGACTTATAAGTAAATTAAATATGCCAAATAGATATGTCAATATTACCATGTTTTGAGCAGAGAACACAAGCAATTTATCACTGTTCAGCGAAAACAGGAGGTCTGAAGGCAAAACTGTAGGGGGAAACCACACCAAACCAAGGATGCCAGGTCTAACAAGCTCATTACTTGATGCTGCTGCCATATACCAAAACAACTGCATTCCCACCATCCGGGTGGTACTTGCGAGAAACGCTCATGGCACATATAAGGCCTGCAAAGAGAGGCCATGGCCTTACTGGAGAAACCGTATTTGTGTAGATGCCAAAGCGAAGCTCACCTACGTGTTGATGGTTAAAGTTACAGATCAAATTATAAGACCTGATCCCCCGCCCCCATTTGCCTCTTAATTTTTCTGATGAAAAAGGCAATTGGTGTTTGGATACAAACCTGCGACCATCGTGTCAAACTTATAAATGTGTTGTAATTGTATAATTGACTGAAAAATTGGCCATGAGGCCAGTGATCATTGCCTGTAGCTAGCAACCACCAGCCCTTTTCTTTACCATAAGAGCTCAAAAAAAATCTTTTTATGGGAAGAAGATCATAGCTCTACTTCCTATATCTAGTTCCTGTGTCTGAGCAGGAGGAAATGCTGCATTGGCAGGCTGAGGATACAGTATCTAGCGATTCGAAAACCCAGACTGAATTAAATAGGCAAGTGGAAGACGGCCCGAAAATCGCTCTTTAGCAAATACATACAACTGTATGTATTGTACAAATGTAGACTCGTAAAGGGTGTGTAGAGCTAAATCCTCCATTGCTTGAAGGCCCATGGGAGTGAAACCCAGGGGCATAGATTAGTAGGGGAGTCTCAAATTTCCCAACTAAAAAAAGCAGCCAGCTGGAGGGGTGAGATGACCATGGTTCGCAGTGGACTCTTTTCATAAGGAACAAAGTCAGGAATGATTTGAATTAGGTTAACCTCTATGTAGAGTGGCCCAGTGGGCGACAAACAATTGGTTGTAATGCTATCTCGAGCGATTGCCACTTATTATACAATTTGCAAGCAGTCATCCCATCTTTAGGGTGTCTGATTGCCAGTAGTGTGCACGGAAACCTGAGAATGGTGCAGCTTTGCAAGCCTACTGCTGCCATTGTTTGTGAACTCTAAAAAATAGTAAATTGGCACCCATTCAAGAAGTACTTCTATGTGTGCAAATTTACAATTTTTGGGGGAAACCATTCACTACATATTAAGTTTCCAAAACATGAACAAGGTACGAGTACTTCGTGAAATGAGAACAATGAGAAAACCTGACACAGGCATAGCAAACCTGACTTAGAACCCCCCACCCAACTACCAGTCCCAAGGTTGCATTTGGTGGGTGCCTCGCACCACTGGAACCAAGCTGCCTCCGTCTCCTGAAGTTACACCCCTGCCCGTCCCACCTGGACCTGGCAGTTCACCCTGGAAACTCATGACTATGGTCATTTACTGAACAATGGCCTGGCGTTCCTGCCCTGGGATCCCTTATATAAAATGTATTTCCATTGCACGTATTCTGCTTTGACACTATGTGAATTCTTAATGGTAGAGTTGTCAAATGGGTGCATGTGGGTAGGGCTCCATGTTTCCAGCCCTCAACTTTTACAATTAATTTTGTCAACTGACTGACAGTCCCATATACTAATCCCAAGTTGCAAATAGAGGTTGGCATGCCAGTAAATTAATAGGCCGAGCCAGAGTCAAGCCATAGGGTCTGGCTGGGCTCTAAGAGTCCATACACGACCAAGCCATGAAAAAGTTTGGCATGTATACTGTGCAACAAACATAATGTAAGAATATGATGCAATTTCTTCAAAATTCAAAAAAGTCTAATTTCTTTAACGTGCAGAAGTGTTTCACCTTAGTACATCAGAATACATCACTGCATGGACAGACATTTATTAAAAGTGATAGTTTTTAAACTTGAACATTGTCTTGCCTCCAACAACAATGCCATTAGTGAACTAAGAGGCAAGTCAGTAGTCATGTAAACCCTAATTGTGGCCCAGAGTCTTATTATAGGTATTGCAATAATATAGCCTATTAAATCAAACATAACTGGCATATCCAAGGCACATCCTGAATTCAGGTATTTAAAAGTGCTCTCATATGTGACAAAGAAAAAGGAGGTTCGGTGAAATAAAATGTTTGCCTAGGATTACACAATTTGGACAGGTAGGGAAGCCTGTATTGATTCCATGTTATCTGATTTCTCATTTTGAAATTCTGCCCCCAGATGTGTGTGTGTGTGTGTGTGTGTGTGTGTGTGTGTGTGTGTGTGTGTGTGCGTGCTATATATCGCTCTCTCTCGCTCTCTTTACATCAAAGGTCATCGATTTGTTCTTTATTCCTGGTGCACAATGAGAAAAACATACATAACAGACCCTACTCTGGGCCCCCAGACCCAATGACCAATCTAAGAATGCTTTTATTTGGGGGGGAGTCACGCCCCAAACCCCCCTCCCCGAAGCTACGCCCCTGGTGCAACCTGCAAGCCAAAGTAACATTTAGATAAAACATCTTGAACAGTTTTAAAAGACTTCGACGGAGGTCAACCATGATGCTGAGGGGATCTGCCCTGCAGGTCGCAAAATTGTGTTCTCCGTGAAAGAATATCACCCCGTCATACGCCACCAATTATAAGTCCACTTGAAAAAAACAGACGCCCAGGAGGTGTAGGCTGGTAATTGGGTGTTCAGAGGCAGAACAAATCAGGGGTGGATCATCACCCCACTGCTCTCAGAGGTGAAGAAGGAAAAATAAAATGATAATAACATTATTATTATTATTTTATTTTTGGTTGCTGTGGGGTTGGGTTAGGGTGGGGTGGGGCTGGTGGCGGCACAGGAAGGAGTGGTGGTTAATGCACTTAAGTGCGCATGACGGTTTGGCCGGCCATCGTGAGCCGGCCAAACAGTCATGCACACTTTGCATGTTCCCCACCAGACTGTACTGCACAGCTTGGTGGGGAACATGCATAGGCTCCCTGTTCCTGTTTGAGCTCCGAACCACGGCCTCAGAAATTCGTGTCCTCGTGCTGCCGGCTTTTTTCGGTGCCTCAGCGTGTGGTTGCCATGACCGACCAAGTCCGAACCTTCCTCTGATGATATTTTCAGGGTAATCCGTCTCTGTTTCAGAAGTGTAGCTCCTACTGGTGCCGCAGGTGTGGTGGCACAGTGGCCCAACGCCCTGATGGGCTGATTGAACCCTGATAATTGTTGTGTTTTACTACCCCAACAGCAGTAGGAGAGAGGCATTTTTCTTGCTTGCACCACAGCCCATGGCATCCTTGCCACATTACTGCTCTGTATGGGTAGTAGAGTAGTATTTAACAAACTCTGGGTGTGAGATAGCTGTTCGAGGGCTTTAAGCAATTGCTTATGCATCAGTTAGGACAGTAACCTACCATTTGCTCGACAAGCAGAGCTACTCTAACCCTGGTGTGGTTGTAACGTGGCAAGTTCCAGCTGTGTTGGTATGTGTAAGATGATCTAGTTGATGTGATCTGTTGGATATTTGCATGTGATACATCTTCTAGGAAAGTTATTTTGAGAGCAAAGTGATTTATAATTATTTCATTTATGTGGTATGATGTGCAATCTAAGCAGCACTGGTTTGTGTCAGGACATCGTTTCATTGAGGCAAATATTTGTATTTTTCCTACAGGGTTAATCGAAATAGAAAAAAACCAAAGGAGTAAGCCAACGTAGTATTTACTGTATTTAAAAGATCTAATCGCAGTAGTAAACCATTATCGTGAAAAGAGCAGAAACCTATGCAACCTTTTAAAGGAAGGGATAATTCCTACCTCTGTACATTTACGATAAGTGGTAGCAATTACAACTAGAACAGCAGATACATCGGGTATGATGAGCAGAACCTATGCAGCTTGTTAAAGGTGCAGATCAAACCGACTGGGGGGGGGGGGGGGGAGACCAGACACATGCCAGATGGTCTCCTTATGCAGGGTTATTCTGGATCTGTGAGTGCTGGACTCTGCACCCTGTTTACAAGGGAACACGTGATTGCAGCAGACAGAACACCTAATGCCTTCATGTTCTCACCGCCCTACTTGACCCTGGCGAGGTATGAGCAACCTGTTAGTCGGAGCCGCGTGTGCAACCAAAGAATACCGGCTCCTGTGTCTCCTTTAGCGCTGTTGCGCAGCTATGTAATTTAGAGCGTTTAAAATGCTACACAACCCTACCCAGGGGCGTAACACAGGGCCCCGCAGCCCGGGGTGCAAAGCTCCAGGGGACCCCCTTACCACAGCACTCTGGCTGCAGGGCTCCTGATTGAGCCTGGAGGGGGCCCCTCCAGGTGCCTTGCAGGGAGGCCCCCTCAAGGTTCGTTACGCCAGTGACCCTACCTACCTGTCTGTAAATCATGAGCTAGAGTTTATACGCTAGAGGAAGGGCGGAGCCCCGTAATTCGCCCCCTATCCATGTTAAAAATGTAATTGAAAGTGAAAATGATAGTGTCTAGGATAAAAGTGCCCGTACTAGAGGTTACTTCAGCTATTAAGGATGTGACCAGTGGTGTAGCTAGCCCTCTGGCCGCCCGAGTTTTCGTGGGTGCTATTGTCGCCTCAAGATGGCAGGTAAGACCGGGAGGAGGCTGCCGCAACTACAACTCATGCCGCCCGTGGCGGACCGCCCCCCGCCTAGCGACGCCACTGACTGTGACTAGGAAGGCAGAGGGAGTGGTCTTTGGCTTTCATCGAGCAACAGGCCAAATATGGTTGAAGTACTAAATAAGTGAACTGCCTATCCGACCCGACCCTTTCATGCTTCACTCAGTGCATGACCTTTTACAATGACAGAGTTAATGTTCTTCTGCGTCGGCTCTAGGATGGTTCAACCATTGCCACCGTGTGTTGAATTCTGGGCGTGCCGTGCTTGCAAGTTTATTTGGGGTTTTAAAGCACCTGTTGCCACGTTGCTTGCCTCCAGCAGTTTCCAGACAACAATAAAAATGTCAATTAATGTTCTTCATGGACAGAGATGGAGTTTTGTCTTGTTGAGGTTTTGACTGATCATAAAATAGCACAGAGGATTAATATGCCTGCTGCAATGAAGGTGTATCGTGCATGTGCATAGTTCAGTGGGTTATTGCTTTTCTAATAGACCTCTTTTGTTTCTTGCAGTTTTGAAGTTGAAATCCTAATACAGAACAGTGAATTATTAATTGTCATCAAACAACTGCATGCACACTGCAAAGTATAGAGTAATGTTGCAAAAATAGTTCATTTGAGTAGAAATCGATTCTGATCAATAAAGAGAACCCCCAACTATGGTGTTATGTTTTAAATTCTGTGTTTGTGCTTCTCCAGACCAAGCATTCTTAAACTATACTGCCTACCAGTATGGATGACATGTGACTCCTACGTCTTATAGTCCTCTGTTTTATGTAACATTTCCTAAACGCTGATTTACACACACATGATTGATCGTCTGTGTGATGCAAAGTGCTCTGACACCCTACACTGGTATGAGTGGCGCTATATAACCAATCTTCATCTGAAATAGATTGGTTATAGAGACTTGAGGGGTGCTGTTAATAGGGGGTGGTGAGGGAATCCGTGGTGGTCACCACCTCCACCATGGATTGGGGCGGGGGCAACTAACATTGTCGCACCTGGCTGCCACCAGTACTAAAGCATCCTCCGATCCTTGATCGATGCCAAAAGATGCAGGAGACTGAAACATGTTCCTATCGGAAGGTACCAGCCAAGCCAACAGTGCCAACATCCCGGGCGCCCTGCCTGGCGGTCCAGCTTCCATTCACATTGTAATAGCCGATCGATCTACCGAACTATACTCGATTTCCTGCAACTGCACACTAAAGTCAGAAAAGCTGTAGACCAGAACCCTTGCTCTCTTGTATGTGCTGCCGGCCTGCTGTGGCTGCAATGAACACTGCAGACACCCTGCTGTTCCAGTTCAGGTGTTGCTTCCTTTCCATGGGCTGGAAACGAAACTGGAGGAGGAGGATGTGGTTTCTCTTACGAAATGAAACCGAAGCACTTTTTCAGAGATGCTGACTCATGGTGCAAGTGAACGTAAACCCTTGCAGTGCATTGTTGGGACGCAGATTAAATGACACCGTGGCACAGGTGGGTTTGGGCTGGCACTGGCAGAGTAGTTGTCAGCTGGCCCATTCAGCCGACAACACTGAGCCGATACTTTTAGGCTTTTCAGTGGGCAGACATGAAACTACAAGTCCCAGCTTGCTGCCTGCTGTGAGCTGAAAATTCAAGACTAAAAACAAACCATCCTCCTTGTGACACAGGGAATTGATAGTTGTGATAGGTTTATTTGGCTTCTGTAATCCAAGTAAGGGGTTTCTTATAACTTGGTATGTGCAAGTTTGCAAAGCAGACTGTTTACAACGTTATGTAAGCTGATTAATTTTGGCGAAATTTAATAAAAAATACTGGAGTGGGGTTAAGAGGGAAAAAAGGGTTGCCTGCCCGGCTGCAGAAATGATCCTACTATGACTCACTGACTAGTAACTTGTCGTCTCATTAGAATACCTTGATTCCCGAGCTCCCTACATCCCATTCATTCCCCACTGGCAGAAATTGAAGGGTGAGACTCTAGCAGCAGAGTGTAGGAAGAACTGACTCATACGGTGTTTCCGCACTGTGCCACTCAGGGCCAAGTTGCGTAAAGTCCTGTTTAGGTTTTGCCTCCAGACACCTTTATCGATATGTTGTGAAAGACTTTTGTTTCCAATACATTCAAATGTAAACATTTAGGGATGGCTTGGGGTCAGCTCCTTGCTCTTGATTAGATGACTTTCTTGTCTGACTCATTTCCCTGGTTCTTATTCAGTGGCTTTCCTCCTAAACTTGCCACAGGTGTTACCCGGTCCCCACCCCCAGTCCTCTTGGCCACCACGCAACCATTGATATTCAATAACACTTCCAGACCTTGTGGTGGTGTAAACGTTGGCCGCAGTTTATTAGCAGCTATTGATAATCCACAAATAATCATCTGTGCACAATCACAAAATGGCATCCGCCATACATCAATTTGTACATACGCAAATTATTGAGCCCCACTCTTAATTAAGCTGGTGGGTCGTCACCATAATCGTCTTTGACAGCACTCGCCAGCTCAGTTCCACTCTGTGCCGTGGAAGCGAAGGCCCCCTGGGGTTACGTGCTGCGGCTTCTTGGCTTCCCTTGCTACTGATGTGTAAGCGCTGCAAGTAGCGTATCCACTGTGCATTATGCCCTTTCTTAGCTCTTCCATTGCCCCATGGTGTCCCTGCTGTGAGGAGTCCGAAAGGAACCCTCTCTGGCACTTCTTCCCATCCAACGGCCTTCCGGCGGCCCTACCGTGTTATTGGTGCAGGTTAGTGGTGCTGCTCCGGCTAAATGCTACAGATCCCCACGTGTTGCGGGAGTCGCAGCCGCTTCCAGGTAGATGTGGGTGGGTGGGACAATGTTCCCGGTCAGTAGATAACCATTGCCCCAGCTAACCTCCACTTTTGGCCTTGCAGGGGGACATGGCTTCTCTTCTGCATTGGCCAGTTCACCCCACTCTGACCAATGCCACGAGTGGCTTTAATGGGCCGCGTCTGTGCCCCAGCCCATGTGTACCTGGCGCCCTTCGGGGCACATTAGCCATGGTCCTTCTAAGGTCTGGCTGCACCTTCCTGGCCTGCTCCTCTTCTTTTTGTCCGGGATGTGGAGCATGTCTTACCATGTTCTGATTGGATAACTCGTGTCCTTCGTCTGCTTAAATTCAGGAAGCTACTTTCTCCTTCTAGCACTTCATAGGTGTTGAAGTGTTTTCTTGCTCTCTACCCAACACCCGTGTGTGCTGCTTTCCTTTCACAACCTGCATCTCATGCTTTTGGAGTTGCTCTCCTACCCTCAGCTAATCAGTTGCTTTCCCCACTCCTCTCTGTCCCCCCCCCCCCCATTGTTCCCCCACAGCACCATGGTCACCGCATGCGCTCGTCGGTGGCGTTTGCTTACTCCTTGCACGCCCCCAGTCCTCTATTGAACCCGGCACACACACTTTAAAAAAATATTTAGTTGTCACTTATTAGGAGGACCCAACAGCTTCAATTTACAGATGACTGCTCTTTTATGTAAAGGATCTTTCGCACACCCTTTAATTTTTATTTACCTATCCAAGATTAGTGTTCGCCATTTAGGAACAGTAAATTGAAATAAAGTCACCACTTGATGTATGTGCACGTGTATGCGAGGTGACAAATGTATGTGTTGAAATCATCACATTGTGGCTGCTGTAGTGTCATGAAGCATAGGCGTGCATGCATGATGATGCATGTGCATTTACATATCGCACTTGATTTTTATTTTTGGGGGGCGCTATGCCTCTGCCAAAGAAACAAACATTGGCAAAGCCAATAGCTTGCCTATTCGTTAGGTCTCGCCTGACCCAGCGCATGTGCTGGTCTGGCGAGACTTATTGAGAGGGCTCCAAAAAGTGCTACCAGGCCAGCCTAAAGCTAAAGTGCATGTGTGCGGGCGCGCGAGCTGCGCTTGACCGCGATTACTTTTACTTTCGCGGCCGCACGGCCGCTTTGATGTTTGATTGCGATCACTTTTGCGGCCGCTTGGCATAGCCAATAGGTCTCGCTTTTGGGACCTTATAAGTATTTAGTTATGCAACTGTTGCATGGCTAAACACTTATAAGGTCCCAAAGGCGAGACCTATTGGCTATGCTAATGCTTGTTTTTGTAAAGCCAGAGTGATTAGTTTTGCCTTGTTGGGTTCACCTTTATGAATAGTCTTTGCTGCAATCATTAATTACAGAACGCTTTTGAAATTTAGGAGCAAGGCGATCTGGTGTGCTGTATTTAATTGACAGCTCCATGACTGGTTGAGGGAGTGATGAATGTCAGCTTTAAGCTTCAGTAATGGAGTTTGACTTTTTCAGGAATATAATGTAACATCTAGTATTCTCCTTGATAATGCAGTTAAAAAGAAATTCTGTCTTTTAAGAAATAATTGGAGTCAGTCTTTTGTTGTAGCAGTCTGTGTGGCGTTTAGAAGTAGTAGCATACCACTGGCAGGTAATAAATGCTGTTATCATTCATGTCCTATTTGAAACAATTAAGTGCTTGGAACCCATTGTCTACTAGTGAAATTTAAGCACAGGCTTGCGATTTCTCATTGTAAACCAGCCTGGAGTTCTTGAGAAGCAATGTATTGTTTAGACCAGTGGTTCCCAAACTTTTGACTCCTGAGGACCCCCACTGACTCACCACTGGAAGCCGGGGACCCCCAGAAATGTGTATGATTTAAATTTCAAACATTAAAAGAGTAATACGAAAAAAATAAACACACATGGGCACACAAAAACAAATACTCTAATTACTAATGATTTTAGTATTTTATATTGGAAGAGTTTTCAAAAAACGGGAACATGTAATGGGGAGGTTGGGGCTGCATCTCGGTGATTAACTTTTAAATAGTTAGTTTTATTTCACAGTACAAGGCTCCTGCTAGGGCCAGAGTGGAACCCCAAAGCAGCCCAGGCAAGTGGTTTCAGACCAGTCCCCATACAGTGCACACTAAGTGCAGTGAGTGGCCTCTCCCCCCAAGAAAAATTAGGAATCAATGGTGCATTCTACAACACATTTATCATTATATATTGAATAGTATTAGCTTTTAAGGAATAGTAAATGATGATCTTACTATGCACCAGAATACAACAATCTTTGTTGGGATTCTTCAATGATTACCTTAATATATCACCCTTCAACGGTGGCTCTCATTCCTCTGTCACATGTATTTCATTTGTTTTATAGCATCTCTCATACCATTGTAGGATGTCAGAGCACTTTACATCACACACATATAGAGACAATGAATCATGTGTGTAAATCAGTGTAGAGGAAATGTTACATACAAAGGGGACTACAAGGTGTAGGAGTCGCATGTCGTTCATACTGGTAGGCATTTTTAAAGAGTGCTTGTCTGGAAAAGCACAAATTCAGGATTCGGAACATAACACAGTGGTTAGCATTGGCTTTAACAATAAAAATGTATTTCCACCCAAATAAACCCCTTTAGCAGCATCAGGATAATGAAAGACAGGGAAAAACATAAGTTACTAATTTGTACCATGCAGTGTGTATGCAGATCTTTGATGACAGTTTATAGGTCACTGTGCTAGATTATGATTGTCTCTTATGAGCTGCAGAGTAACAAAAGAATCTGTGACAAATGCAGTAACCAACTGACCTATGCACATAAAATACTGGTTTTTTTTAAAATACATGGTATGCGTTCTTTGCAGCAGGCATATTAACCCTCTGTGCTACATTAGATAAGTAAAACCTGCCACTGGACAAAACTCTCATCTCTCTCCAGCAGGTACATTAATCGCTGGTGTTATCTCGACACTTTTAGCAGTTTTTGAGCAACAATAATTCTACAAGGAACTTGGCAGTGCTCTTAAAACTGCTGCCTGGGGACCCCCTGGGCATGTGTCCCGGACCTCTGGGGGTCCACGGACCCCAGTTTGGGAAACACTGGTTTAGACTGCAAAGAAAAAGGTAGAGAAAGTGTTAAATATGTTTTGCAGCAACATTTTCTTTGTAGTAACTCCATTAAATATACCAAAAACAGCCATACAAAAACAAGTCATATCGTCAACATCATAAAGGCCGAACATATTATTTTTAATTTCTGTCACATTTGTCCATGCATGCTTTTTCTCATGATAGTAGCTGCCAAGTGCCCCATATGATATGTAATAACTTCAGCCAGGTCACGAATTTTAAGCAAATAAAGTTGGTTTGACTTGTAGTTTTGCATTAACAGTTATCGCCATGGTTTTAAAAAAAACTGTCTGAATGTCTCCTAATAATAATCATAATAATCCATATTTGTAAAGCGCAAACATATCACCCCTTAAGGTTTCAAGGCGCTGGGGGCAGTCGGGGAGAGTAAGTGAGCTATGAGTCACATGGTGCTGAGCTGACCTGCCGCCGGTGCCAGGGATCGAACCGTGAGCCCTGTGCTCCAGAGTCAGCCACTCTGGAGGCTACGCCACACCTCTCCCGCTTGACACAGTGCCACATGACATCTTTGTAGACATTCCAACCAGCAGAAACCCACACACTGAGATACTTCAAGGTGAATTTTTGAATTATGTAATTGGTTTTACAACTCTGAATTGTATAGAACTATGGTTTTCCTTAACTAGACCTCGACTTCATCTTGGAATTCCAAGTTGCCTTGTTTTTATCCATGTTTTCGTTTCTTACTGACACCACAAGCAGCAGTGTGCACTCATGCTTGGTGGTGATGTGCTGTTCTGGAAGCCCTTCAGATGAAACAGTCGTGTAAATTTGTATATCTTTAACGTCTCTTCCTGCTCGATCCCAGTAGGCCTATTTATTTATTAAACTTGCATTCTTATTTTTTGTAGCCAGTCTTTTCATGTCGCATCCGATGACATTAGGTCAGAGATGAGTTACTTATTATTCATTTAGGGGATAGTGCTAGGGTGGTGGCATTAGATGACACTGTGTAACTCTGTATTGTGATTCCTTAAACCTTCCTCACTTTATGCTGCCCGTGCGATTTCCATTGGTTTCTATTGTGAATTTTATTGTAAAAAGCCAGGAATCTGGGAGTAAGCCAGACCTTTGCCTTGAACCTCTGGGAATGCTGCCCGAATTCTTATTATATTGATTGCTGCATACCTTGAACTTAGACTATTTTTTTGTTTTTTGCTCATGTTGCATCTATTTTTTCTAAAAACTGCTGGCCTTTATGGCAAAGTTTCTGTATCTTCTGCTACTTCCCTATGTTTGATTCTATTATGCATTTTGACTGATTTCGAGACTAATCCTATTGTTTTCCCTTCTGTAATATTGTAATAAACGTTCATGGTTTCTAACCTAATCTCGAGGTTTCTTAAGACTCGATGCTTATTTAATTGAATTCCATTTGAAATGCTGTTCTGACATTTTATCTTTATGAGCACATTACCTCATATATTCTCAAGGATAACACTGCATCTGATCCTGTAAGGAAGCTTTATCTACTATTTTATCAGATTATCAAAGATAGTAGTAACCGGTCAAAATGCACTTGTATAATATTACTTGAATTTTTTTTGTACAGGAACAAATTCACTTTCTCCCAGTACGCAGAGAGATCATAATATAAATAAAAAACAAAAGTTGGATTTAAATGCAGCCATGGTCAGAATTCATTGAATTGTGCTCCCATCATGACCCATTTTGACTTGAAAAATAACATCTACGTGGCTCTAGTCAGCATATTATAAATCCCCATCATGCTAATTTCTTTAACCACAAAGTGGCATGAAAAACCAGCTCAAACGCGACGTAATAAGTGAACTCGGCTTAGAATTTAATTTCATTGGGCCAAATGTATTTTTCTCCTCACTGCTGTAAAATGACACAGTTCTGTGCAATTGTTTTGCACTGAATCCTGTATGTTCAATGAGATTTAAAGTAGGGTGCTCAACAACGTCGTGGGGTGTAGTAGTTGATATCGGGCGAACGTGTTCGGCGTTGTGTTTATACGCTTAAGTGATCATCGTCAGTCTTTGAGCTGCCGCCCCTGGTGTCTGTAAGGGCTGTCAGACAGCCCTTCTGTGAATCTGGTACTGTCCATCACAACAGATCGGCTTGAAACACTCATACTAAACTCAGCCAGAGATTGTGTTTTTTGCTGATTGGAGCCAAGCCGTTTACTCCTTGGGCACATGAGAAATCAGCTCTACAAGTTATTTTTACTATTTGCTACATGTGTTTAAAAAAAAATAATAATAATTTTTAGAGGCCAGATAATCTTAAAGATCAGTGTCATGCTATGCATGTGAAAATGAAGCTCGTCTTACAATACTTTTCCCACCGTAGATATTATACGGATACTATATTAAGTTAACCTCAATACCTGTGGTGGTTGCACGCTTATTCATTTGCCAGGTTCCTTCGTAACACATTTGCAAAATTTCTGAGTGTTTCCTTTTTGGAGGCCAACTATAAGGTGTCCCACAATATGTACACCAGCTTTATTGCTCGGCCTTTTTAAGTCTAGTGATATTAAGCATCTTTGTTCATTAACTTAAAAATAATAGGTTCCTGAGACTGCATCCTTCAGATATGACTTGCTTTTAATGAGAACTCTTGCACTTTGCTTGTTCGAAGGGTCTTAGAACATTTTAGATCAGCCTGCAAATGGATCAAGCACATTTTCATTTGGCTGTGCTGCCTGGTGATGAAGAAGTCTGTCTCCAGGATTCCATCAGTTTTACCACAGATCCTTGATTGAGCTGGCCACTGGTGCAGCTGGTTTACAAGGATCAAACTAAAAAGTGCACTTAATGTCTGTTTCCTAATATTTATCAGTGCGTCACCACGGTCGCCATCTCGGTACGGTAATATTTTGCCTCGGCTGTAAATGGAGGAACAGATATCTTGCCTACTTATCACCTAAGTGACAAAAGGTACATACCTTACCCATCGACACCACCAGCAAAATCTATCATCTTTATAGATGAAAAGTAATCGTATAAAATATGTTCCATATTGTGTCCGTGCTAATTACGTGATACAAAAAATGTTAAAAGTTACAATATGAGCAGGTTTGATCACAAAGATGTTATATCTATGTATAAAATAAACATTCCCTGTCCACTAAAGAGTGATTGTTGTATTTTTTCCTCCACATATTCGTTCTATCTTGCAAGTGTTTCAATGTTTGCTGTGCATAACTCTATTATCTGAAATACATTTGTGACAGTATAGGGGATTGTTAGACGTGGCATCTTTTGGCGTGTTTTCCCTAAGTATATGCTTTCTGACCTCCCGGTTTTTACTCTGTTTTTGCTGGCGTAGTGTTTCTGCGCACTTTTCTCACTGCTGATCAGTGGTAAAGTGCAAGTGCTCCTGTGGTAAATTGTGTTATGGATTGGTGTTTCCATGATTGGGTATTTGATTTACTTGTTAGTCCCTAGTAAAGTACACTGAGTGTGCCAGGGCCTGTGAATCAAATGCTACTAGTGGGCCTACAGCACTGATTGTGCCACTCACGTGAGTAGCCCTGAAAAGGTAACCCAGACCCGCCTTTGCGGAGTCTGCATATAGTTTGTAACTTCCATGTCGACTTGCCCAGTGCGCACACTTGCCAGTCCCTCACCTTCCCTTTTCTTACATGTCAGCTACCCCCAAGGTAGGCGCAAGGTACCCCTGTGGGCCGGGTGCAGTGTATGTGAAAGGCAGGACATGTCTTGGTGTGTGAGGCATGTCCTGATAGCGAATTACGGCCAATTTCGTTTTTCGATATTGCAAGGCTACCTGTTCCCCAACGGACAGAATGGGGAGTTTGTTTATGACATCTTATTAACCTAACTGGCCTGGGGAATTAGATAGGAAAATAAAGTTTAGTATGCCTGAACTCAGAATCTAAAGATGCATCTTTTGGTGAAGGTGATTTTTACATTCTGTGTTTGAAAATACCACTTTTAGAAAGTAGGTATTTTCTTGCTCAGTCATCTGGTGTGCCTCCGTGGGAATGTGGATTGCCTGTCTGGGTTTTGGATGGCAGAAGGCTGGGAAGCTGGAGTGGCTCCAGATAGTCTAGGTGGATCACGAAAGGGCTGAATAGACCTTGGCTGAAATTTGGGGGGAGGGGGGAGATTTTCTTGCATCTCAAAGGGCCTGGTCTGCCTCTGACCATGCCGTCTCCACATCATGCCAGAAAGTAACACCAGAGAAGGCAGAACTGGTACTGGCTGGGCACAGACCCTCTCTGCCTAAGAGATCAAAGGATGTCAAGGCCACAAGATTCTTCTTTCTGATGTCTTGCACAGGAACAGAGATGCTGATTCCCAACTCCCCTTCAAGGATATTTCTGCGGGCCAGTTAAATATCTAGACCCTCAAATCTACCCCCGGGGGGCAAAGGGGAGTGGATAAAACAATAAACAAGAAGAGACTGGTCCTGAAACGGTCTTCTCTCTTACGTCTGCTTCTTAGTTCTATCCGCAAACTGCGTGTCAACTGAGAGAATCTAGAAATCAAGCATCAAGTTATACATTTATCCTACATGTACTGTGTCCCAATTTATTCTGCTCCTATGATGTTAACCTACCCTTCGTTTCTGGCACTGTGCCTCTCCTCTATATTTCTTTTCTTTCTCTTTGAAAATAACACTCTGGAATTCACCTGTCAACAAGATACCACCGAATGTAAGTATTTCCTTATTTACCCTTACGCTCTCCTATTCTCTTAATTAGTATATCTACTTACTTGAGTGTGTGTACTTATTTTCTGTAGATACTCTTCATAAATGTTACTGACTTCCTTGCTAGTTGTAGTCTAAGACCTTTCTAGCTGCACCATATTTCCCTCTCAGAAATGCCTTAACGTTCTTCCCTTTTCTTGCAGGAATTTTGACGTATTTCTTATCTTTCTGTATGTTCTATCCAAGTCTATATTATTTACAATATTCACATATGTCTTGACATCTTCTATCAATTCTATAGATCACTTAGCTTATAACTTCTCTTCAGCCCAGGATATTCTTCGAGTTTCTTACACCAGCCTTGGTTTATCACTTGGAAGAGGCGCCACCAACTGTCGCTTCAGCAAACTTCTCCTTGTTGGCAATATACTCGGTATGAACTCTGTTTTCACCAACTGTCGCTTCAGCAAACTTCTCCTTGTTGGCAATATACTCGGTATGAACTCTAACTGTTTTCTTTCCTAACTACTTCCGACGGAGGTAGCGAACGAAAACCGGACGAAGGCCCAACGAGATATTCTCTACACTAATTCTGTGGAGAGATAGATTAACCCTGCGTACTTCGTGAATTCTCTGGTGAAGTGCGCGTTTGTTCCAGCGCGCGCGCCTCAAACTGCCTCTGAGCACCTGTGGGGAAGAAATAAACTAGACCGCCGCGATGATTAGAAGGCGGCGGCCATCTTTAGACTCCTTTTCCGATTCAACCTGGTCCAGCCATTGCCTCTGGCCCGTACTCTTTCTCCTGGTCCATGACCTCCGCCCAACACTGTGCCCGCTACTGTTAAGCCATCTTTTGGAGTCCTGACAAAGGATTTTGGGATTATAAATATTGGGGCCCAGACCCCTCAACTTCAGAACTCTTTTGGACCAAGAAGACTGGCAAGAAGAAGGGCTAGAGAAGTTGTGAGGAGGAACCACCACATTGCTGTGTGCTTTGCTGTGTTGGCCTGCAGTGGCTGCTTCTGTCTTGGGCAGTGAAAGGACTGGACTGAACCTTCTGCAATCTTCATTTGTGAGTTTCTCCAAGGGCTTGAGGTAGAGCTTGCCCCTGTTCAAGAAGTCTCCGGAACAGCAACGACTTCAAACTGGTGTGGTGTCTTTTTGTAGTGCTTACACTGTATTACTGTTGGTTATATGCAAATGCTTTACACACTGCCTCTAAGATTAGCCTGACTGCTCGTGCCAAGCTACCAAGGCAGTGAGCAGGGGTTATTTTAGGAGTGTAACTCCCTTATCCTGACTAGAGTGGTGGTTTCTGCCTGGCTTTGGCACATGCCCTAGCCTACCAAAAATCCCATTTCTAGCATGGATATTTTAGATGCACTTAATTTATGAGCCTGTGTCCTTGAGTACCTTTACATGCTTCTAACTAAGAAAAGTATGTCTTTTATCATGGATATGATCTCCCTTCGAATTCTCATAAAAACTCAACTCAACTCAACAAAATTGTAATGAGGTTTATCAAATTGTATGTTGTGTTCTCTTCTTTTTAGGTCTTGCCTACCACACTGCACAAGCTGTCTCACTGAGAAAGAATAATGGTGGGCTTACCAAAAACATACATTGAGCTTGGCTCTCACCCGTTGCTTACCCCTGTTTTTTTTGTAGTCACTCAATTGCTTTCCTCTTATGCAATTGCTTGGCATCCATTTGATTGCAAAGCTTGTCTCCTTCCAGTGCTCATATTTAGTGTGTTTTCTAAACTGTTCCTCGTGTTCTGCTTCTCCCTTTCGAAAATACCCGCTCGTACCTTCTGTGTTCCCGCCACCTCCCCCATCTGTCGCTCTCTTTTTTAAAACTTTTTTAACTAATGCATCAGTTGCAAACGATTATTGCATGTATGAAAAATGCACTCAATTGCAGTGCTGTCTCTTCCCCTCTAAAGTCCTTTTCTCTCCATTCCATTCCAAACCTTTATCTCCCCCCCCCCCCCCCCAGTCCTCTCCATAGATGCCATCTGTGTGTCTGCTGTGACAGCACAGGTATTACTGGAACAAGGAGAGGTAACAATAGTGCTGATTTGGACCAGTGGTTGCAGATGTGGCCCCCTAGCTCTTTTTTTGAGGCTTGGCACTTAGTTTTCCTTATTAGTATTCCACACATTGCAAGATAGGGAAAAAATGCAAAGGAGAAAGAAGTATGCTGAAAAAGATAGAAAAACATTGACAAAGAAAGCAAGGGTGAAAAAGAATCTGATAGAGTGAGATAAAGGAGAAAGCAGAATCAGGTGGCAGATGATAGAGGCATGACGTGGAATCAAGACTGTGCAGCCTTGGTATTCAGCAACCCCAACATTCCATAGCACCGGCCATGGACTTCTGATTAAATCCTTGGGCACCGGCACTTATCCCTTTACAAATTAAGCACCGGGGCACTGCATAGGTTTAGGGCCACCTCCAAACCCCAAGTGCAGAACAGCAACTGCTTCGTGCTCTACCAAGTGTTTCATTTATTTTTTCTGTAGGATCGTGGGGATGTCACAGCCCCCACCCTACCTGCAGTTAGCCCCCATGTCCTTGGCTCCGAATGGGAAGTAGCAGCTAAACTTGGAATGGTGACTCCCTGGTTGGATGACCATATACTGCTCATCTCTCTAATAAAAATCACAGGGTGAAAGACAAGTTAACCTAAAAGCTTGTGCCACAAAAGCGATAGTCTTCAGTTCTCCATCCTTTCTTCCACCATCTGTATGATGAAGAAAATAACATTATGCAGGGGCTCCTCACAAATATGTTAAAACTCGTTCAAATGTATATAAAGTAATATATCACAATCTTCAGTGCCCCATGACATTAAATTCTTCTTCTTATTGATGACGTGAATAGGGGTTTTAAATACAGAAATATTGTCCCCTAGATTACAGGTAAGAGACTAAGGCCTAATTATGACTTTGAGGGTACGGGAGCGGGCAAACGCCATCGCTCCGCTTCCACACCGACAGTGTCGACCGCCGCCTGCCCGCCAGATTATGAGTTTCCTCGTGGTCTGTCAGGCGGTGTTTTGGTGGTCCCACAGCGGTGCAGTTCTAAGGCCCATATGCGAGCCTTAGAACTGTAGCACAGAGGGAGCGCAAAACCCTGTTCTTCCACAGCATGGACTGTGCAGTCCATGCCGTGCAGGAACAGAGGTGCATGCACACAGGGGAGCACAACAATGGCCCACCTGCATACATCTCATGCACAGAAGCACCTTACTTTCCTGCCCGCCACACTTTTAATGGTGGGCTCACCAGCATGACAAGTGTGGAGGTCTGGAAAGTCGTAATATGCTTGCCGGTGCCGCAGTGGCACCACCAGCATATTGCTGCCCCAGACCGCCGCACCACTGCCGAGGGATCACGGATCCCCGGCGGTTGTGGCAGGCCCCTAGCTGTCTGACCGTCAAAGTTGTAACACGGCGGTTGGACAGCCTGTCCGGCAGGAGCCGCACTGCCACTGCTGCGCCACTGTGAGTTTTGCGGTGTAATCTGACCCTAAGTAAGAAGTTGATGAGTGGTTAACTTTTAACAAGTTTCCCGAGCACACACTTAAAACTATTCAGTAAATCAGTCAATATGACACAAATTTCTTGCATTTTTCTTGGTCTTTAATTTTCTTTCTTTTGATTTGCTCAGCCAGCCAACACGTGTTTCGTCATCTAGTGTGTTCCCCATGACTTCCTCAGGGCTGTGTATCTGGAACTTCCTTGTTCGCATCTCTACGCCGGTTCTACATGCGTCCCGGCAGAACGATCGAAAGTAATATTTAATTTAAAGCGCCTACGATTTCCTATGTTCCTCATACTTTTACATCCATTAGTTCCAGACCTCTTTCCTTATAATCTTCACCAAAGTGTTATATATGTTTCACTTTACTTCTTCCTTTCCTTGCATCAGTATTAAGTGGCCCGAGTAACTACATTTGTGTCTAATTGACTGATTTACTGAAAAGTTTTAAGTGTGTGCTCAGGAAACTTGTTACTAATATAGTGAGGTCCTTTTAGTCCCAAACAGGGGGGGTTGGGTGGTTCCCCTCTTCCCTTGTAGCACCGCCATTTCAATAGACGGAGACATACCATACCCGTAAATTGAGAGTAACCCGGTATATCACCACCCATCGTAGTAGGAAAGTGGTTAACCTTTGCTTATACACTTTGTACAGAGTTCTTCTCACACTGAGCTATGACAGCAAAGCCCTCCTTCTTCCTAGTGTTTTATCTTTCATTATCATTTCTGAAACCTGATCGATGGTTTTGCTTTTTTCATAACAGAAGTGCCTGTGAAATTACTCACAGGAACGGGCCATTTATTTTTTCCTTTTTTGGGGGGGACTTTGTGTTGTAATAGATATTCCAATTAATTAATCCCGCTCAACTGCCACGCTAACTGCGTAAAAGTCCACGAGAGCTGCGAATAACAGCACTCCAATGAGCACCATTGGCACAGCACTCTTGTACCATTTCTGCTCACAACCCACAGGTCTTTCTCCATCCATGGCCCCTTTGTATATTTACTATTGGTTACACTTTGGTATGGCAGTCACAACCTAGTGGTGTTCAGCCCTATGGCAATATGTTGAGTTTTTGTATTTTACCCATTCACATTACACAGCAATGTAACATTTGGCGTGTTCCTTTTAAAGGATCTCCTCATACTTCTCGTTCATGATGGGCTGTGACGGCAAAGCCCAGTGAATACAATTTTAGTGGCCTATATACAGAGATGTAACTGGTTTTGCGAACGCATTATCCTCATCTTTTTTTTTTGTGTCGGTTACCACAAGCCTACATGCTAGCAGATAGACATGAAATCTGAGGGAGCCCCTCTCCAGCCACACCCATGCGGCAGAGTGCAGGACTCATGTGACAGCGTCACGTGTGAGCAAAGGCCCAAAACAAACCTAGCTCCTTCCAATGCCTGATATCGTCTCCCAAGTCCACTGGGAATACTTGAATTCGCAAAGCCAATAAGTTTGGCTTTAACTTACTAGGGGCCACATGTACGTAGGTTCTATTTTGCGAATTCCTAATAGTGATTTGCTATTAGGAAATCGCAAACACCTATGTATGATTGTATCCTTGACATATTTAGTGATTCCTAATGGGGCTGCATTTGACCTACCTCATTAATATTCATGAGTTAGGTCGCATTTTTGCGACCCTTTGGAAATCGCTAAAAACACAGGTATGGTGGCCTGCTGGGGACAGCAGACCACCATTTCTATTTGCTTTTAAATGAAGCAATGTTTTTTTTCCTCTTTTTTTAAATGTAACCGTTTTCCTAAAAGGAAAATGGTATTGCATTTCAAAAAGAAAAATTGAACAGTACTGCCTACTCTTAAAAAAACGTTTTTGTAACCATTCTCAATGGGATTGGGGTCGCTTGGGGACGCCTTCTCGTTTGTGACTGGGTTACTACCTACTTTAAGTAGTTGGTGAAATGCAAATGTTTTGCAACCGCATTTCAGTTGCAAAATATTTATACCTGCCACTGCGAGACACTGTTCGGAATGGACACCTTAAACACGCCCCTTGCTAATATCGAATCGCTAAACCCAAATTGCGGTTCTGTTACACACTATCAAATCGCTATTTGGGCTTTGTACATGCCAAAAAGCCTTTTTGCATTTGCAAACCGTTTGCGACCTGCGAAAAGGTTTGTAGATGTGGCCTTGGACTCTTTGTTTAATGTCTCTGTGCAACCTGCCTCTTTCTGTGTCTCCTGTGCAGAGGTGGGCGAGCCAACAAATTACCAGGGGAAGCCGCGCCAGAACTTAACCAAAGGTCGGCTCTGGTTCTTAGAACCTAAGCAGGAGCCAAGCCTTAAAAATATTTGGAATGGAAACCATGCTAGACCATATAGAGTGCCTCCAAAATTCAGGAAAATGCATTTCTTTACCACGTGGAAATGTTTCACCTTAGTCTAGATCACTTGAAAAGTATTTATTAAGCATGAAATTAGAAACTTTCCTGTCCACACTCTTATGATGACACTTACTGGTGAACTAAGGCACGTCATGGGCCATGTGTATGCTATATGTGACCTAGATTTTTGTCATACATAGATGGAGCACTAATATAGGCTAATAAATCAACCACTCGGGTTTTTTGCATGGTGCATATCCTGAACTCCCGTATTTGAAGGTGCTCTTGTGTGATAATGAACAAAAAAGGATGCTCTGTGAAATGGATTATTTGCTTAAGATCACACAATTTGGTCTAGCAGGGAAACTGAGATTGATCCCAGATTTTCCAGACTGTGCAATTCAGCTGATAGATCTGTATATCTTTCTGGCAAGAAAGGTTAATGATTTTACTTTAATTCTTAGAGGATGAGATTAGAGCAGGCGAGAGGCTGGATCCACTTTTTATTTACTGCAGTTTTACATAGCTCAATCCTTGCCCAAGGACACAAAAGCACTTCTCAATAGACACAGGCTACAGTACATTTTGTTTTTTAGCACTGTGAGATTCTCCGACATTCACAGGATGCACAGGATGCTGAGCCAAGACCAGGATTTGAACTTCGTCCCCATGTTGCATGGGCAACAGCTGTAGCCACTAGGCCATATCCCCTTATGAAAGCTTGGCTTGAGGTTCCAAGTGGATCACAACCTGAGCCAGAGAAAGGCATCTGGGTAGAGCCTGGCTTGAGCTTTTCAGAGGCACGCCCATATCTACTCCTCCTTTTATTTTTATTACCAAAGCTTGAGGTGAAAATGCGTCACAGGTATTAGGCACAGAAAAAGGTAGCTTGCAAGAAGAAACAACATAAATTGTCTGTGCACATTTGTGCATGCCTGTATTTGTGGACTTTTGTATGCTTTCCCTGTTCTTGTTATATCAAGCCTAGCAGACAGCACGAGCTGTCTGGTTACAAAAGACCTTTTGAGAACTTCCCAGAGCCTTACATCCCATTGTTTGGCTTTATACCATAACATACCGTTGGTTGGCTTTATTGTCACTCATTTGCTTGCATCTTATTAAATGGCTTTCCTTTTCCAAGCTTGTCTACCTTGTGTTAGTCTCTCCAATGAAGCATAGCTTCTTTAACATCAGTCTGATTGGCCAACTTCTATCCTTCCTCTGCTCACTTTTAGGAAACTACTTTTTTTATGATGAAGCACTCCATGAGAGTGTAAATGTTTTCCAGCTCTCTCCTACTCTCCCCTTTTGCTCCCCCAAATGACTACCCCATGCTTCTTGTTTCCCCTGTGTATTTATCCCTCCACTTCCCCTCGCACTAAGTGTTGTTTCTTCTCATGTGCTTCTCCCAACTCCCCATGCTGTTAATTGATTGTGCTTCTTTTTCATGTACTTCTTCCCCCAACCCCAAAATTTGTGTTCTGTCCCTTCTCCCTATGCTGGGCTCTTCTCCCTGCCTCCATGTTCCTCTTTACTTTGTGTTATGCTTGCCTTTCCTCAGCCCCATCCACTCCCCCTCCATTTGTTGTGCCTGTAACTCCATAAACCCTGTGATCCTTTATTTCTTTTCAATATAATTTTGCTCTTTCATACTAAAATAATATTTTTTTTTACTCGGCAATCTAAGTAGCATCCGCCATTTTGGATCAGTAAATACAAATCTATACAAATGGTGCCCGCAACGCTCCACTGGTGCACATATGGGTTTTGACACATGTATGCACCAGTGGAATGATGCAACTGTCAGCAGCGGTTGCGTCATCCCACCTGTTACTAGTTGTTAAAGCTACTAAATGATGGCTGTAATGCAAACCATGCCTGTGTGAACCAGTGGCGGCTCACGGATCAGAGGTGAGAGAGGGGCAGAATTTTTTTTTTAACCTACCTCCTTGCCACCGCGTCTCTTCTCGCCGTCCCTCCTCGTCGTTGCTCTGCTCCAGCCTGAAGCAGGAAACACCCAGGCTCCCCTCAGCTAATCACAACGCTGCAGTGCAGCGTTGTGATTGGTCTGAGTGCCGTGGTTCGGCTCTCAGCCAGGGACTGGGAACCTGGGCATGTTCTCCATCCAGGTTGTAATGCAGCCTGTGTGGAGAACATGCAAAGTGTGCATGATGCAAACTGTCATCTTCACTGATAACAGTGCAGACCACTCCTGTGGGTGCCTGTTATCTCCTGGCCCTGCCCCCCAAGACTCCTGGACACATGATAAAACGATAATAAACCACGATTTATTATAGTTTCATTTTTATTTTATTTACGCTGCTGGAAGCGGGGGGGGGCTACACTCCTCCGCCATAGCGGAGAATCCGCCTCTGGTATGAACAAACCAGTACTCCCCTCACAGGCTGCATATCTGTAAATACTCAGTTGACAGACATTGGGATGATTTTTCCGTCTGCTATGGGGCACTCTTGAGCATGATCCGGCCTCTAAGTGTGGTCCATGGCCCCGGCCTTTATTCTGTTTTTTAACCACATGCAGGTTCAGACTAGGACATAAAACAAGGCCCGGGCAATAAAAGAAACATGTCCCAATCAGTAAATCCGATAGCTAAAAAGCGGCTTACATTTGCAAACAGGAACAGTTTTGAACTTGTAAAAACATGATGTATATGCGTTTTGCAATTTATGAGAGACTGTTAGCATTTGTGCTTGCTGCTAAAATCCATATTTGTAAAGCGCGAACTGCTCACCCTTACGGGTCTCACAGCGCTGGGGGCCGTCGTGGAAATTAAGTGAGCCATTGCCCAGAGTCACATGGTGCTGAGCTGCGCTGCGGTAGCCGGGGATCAAACCGTGAACCCTGTGCTCCGAAGTCAGCTGCCCTGGCCGCTGCACCACACCTCTCCACTGTGGTGGCAGTGTTTGTTGTAATATCAAGGAAATTAGCTGTAAAACCGGACAAGTTGACCATAATTCAGGCCCGCAAACAGCCCAAAAAACCACCCACACACTAGCCTGTCAGTCTAGACTTTCTAGCACTGCTAGGTTGCTCTGTAGGCCAGTCCGACCCTGACCACATGGCCAAAAATGCAAACACCTGTAAAGTTTAACATCACTCAATCATCTCTAGCTGACGCCCCTCTCCACTCAAAAATCTGAGGAAGTGTGCATAAATCCTCCTCATCGACCGCCCCCCCTCCTGTGCCTTTGCATAAATGACCTCATTCGTTATGCTAAAAATGAAAAGAAAATCTAGTGCTTCAATTAAAACCAATGGACTGAAGGTTATAAAACCGAAATGATTTGACCAATGGAGGACTGCTAAAATGATATGCAGTAAGCTGTTACTATTAGGATGGTGGCTGATTTCCACCTGTGGATTCGCAACTGAAATTCAAGAGAAGAGAGTTATATCTCTCTTTCACTTTTCTTGAGGCTGGAAGAGTCCATTGTCATTTTAAGTGAATAAATAATCACGAGTATCTGGCTATGTATGAGTGAATCTCTTTGTAAAGTTAGTATTGCTTTTACATCTTCACTCTCAGATTACCACACATTTTTCACCCATCTCTTTAACTTCTGGGGTGTATATTTCCAGTGCTTTAAATGAGCCGGTACTCACCGGTACTGAATACCGGCGCTTCCGATTTTTTTTTTTTGTCATCAGTAGTGGCACATCTCTGTAGCCAGGGAGAGTTATGGCAGGCGCAGGTTAGGTTTCTCCTCCAGTGCAGGGCATTGCCACTCTGCTTCTGAGGAGCTTGTAATGAAGCAAGCAGTAATGTAGCCTTTTGCAGAGTTGCAGCGCCCATTTGAATGTCCCTAAACTGCAAGGGTTTGAAAGGGCTTGTGACGCGCTGTGATTAGCAGGACATGAGCTCTAGAGACACTGCACTGTCAATCAGGTGCGCAGGGACCATTCCGTTGAAAGTGCCATTGATGGGGCCGGATTCTTGCCTACCTGGTTATCTCCAACAATCCTCTCAGGCCGCCAGGATCTTTTTATCTGCTAAATAGTGTAGAGGGGAGGAAATACAATTATCAAAACGTAGTCACCAAAATTTGATTTCATTTGGAAAGGACCACTGACTCCGAATCTAAAATTTATAAGATTTTATTACGACCAAAAATAGCTGAACATATAGACACCTCAATACGAGGTGTAAAAGGTAAATGGGCACTAATACAAAAGCAAGTCTATGAAGGATTCTCATCCGACTCAAAACAAAAACAATCACTGACTCCAAAATCATCAAGAAAGCAATGGTCAAGCCAATATCCAAATTAGGAATCATTAGTCTAAAAGGAAAAGCGTTAGTCTATCCCAACACTAACTCTAAGGTGACATCCCTACTTAGCATTCCCTCCCCAGGTAAGGAGAATAAAGGTGTCAGAAGTGAAGACTTCCTAAGAAGTACATCCACTTAGTCAGAGCTCGATTTAAGATGCTCTTTCTAGCTTCCCATCTAAACCTCAACTGCTCAACCCACGGGGCACTGTCCCTAATACAAAACCCCAAAAACACAGAACACGCCCTTCGGCACACCTCTTCAGCCAGGTCTTCTCCCAGTAGTTTTCCATCAAATTTGTCCAACGTCCAACGACGGTTAGCTTGACCTTGGGTCCCAGGCACCTTCTCCGCTGAAAGGATCATCCTCACATTCCAGTGTACTCCCTTGTTGGCTTCTCGCAGCATCCTACCTCCTAAAACAAAGACCTAGTCTCACTAACGAGCTAAATGTCCTTGCACCTAAGCATTAATTGATTATTCTCATATAAGTGAGTAAGCAACTTGCACTTATAACTTTGACATGGCAAACGTTTAACATAATACATTGCATTACCTGAAACTAATCATTATGCATTTACTAAATACATTCATGATAACTTGCAGCGTTACTCTTCACAAAATCATTATTGCAATTCTAATCACCTCTATGTTAAACGATTCCAGCAATACATTTCTATGACATTTCATAGCACACATCGATTAATATGCGGGTGCTGACTAACAGTGAATATGATGCACCCCTACAAATTTCAGAACCACATGACGCTCTATCAGTTCCCCCCTTTGATGACAAATGTCATCACACCATCACACAATTACTTCCCTTGGAGAAAGAACCGACCTAAACAGTGCTTGTTGCCATCCTCCCCTGTCGGAACCTCTCCATATTCTTAAGATTCTGATATTGACTGTCCTGCAGTCTAGCCATTCGCGCTTCACTCGCTCTGAGAGCTCTTTCAATTCTGTTTCCTCTGTACCACTTATAGGCTCGGATGAGACCCCACAAGCATATCACACAAACCACAACAATAAGAGGCTTGAGCACAAATCCAAGGAACCCTTTTCCCAAGCTCGCAAACCAACTTCCCACACAACCAAATCCTTTACCAATCTTTTCCCACACGCCTTCCTCAGTCAGATCCGCAATCTCTTGATGAATCATAGTAATGTTGTCTATATATTTCTCCAGATCCTTACTATTGTCTGGAATATACGTACAACATTCCTGAACTTTCAATAGCTTACAGACTCCGCCCTCTTTTGCCAATAATACATCTAAAGCAAGATGATTCTGCAAAACCATCAGCCTTATCGACAACATCTCTCCATCCACCAGTAACAAAGACCTTGCAGTAGTCATCGACAATTCATCAACCACAGTCACCAACCTTCTAATCTTCACATCATTCAAAATCACACCTAGACTTGGTATCATCATCCAAAGATGACACCAATCACTGCTCCTGCACTTGCAGCCCTCTGTACTTTTGAATGATGTCCAGTCTCCAGAAGATTCAAATCTTCTGCACGATAGATTTTCGGGAAAATGATAGCCAAGTAACATGTACCATACCAATTCGCAGGCAACCTTACAGAGGCCTTCCTTCCGCACACATAATACACAGTTGGAATCACTTGCACCGGACCTTGCAAAAAGTTGTTAGCAGAGTCCTCCATGGTAAAGATATGGTCACACGTACCTTGTCCTACCGAAACCTTTTCGTAATAGGTCTGAGGACGTCTCACACACAACTTCCCCTTTTTGCAATAGGTCCGTAACTCCCCTTGGATCTATGCAATCTCTCCTCATCTGTCCAATCTACTGGACTCCCTCATGTGTTTCCTGCCTGTGTTAGTTTTCTATATCTGTCTTCTACTTGACCTATGAACTTCTTCTCCGTGTCTGACGGTGAACATGTTAAATTATGTCGGTGAGCATAAGCTGTATCCAGTTCCAAGGACGGTATGAAATACGTCCGAAGTCTGTCTTCTGACTTGTAGTAATCATATTTATTCAAATGCTTATAAGCTGGAACTTCGGGAAGTACTGCATCGTAATTGGAAAATAAATACTCAAATTGTTTTCTCTCATAAAAGATACTAAGCAACAAACTACAAGAAATTCTGTAAGTTAGTTCCGAGGAAGGTAGCTGCATGCATGCATAACAATCTTTTGCATCCATTGCATCCACATAGTCATACAACAGTTTTGCATAAGCATTAAGCTTGAAATCACTTCTAGACAGATCTACGTGAAATCTACGACTCTCTTCCAGCAGCAAAGCTCTTTGAGCTCCTATAGTATCCTCTTTCTGGCTAGAGGTGGTAGGCGTAGGTGTCCCCTGTACCTCCCCCTCCTGCTCATGTGAATCGATATGAGGCTAAAACTATCACAATTATAGCGACTATCACTAACCCTAAAACTGTACCTATTACTAATTTAGCTCCACGGTGATTACTCCCAGCATCTGCCATGTTTGCAAATTTCTCAAAGTTCGTGGCTCGACAGCAACAAGTAAGAGTCTTTCTCCTCTGTATACTGCTTGTCAACCAGTTCGAACAACGCCTCAAAGCTGGAAATCCCCTTACAAATTTCAGTTCCTTATTTACACAATCCACAAAAGACTTCCCTAGCCCTCTGTCGTCGTCGTCTCGACGGTAAGTCCCTAAATGTATTCTTCTTCCACTTGGGCCTAGGTTATCTTCTTCTTTGGACTTTTATGTACAACAAAGTCTTTATCTTCAGTCCAGAATAAGATCAGCTCCCAAAATCTCGAAGACACCTTGCAGAATTTCAAGACGAAGGACCACTAACTCCTGTTGTGGTGGTACAATACCAAAAGTCGGAAAAACCAGCGTCCCCAAGATCAACTCACGAACCTTGCTCAGAAGTGGTGGATTCGGAATATTGAGAGTCAGTATTCCTTCGATTTCCACCCCTGGAACCAGTAACCGCACATCTATTTTCAGGTTCGTAGAATTGCTGATCAGCGTCAAGGACCTCGGCCTCCCTGTGCTCAATACGCCTGGCATCAGTTACAACGTAAGTCCACTCAGGTGAGGTTTACTTTTGACACGGCACTCTTGTTCTCCTCGACCTTCTCAGATTGACTCGAGCTTGCTCTTCGTCACTTTGTTCAGATTCAGACGTTTCAGAAACTGGGACAAGGTCTCTTTCAGGTGCCGACTTCAAGTTCAGCCGCCTCTGACTCACGGGCCAAACTCTTTCTGCTTCTGTGGCACTTCTGCTCTCCCTTCGAATACCCTGTGCACTACTTCCTTCTTCAACAGAATTTGACTCCACACCACCCACAGCAACACCTTCTCCGTCTGAGTCAAATTCTGGGCTTCGATTTGCACAACCCCTTTCAGCTCGATCTAGTGCACAACCAACTGCATCAGCAACCCCTACAGCTTGGCTTGCCCTCTCAGATGGCCCTGCCACATCAGCTGGATTTTCGTTTACGAGAGGGGCTGTATCTTCCAAGGGTGCTGGAACTCTGCGGGTATGGGAGGCATGCACCCAGTTCGGCAGTCCCCCACACTTCACTGCCGTGTTTGTGACCAGTATTACCTGGTATGGACCACGCCAACGAACATCCAGACAACTCTTCCTCACGTGTTTACGCACGAGCACCAAATCTCCCGGGCACAAGTCGTGGCACAGGTCACTTGCGGCTGGAACAGTTGCTGCTTGCACCTGCTGGGACACAGAACGGACTATGTCAGCCAGTCCCTTACAGAAGTCGAGAATCAAGTCATCAGTGATGGTAATCAAAGCAGTGGCAGGCATCGCTGGTACTCGCATTGCCCTCCCCATCAAAATGTCATGCGGTGACAACCCAGTCCTCCTATCAGGAACACTACGAAGACTCATGAGGACCAAGGGCAGTGCGTCGGGCCATTTCAGGGATGTCGAAGAACACACTTTTGCCATCCGTTCTTTCAAAGTCCCATTAACTTGTTCCACTATCCCATAAGCCTCTCCTCTGGTCGGTAACTGCAATGTAGTCTTTGGTCCACATTTAAGGCAGCACAGAGCAATTTCACGACACCACGTTAACACACGGTTCTCCAACCGGAAAGCAAAAAGAAATTGGCTTTCCTCATGTAGTGGAATCGAAAAGAATGCTTGGCACAGGTCGATCACTGTGAACCACTCAGCTTCACATGGGATCTGAAACAGGATTACAGATGGATTCGGTACCACCGGACAACATGGAACAACTATCTCATTGATTTTCCTCAGGTCTTGCACAATCCTGAATTTCCCACTCGGTTTCTGTAGTCCCATGATAGGTGAATTACATGGGCTACCCATGATCTCTTTCAGAATTCCCTGCTTGATCATAGACTCAATTACAGGCTTTTGCAATTGTCTCCGGTGACAAATTGTACTGGGGTGTCCTAGGGAATTCTACATTCGGCTTGACCTGGATTTTCACTGGTTCTACACCTTTGACCAAAACGATCTCTTCCCCACTGAGGTCCCACACATCAATTGACACAGAATCCCTCAGATCAAGTGGAAGCTCTTCCACTGTCAGCGCTGGATACATTTCTATACATACACGCTGATTTGCAACCTTAAAGGTTGCATCGTCATCCTTTGTCTGTACTTCTACTCCCTGTGGTGTGCAATAGATGGTGCAATTCAGCTTGCACAGCAGGTCTCTACCCAACAGACATACTGGACTCGAGTCACACACCACGAACTGGTGTCAGTCCTTGAAGGTTCCTATTCTCACCGGAATTGGCTCTGTCAATGGGCTAGTCAGTTTCTTATTTGCTTCACCAACGTCTTGGATCTATTGTCCCGAGAGGGGTAGGTTGGGGACTATTGCTGATCTTACAGTAGACCGGGTAGCACCAGTGTCAACCAAAAAGGTGGTAGGGTGACCATCAATGTCAGCCTCCACAAATGGTCCCCTCTGGTCTACCTCTAAGACTGCTCCAAGTGTGCAGTCTTTCTCCCCTCTCAGGCACCGTCATGCCAACGGATCTGGACCAAACTCGTCACTTCCCTAGAACATGGGCATCTGCATGCAAGTTCGGACTTCCTGTTGTACATTCTGAACCCTAGGTGGTTGAGGGACTTGCACTTGCGGACTATTGGTCCCCCCTTTCACCATCCTAGGTCTAGTCACAGTGGGAACTATTTCAGATACAGGTACCTGAACTATCTCTCCTTCCTGCTGCACTTGGTTCAAAGGGTTCAAAGGACACTCGCGTTTCCAGTGTCCGATCTGGTGACAAAGATGACACTCAGTGGTCTTCTTCAATGTTGCCACATCCATCCCTGTCTTAGGATCAATGGACTTTGGTCTTCCCTGGCCTTGGACATTCTGATTTCCTCCCTGATTATTTCCCTGCTTCCTTTCTAACGTTCCTCCGTTAGGCTGTCCCTGAGCCGTTTGCATCTGGACAAGCATCAATTTGTCTTTCAACTTCCTGTGCTTTGATTCTATCTTATCTCTACAGTACCTGGCATACCGTAAGATCTCATCCACATGCTTGTTCTGCCAACAAATCAAATGCTGCTGTATCATGAGACTAACCTCTGGCCTCAATCCCAACACAAACTTCAAAACAAACTGTCCCATGTCTTTTGTATCTAACAAATCTAGTCCACTGTACTGTTTAAAAGCCTGCAAAAGTCTTTCATAAAACACATGCACCGTCTCTTTTGGCTCTTGCACTGTCCGATCTATCTTCACCCAATCAATGTCCTGAGGTGAGATTTTCGACTTCAACCATGTGATCACCTGTTCGAACTTGTTCATAACCATAGATGACGGACCATTTGAGACTGGATCCCTGTCTGGCTCTGAGGTTGGCCACTCAACAGCGATTTTACATGCCGACCATAAGTCACTCTGGACCACAATGTCAAACAATGTGTTCAAGTCGACCCACAACACCTTCGAAATCTTAACAAACCGATCAACCTGCTTGTACCACTATACAGGCTTCTCCCTTAGACGGGGAAAATCATTCGTAAAAGCAGCCAAATCACCCCTACTCCAAGGCACATGCATGTAGCCTCCATTCTGTACCTCTCGTAAAGGGAAATTCCCTACCTCCGTTATCCCTCCACCTGGGGGTGGCGTCTCTCCTATCGTTCTCCTAGAACTCTTCTTCTTGGACCACCTTTCTTCCCACTTATCAAGCATGATCCATGCACGCATCGCTATAATCAAATCCTTGATATGGGTTCTCAATCCCATGACCCTCTTCTCTTCCAACTCCTGGTCACTATACTGCAATCTATGGCTTTCCTGCAATGATTTCGTTCTAGACATGTCCACATCATACTTCTTAGCTAAATCTGACAACTTCTCATGTGCAGTTCTTGCCTTGCGAGTCACATCTTTGGCCACAAAAAGTAATTCATCTTGTTCGTACATGTACGTTCTCTCAAGAGGCAAGTTTCCATTTATTATCTCATCTACTTCTGCTTTCAACCTTACAACATCTAACATTTTTCCCTTCAAAGTTCCCTTCAAAATTTCTCGACAAGCTGCTCCATCTCGTTCATCATAATCACATTCCCGTTCCTGAGACCTACTTTCTTCTGACATACTCATAGGAACGGAACGATTTACTATCGTGCCTCGTTCGCTTTCTACCATCCTCTCACTCTGATTTCTCACTGGTGGTGCCCACATCCGCAAATCTGATCTTGACTCGGCCAAAGACCTCGGCCTCACTGGTCTAGCCTCTGCCTGTCCCCTAGAGGAGTCTGCTGTAGCTGGCAATGGCGTACTCCATTCTATAGGTTTTGGAGTCTGTTCCATTCCACTCACAGATCCATTTCCCTCGATCACACTCCTCGCTCCTACAGTTGACTGCACTGAACTCCCCACCTTCTCTTGATCTGGGTCATAAACAGAAACAATGGGTTCAATGGTAACCGGTACCTTTAGAGCATCCGGTAACCTCACCCCTCTCCCAACCTCTGTGCTGACTACAGACTGATTTTTCATGCCCTCAGTTCCTGTCGAGATTTCCCCTTCTACTCTTAACCTCTGACTGGGTCGGTAATCCACTAGTCCCTTCTACTTGAGCCGACTTCCCTTCATGGGAGTCTGGATTGTATGGAGGTGGTCTCTCAGACAACAACCTCTCTAGTCTGCTATCATCTTTATCACTTTCATCATCATCCGCACTCTTTACCTTCGAGCCATCTGTCTTCACCAGTAGTGGGTACCGCCTATCTCCCTCTATCGTTTGAACTCTCCACCTTTTCTCTACTGCATCCTGAAATGCCTTAATGGACTTTTTCACCCTTTCCTGACTTCGGTCTCTTTTCCTGTCATGCGCTGCTCTAATTCATGCATGCAATGCCTCAAATTGTGTAGGTCTCGGCAAAGGTCGTAAAGCCGCCATCACAGATTTCAACTGAAACAACACTTCCAACCTGAAGGAGCCATATCTTGGGAAAGCCAATTCACCCTCACCCTGAGTCATTTTATGCCAGATTATGGTATGCAACCCCACATTTCTTGCCATGTAATGCGCCGGAGTACCCTCGGGAGGGGCTTCCTCTCCCCCACGAGTAACCACATGTTTGTCACCTCTACATAATTCTCGGAAAACTTTAAAGCATTTCATGATGAGCAATTTTCGATCGCACACAATGTTTACGTTCACTTCCTGATGTCAATCCCACCAATAGCAGCGCGACTCACACCAACCGACCCATCGCAGCGCGCACCTTCTGGCGTCACTCGCCCTCCGCTCACAGCAGTTCCCCTCCTTCACAATTCACGTCTCACCCTTGCATTCGTCCCATTCATGCGCTGAAATAACCATTCGCCCAAACAAGTTACTTCTCTGACTGTTCGTCCACAGTCTCTCGAAATTGTCGACCTCGGCTGGCAACTGTCTGTCCGCGAACGACCACACAATCACCTCTGATAGGTTACAAATACTCAATTCCACGTACAACAACCCGCATCGGTTCCTCACGCACTCACACATTCGCTCCCCCTATCTCGGTCCAGGCAATCGATGACTTCTCACGATCCCCTTTCGGTGGTCAACAAAATCTACATTGGGTGTCTTCTACACCACATTCGCTTAAGCTGCTCGTCGAGCCTAAGACTTTCCCGGACTGCGCGCGCTCACAGTCTGATCTCACAATCACACAACACTCACTCCAACTCCGCAAGACATCACACAACAAAACAACACCGCAATCTACAAACATCTCACCCTATTCATACTCACTCCTCCACGAACTGCTGCTTTCCGCCGCACTGCTGCTCTCTATCAATCTCCCTCGACCGCCGTCGTCTTCTGCTCGCCATCCGATGAGTCACCATCACTTGACTTCTATGGGCCTCAAGAATCTCTTATCCTGATCTAGATCTCCCCTCACTATCAGAGATAACCATCCTACTCTGCTACCAACTGATTGGGCCGGATTCTTGCCTACCTGGTTATCTCCAAGAATCCTCTCAGGTCACCCGGATCTTTTTATCTGCTAAATAGTGTAGAGGGGAGGAAATACAATTATCAAAACGTAGTCACCAAAATTTGATTTCATTTGGAAAGGACCACTGACTCCGAATCTAAAATTTATAAGATTTTATTACGACCAAAAATAGCTGAACATATAGACACCTCAATACGAGGTGTAAAAGGTAAATGGGCACTAATACAAAAGCAAGTCTATGAAGGATTCTCATCCGACTCAAAACAAAAACAATCACTGACTCCAAAATCATCAAGAAAGCAATGGTCAAGCCAATATCCAAATTAGGAATCATTAGTCTAAAAGGAAAAGCGTTAGTCTATCCCAACACTAACTCTAAGGTGACATCCCTACTTAGCATTCCCTCCCCAGGCAAGGAGAATAAAGGTGTCAGAAGTGAAGACTTCCTAAGAAGTACATCCACTTAGTCAGAGCTCGATTTAAGATGCTCTTTCTAGCTTCCCATCTAAACCTCAACTGCTCAACCCACGGGGCACTGTCGCTAATACAAAACCCCAAAAACACAGAACACGCCCTTCGGCACACCTCTTCAGCCAGGTCTTCTCCCAGTAGTTTTCCATCAAATTTGTCCAACGTCCAACGACGGTTAGCTTGACCTTGGGTCCCAGGCACCTTCTCCGCTGAAAGGATCATCCTCACATTCCAGTGTACTCCCTTGTTGGCTTCTCGCAGCATCCTACCTCCTAAAACAAAGACCTAGTCTCATTAACGAGCTAAATGTCCTTGCACCTAAGCATTAATTTTTTTTTTTTTTTTTTTTTTTTTAAAAACCTTTATTCGTGCATCTTAAAAGAACAAATACGGGCCTACAACCGTCAGGCCGGCCACGATACAGTAAAGCACTGATACCCACATTACAGCCCCCGTGCATCAGCGGTCAGGATTAACAACAGGTTATGAGTCACATACTGGAGATATCTTTGAAACCCGGGGAAGGAGAGGTGAAGGTTAATTTTAAGTTTTTTGATAATTTTATCAGAGAAAAAAGTCAATGAAGGATAAGAGCAAAGTAGATTCGAGTCCGCAAGATAGCTTCACCACACGGGCGAGCAGCAACATCAGTAAGAACAACAATGGGAGTAAAATCTAAATCAGTGAGGCGGTGCAGAGATATATCAGGATAGTCACATGAGCAAGTACGCGCCCCTCCAGAGCCGCCCCCACTCGATCCACCCCACACCCGGACCCCGAATCGAAGAAAGTAGAGCACAGAGACATAAAGAAGAAAGGCCCATAGAACTAATTGAGAACAGAGTATTACCCCCCCACCCTACACCAATGCGGAGGCTACGGCCTACCCCCCCCCCCCAGCATAGTGCCTGTCGCCCAATGAACCCGAAATATAGAGAAGAGAGAAAGTAGGAACAGAGTAAAGAAGGGAAGAAAACAGAAAAGAAGGTGGGGAGGAGCCCACTGGACACCAGAGCGCCCCGAACCATCAGCCAGTTATGGCCCCCACACACTGAGAGCCCTCTACGCCAAAAAACGGCATGCAAAGATACCATGGCACCACAGTTTAAGCAAGGGATACAAGTCGCGACGAGTGCGCGCAAAACATACATACAGTCCCAGTCCCAGGCCAGCCCGTCCATAAACCATAGCGATAGAAGTCAGTCTAGCCCTGGCCCGATCGCGGGCTTGGGATTAAACCAGCTCCTGCGTGAAGGCCCCGTGTCCCGAGCAGACAAAGACAAGATGGCCGCTTGTGAGAGGATGGTGAAGTAGGATCACGAAATGGCCGCCGACCATCGATTGAGGTCCCTCGTTGCACCACATAAAATCCAAACCTGGCAAGTAAGGTACAGGAGTTCCACAAAAAGGCAGCAGCGGGCCACCGCGGACAGTCCCTCGAAGCCGTTAGGTATCGCTCAGCAGGATAGCCTCGCGGACGCGGTGAGGCAGGGAACAATGAAGCAGGCAGCCATGACCAGGGGGACAAAGTATCCGCAGTTGAGGTGGAGAGCGGTGGACCCTGGGCGCCGGGAGCGCTAGATGAAGGCACTAGTGTAGCACAATCATACACCGCCGCTGCGTCCCCGCAAGAGGACAAGAGCACCGGAGGACCCACGCCCTGTGGATGACAAACAGCGCGCTCACGGCCCGCAGCCGACAGTATGGGGTCAAACCTCTCACTCAGCGCCTGCAGGCCAGCGCACATCTGTAGTTGAAAGTCCCGCAGGACAGCCAGAACGGAGCCGCATGTCAGCGGAAGCTGGGCCCCAACATCGGCAGCAATCCGGGACGGCACTGTGGAGCTGGTGTCCGGAAGAGGGAGGGCGAAGTGGGCAGCGGGCGAGACCGGAGTATCACCCCCCAGCCGCGAGCAGGCACTCAACGCCATGTTTTGCCGCTATACGGTGCAATGGCCAGGGGGAGGGGGTCGTGGCAAGGGGTCAATTCCCCTCAGGTCTACGCCGCAACAGGAAAGGCCGACAGTCGCTTATCTTCTCGCCGGTCCCCCTCGCCGCCGGCTAGGCAATAGGCAAAGGGGGCAGCAGCCCCCCACAGCTCGGTCCTCAGAGCGGGGCAGGAGACTCACCGCACCGGGGCCCACCCCACAGCTCCAGCCCGTCAGGCACAGGGTTCAGAAGGTGTCCGGCCGTCTCTCCCCGGGCTCATCCGGCAACGATCCATGGTGCGAGGCGAGATCGGGACCGCGGGGCTCAGGTTAGCGCTAGCTGGTCCGGTAACTGCGGAGCTTCCAGGAGGCCGGCAAAGGCCGTAAGGGCGCAGGGTTTCAGTGCCGAGGACAAAAGCACCCAGAACTCGGGCATCCGGGCGGGTTGAGACTCCGGGAAAGCAGCAGCGCGGTCAGCGCGTCTTCGCACACGGTGCACCTCGAAAATCGGCGAGGATGGGCATCAGGATAGTAGTCCGAGGCCACGGACCGACGGAGCCGGGCGCTCAAGCGTCTGCTCCGGTCGCCATCTTGGCTCCTCCCCACCTAAGCATTAATTGATTATTCTCATATAAGTGAGTAAGCAACTTGCACTTATAACTTTGACATGGCAAACGTTTGACATAATACATTGCATTACCTGAAACTAATCATTATGCATTTACTAAATACATTCATGATAACTTGCAGCGTTACTCTTCACAAAATCATTATTGCAATTCTAATCACCTCTATGTTAAACGATTCCAGCAATACATTTCTATGACATTTCATAGCACACATCGATTAATATGCGGGTGCTGACTAACAGTGAATATGATGCACCCCTACAAATTTCAGAACCACATGACGCTCTATCAGTTCCCCCCTTTGATGACAAATGTCATCACACCATCACACAATTACTTCCCTTGGAGAAAGAACCGACCTAAACAGTGCTTGTTGCCATCCTCCCCTGTCGGAACCTCTCCATATTCTTAAGATTCTGATATTGACTGTCCTGCAGTCTAGCCATTCGCGCTTCACTCGCTCTGAGAGCTCTTTCAATTCTGTTTCCTCTGTACCACTTATAGGCTTGGATGAGACCCCACAAGCATATCACACAAACCACATCAATAAGAGGCTTGAGCACAAATCCAAGGAACCCTTTTCCTAAGCTCGCAAACCAACTTCACACACAACCAAATCCTTTACCAATCTTTTCCCACACTCCTTCCTCAGTCAGATCCGCAATCTCTTGATGAATCATAGTAATGTTGTCTATATATTTCTCCAGATCCTTACTATTGTCTGGAATATACGTACAACATTCCTGAACTTTCAATAGCTTACAGACTCCGCCCTCTTTTGCCAATAATACATCTAAAGCAAGATGATTCTGCAAAACCATCGGCCTTATCGACAACATCTCTCCATCCACCAGTAACAAAGACCTTGCAGTAGTCATCGACAATTCATCAACCACAGTCACCAACCTTCTAATCTTCACATCATTCAAAATCACACCCAGACTTGGTATCATCATCCAAAGATGACACCAATCACTGCTCCTGCACTTGCAGCCCTCTGTACTTTTGAATGATGTCCAGTCTCCAGAAGATTCAAATCTTCTGCATGATAGATTTTCGGGAAAATGATAGCCAAGTAACATGTACCATACCAATTCGCAGGCAACCTTACAGAGGCCTTCCTTCCGCACACATAATACACAGTTGGAATCACTTGCACCGGACCTTGCAAAAAGTTGTTAGCAGAGTCCTCCATGGTAAAGATATGGTCACACGTACCTTGTCCTACCGAAACCTTTTCGTAATAGGTCTGAGGACGTCTCACACACAACTTCCCCTTTTTGCAATAGGTCCGTAACTCCCCTTGGATCTATGCAATCTCTCCTCATCTGTCCAATCTACTGGACTCCCTCATGTGTTTCCTGCCTGTGTTAGTTTTCTATATCTGTCTTCTACTTGACCTATGAACTTCTTCTCCGTGTCTGACGGTGAACATGTTAAATTATGTCGGTGAGCATAAGCTGTATCCAGTTCCAAAGACGGTATGAAATACGTCCAAAGTCTGTCTTCTGACTTGTAGTAATCATATTTATTCAAATGCTTAGAAGCTGGAACTTCGGGAAGTACTGCATCGTAATTGGAAAATAAATACTCAAATTGTTTTCTCTCATAAAAGATACTAAGCAACAAACTACAAGAAATTCTGTAAGTTAGTTCCGAGGAAGGTAGCTGCATGCATGCATAACAATCTTTTGCATCCATTGCATCCACATAGTCATACAACAGTTTTGCATAAGCATTAAGCTTGAAATCACTTCTAGACAGATCTACGTGAAATCTACGATTCTCTTCCAGCAGCAAAGCTCTTTGAGCTCCTATAGTATCCTCTTTCTGGCTAGAGGTGGTAGGCGTAGGTGTCCCCTGTACCTCCCCCTCCTGCTCATGTGAATCGATATATGAGGCTACAACTATCACAATTATAGCGACTATCACTAACCCTAACAGTGTACCTATTACTAATTTAGCTCCACGGTGATTACTCCCAGCATCTGCCATGTTTGCAAATTTCTCAAAGTTCGTGGCTCGACAGCAACAAGTAAGAGTCTCTTTCTCCTCTGTATACTGCTTGTCAACCAGTTCGAACAACGCCTCAAAGCTGGAAATCCCCTTGCAAATTTCAGTTCCTTATTTACACAATCCACAAAAGACTTCCCTAGCCCTCTGTCGTCGTCGTCTCGACGGTAAGTCCCTAAATGTATTCTTCTTCCACTTGGGCCTAGGTTATCTTCTTCTTTGGACTTTTATGTACAACAAAGTCTTTATCTTCAGTCCAGAATAAGATAAGCTCCCAAAATCTCGAAGACACCTTGCAGAATTTCAAGACGAAGGACCACTAACTCCTGTTGTGGTGGTACAATACCAAAAGTCGGAAAAACCAGCGTCCCCAAGATCAACTCACGAACCTTGCTCAGAAGTGGTGGATTCGGAATATTGAGAGTCAGTATTCCTTCGATTTCCACCCCTGGAACCAGTAACCGCACATCTATTTTCAGGTTCGTAGAATTGCTGATCAGCGTCAAGGACCTCGGCCTCCCTGTGCTCAATACGCCTGGCATCAGTTACAACGTAAGTCCACTCAGGTGAGGTTTACTTTTGACACGGCACTCTTGTTCTCCTCGACCTTCTCAGATTGACGCGAGCTTGCTCTTCGTCACTTTGTTCAGATTCAGACGTTTCAGAAACTGGGACAAGGTCTCTTTCAGGTGCCGACTTCAAGTTCAGCCGCCTCTGACTCACGGGCCAAACTCTTTCTGCTTCTGTGGCACTTCTGCTCTCCCTTCGAATACCCTGTGCACTACTTCCTTCTTCAACAGAATTTGACTCCACACCACCCACAGCAACACCTTCTCCGTCTGAGTCAAATTCTGGGCTTCGATTTGCACAACCCCTTTCAGCTCGATCTAGTGCACAACCAACTGCATCAGCAACCCCTACAGCTTGGCTTGCCCTCTCAGATGGCCCTGCCACATCGGCTGGATTTTCGTTTACGAGAGGGGCTGTATCTTCCAAGGGTGCTGGAACTCTGCGGGTATGGGAGGCATGCACCCAGTTCGGCAGTCCCCCACACTTCACTGCCGTGTTTGTGACCAGTATTACCTGGTATGGACCACGCCAACGAACATCCAGACAACTCTTCCTCACGTGTTTACGCACGAGCACCAAATCTCCCGGGCACAAGTCGTGGCACAGGTCACTTGCGGCTGGAACAGTTGCTGCTTGCACCTGCTGGGACACAGAACGGACTATGTCAGCCAGTCCCTTACAGAAGTCGAGAATCAAGTCATCAGTGATGGTAATCAAAGCAGTGGCAGGCATCGCTGGTACTCGCATTGCCCTCCCCATCAAAATTTCATGCGGTGACAACCCAGTCCTCCTATCAGGAACACTACGAAGACTCATGAGGACCAAGGGCAGTGCGTCGGGCCATTTCAGGGATGTCGAAGAACACACTTTTGCCATCCGTGCTTTCAAAGTCCCATTAACTTGTTCCACTATCCCATAAGCCTCTCCTCTGGTCGGTAACTGCAATGTAGTCTTTGGTCCACATTTAAGGCAGCACAGAGCAATTTCACGACACCACGTTAACACACGGTTCTCCAACCGGAAAGCAAAAAGAAATTGGCTTTCCTCATGTAGTGGAATCGAAAAGAATGCTTGGCACAGGTCGATCACTGTGAACCACTCAGCTTCACATGGGATCTGAAACAGGATTACAGATGGATTCGGTACCACCGGACAACATGGAACAACTATCTCATTGATTTTCCTCAGGTCTTGCACAATCCTGAATTTCCCACTCGGTTTCTGTAGTCCCATGATAGGTGAATTACATGGGCTACCCATGATCTCTTTCAGAATTCCCTGCTTGATCATAGACTCAATTACAGGCTTTTGCAATTGTCTCAGGTGACAAATTGTACTGGGGCGTCCTAGGGAATTCTACATTCGGCTTGACCTGGATTTTCACTGGTTCTACACCTTTGACCAAAACAATCTCTTCCCCACTGAGGTCCCACACATCAATTGACACAGAATCCCTCAGATCAAGTGGAAGCTCTTCCACTGTCAGCGCTGGATACATTTCTATACATACACGCTGATTTGCAACCTTAAAGGTTGCATCGTCATCCTTTGTCTGTACTTCTACTCCCTGTGGTGTGCAATAGATGGTGCAATTCAGCTTGCACAGCAGGTCTCTACCCAACAGACATACTGGACTCGAGTCACACACCACGAACTGGTGTCGGTCCTTGAAGGTTCCTATTCTCACCGGAATTGGCTCTGTCAATGGGCTAGTCAGTTTCTTATTTGCTACACCAACGTCTTGGATCTATTGTCCCGAGAGGGGTAGGTTGGGGACTATTGCTGATCTTACAGTAGACCGGGTAGCACCAGTGTCAACCAAAAAGGTGGTAGGGTGACCATCAATGTCAGCCTCCACAAATGGTCCCCTCTGGTCTACCTCTAAGACTGCTCCAAGTGTGCAGTCTTTCTCCCCTCTCAGGCACCGTCATGCCAACGGATCTGGACCAAACTCGTCACTTCCCTAGAACATGGGCATCTGCATGCAAGTTCGGACTTCCTGTTGTACATTCTGAACCCTAGGTGGTTGAGGGACTTGCACTTGCGGACTATTGGTCTCCCCTTTCACCATCCTAGGTCTAGTCACAGTGGGAACTATTTCAGATACAGGTACCTGAACTATCTCTCCTTCCTGCTGCACTTGGTTCAAAGGGTTCAAAGGACACTCGCGTTTCCAGTGTCCGATCTGGTGACAAAGATGACACGCAGTGGTCTTCTTCAATGTTGCCACATCCATCCCTGTCTTAGGATCAATGGACTTTGGTCTTCCCTGGCCTTGGACATTCTGATTTCCTCCCTGATTATTTCCCTGCTTCCTTTCTAACGTTCCTCCGTTAGGCTGTCCCTGAGCCGTTTGCATCTGGACAAGCATCAATTTGTCTTTCAACTTCCTGTGCTTTGATTCTATCTTATCTCTACAGTACCTGGCATACCGTAAGATCTCATCCACAGGCTTGTTCTGCCAACAAATCAAATGCTGCTGTATCATGAGACTAACCTCTGGCCTCAATCCCAACACAAACTTCAAAACAAACTGTCCCATGTCTTTTGTATCTAACAAATCTAGTCCACTGTACTGTTTAAAAGCCTGCAAAAGTCTTTCATAAAACACATGCACCGTCTCTTTTGGCTCTTGCACTGTCCGATCTATCTTCACCCAATCAATGTCCTGAGGTGAGATTTTCGACTTCAACCATGTGATCACCTGTTCGAACTTTTTCATAACCATAGATGACGGACCATTTGAGACTGGATCCCTGTCTGGCTCTGAGGTTGGCCACTCAACAGCGATTTTACATGCCGACCATAAGTCACTCTGGACCACAATGTCAAACAATGTGTTCAAGTCGACCCACAACACCTTCGAAATCTTAACAAACCGATCAACCTGCTTGTACCACTATACAGGCTTCTCCCTTAGACGGGGAAAATCATTCGTAAAAGCAGCCAAATCACCCCTACTCCAAGGCACATGCATGTAGCCTCCATTCTGTACCTCTCGTAAAGGGAAATTCCCTACCTCCGTTATCCCTCCACCTGGGGGTGGCGTCTCTCCTATCGTTCTCCTAGAACTCTTCTTCTTGGACCACCTTTCTTCCCACTTATCAAGCATGATCCATGCACGCATCGCTATAATCAAATCCTTGATATGGGTTCTCAATCCCATGACCCTCTTCTCTTCCAACTCCTGGTCACTATACTGCAATCTATGGCTTTCCTGCAATGATTTCGTTCTAGACATGTCCACATCATACTTCTTAGCTAAATCTGACAACTTCTCATGTGCAGTTCTTGCCTTGCGAGTCACATCTTTGGCCACAAAAAGTAATTCATCTTGTTCGTACATGTACGTTCTCTCAAGAGGCAAGTTTCCATTTATTATCTCATCTACTTCTGCTTTCAACCTTACAACATCTAACATTTTTCCCTTCAAAGTTCCCTTCAAAATTTCTCGACAAGCTGCTCCATCTAGTTCATCATAATCACATTCCCGTTCCTGAGACCTACTTTCTTCTGACATACTCATAGGAACGGAACGATTTACTATCGTGCCTCGTTCGCTTTCTACCGTCCTCTCACTCTGATTTCTCACTGGTGGTGCCCACATCCGCAAATCTGATCTTGACTCGGCCAAAGACCTCGGCCTCACTGGTCTAGCCTCTGCCTGTCCCCTAGAGGAGTCTGCTGTAGCTGGCAATGGCGTACTCCATTCTATAGGTTTTGGAGTCTGTTCCATTCCACTCACAGATCCATTTCCCTCGATCACACTCCTCGCTCCTACAGTTGACTGCACTGAACTCCCCACCTTCTCTTGATCTGGGTCATAAACAGAAACAATGGGTTCAATGGTAACCGGTACCTTTAGAGCATCCGGTAACCTCACCCCTCTCCCAACCTCTGTGCTGACTACAGACTGATTTTTCATGCCCTCAGTTCCTGTCGAGATTTCCCCTTCTACTCTTAACCTCTGACTGGGTCGGTAATCCACTAGTCCCTTCTACTTGAGCCGACTTCCCGTCATGGGAGTCTGGATTGTATGGAGGTGGTCTCTCAGACAACAACCTCTCTAGTCTGCTATCATCTTTATCACTTTCATCATCATCCGCACTCTTTACCTTCGAGCCATCCTTCTTCACCAGTAGTGGGTACAGCCTATCTCCCTCTATCGTTTGAACTCTCCACCTTTTCTCTACTGCATCCTGAAATGCCTTAATGGACTTTTTCACCCTTTCCTGACTTCGATCTCTTTTCCTGTCATGCGCTGCTCTAATTCATGCATGCAATGCCTCAAATTGTGTAGGTCTCGGCAAAGGTCGTAAAGCCGCCATCACAGATTTCAACTGAAACAACACTTCCAACCTGAAGGAGCCATATCTTGGGAAAGCCAATTCACCCTCACCCTGAGTCATTTTATGCCAGATTATGGTATGCAACCCCACATTTCTTGCCATGTAATGCGCCGGAGTACCCTGGGGAGGGGCTTCCTCTCCCCCACGAGTAACCACATGTTTGTCACCTCTACATGATTCTCGGAAAACTTTAAAGCATTTCATGATGAGCAATTTTCGATCGCACACAATGTTTACGTTCACTTCCTGATGTCAATCCCACCAATAGCAGCGGGACTCACACCAACCGACCCATCGCAGCGCGCACCTTCTGGCGTCACTCGCCCTCCGCTCACAGCAGTTCCCCTCCTTCACAATTCACGTCTCACCCTTGCATTCGTCCCATTCATGCGCTGAAATAACCATTCGCCCAAACAAGTTACTTCTCTGACTGTTCGTCCACAGTCTCTCGAAATTGTCGACCTCGGCTGGCAACTGTCTGTCCGCGAACGACCACACAATCACCTCTGATAGGTTACAAATACTCAATTCCACGTACAACAACCCGCATCGGTTCCTCACGCACTCACACATTCGCTCCCCCTATCTCGGTCCAGGCTATCGATGACTTCTCATGATCCCCTTTCGGTGGTCAACATAATCTACATTGGGTGTCTTCTACACCACATTCGCTTAAGCTGCTCGTCGAGCCTAAGACTTTCCCGGACTGCGCGCGCTCACAGTCTGATCTCACAATCACACAACACTCACTCCAACTCCGCAAGACATCACACAACAAAACAACACCGCAATCTACAAACATCTCACCCTATTCATACTCACTCCTCCACGAACTGCTGCTTTCCGCCGCACTGCTGCTCTCTATCAATCTCCCTCGACCGCCGTCGTCTTCTGCTCGCCATCCGATGAGTCACCATCACTTGACTTCTATGGGCCTCAAGAATCTCTTATCCTGATCTAGATCTCCCCTCACTATCAGAGATAACCATCCTACTCTGCTACCAACTGATTGGGCCGGATTCTTGCCTACCTGGTTATCTCCAAGAATCCTCTCAGGTCACCCGGATCTTTTTATCTGCTAAATAGTGTAGAGGGGAGGAAATACAATTATCAAACCGTAGTCACCAAAATTTGATTTCATTTGGAAAGGACCACTGACTCCGAATCCAAAATGTATAAGATTTTATTACGACCAAAAATAGCTGAACATACAGACACCTCAATACGAGGTGTAAAAGGTAAATGGGCAGTAATACAAAAGCAAGTCTACGAAGGATTCTCATCCAACTCAAAACAAAAACAATCACTGACTCCAAAATCATCAAGAAAGCAATGGTCAAGCCAATATCCAAATTAGGAATCATTAGTCTAAAAGGAAAAGCGTTAGTCTATCCCTACACTAACTCTAAGGTGACATCCCTACTTAGCATTCCCTCCCCAGGCAAGGAGAATAAAGGTGTCAGAAGTGAAGACTTCCTAAGAAGCACATTCACTTAGTCAGAGCTCGATTTAAGATGCTCTTTCTAGCTTCCCGTCTAAACCTCAACTGCTCAACCCACGGGGCACTGTCCCTAATACAAAACCCCAAAAACACAGAACACGCCCTTCGGCACACCTCTTCAGCCAGGTCTTCTCCCAGTAGTTTTCCATCAAATTTGTCCAGCGTCCAACGACGGTTAGCTTGACCTTGGGTCCCAGGCACCTTCTCCGCTGAAAGGATCATCCTCACATTCCAGTGTACTCCCTTGTTGGCTTCTCGCTGCATTCTACCTCCTAAAACAAAGACCTAGTCTCACTAACGAGCTAAATGTCCTTGCACCTGCAACAGAAACATGGGAACGAAAAACATTTTACGTCTCCAGGATTTTCCCTCTCCTTGCAACCCAAAGCCTTTACCAAAAGGAAATCCTTTTCGGCCCACAACGTTTAGCTAACATAAGAAAATGATCAGGCCTTTCTCTTTACGTAGATGCGATCAGGCCTTTACACTTGAAACACACTGTTAAATCACACTCTAAGCATTAATTTATTATTCTCATATAAGTGAGTAAGCAACTTGCACTTATAACTTTGACATGGCACACGTTTAACATAATACATTGCATTACCTGAAACTAATCATTATGCATTTACTAAATACATTCACGATAACTTGCAGCGTTACTCTTCACAAAAGCATTATTGCAATTTTAATCACCTCTATGTTAAACGATTCCAGCAATACATTTCTATGACATTTCTTAGCACACATCGATTAATATGCGGGTGATGACTAACGGTGAATATGAAGCACCCCTACACATTTTAGAACCACATGACGCTCTATCACCATCATGGCTTTCCTTATATGTAATTAGTTAATCTGTTTTATTGACATAAACGCATTTCTCGTGTGCTTTAATATGTGCTGCAACTAGTACAGAAGTCATTATGTATGATCATATCTTGCCCCTAGCCCCGCCACTTGCAACACCTCTATATTGAGTACCTGCGCTTACTTTTTCCCATTTAAAGCACTGTGTATTTCTCACTGTGTTGCTGAATGTCACCTATATTGTCACACGATTGCGATACAAGTTTGGAGTTAAAATAAAAATAGGCTCGGGCATCACAATAAAAGTGCCCCCTCCTAGTGAACCAGATAGCTTATAAGGTGGCCCACATTTCAATGGTGGATAGTTTTGAGATTGTAGACACGTTGCGTGGGTATTTTGCAAGGTATGTCAGACTGCATGTATTGTGTTTGCTGCAGCCAATGTTTGTGGTAAAATCCGGTAAATCAACAGTACTAATCGGCCCACCAGTGACCAGACAATAAAACAGGCCGATAAACAGCCAGAAAACCGTCCCACCAGCCCTTCGGGTATTGCCCGATTGCCCTAGAGGCCAGTCCGACCCTGTTGCTTTGCCATGTACCGTGTCATCTGAGTTGTGTGTTTTTGGGAGCAGTGTTAGTGGCGGTAATCGCGTTGCCCGGCCTGTGCGGTGTAGTTTGGCTGCAGGGCTCTGTATTGTTTTCTAGTTACTCTCATAACAGCATGGTTGCCTGTGTGGGAACAGCACGGCGGCACGCTGTTCAAATATTAATCCGACGCAGCGTATTGTGTGGCACGGTGACGCGGATCTGTTTATCCTAACGCAAACTTTCTATATATAGATTTGTGGGAGGGCGGAGTTCACTGCATTATTTAGAAAGGTACTATTTCTGACGTAAGGCTTTGATAACTAATGAATGGGTCAACAATTATAATGTCGACACCGAAATACAATCTTAACCTAAAATTCTGGTTTTTCCAGGTACAAGAAGGCGTTTGACTCGGAGCCAACTTTACAGTCCGGAATTAATTATGCCGTGTTCCTCATGGCAGCCGGGCACCAGTTCGAGACATCCTTTGAGCTGCGGAAAGTTGGTAAATATAACTCCGTTTCGCATGTCACAAAAACAAACACGTGAAGGTGTGGGATTTAGCAAAGCCTAGGCTCCTGAAGTAAATTGCTGAAGTTGTGGTGCCTGGTTACCTGTTTCTTTCAAAACAAGGTGTTTCCTTGTATTATATTTTAGCATCAAATTCGTTTTTTTTTTTTTTTTTAAGTCTCGCCTTACAGACACCTGTTAAGCAGACGTATTGTTTCCAGTTTACATAGGGACAGCTTCTTTGTTGTCTAGCTCATATCCTTGCTTCAGATTCAATGACGTTCTGACTTTCCTCTCTATTCAAGTGTATGTGTGGCTTGGAACATTTTGGTCTCACACTGTTCTGATTGGTTGACTTGTAATCTTCCACCGCTGGCCTTGCTTGCATTCAGGGTACTTTTTCTTTTCTTTTTCTGTAAGCTCTCCATGGGAATGCATGTATTTTATTCTTCTTTCTCCCTGTGTCCTGCTTCCCATTTCACTTTTTCCCACGCCTCGCTTTCTGTGTTGCTTCTCTGTGCCCTCACAGCTCGTATCCTCGACTCCATGCTGCTTCTCCCCCCCCCCCTTCTCGTTCCATTGCTTACCCGCCTCATCATGCTTTAAAAAAAAAAAAAAATCCTCTCCTATCATGCCCTTCCCGCCCCTCCCCACTTCGGTACCCTTCTCTAGTTATTTTACATTTTTTCTTTAATATTTGGTCACACACTGTATTATCAGCGCACTTCTATCTTACTATGATTTTTTGCCAGTGGCATAACAAAGGCCCCTGCACTGCAGGGGTCCCTGAGCTCCAGGGGGCCCCCTCAGCACAGTTACCTGGCGTGAGAGCTCCTGAGTGAGCCCAGAGGGGGGCCCTCCTTGCTCTTTGCTATGGGTCGCCCTCTGGTTTTGTTACGCCACCTATTTTTGACCATGTCAATATGGATGCCTGTGAGTTCGCAGGCACATGGTAGGCACCTAGGAAGGAGTTTATATTGTATAACATATCACCTAAAAATGGGCAAAAATCCACTACAGAATTGGTTGCCTGACCATTGTGAATGTAATCATGTCTTTAAAGTTGTCGTGCCAGTGGCAATAATGCAGGGGAGTCTCCTGTAAGTGCCTGTCCTGCCTGTGGCGTATCTAGGGTGCCATCGTCCCTAGTGCATGGAAGGAAATTGTGAAAATGACTGCTTCTTAAGTATTGAAATACAGCAATATTTCAAGTTTAGTGAGCCTCTCAGGACCCTGGTCCCGGCACCACTGCACTTGCTGCACCACTGATAGCTATGCCACTGCACCCTGCCTCCTCCTTCGGCACAATCCACTGTCCTCTCCATTATCTCCTTCTGCATAGTGGGACATTGAATACCTGATGTGCGGCAGTGCTGCTCACCTGGCATTCAGTATCCGACCGTGCACTATCCTTTCTCCCTTCTCTGTATTGCACAAAAGAAGCGCATTATAATAATGCAGCAAGGACCCTCTACTGAATAATTCAATCAAATTGAAGTATACAAAAAAGTGATGGAGGAAATGCTTGAATTAATCTCAACCACTGGAAATTGCTCAGAGCCGCATCCCAGTCCATTGTTATTTTGCACACCGTGCCTCCTCATTTTGGACCCAGCCATATGCAAATCAGTCTTTACCTTGCTTCTATGGGAACAGACCAGCCCAAAATACCAGGCCCACGTAATTACCAGTAGCTAAAATAAATGTAAGCATTCCATTTCTGTATTTTCATTCAATTGACTTGCTGAACAACAACACATTATTGCCTTGAACTGCATATCACACTAGAAAGTCAGGCTTAGTCTTGTGACTTGTCACCTGATGTGATACGTGTATTAGATTTATTACCCTAATGTCAACTCTTCAGTTTTAACACAGAATTTTATCAAGATCGGAGGTAGGAGTCCGCTATCTTAGATAGAGACTGGAAGCGGCATACATGTGATATGAAAAAGACACACAGATGATGGACGTAATGCAGAGCAATTCAAACATTCACCCCCAGTCAATAGATCTGGGTTAAATCCATCATTCTTTTGCTCACCATGCCAACCCTGTTTAGACCCAGCCATATGCAAATCAGTCTTGATCCTGTACCTCAAGGTAACAGTCCAGCCCAAACTGCCAAGCCAGGTTCTCCCTGGACCGGAAACCAGCATCCTGGGACCGGTTTCGGGGCAACACCTGGCCTGGCAGTTTGGGCTGGACTGTTCCCATTGAGCTTTGGGTCAAGACTGATTTGTATATGGCTGGGTTCAAACTGGAATGGCATGGGGAGTAAACAAACGATGGATTTAGGCCCAGATCTCTGTACTGGGGTGAATGCATGACATTGTTCAGCATTCTGTCCATCAATTGTTCTTTTTGAATACATCTGCTATGAAGCATTATATTATCCTGTCCTAGACAGACAGACACACACTCACTCACTCACCCACCCTCTCTCCCTCTCCTACAACTCACACATAAACACAAAGACATTCAAAAGTACTTTTTAAAGACCCAATACATACATTGTCTGTGATATCAGTATTCAAGGATGAAATTGCCTTTATATGTGCTCTAATTCGAAGGAGTTATAAGTGTGATAATACATTATCGAATGAAGTAGTTTTTACCCAAATTCTGAACATACAAACACTGGGAAAGCCAGTAGCATAGCTCTTTACTCTAAAGGCCAAACCACTGGCTTTCGCAGTGCTGTTTTTAGTTACAGTAAACAAGGCATTTGTTTCTACCACCATCTTGGCTTTCTAGGTGTACTAATTCAGACACTTTTTGAAAGGCAGCTGAATATCCAATAGTGTACAAAGTCCATTAATGGTTATAGGAAGTGTGCAATTTGCCTTTGTACATTATTTCCTCATATTTGACTCCACCTGAAAAACATTTTTCCCTAGATGGAGAAATCTCTCACTTACACATCTTAAAATATGGTACTATTTGGAGGACATTCCCACCTTATTTGCATACTTCATTCAACTTTTTTCATCTAAAATTAGATTCACAATTAATGTAGGAAAGAACCCTTGGAAAACGTTGTGGCTATCCTTAAAGGTAAGAATTGGGAAGTGTTTCCCAATCTTTCCAGTGGCCACCACTCAACATTCAACCAGGAATTCCTTTAATTTACCCTCTTCTCTAAACATCTGACTGTTAAAGACTTGGTCACCTATTGTATCTTCTGCAGTTGTAAATGATACTTTTACCCGATTAAGGAGTCATCACCTGCGCTTAGAGAAAATGCTTTTTTACTAACAAAACTTTTTGTTAATTAGTACTGAATACATATGTTAAAATACCACATATTCAGAATTTAAGGTAGTACAGTCACATAATGCTTCATTGTTGCCATACTAGCTTAACATAAACTCCCATCCTAAGTATAACTCTTGAAATTTGGAAATTAGCTGTGAAACAGACTGTTAGATATGAGATTTCTGGTTGGCTAAGGCCTGCGCCAAAGCCAGACAGAGACCACCACTCTAGTCAGGGCAAGGGAATTACACACTGAAGATAACCCCTGCTCACCCCTTGGTAGCTTGGCACGAGCAGACAGGCTTAACTCGGAGGCAATGTGTAAAGCATTTGCGCAACACACACACGCGCACACACACACACACACACACACACACACACACACCCCTACACACACACACACACATACACACCCCTACACACCCCTACACACCCCTACACACACACCCCTACACACACACCCCTACACACACACCCCTACACACACACCCCTACACACACACACCTACACACACACACCTACACACACACACCTACACACACACACACCTACACACACACACACCTACACACACACACCTCTACACACACACACCTACACACACACACACCTACACACACACACACCTACACACACACACCTACACACGGTTATATCCATTAGAAACCTAATCACACATTTACAATGTTCCAATTAGCACTAGGCAATATTCACAGGGGATTATATACAAGACCAGGCCAATCGGGCCACGGTCAGAACCATCAGAACAGGTAAGTAAATATAAACCACAACCAGTAACTACTGGTACAATAATGACCTAAGCATTATCGCAGTCACATTAGACACCATCCTAAAGTATCATAGCATGACATTAGGCATATCCACATTAGGCCCAAACCTCATTAGCATAAACACATTACGGACTAGGCCTCACCAGCTTAAACACATTATGGATAAACATCCTAAACATAAACACATTATGTCATAGGCACCACATTAGGGCATAGAACTGGCCAACTGGCCTTTCGCTGGGGCTCAAATGCCCTCTGTCCAAAATGTAAGGGTTTACTCCAGGGCTATCCTAATTAGCCCTCTGGCTGCCAATGCAGTAAGCAAAGTGCACAATTGCGCTGGGGCGTGGGGTGCAACTCACCTCTGTCTTATCTGGAAAAAGAAAATGCCCCCAAACGTTGCAGCTGCCCACTGTCCGGCGGGGCTCCCAACATAAGCACAAAGAAGAACTGGCACTCACTGTGCCTGGGGAGCACAGAACAGGATCCCAAACTCAGCCTCCACGGTGCAGCTGCGAAGAAAAACGATGGCACGGGCACCTCGGTGCCCTGGGAGTGACCACGGGGGAAGGCACCGACAATGTGCCTTGACACACCCCCCCACCAAGCTCACCACACTGCCCCACTCACCGGGGACTCCCTCGTGGTCTCTGCTCCTCGGTTCTTCCCCAAAACAAAGGGAGGGAGAGCGCTCCCTTACTGCAGCTCTCACCTTCTTATTTCTCTTGGACCTTCTCGGCTGCCTGATGGATTTTGGACAATACGCGGGGCTCCCTCTTCTCTCACGGGAGCCCCGCCCACTGTCAGGCCGGCACCGCCTGGCTTCCTGTTTCTCCCTCGCCTGGCTTCCGGTCCTGGGGTTTCACCGATCGTGGCGGCAATCTCTCTCTCTGCAAATGTGGGGTGGGCTCCCGCTTTTAGTTAAGCATCAATGCCGGGTGGGCACCCACTCCTTAAATATGCATAAAGCGGGGTGAGATCCCGCTCCTTCTTCAAAAACGCAGGCTGGGCACCCGCTATCTAAAGAGACCACATAATGCGGGGTGGGCACCCGCTCCCGCCGGCAGCTCGGGGGAATCCCCACGTCGGGATTCCCTTTATAATTATAATTACTGCAGCATCACGCTGCATGCCACCAGCTCCTCACTCTCCTCTTGGTAAATGAAAATACAGCACTCACGAGGCGCTATGCCCCAAAAAACATCCGGGCAAAGGCTGGGCAAGGAACTAAAAGTCCTTGGGGCACCCCAGCATGGCGCAGCCAGACAGGCCAGCACGCAGGGACCCCCAAGAAGCTGCAGCTGGGTCCCACGACGGTTCCTCCTGGCAGAGTGTCCCCCACCCACCCCAGCCCAAGTAAGCACAGGAACAACCTTTTTCATGGGGTCACAGCCCCTACCTTTATACCACTTTCCCCCTTTGTCTGCAAAGCACAGGGCTTGAGGAAACCAGTTCCAACTGGTTCTGGAGCACTCGGTTTACCAGGCTCCTCTTCCCTATTGTGAGGTGGGGACTTGGTGATCAGACACCCCACAGGGGCAGAGCCAGCATTGTACAGGCTAGGCACAGACCTATTGAGGGACCAGGGACTTTTCCTCCCACTACTTTAAATGCAGATGTCCCATTCAGCCTAGCGCTGACTCACCCTGCCCCTCCGGGAGCCACACACACCTCCCAGCCCCTATCACTCAAAAGCCAGACATGCACTTACTTCTAAAAGTGGCATTTCTAAAATAGTCATAATAAATCTGCGCACACCATTGCGTAGCATTTAGTATTACTATTTCAAACATACCAAACTTGACCACGCCGCGCCTCTCATATCAAGAACTACCATTGAAACACTGATCAGGGAATCCCCAATGCATTCCTATGGGAGGGCAGCCCCACAGTAGTGAGAAACCAAAATGGCGGTTTGTCACTACCAGGAGATGTCACACACTTAAGGTACATGTCCTATCTTTTACCTACAATGCACCATGCCCATAGGGCTAGCTAGGGCCTAACTTAGTGGTGACTGACATGTAGTAGAAGGGGGGTCACGGACATGGCACACACTTTAGGTGCCATGTTACAGCAGCAGTAACACTGCGCGCCCAGGCCCTGCAATGGCAGAGGCCTGAGATAGGTTTGCAAGGCTACTTTGGTGGGTGGCACAATCCGCGCTGCAAGCCCACCAGTAGCATTTAATTTACCAGCCCTGGGTATATGAGATACCACTTTACAAGGGATTGACAGGTAAATTAAATAGGCAAACGGGTGTAGACCAATCTTACCGTATTTAACACAGAGTGCGCCCGCACTTTACACTGGACAGCAGTTCTAAAGTGCCCAGAAGCCTAAAACCACCAACACCATGTCAGAAAAAAAGGCTAGGAGAAAGGCAAAAAGTTTAGAGATGACCCTGCAAAAAGGGCCAAGTCCAACACAAACACTTAAGTATGTTGGAGTGAGTTTCTGGTGAGCATGTGTTTGTGGGTGTCTGTTGATGTGTGGTAGTGTATCTGGCTGTTATTGTAGACAGGTGTCTTTCTGCATACTTGGATGGCTGATGGTGTGCTTGGCATGTCGATGGTGGGTGTGTGGGATGAGAATGGTGTGTGGGTGGGATGCTGATGAGATCTGCATGGGACACTGATGGCGCGTGCACGAACAGCTAATTATGCATGCACAGGCAACTGATTATACTGCACAGGCGAATGATGGTGTGTGGGCAAGTGATAGCGTGTAACTGCTGTGTATATGTGTGTGACGAGGTCCTCTTATGATGCATCTAAAGGTAGCATTGAGTCTGAAGGTGTGTTTGTGAAGCTGTTTGATAACAACTGTGTTTGTCTGATGGTGTGGTTGGTGCCTGGTGTTTGTAGGGTTGCGATGCATGTATCGGCAAATTGATGGTGTGTGTAGCCATATGATGGTGTGTGTAGCTATATGGTTGTGTGTGTGTGTGTGTGTGTGTGGCTGTATGATGGTGCGTAGAGGCCCCTTTGGGTGATTAATGATGTGTGGCATGGTATAGTGTGTAAGGGCTTGTAGTCCTCTATCTGTGGGTGCCTGCTTGTTTACCGATACTTGTGTGCATATTTCATCATTTGCATGAGTATTTGATCTTGTGTGAGTCTACGATGGTATGAGTGGGTTATTTTTAAATTGGTCCAAAATTATAGCGAACATCGAGAGATTAATGAAAATAGTTTCTTAAGCACCACAGTTTTAGTGAAAGTGTTGTAAATCATCAGCTTTTCAGAAAGCTTTTATTTCTTAATCCCCCTCCCCTCTGTTTGGTAACATTAAGAGAGATGTTTCTTTTCACCCTGCCACCTTGCCCAAGGATTGGTGGCATTCGCAATTTTTAGGCGCAAAGAAGAGGCCCCCTACAGTTCCGATAAGGTTCCTTAAGGTAGGGAAAACGTCAATAAATGTACAAATTTAAGGCAACCAAAATATAGACCATGATTGATGCTCATACATAAACGATAATTATCAGGAAGAACCAAAGAAAACGATAAATTCATCAAAAGTACAAAAATCTGCATTTATAACGTTTTTGGACAATGAGAAAAAAGTGTAATAATCATTAATTCACTTTCATATCCACCATACAGACTCACAACCATACTGAAAACGAATTAAAAACATCGTTGAAATGGTAACACATTGTCCAAGACTGAAAAATGAGCACAATATGGTGGACCAGTCATTTGAATGTGTGCCGCTCCATTCTCAATTGAAATTGTTCTTTTTATATTGTGTTCATTGATCAGCCATTGGAGAAGAGGTTTGTCTCTCCGAACAGGCCCCGTCCTTTTCGGATTCGGGGGCGTGTTTTTTGCTACTTTTCTCATTATCTCCTCCAGCCAATGGCAAGAGGAGAGAAAAGAAAAACACGCCCCCGAATTCGAAACCGCCGCTGCCTTTCTCCGAGGCATTTCTGCTTCGCCTCGGAGAAAGGCAGTGGTGTGCTTGTTTTGTGGTCAAACGTTTCCCTATCTGTGCGTTAAATGCACGTGAGAAGCTTCACTAGCGCTTTTGTAACTGTAATCATTTCTAAAAGTAGGTATATTTTTCGGCAAGAAATGCTGGTGAGTACATATGGAAGCGCCTCGAGGAGTGGGCTAACGGCGCCTGGAAGGATGGTGCTAACCATGCATTAATTTGTTACTGAAGCCCCCACAAACTATTTCCCAATCTTGCCTTGAAGGGTGCAGTCCGGGCCCAGGCCTGCCGTGGGTGGCTGCGCCTCCGGGGGCCCATATCTCACCTTGAAGCCTGCTGCCCACCCTCACAGCTTCCGAAGGGAGCACAGCGGCGGTTATATATCATGATGCAATCTGCAGCCCCCACCCCTCCCTGGCAGAGGCTGCAAGCCCAGGCAGCGGGGCCTGTCTGCCGTTCGCCACCCGTGTCTAACAAATGGCGCTCCAGCGCTGCGGTGTTGACACAGAGCCCTTCGCAGCGCCGGCATGTCAGGGAGCCGGGGCTTTGTTTTCGATGTATGACCCCACGCCCCGTGGAAAAAGACACCGTGTCTGGTTTATTACCCCCAAGGGCCTGTCTGCTCTGTGTGTATGGCTTAGTTATGGGGCCGGAGGAGCGCTCAAGATTCATCATTTTGACGCCCCCGTCACAGCGCTACACTCGTGTAACACACGTTATCACAGTTACAGTAGCCTGTGATTGCCCTCATACGAGACAAACAGCAATTAAGTCTCTTCAATACTTCCGTCTTTATTACGGTCATGTTACGCAGTTTTGTATAGAGAAATATTTGCCAGTTACGTGGCCTCTAGGCGCTGCTGGCGGTGTTTGTGTTATGGGGGAGTTCCGATGAATGGTTTGCTGATGGGCGGCTAGGGGTCTTGCAAGACGTCACTTTCTGTCCTTCCGGGGTGCACGGGCAGTTTCACAGTGGGTTCGGGCAGCTTGTAGGCGCCCTGTTCCCGAACGTGTGAGACGATGCAGTCATACGCGACGGTGTGCAAAATTTGCATAACTTCCTTTTGCGTAATTCTGCAAAGTAATTAAAAAATAAACAAAATCATGTTAAATGCAAAATCGGTATTTAGTGTACAATGCATCCTTGTGTCCATTTTGGATGCAAGGACGCACTTCTCACCCCCTCCCCCCCCCCCCCCCCCCCAAAAACAAATAGTGCCAATAACACAGGTGCTGCTAACAACAATCACTTGGGTGCAAGTTGTTAGTTTTGGTCCTGTGCTAAACGTTTGCAGTATGATTTCGCTACTTGGTGTATTTGTGACATTTCTGGAATTTCACATATCCTAATGTGAAGTTAACAAAATTTCGCGAGATTACAGTGGCGTAACAGGAATTTCACCGGGGTCTAGTCAAAAGCCCATTTCAGGCGGCTGCAATGCCATGGCTCAGTTTGCAATAGAAAGCCCAAACATGTCCAAGTTACATCAGAAGAGTAGTGTGAAACACTAGGTACAAAAAAGTGTGTTGATAGTAGGGAAAGTCCTGTTTGGTGAGCTAAGGCAAGTGTTGGTGTTGGGGTTGGTGTTTGTTCATAAGAAGCAGTTTGACTTCATTCTTGAATGAGGTGCAAGAAGTGTTCATTCTGATTTCCGGTGGCAGGGCATTCCAGATTCTAGGTGTGTGTGGGTAACTCTGTGTGTGTGGGTAACTCTGTGTGTGTAGGTTGCTCTGTGGGTGGCTCCATTTCTGTGTGGGTTGCTCTGTGTGGGTGGCTCTGGGTGTGTGGCTCTGTGTGTGGGTGCAAATGCAATAGGTCTCGCATTTAAGAGTGATTAAGCTATTGACATTGTAAATAACAATGCCGTTTCTATAAATGTTTTAAAAACAAACAAAAACAATGTCCTGAGCAATGCCAATACATGCCGAGACCATTGCATTGTAAATGCTTGTTCTGTTCCTTTAATTTACTGAGGCCATTAGTGAACTCCAGAGTAAACTCATGGTCCTATAAGCAGCGTTGCCTTGGCGGCCATCTTTGACTAGTGTGATTTGGCAGCTCTTTCCCAGCTAATGTTGTGTGATTAAAAGAAGTAAACAAGTATAGCTGTTAGCATCACGTAAGTATAGATCCTGCTTCTGATAGATTTCTTAAATGCTTGTCCGGGTCATTGCTTTTTATTTGGTGGTGCAATTCACAGTATGCTTTCGGATTCCTCAGTGCAGCGGTTCCAAAACTGGGTGTCAGGACCCACTCTTGGGTCACAATCCTATTTTTGGTGAGTCAGGAAAATCCTCGTAAATATCACATTTAAAGCTTGTGCTGGATTTGTATCCCACTCCTTATCAGTCCCAATGGCCAAAATCATTTGTTGACAAAGTAGATCCAACATGACACCAGCTGATAGATGCAGTCAAGCCCCCAGTGATGTGTGTGTGCTCTTGGCATTGTCCTATTTAATTCATGTTACAGCCAATTAACCACTGTCCCTGTTTTTGTTGAAGATTGGGAGATTCAAAGACATGAAAATAGGTCAGTGTTTAATCTGCTGTATTTTGACCATTAGGACACGTAGGACTGGGAAGGAGTGAGTTACAAATAAAGCACAAGGTTTAAATGTGTTTGATTCTGACTCACCTCTAACAGGACTGGCCTGCAAGTAATTACATTATATTTTCTAGCCAGCCCAGCTCCTCTGTCCCTGAAGAGAGGCATGTGCAGCTGACCAGACCAAGACACTACATACAAGCTTCAGCCCCAAACACGGGTGAGGCAAAAGATCAGCAAAAACAACAGGAAAGCCTGTGCAGCTGACTAGACGCAGACACTGCAGGCTGCAGCACCAATCCCAGGTCGAGACAATTGATCTGCAAAAACAGAAAAGTAGATGCTGCACATTGGTCAAGGTCAGGAATATCTTCTGAAGGAGGTCAATTTCAGCTTTCAGGGGCTAGAAGCAAGCTATACCCATATTTTAATAACTGTAACACAAGCCGAAGAAAGTCATTGGTCCTTAAAATCTGATTATGTTCTACCAGACTGTGCATGATTGTGCCACAGCACAACTCCTTTACAATGCACTCTACTTTACCATACACCAACCAGCAGGGGTCATTATTGCAGACAACAGATTTCTTTCTTTACAGTAAAAAATCGATCAGACCCAAGGTGTCAGCAGTTTTGGACAGTTTGATCACCAGTGACGGAGTCTGCATCCGAATCCGCCTCTGATGTCCTCAATAAAAGCATGTGTGCCTCCCAAGCTCTTGCCATTTCTAAAGCTTTGTCACTATGCGCACGACTAGCTGCCTGAATCCTTGCAGTGCCCTCGCACTCCGCCCATCGGAGAAAAACACCCCTCCATCTCTTAGTGCTCGGGCCTCGTTTAGATTTCCAATGCGCTGTAATCTCTCACTTGGCTAACACCAGACCCAAGTCTATAAACTTGCTAGTGATCTTCGTTTTGGAGGTGTGAGGGAACCAGTGGCGTAAGCAGGGGCCTGGCGCTAGTTCTACAATCCTCTCGGTGATGTCACAGAGCAGCTCCATCACCTCCCCCCAGTAACCGGTCAATTTGGGGCAGTCCCAGAGTATATGGTTAAGATCTGCCCCCTCCTTGTTGCATCGTGGGCAGAGCGCTGTGGTCACATTAAAATATGTATTAATTTTTGCTGGAGTCAGATACGCCCTATGCAAAATAAAAAATGTAACCAGCTGGAATCAAGTGTTTCTAGTGCATTTCCAAGGCCGTTCCAACAATTCAGACCACACCTTCTCAGGGATCTCCATGCCCAAGTCCTCCTCCGATTTCTGCTGCAGGTCTGCCAGAGGGGTGAGCCTCTCTTGGGTCATTCATCTATATAAACATGTGACTGCCTAGATATTACCCGCTGCCAATACCACATACTGGCAAACCCTGGAAGTCTGCGGCTCAGAAAGGCCATCCCCCCAGTGCTTTTGAATGGCCGCTATAAGGGCCGAATGGAGCAAATAGTCCCCTCGAGGTAGATCATGTCGGTCCCTCAGAGTCTCGAACGGTATAAGGGCACTATCATCATACAGGTCGCCCAGCGCTGTCAGGCCCTGATCACTCCATTGACTCAGTGCTGCCCAGTTACCCCCGTGAGGGAGTACCATACACACAGTGATGGGGATCTCTGTAGCATAAGGGCGCGCAATCTGCGCTCTCCTCTGGCTCCTGTTCCAAGACAACCGGAAAGTTTTGTATTCCGTAGATAGTGTTTTGAGACACAGCGATTGCTGTAAAATAATACAGGACAAGATTCGCCTGGGAACCCGTCTGCCTTCCCTCTCGCCCACTCCTATAAATTCCAGAGCTACCGCATGGGTAAACCATTGCAGTTGGGCTGCTAAATAATAAGACTCGAAGTCTTGCACCGCCAGTCTACCCTCGCCTCTCGGCCGCAAGAGGATCTTCAGGGCCACTCTTCCCCTGCCCGTGAGCCAAATAAATCCCGTGGCCATCATTTGCAGGCGCTTAAGGATCGTCGCCGGGATCCACATGGGGAGTGTCCCAAAATAATATAGAAGCCTCGGCAGTGCCACCCTCTTAAGCAGAGCCACTCGGCCCACCATAGATAGTGGGAGTGTCCCCCAGAACTCCATACGGCCCTGAAGCCCCCGGATGGCCATGCCCATGTTCGCTTCCAAGAGATCCGCCTGAGTATGATAAATACGGGTCCCCAGGTAAGTCAAGCAATTGTACTCCCAATGAACTCAATCAGTACTCGAAGGACCCTCCCTCACTAGGGCCACAGGAAGTAGGCAGGACTTCTCCCAGTCCACCCTAAGTCCCGCCACCAGTTCGAGATCCCGGAGCAATCGTCTCGCCCCAACGAGGGCAGCTGCTGTGTCTGCTAAGAACATAAGTAGATAATCAGCATGAAGCATAATATATTGACTCTCGCCATGGACATCAAGACCCCTGTATCGACGACCCATCCTAGCATGGGCCTCTAATGGTTCAATAGCAAAAGCAAATAATAGAGGGGAGAGTGGACAACCCTGATGTGTCCCTCTGCTCACCCCACATGTATCTGAGATCAAGCCCCCGTCTTGACGTGTGCCGTAGAGAATCTATATAACAATGCTGTCCAATTCACAAAGTCCTCCCCTAGTCCAAATGTGCGCATAATCTGAAATAAAAAAGGCCATTCTAGACTATTGAAGGCCTTTTCAATATCCACCGAGAATATGGCAGCTGATGCCCTCGAATACGTATCGGATTCCAATACGCGGAGTAGCCGTCGCACATTGACCACTTTGTTTTGCTTTGGAATAAATCCCGCCTGGTCTGTGTGGACCAAGTGGGTCATATGGGGGAGCAACCGGGCCGCCAGTATCTGACTCAAGATCTTATAATCGGAAGCATATAAAGTGGCCTGTACGCGGTTCTATCCGAGGGCGACTTTTCTGAAGGGGGATTATTATCGCTTCGCGGATAGTGGCAGGAATGGGAAGCACTACCTTAATGTGTTGTTAAATTGCAGTAGTCCTTTTATGCTATCCCATATTAATGCAGATGTGACATAAACGTATCTTGCAGTGTCATTGCCAATAACTGTCCTCCCCTAGTGGCGAGCAGAAATATGTCTGCACCAGGTTCAACCATTAATAGACGCCAGTCCTACTGCTTTGGGGCCTGCCTCCACCTGCTACCCCACCCCTCCGTAAATTGAACAGCAGCGTTTCCTCCATTATGGTAGAGGAGCATCCCCCTGCCAGCATAGATGCAAAACATGTCAATTGAAATGATAATAACACAGGTTTATTAATATTTTATTTTACTTCATAGGGCCGAGTCTAAGGGGTGGGGCCATCGTGATGACAGCATAGGAGGAGTAGTGGGCACTGCTGCTCAGTGCACATGTGGGTTTGGTCAGGCGCCCTACGACGGGCAAACTGACATGCACACTGAGATGTCTCCAACCCAAGCTGCGTTGCCCGATTGGAGACAGCAGGCAGAGGCTCCCAGTCCCTGTGGGAGCGCAAATCTTGGGCACACAGGCCAATCACGGTGCTTCTCTCATGAGCAATGTCTGGATTGGCCGTAGGCGTGGCTGGGAGCCACAGCCTGTGCTGCAGAGGCGCAGAAGAGCGGTGATGCTGCGGGCGGCAGTAAAGTTCTCTCTCCCCATGTGCTATTGTTGTCTTCTGACCCCCCCCCCCCCCAAGCACTGCCCTGCCCTTTTCCCTGACACCAGCTGCTCCTGCATCGGTGTAAAAAAAAAATGATAGCGGGACGTCAAAAATGTGTTAAAAATAAAGAAATAGCGCCACCTTTAAGATGTTCTTGAATTACTGATCTTTCACTAACGATATTATTCTTGGGTTTGTTCACAGTAGTGCGTTTCATTTTGATAGTTTAACTGACTAAACAAGCATTCGCCCTCATGCTAGCTTTTCACTTGGAAGCAGTGACGCCCTTCATGTTGTAATGCCATTCTCCCTGACGTTTCGTTTAAGCTCACTTTGAATGTATATTGTGTTTGTTGGTGCGGAGTCTCACTAGCCTGTTGTGCCTGATGGGCCAGACTGAAAGGCCAGTCGTGGGCTGGTTTTGGGGCTGTGTGTGGACGGTTTCATGGTGGTGGACCAGGTTTGTGGCTATAGGTGGGCTACTGTTGTGAGCATCTTTATATAATGAGTAGGATGCAGTAGCAAACAGAGCTGTGCCGGCAGCAGGAGATTGCAGCGGGCGTTCTATGTAGCACGGAGTGTGTCTCTCAGATGGTACGGAAGAAGCTGCATAATGCCTGCACAGCTGCACTATGCCGTGTCGAATGTGCTGCAGCAAGTGGCGCAGTTCTAATTTGAAAATGAATCCGCTGCCCCCTGACCCACGATAGTCGTTACAAAGTTACCCACTCTACAACTCTCTCCTTCCTCTAGTTGCACGAGCGTAAAATGCTCTAGCAATGAAGGCCCCTAATACACTAGCAGTGGCTAATTGTCTGATTAGGATGTTCTTAATTTGGTGTGAGTCCCAAAGACCGGAGGAATTCTGCAAAATCCAGCGTGGGGTCTCTAAATGTGGGCCACTTTTTTACTACCCTTCTTCTCCTCCTTTCTCCATTTTTTTTTTAACCAAACCCTTGCTTACCTACATGTTTACTCGTCTTCACTTCAGTTTTTTTCCTTACGAGCCGCTTACTCTCACACCCGCTTTTCTACCATTGTTACAAACCCTTCACTACCCTTCAGACTCTACTCCCATTTCATAAACTATATACTTCTAATGTATTACTCTTTTTTATTTTTTAAACCTGATCACTTCTGCGTTATTCCCCCTCCTTTACTTTTTCTTTTTAACTTCTTGCTCCTCCTCCATCTTTACTCCCCTTTTTTTAACAGGACTTTTATTATCCCTCACACTCTAGTCCCACCCTTTGTTTTCCCTTTTTCAAACCTTGGTAATTCCTTTCCCAGTTTAGTTACTCACATTTTGTATTAAAACCCCTTTCTCGTTAACGTCTCTCTAGCCCTGTGTATACATATTCGTTTCCTTTCTTACCTGCTTGTCTTGCTTTCCTATAAAATTAAAATTACCTTTGCCTCTGAAACATTATATTATTTTCGTGTAGAAGGTGCAACGTTAAATTTTCTTTAAAATGAAGTCCCTTCAGCTTGTTTATTTTAGAAATTAATCAAAATGGTGGCTTACCTCTGAAGTAACGCATCATCTTGGCTTGCCACGGCAACCTCCCTAGACAATCATGCAGAAAAAGAAATATCACCACCTGATGGCTCCTGGAGTTCAACACCCGCCGCTGATCAATGCAATGCTCTGTATGTCACATGTTCACAACCCCAGGGCACTAGTCTTATAAAAAGAAGTGGGGGCACTGACTGAATTAGGCAGGATACAAGTGACATCATGACACGTGGCATCACAGCATATGATGTCACCGCGCATGACATTCCACGTTTCATCACCGGAAGTGACCTCACTGGAAGTGACCTCACAAGAAGTGACATCAGATACTAAGATCTCACACATATGTTTTTCGGGTGTATATTGAGTACATTTAAGTGCATTTTGATATTTAACTAATGAGATTTGGAATCTGGACTGTGCAAAAAAAAGTAGCACAATCCTGACGCAAAATCTGGGGCTCCGCTAATAAATATTTTTTGAAACCCTGCCACAAACAAATTGGCAACAAGGAAAAGCATGGTAGTAGATCTGTTCTGCTTAATTGGTTGCAAAGTCTGAATTTTAAAATATTTTATGGAGTTGAGGCTTCTACTGCAGAGGTGCCCAGTAAATCTTAGGGAATAATAATAATAATGATGAGATAACTTTGGAGGTTAACACATTTGTTGGAGAGATCTGCGTTTTGTGTAGTCCCAAATTCGAATCACAGTATTATAGAAGATTAAGTTGTCTCCTGCAAAACATAATCACCCACTGTTCTTGGGGGACGGTGGTGGGGGACGGCGTTTGGGGATTTTTTCTTTTTAACATCTTTTTATTAACTGTTTGCTCAATTGACCATAAATGACAGTAGTTACAATAATTTGTACCAAGTTGACCATTCAGTCTTACCACCATTTGCTTCCGGGTGGACATAAAAACATCAACAGTATTCATTTCAGAAGGTACAACCCCTACTAGTATATACATGCAATCGGCAAGGTCACCCCTTCGACAAAAACCGAGCTGCACTTCCATGTCTTTATGGGTGATGGTCCTCATGGCCCAAGCCCAGTCTATACTGTCGCCATAATGACCATATTCCCTCCCACTTTTTGGCGCATCCTCTTCCTTTATAGACCGTCTCTTCTGCCCTTTGGCACCAATCCAGATCTCTTTCCCACTCTCCCAGTGTTGGTGGCAAGGGTGACCCCCCTCCTTCTTGCAATGTTCCTTTTGGCTATCCCAGCTGCTAGGGCCAGACAAATTCCTGTGTACCGGAGCCAATCGAAGTCACCTTTAATCATCAGGAGGAGCCATTTCGCATCCATAGGGACCAGCACAACTGAGACGTTGGACAGGACCTCCGTAACTTCCCGCCAGTAACTAGCTATCCTCAGGCATTCCTACAAGATATGGAAAAAGATGCCTTCTTGCTGACACACTCTGACGCATAGCGCTGTGTGTGTTTTACCCCAAGTGTAGAGATGCGTGAGTGGGTAATATGTGCAGTGTAGTATTTTAAGTTGTACTAACCTAAATCGCATCCTCACTGCTATCTCTCGTGTACTTTGCAATGCCTCCTGTCAGTCTGTGTCGTCTATATTTCCCAGATCATCAGTCCATGCTGCCCTAAGCGTCACTAGGAGGTTCGGCATGTTATTTACCAACTTTCGGTATATTGTGGAAGTGGGTTTGGCCATAATAGGGTCAAGGAGGAGTCTGTCTTCCTCCGGAATGGGGGTGCCGCGCTGGATGTGTTGCTGCAGAGCGTGCATTAGCCTAAGATAGTGGTATTTTTGCGTGTGGTGCAACGCGTACTCCTGTTACAACTTTTCAAAGGTGAGTGGTGCTTCGCCCCTCCGTACAGCGCCTAGGTGTTCAATACCTATCAACTTCCACTTCCCGAAGCCTGGTAGTGTGGCTACCTCCTTGAGGAGATCGCTCTCCCATAGCGGGGTCTGAGAAGTCAACGCCCCGGTCGTACCCAGTTGGTTATTTGCCTCCCTCCAGCAGTCCACTACTACCTTTGTATGCGATGGGCATTCCAGCTTTCTTTTCTTTGAGTAGGCATAACGGCCCCCCAGGCATGCTGGCTCTGTCGACCCTGTAAGCTGGTTCACTCTCGTCGGCATATACTCAGTCGTTGATAACCATAAGCTGAGAAGCCCAATAGTAAAATCTGATATCTGGGACCGCCAATCCCCCATCATACACTCCTCGTTGCAGCTTGGTGAGCGCAATTCTAGGTGAGCTCCCTTGCGACAGTAACAGTCTCACTTCCTGGGATATTATTTTTAAAGTTGGGGGGTACTCGGTACGGGGTGTTTGGAGAACAGAGAGAAGGCGGGGCTATCATTTTAAACAGGGCTGCCCTGCCCATCAAGGACAGTGGGAGGTTACGCCAGTGGCGCATATCTGCGCTAAGGCGCTCCAACTGGGGCTCGAGATTTGCTCGCATGAACCCCTCATGATCTCTCTTTATGTAAATACCCAGATATTTAAAGCCTTCTGTTACTACTTGGGCCGGGACATCTGGCTGGTACCCTGGGTGGGGGTCCCAAGAGCGGGAATATCACCGACTTGGCCCAATTGATACTGTATCCGAATAGCTACCAAAGAGCTAAAAAAATGTGGAGCACCCACGCCATTGAGTGATACGGTCTTGCCAGGCATAAGAGGATATCATCTGCGAATAGCGAGCTACGCTCCTCCCATCCCTCTGGGGTGACTATACCAGAGATCATTGGATCTCTCCGAATCCAGTGCGCTAATGGTTCTAGCGCGAGGGCAAAGAGCAGGGGGACAGGGGACAGTCCTGCCTAGTGCCCCTGCCCAGCGCGAAGGATCTGGACAGAACACCGTTGACTCGTACGTGTGCACTGGGGCTCTCATATAATAATCTTACCCACTGACTGAAGTTGGGGCCAAAACCCAGTTTGCGGAGGACTTCAAACAAGTAGGGCTATTCTATACTGTCAAATGCCATGGAGGCATCTAATGACATCACAGCCGTCTGCTGGGCCTCTGGACTGTCTGTGAGGTGGAGCACACCATAAAGTCACCGCAAATTGTGGCGGGTGCTTCTTTTAGGCACGAATCCCGATTGGTCGAGATGTATGATTTCAGAAAGCAGGGGTATCAGTCTGTGCATTTGTGGATTGTGAACCTCTACTTTGTTGCTCCTTTCTTCAGGTTTGTTTTGTTATTCATGATATTGCAGCACACGTGGTGTGGATCTTATACAAAGTTGTGAGCATAAATGTGCCACTTAATTATGCAATAGTTCTCTGATATGTGTATGTTATAACATGCCAATTGAAAATGCAATAAAATGTTTTTTTTTTAAAGTTGTCTCCTGCAAAGCACATCATGTAACATGCAGAGCACAGATTTGTATTTTATGTAGATAGGTGAGTGGGTTATGGCTTTGAACACAGAGATCCTTTTGTTGCTTGAAGTAAATAAATTGTAATCCTTTAGTAGACCAAAGTGAGCTGTGAAGAGCATTTGACTCCTACACCTTGTAACCCTGACTCTCATGTTACACATCTTGTACATTGATTTGCACACGTACGTGATTTATTTTGAATGGATAATGTGTATGTTATGTAAAGCTCTCTAACACTCAGCATTGAGATGAGTAGCTCTATAAAATACTGCTATTTAAATTGTTATTTGTGTAAATACTGGGACAGACCAATCCATGTGACATTCTTACAGTGCGTGCACTTATATGCAGGGACTGAGCAAAGTAAAAAGCATGCATCTCTTAAGTACCTGTGAAGAGACAACAAGCTCTGTGCTTTTGTTTCCTCTCTGTTGCATTTACATTTAAGTGTGAGGTTCCAGGCCGCCCCCAGTCTGATAATAGATCAAACGGAGGCCTGATGGCCACTTAACTTCTGCCTTTATCTTTGGCACAGCTGGAGGTGAAAAAAAAACCCTCGCTGCTCGCACATTGCTGCTGGGAATGAAAAGCAGACAATGTGCAGGAGTAGCTGAATGTGTGCCAGTGTCTGAAAATTACACTGGGACAAATTCAACATATTTCTGTGGGGCCCAACTTCTTGGCAGGGCGGACGGCGTCCACCCTGTGAAAATAGTGGGTGGACGCTGTGTACCCATGTGTACCCCAGGCTCGTACCCTGCGCATCCCCTACAAGGATAATGTTCGGATTTCATCGAGCTCCGGTCAGAGACCTGAGTACCATCAAATTGGGCAATAGTAACACCTGTTGTTTATAGTGCTTAGCAACAGAAGCAGTGTTTTGGAAAGCACTCTATTGTAGTGAGTTCTTCCTGAATACGTACATACATTGTTAAGTTAGCATAACCACGTTAGATGTTAGAATGCCATCTTTTTGCTTTTGCACACGACACTGCGTTTACATGTTATTTCTTAAATAAACTGCTGACTCGAGACTTGCTTCACACGAGAGCAATCTGTTGTTATCATCCCAGGCTCTGCGCAGCGACCTTGGTCTGTACATGGTGTGACAAACAGTCTGGATTATTACACAATGCATGTTTTCCACTCTAGGTTGATCGACACACTATTTAGCCATAACACGCGCAGCTGCACATACCTGAAAGTTGGTGCTTTTAATATCACAGACATCATGTTTATTATTCAGACCGAAGACGAGCCTTCCTGCGAGAAGACTCCTGATGCTCCTGTGATGTGATTTCACTAAGCTGATCTTTGAGGTATGGGGTCCCCTATTCAAGCCTAAGAGACCTTCTATTAGCATAATAATATTATTAGCTTCTTAGTAAAGGGAAGGTGGTAGTATCCACTGTCATTATAATATGATCACCCCGTTTATATTCTATGGTATTGTAACTATGTTGCTGGTTTTGATATTAATCATTTGTCTGCTTGTATTAGCCAAAGTACTGCATCTTAGGACACGTGGTCTATAAAAATAAACTCTTTTTATTTACACCGTGTCTCTGTTGATTATTGTTGTGGACTGATGTGAGAATAATATACGAACAGGTATTTCTGATTCCCACCATTCCTGAGTATGTACTGAGTCGCGTGTTCTGGGTTGTCTTTTCATTGGGACTGCCGAGCTAAATCTCGGATAACGAATGGGACACTTATGCTAGCCGGATACTGGGTTCTGGGTTCTGAGGTGAGTTTCTGGTACACCACAACTCACTGAGGTCCTGGGGTTCTACGCATAGTTCTGTGTATAAGCAGAATCCCTGCAACACTATGAAAACTAACTATTGTTATCTCTATATGTTTTTATATGGGTGTCAGATGATCCCTCTTTTACAACCGCATTACCATGCATCGCATCCAGGTATTTTGTTACGCATATAATATCGATTCCAACATGACCCAATAGTCCTTTGGTCGTAAGTACATATGCAGTGCTTTTACCCTCTCTTTGTCCTACATGCCTGGGGCAATACATTTACCTTTTTTCATGCAGGAACTGCTTTTGCCTACTCTTTTGGGATTTTACTGGGGTAACCTCTATAGCTGTACTGAAGATCTGTGCAGTAATTTCAACAGTGGCGTAACTCGGAGCAGGCGGTCCGCCCCAGGTGGCACTTTTTTGGGGGAGCGACGGCGGCAAGTGGTTTTTTTATTTGATTTTTTCCCCTTGTCTGTCGACTCGACTCCCGTCTACCCCACCCCCGCTCCGACCGGCAGCAAAGTCAGGAACCGTCCCCTGCATCAAAAGCTCTAGCTATGCCATGAATTTCAACATCTATTTCCCTCCATTTCATGGGAGAAGGCAGTTCTGTAAACAGTGGAAAGGGTTCTAATAGGCATGCCTGTTGGTGCCTGGCATCCTAGAAATGATACCACAGAGCAAATGTCTCCTTACTGTAGAAGGCTTTTTCAAGCAAACAATGTATTTAGAGAACAAACACCAGACCAACTGTTGGATGCAAACTCTTCCTTGTTACCAGAAGGGGGCCGGTTGCTTGTTAGCGGCCATGCCTTCAAAATGATGTCAAGATTACGTGAAAATAATAAGAGTAAGTCTCCATCTGAGGAAGAGCTTTACTCTGGTAGGATTTCCCCCCACTAGATGACCAAGAAACCAGGCTGATTAGAATAGCTGACAACACACTTTGCGTTCAGATAAAGCAAATATGAATGAAGAGACAGTTCCGTTGAAGTCGGTAGGACTCTGCCTTGACTCAGTAGTTAGAACTTGTACCAGTTCTCTTTGCAAAGACTATAGTGGCTTTCTTTGATTAAATGAAGCACATTCAGACATGAGTAATGCATAAGCTATCCGCATAAAACCCATTTTTTGTAAAATTCATCCATTGTTGGACTCCTGTAGTACTTTACACTGGCTAGGTAAACATGGAGAAGGTCTGACCAAAACTTCCTTCTGCAGCTCGACCAGTAATCCTCTCGCCTCACAGTCCACTCACATGGACATTTCTCTTTCATTCACTGTCTCGTTCTAGCTTGTAGGAAATCTTTACTGTGGGATCATCCCATGTTTTTCGCATTTTGCTGAGCCCTATAATTTTGCTGGCTTTAGAACTATGTACACTTCAACCCCGTTAAACAGTGGTAAAGTGCCTGTGCCCGCACGGCCACTCTCAAACTGCTGCCTTGGTCTTGGTCTGCCGCGACCATTGACCATCATTTGCACTTTGTTTCATGATGCTTTTCCTACTTCTGAAAAAAGTCTCGATTTCTTGTCATCCTGCAGTCATTGATCTCTTTCCCAGAGTTGGTCATTTTGTTGTGGCAGTCACAGTCCCTTTCCTAGCCTTTATTAAAAGCAGTTGACTTCTCAAGCCACCCTTTGGCAGCTGCAGGGCTCAGTGTATTCTGTGCATGTCGTACTCATCACTGTACTGCTCTCTCTTTGCCTTATGTTTCCAAACCTTTGAGTTAGGGAAAGTATTCCCAGTTTCACACTGGTGTTGTTTACTTGTGTTACCCCACAGGGTCCGGGCCCACCTACGATAGCACCTTTCTTTTGCTTTAAAACTGTCCCTCCTTGAACTCTTTCCTTCGGTATCCCAGGCATGCCATAGTTTTTCCTTTTTCTGGGATAAGCCTGTAATTCTCTTCCAGATTTGGTACCACAGCTGAGCAGTGGTTCTAGGCGAGGCCTAAAATCTTGTCCGGATCTTCTCAATATTCCTTTGGCCAAATTTCTACTTGAAATTGCCTGTCCTTGGGCACTGGAAATTTTAAAACATTTTTATGAGGAATGGCTTTTGAACTCGGGACATACCAGAAACCTTGAGTGTTTCTTTTAAAGGCTAATGGTATGTGAGATTTGTGCACATTCTATCCAAATTGTGTGAATATAATGATATTTTTGCCATTTCAATTAAAAGAAATGCTATAGCTGATTGAATGAACAAATTAATAATTATATTGCAAAATTTCTGAAAATCATTGCTAATTGCACACCTGTAGCATAAAATTACATGTTAAAATGGACCTTGCGCCTTTTGTAAACAATAACTCTGTGCAAAGATACAAAATGCTGCTTACCCCCATTCCGGCCCTATTGGAACCCCGCTTATACAAGCAACGTTCTGGGCCGGAAGGAGACCTGTAAAAGTCAACGGTCCTAAAAGTATAATCTATTATTAAAAGCAAAACTATTAAAAACCAAGCTCACCCCTTACAGCTTAACGTGTGTTGGACAGTACTTGTGTAGTGTTGAGCGGCAAAATAGTGAACGAGTAATGCGTCCTCAATTTGTTAACGTGGGCTCTGTCTCGGCCTGAGTGATGCTCTGCAGGATAATAGTTGCTTCTTTTTTTTAATTATTATTCTTTTTTTATTTGATAATGTCGTAAAAAAAGACCGGGCTCTCCCCTTCCAGGCTAATCTGGGGTAATAACTGCAACTGCAAAGCCAGTTTGGCAGGATTGTATAACATTTACCCCTGCATATGTAAATGATGTCTGTATCCCAGGTTTTAAAATGCCCTACTACAGGGTCTGCCGGCATGGTTTTTAAACAATTAGTCTCCAGGTTTTTAAGCCAGCAGTTTAACCTGCCGTGAGAAATGGTAGTGCAAGAGTTATCCCCGTGGTTGTAAATAAGATCTCTGTGTAAGATCCGGCCGGAGGGTTACCCTGATCATGGTGCCACTTGGTTTTAACTCACTTTAACTGATCTGCTAGGAGCCTTGCACGGTGTGGACCCAGAGCCCGTTGGTCCTGAAGCTGATGTATTATGGGACATAAAACTGTTTCAAAGTCCCTCAATTCTGGTTTCTGACCCATCTTTTATCTGCAGTCCTGCATGTCTGGGTCTATGATTGATCAATTTCGGCAAGGGGATTTGCATCTAATTTTGTTTAATTCAGGTCCCTTTGTATGACACTCATGCATTTGCCAAATTTAGCCTGGTTGGAGGGCACTGTACAAGACAAAAGCAAAGCAACTTCATCTGTGCATGTTCTAACCCCATACCTTATGAACATCGGTTTTAGCCATGTCTGGCGGTATTAAAGTAAGGTGGGACAGCTGCATAGAAGATGTTCCATGGACTCTGGTCTGTAGTCACACATCCTGCATTTGGCACTCTTCAGCAGGGATTTCCAGCCAGGGTTTAATACCTTTATGGATAGTAACACTTTACGAGCCTAAGGGATCTCTTTCAGACATTCCTTTCCTAAGTCGCTATTCAGATATGGCTGAATGTTGTTTGCCTCGTATGACTTCATTTGGCCCGACAACACACCAATAGCCTCGATTCTATCCATATCTTCTTTTCTTGATCGCTGGATGATTTGGTTGTTTAGCGCCTTCTTTATTGCTGCGTAGTTTACTTCCTCTAGGGACCAACTTGCTATAGCTAGATCCAATTCTGCTGCTGTTTGTTTTTATCACAGCTTGTGGATGCATTGGAACGTACCATTGCTGAGGCGTAATGGTTGCAAGTAATGAGAGAAGATAAACTCTTGTGTGTGGTTAGTAGACTTATCAGGGTTGGGTGAATAAAGGATCCGGTATTGGCTCCGAAACTTCAGATGTACTGGAGTTAGACAAGAGCGGTCTCTGGAAGGTGACGTTTTGTTAGAAAGGACAAGTATGTTCAACCGTGTTCTGTAAGGGATAGGATAATCCGTTTTTGCCCATAGGGATCAACTCAGAGACTCTTGTACAAAAGAAAGGTTGAGGGGACTTTAATGGTGGCCAGACATGGATAGTAGCCTGCCAGCCCCTCGCTGTGTCCCGCTTCATTAGAGTCCAGCCAATTCTGTCCAGCTTTCTTTATTTGTTTTAGTTGCACTACGACTGAGATCAATCGGTGTGTCGGACCAAAAGAACTACATTGAGCTTGCCTCAAATTCTGCAAGCTAGAATTTATAAAACTGCTTTTACATGCTAGTTGAGCTTTTCTTATGGTTGGCATATTGTGTGTTATTTCTCAGTGCGGCCTAAATTAAACATAGGGTTTGTTAATAATTGCAGCTTTGTTTTGCCTACGTTTATCCCACCCTTTACTGGTGAAGAACAGATGTACGTTTCCTTTGCAGTAAAATGTTGCCATTTGTGTAGTTTTTGTGTTCAGTACATGGGAGCTTTATTATATATGTAACTATAGTGAAATGTTGCAGGGTAACCAGAGCCGGCCTTGGGCATGGGCGAGCTGGGCCCAGGCCGCCAAATATTCCGTGAGGCGCAGCAGGGAGATGCCTGACGTAATGTCCTGCAAACAGCGGCTCGTCCAATCCACTTGGTCTCAATGGGGTCCCGTTAAACACTTTGCAATCAACCTTTAATGTACCTCAGAGTAATTGTTAGGATCTTATTAACCACCTGCCCTACTCCCATCCTCCTCAAACCTCATGCCTTCACACCTCAACGTTTCCCGCCCCCACAACAAACACCACATTTTCTTGCCGCCCAGGGCGCTGGCTGTCCCGGGCAATCCCATTTAGGGCTGGCCCTGAGGAGAACCAAGCATACGAGCTGGAAATATGCAGCAAATTGTCGGCGTATCAGACACGTGCGTGTTACCATGAATTTCGTGAACATATGTAGTGCTACCACGGGGAGGAGGTTAGGTGTGCGCGTGTGTTTGTTAGTCAGTCAGTCTGCGTCCTGACAAGACCACACACGGCTCCGATTTGCCCTTCTCCAGACAAGCCTGGCTCCCTGTGAACAATCACTTCAGAGCATGAGAGTCTCAGATGATCAGGGCACATTCTGCAAACATCTGTGTATATCCTGCATCTGCATATTTCTGCGGCTGACTCGAAAAACAGAGTTTCCTGCCAGCTGGGATATGATGTGCGCAGAGGAGAATTTGTAGCTTTCTTTTTTTCAAAACAAAAGCTGAGAATGTTATTATCCGAGTGCAGCGCCCCTCCAGGGTAAAGCCTGTCTGTGATTGTTGAACAGCTTTAGGAGAGAGAGTCTAACGGACACGGTGACGTTAACACTCACAATGCCTTGAGATCAGTCCCCTTATAATGCAGGTTTCACAGTACTCTGGCCATAGCCAGTGTGGGCCAAATAGTCAGGACCACTGAAATTATTTGTCAGGGTTAACTAAATTATGTGACAAAAAAGGCATATTATGTGGTGTAAATAATGCGGCACATTTTGCTATAGCATTCATTATTTTGTCATTTTTACACATGGTAACACTGGGCAACAATTTCACCTTATTTTTTATTTTTTTAAAATATTTTTTTATTAGCATTTTGCACATTTTGAAAGTAGACAATCCAAGCAAAGCCCGTACATCATGAATAAATGCTTGCCAGTAGTACAGAAACGAGCCCTCAACAGGAGAGGGTGTAGCAGACGAATTGTATAACAATGACTACAGGAAGTCCAATGACTGCGCCTGTCTAGAGGCGTTTCAGGGCCAAAAAGGCCGTACCACTGACCGGCATGTAAATAAGTCAGACATGGTACAAATTGCAGCAACTGTGGACAAAGGATGCAACAAAAGGAGGACAACATAAATCAAGAAAAGGGTAGGAGAGTCGCTTGAGACCTGCCGCCGTGACTGGTGTGGGGGGGGGGGGAGGGGGGAGCCCGGGTTCATCAGGACTCAGCAACAATGAGGTTATGTAGTCCACGGGTCACAGTGTCTTGAAAAACAATTTCACCTTATTAGTACCCGTTTAAGACTGAAACACAGTAATAAGCAGTGGAAAGATGACAAGTCAACCTTTTGCAATGTGCACTCCGCTATACAGATACGTGTCACAACGCTTTTAGTAACTTTTTTTTTTTTACAACAAACTTTATTGGCATTTGTAAGGACACCGGGGAATTTGTCCCCATACACGGTACCAAGATGAAGAAAAGAACAGTGAGAAGTGGCATCCTTGTTCAGCCCCCCCCTGGTCTGCAGAACATCAGACCCCCAAACGCTTTTAGTAACTTTTGATTCATTTGAACTAGAAGCACATTTTTGTTGTTGAAATCTACAGATTATGCAGCAGATGATAGATTATGTGGCAAACGGTGCATACCCATAATTATGTGGAAGGCGCCACGGCCACAGAATCGCAGGATTTCAGTGGCCCTGCTTATGGTTGGAGTTGAATGACATGAGCCCTGACGTGTAATGCAATTCTTTGATGAGCATCCAGTGAGAACACAAAGCACTCGGACATCACACAGTGTTGGGCAGTGTTTATTAACGTTTAGACTTCTGCGCATCCAGTGAATCTCAACTGGAAGCCAGAGGGACCCCCCACCCCTTTCCAACCAGCCACGTCAGTGATTTCGACCTTTAAAAAATGCAAAATCAATTCACAAATAAATTCACACTGTATGAACTCAGCACATCTACTATCCTCTGCTGCTGCATGTTCAAGTATGAGAGCGACTACACGCGTGTATAAGGCTTTGGTCCTATATAAATCAGTAGGTGAGCTTGTGAGATGAGAGCTCTCCGCAAAAGTGGCACGACGGAATTAGTAATTGGATTGATGTCGACCTCGCGGAGACACAGGACAGCAATCGAGCTTGGTATGGACAAAGCTGGAGACCATGCAGAGCCTTTATGTCCAAGGGTAACAGAGACAGATATTGTATAAAAGCTAAAAGACCATGGTTCGTATTACAAGAAGAGCCCCACTTTCTGATTCCCAGCACATTGAATAAAATAGGGTTCATTGCCTGTGCCCGGGGCACCTTGTCAAAGATGTGCCCTGGTGCATACAGGGGCAGCACACCCTTTCTTTGATACAGCCCCAGGTGCTCATTGTGCCAGGTCGCCTACAGGGACGTGGTGCTCTGCTGCAAAATGTGCAGGCCTGCCTCTTTTCCAGTACAAGAAGTGAAGGTGCTTGGTGTCTGAAAGCACCTCACCAAGTAAAGCAATAGATAGACGAACGTGCAGCCTGGATGGGCCTTTTGTGCAGTCTACTTATGTATACGTGCATTAATCACTGAGCGCCGACAGCACTGTCTAAGTGCAAACAGCGTAGGATTTTTTAGTAAATTATAGCAGTTTAAAGTGTTTTTAGTCAGAACTGGATTGCTAGTTCAGTTTGTCGAGTGTTTAAAATACGTACAGTGACTAGGCGCATTTTAATATGACCGTCTTGAACTAGCAGTCCGCTTGTGACAACATTTTTTTTTTTTTTAAGCTTCTCAGTCAGAGGTAGTGCTGGCATCTCCAATTAGGTGCGTCTCCCACACAACTGCTTTCCCACCATGCGGCAGCTACTCAAAAGGCGCCGAAGCGGGTGGATGCAGGAGTGCTCACTTTGTGGGCGACACTTTAAGGACCATGTTAGGTGACCTCAGAAGGACACGCGGATCGTAACAGTGGCAGCTCCTCCGCCTTAGCGGAGGAGCGTAGCCCCACTGCTTTTAGGACAGTGAAAAGGGGTAAAATAAAACGATAATAACAAGGTTACTATTGTTTATTTTTGGTTGCTGCAGGCTTGGTTAGGGCGGGTCGGGGTGGGCTGGTGGCTCAGGGTGGGAGGAGGAGTAGACTATGCACACTAAGCACACTTGAATGATTGGCTGGCTGTAAATGGCCGGCCAAGCTGTCATGCGCACTTTGCATATTCCCTACCAGGTTATAATGGACAGCCTGGTATGGAATATGCACAGGCTCCCTGTTCCAGTCTGAGCGCCGATCCACGGCACTCAGACCAATCACAGTGCTGCATTGCAGCATTGTGATTGGCTCAGAGGAGTCTGTGTGCCCGGGAGCTTCTGCAGCTTCTTCTGGACTGGAGTCAGGAAGAGCAGAGAAGCGGAGGAGTGATGCGGGTGGCGGAAAAAAGGTAAGTGCGTTAAAAAATATCTATATTTCCAACCCTCCCGCGTTCTCTTTTCCCACCACCCCCGCTTCGCTACCCCCATTCCCTACTAGCCGCCACCGGATCAAAGCTGTTTTCCACTGGTTGGAAGTTCTACAGCAGCCCCTACTCACCTCGCTAACAGCAACAGAGAGGGACTGCTGTGCCGTTCCTCCTATAGGCATTCATTGATTTCTGATAAATTGTTGCCCATTAGTTTCAGGCAGTGATTCCCAGTTTGGAGTGTAGTGGCTACCAGCTGAACGTTCATTCACGGTAGGTACTACCTTTCATTTGTACCCAAGCTCCAATTCCAGATGAGCCCGGTGAGGTGCTCTTATGCCTCCTTGTTAGCCAAATACATTTTTGCAGAATCCTGTCTGGGGAAACAGACTCTCTAGACTGTGCATTACCTCCCAGGCCTCCCACACTACTCCTGGTCTCTTTCCCAGCTCTTTCTCCTGATCTTCATATTATGAGGAGCAAGAGGGTGAAGGTAAGGAGGTGCTGGAGTGGGGGCAGGAACATCTTGTTACTGCACACAGCACAACAGGCAGCTGTATCCTAGGTGCTATAGTATGTTTGAACTGAAAGCACTACCAAGGGGTGGCAACACAAAGTCACTTAGTGACTCTTACCTGAGCAGCTTTGCTTTGCTCAGAGAGCTGCATTCTATTTACAAGGTAAAAGTAAAAAACAAATTTCAATCAATCAATCATGGGTTTATAAAGCGCGCAATTCACCGTGAGGGTCTCAAGGTGCTGGCGGAAGCGTGGGGAGGAGGTGCAGCTCCGAATCAGTCGAAGAGCCAGGTCTTGAGGCTCTTCCTGAAGGTGTGCAGAGTGGGGGAGCGTTTTTGCTGCGGTTTTTGCTCGATGTAGGAGAAGGCTCTTCCGCCTGCTCTGGTTCTACAGATGCGTGGGGTCTTTGCCAAGGCGAGGTCGGCAGTGCGGAGGTTCCTTTTGGGTACGTGGGAGGAGACTCTTTAGTTGAGGTATTTGGGTCCGATGTTGTGGAGGGATTTGTAGGCGTGGGTGAGTAGCTTGACGGTTACTCTCTTCTCGATAGGGAGCCAGTGGAGGTCTTGTGGGTGCTGGGTCATGTGCTCGTGTCGTGGGGTTACGAGGACGTGTCTGGCTGCGGTGTTTTGGATGGTTTGGAGCTTGTGTAGCAGGGTTTTGTTGATTCCGGCGTAGAGAGCGTTTCCGTAGTCTCGTCTGCTAGTTATGAGTGTGTGGGTGACGGTCTTTCTCCATTTGTGGGGGGATCCACTTGAAGGTCTTGCGGAGGGTGCAGAGGAAGTTGAAACAGGTGGAGGCGACAGCGTTGATCTGGCGGGTCATGGTGAGGGAGGAGTCTAGAATGATGCCGAGGTTTCGGGCGTGGTCTGATGGAGTGGGTGGGTTTCCAAGGGCAGAAGACCACCAGGTGATGTCCTAGGCAGTGGAGGAGGGTTCAAGGATGAGGACCCTTGTCTTCTCGGAGTTGAGCTTAAGGCAGCTGTAGTTCATCCAGGGTGCGACGTCTTTCATTCCTTCCTGGAAGTTGAGTCTGGTGTCTTCAGGGTTCTTCGTGAGGGAGAGGATGAGCCGGGTGTCGTCATCTTAGGATACTATGCTAAGCCCATGCTGTCTAACAATGGGGGCGAGGGGGGCCATGTAGATGTTGAAGAGCGTGGGGCTGAGCAAGAATTCTTGGGGTACTCCGCAGTTGATCTCTGTGGGTTTGGAGAGGAAGGGTGGGAGTCTGATCCTTTGGGTTCTGCTTGTGAGGAAGGAGCGTATCCAATCTAGGGCCGGCGTCGTGGAGTCTGGCGGTGAGCATGAGGTGGGAGACGGTGTCGAAGGTTGCGGAGAGGTCTAGACGGATGAGAGCCGCAGTGTGGCCCTGGTTGAGCAGCATACAGATGTCATCGGTGGCGGTGAGGAGGGCTGTCTCAGTGCTGTGGTTGCTTTGGAATTCGGACTGGGAGAAGTCGAGGATGGCGTTCTCTTAGATGAATGTGGTCAGCTGGGCGTTGACGAATCTCTCGGTGACTTTGGCTGCGAAGGGAAGGATGGATATGGGCCGGTAGTTTTTCAGGTCCGTCGGGTCAGCTGAGGGTTACTTGAGGAGGGGCATGACCTCTGCCTGTTTCCAGTCATCGGGAAAGATGCCGGATTCGAAGGAGGCGTTAATGGTCTGGTGTAGTTCGAGTGCTATGGCGGTGGCTGCTCTGTGGTAGATGTGAGGCAGGCAGGGTTCTGTGGGGGCTCCTGAGTGGGTGTTATTCATGGACCTGGTGGTGTCTTCGGTGGTAGCGGTTTCCAGGTGGTAATGGTCGGTGGTGGAGAGGAGGATGGTGTCTGGAGTCTGTTCGCTGAAGTTGTCGTAGAGGGCCTTGATTTTCCGGTGGAAGTAGGCGCTAAGCTTGTTGCAGAGGTCCTGGGATGGTCTGACGTCCGTGGCTTTGCTGGGGGGTTTGGTGAACTGCTGTATGAAGTTGAAGAGTTCTTTTGCGTTATTAACGTTGGTGTGGATTTTGTTCATGATAAAGGTCCTCTTGGTGTCTCTTATGCACTATTGGTATTACGTCATGGCGTTCCTGTAGGTGTTTGGGTCTTAGGTGGTTTTCCTGTTCCTCCAGAGTTACTCGATGCATCTGCAGCAGCGCCTGGCTTCTTGGAGGTCAGTAGTGAACCAGGGGGCGTGGTCTGTCGGGGTGGTGGAGGGGTGCAAGCTTATCTGCGCATCTGTTGATCCAGTGGTGTAGTTCTTTGGCTGCAGAGCTGGCATCGGTCGTGGCAGAGAGGTGTCGTGGAAGAGGGTGGTGTTGATGTGTTCCTCTGTGACCTTGCTCCAGTTCCTTTGTGGCGGGCGTGGGGCGGACTTGGGTGTGGTGGTGGTGTTGAAGGTGAAGTGTACACATTGGTGATCTGTCCAGGGGGGCTGTGTGGTGTGGCTGAAGTGGATGTTTGTCCCTCCTGCGAAGATGGGGTCGAGGATGTGTCCGGCTCTGTGGATAGGGGTGGTGACGAGCTGCTTTAGTGCGAGGTTGTCCAGGAGAGTGGTGGAGTCGGGGTCGCTGCTGTTGTCGAGGTGGAAGTTCAGGTCTTCGATGAGAATGTAGTCCGTGGAGGCGGTGGCGTGGGGGAGCGTCAAGGTCGACAATGGTGGTGGCGGAAGAGGCATGAGGCCCAGGAGGTCTGTAGGCGAGGGTCCTGCGCAGTGTGGTTCTGAGGCTGGTCTGGAGATGAAGGTGCTCTGTGTTGGAGAGGGGGTCGCTTGTGCTGGAGGTGGAGAGTCGGAGGGAGCTCTTGTGCGTGATGGCGAGTCCTCCTCCTGGGTGGTAGGGGGCGATCCTTTCTCTGGATCTTGTTTCCGGCGGAGGTGGCGTTGGTCCATGTTTCCGTGAAGAAGGCGACGTCTGGCGAGAGGGTGTCGAGCAGGCCACAGATCTCTAAGGCGTGTCTGTGTAGGGAGCGCACGTTGAGGAGGATGCACGTCAGGACTTTGCTTGCCTTTAGCGTGCCTTTGATGCGCCAGCGGTGCGCCCGCTGGGCGTAACGCCATTAAGTAGGGGAGTGTGGAGAGAAGTGCAGCTGGGAGTTGGAAAGCGGGAACCGGCGGGGGGGAGGGGCCGCCGGGGAAGCAGGGGCGGGAAGGGCACGGAGTGCAAGGGACAAAAACTGCACAGAGGACACAGGTACAATTAGTCGCACAATAAAAGGCAGAAAAGAAGACAGAAAACGGGCACAGATGGAAGAAAAACAGAAAAATGACACAAAGACAGACACGGGCACAGAGACCGACAGACTGAGAAATGGCACAAAGACCAACACGGGCACAGAGACAGACACAGACAACAGCGGCCAGTAGAAGAGCTAGGCTCTCCCACTGGACCACCAGGGATGAGGCGCAGGCAGGAGCCTGCGGTTGGAGGAGGGCCTCTACCACCTACTTGAGCGAGCAGATCATGGTGCCCGGAGCGATGGCACTTAGGAGCGGAGCTGCGGGGGGAGAGCAGGTCCCTGACCAGGATGTCAGAGGTCTTGATCGCACTCCCACGCAACGGCCGCTATAAAGTAGGGGTAGGGGAGAGGGAAGCGCAGCTCGTAGGCAAGAAGCAGGAACCAGTGGGGGAAGGGGCTGCTGCGGCGGCAGCAGCGGCGGGAAGGTCACGGAGGGCAAGGGGCACAGGCGGGGACAGAAACGACACAGAGGACACAGGTACAATTACTGGCACAATAAAAGGGAGAAAAGAAGCCAGAAAAGACAGAAGAAAAACAGAAAAATGGCACAAAGACAGACACTGGCACAGAGACGGAAGGACTGAGAAATGGCACGAAGACCGACATGGGCACAGAGACAGAAAGATGGCACAAAGACAGACAACTGCTACCAGCAGAAGAGCAAGGCTTTCCCACTGGACCACAAGTGGACCGAAATCCACTAGGGAGGCCAAGCTATGCAAGAGAGCTAACTGAACCCAGGCATTTTTGGTTCTCGATTGAGTTCCTCCATCAAAAAGACTGATTCGCTACCCCTGAGAGTTAGTCACTGAGTCAAGTTCAACTTTGTTATTGCACCACACTTTAACATTTGATTAGATCTCCCCTCAGGTGATCACGGAGGATCCAGGAAAATTTAACAAACCTAACCCTCTATCAGGCACAAAGAAAACATCCACCTTAGAAGTACCACAAATTTCCATTTCTCCTCTTCTGTCTCTCTATACCTTATTGGAAAAGATGTTCAAAACCTCGCCAGTGAATTGTGCTGCAAGGTTAAGATTTAAAAAAGGCACTTGTAACTGTTGCACCCGGTCTGGATAGGGTTTTTCTGGCCTCTGAATTATTTTAACCCTTCAGGAAGTGATACACACTATCTAATCTTTCGGCGTAGGAGACTTCAGAAAGATGCACACAAAGCTAATGTAACTTAAACATATGATGAGCCAGTTCAAGAGTGAGGGTTAACAGGCCCAACTCCTGCAACCGGCAAAGCTTAACGTGATGTGGTCTAGCCGATTTGATGTTCTGTCCGACACCCATTCAGCCAAAGTCCTCCTTGATGAGAAGCAAGAGGCCAAGATCTTGTCTTATTAATAGTGCTCTTCAAGAAACATCTAAATGGTTGACTGTTATTTTGGTTTATTGGCTTTAATTTGCCATGTACCTGCCACCAGAATTGGGTGTTAACCCTCAGAGAGGTGTAATTCCAAGGTACCTATTGCTGTTCAGGGGTAGAAGGTGCACCTACTACAGCAATAGTTGCACACCCATCTTGGGGTGGCTTAGTGGGTTGTATTCAGGGTAGCGGTGATAGGGGCGGGTAATCCCTCACAAGGGGCATGAGCACAATGGGTATGCATTAAAAGCTTGAGGTTATGTTTGAGGGTGGATATATTAGCTGTGAAGGCAACAGTTCTAAGTATTAATGTCAACAGTCTTAATAATAGACACAAATGAAATGCCCTTATACAGTAGCTGAAGGCTGGAAATCCTACAGTTTACCACCAGAAAATGTCTTACAGGCTCAGAGTTCAATAATAGCTGTTTTCTACATCCTCATGTGGGGTAGTTATTATGATCAATAAACATGCGGGTGTGACCATGCCCCTGCGTGAGTCACATCGTAGATGAAGTCATTGTTCCCTTTATGATGGGTCCATTAGGTATTGATAATGCTTTCTCATATGGTCTGATCAGGATAGTTGCCAGAATTGAACAGGGAATTGGCTCAACTTCCTGGCTCGGTATATATTGGAAGGGATTTTAATTTCTTACCATGCTGTCAATTTGATTACTCCAATCCTACTAGTACTCCAACTAAAAACATGCTTTGGCAGCATTTCACCACATCACTGCCATGGGGCGTAGATTTAACATACATGGAAAAAACTTTTAGTGTGTTTTGGGAAGATTTAAAACTGCTTATTGCATCAACTATTTTCTAGTCTTGGCCACTTTAAAGGCTACTATTTGTGGCATTCTCATATCTATGGAAGCATACAGATGTAAAACTGAAACATCTAAAATATGTAAAAACCCAAGAGCTCATAGCCAAGACAGCAAGGTATTTTGCTCAGACTAGAGCAACCAGAAATCTGTCTTATTTAGACTTCAAAAAGGAATTGCAGAACTATATTTTTAGAGAAAGAAATTATTATTGAAAACACAGCTCAAGCCTTGGTTTATGAAGGAGAAAAAGAGGGTATATATTTGGCCTAGCCTGTTAAAGAGAAGGCCATTGATCGAATGTAATCACAGCAGTCAACTTTCCACTAATGATATGGTTACATAGCAGCAGTAAACCATCTCATCGCTATTTTAGCTCATTTTAAGACAATCTATGAAGAAGGGTAGCCTATCCCTCAGCTTGCGAGCCACCTGATATATGCTAATCTTTCTCTACCCAAGCTTTCTCCCTCAGTTTCTTCACAATCAGCAGATTTATTTTCTGAAACCAAGGCAAAAGAAGCAAGATCTCAATCAGCCAATGGAACTACTTTGGGGTGAAAACTGTTTTGACTCCAATTTTCACAAGATCTTTTCTTCTCAATTGCTTTCCAAACTAACTAGCCTTTTTAATCCGGTTTTATGAAGGTGGTTGTTACCATTTGGTAAAGGTACGATTGTGATTTTTTTAAGCCTGGCGAAGATGCATTTGAACTGGGTTCATAGCACCCTATTTCTCTTTTAAATGCCGCTTATAACAGACTAGCAAGAGTTATAGTTAATTTGCTGTTAGAAGTATTCCTTTTATTAATCCATCAATTCTGAACTAAATTTGTCCGTTCAAGTCGTCCATCTGCAAATACTTATTTCCCTGCAGAAGTATCAGATGATTTTTCAACTTCTGCCATCTTACTAACCGCTGAGGAGGAAAACCTCGAAATTTTAAATTAATTTAACCCCCACCCTCCAACCCCACCTCCTCCTTCACCAGGTTAATAGCCTCTCTGTATGAAATATCATCTTCCCAGGTGATAATTACCAATCAAATCCTCAGACAGATCAAATTAAAAAGGGGTGCAAAACGGGGTGCCTTATTTCTCCTTTGTTGTTTGCTTTGTGTATCGCACCACTGTCCATTTATATTGGTTATGTTTCTTCAATTGTCCCCAACCCAACACCTTTTGTCTTTCCAGTTTCAAAGCTCTGTGCTGATAATGTTGCCTTCAATTTTCCAGTGGATTTGGAAAATATTATGAATGTCTCTGCTATCGGATCCAACTCTACACGAAAATAGGGGAATATAGGATAAATGCACCAAGAACAGAGGCCCTGCTATTCGATGCTCCACCCGCTCTTACACAATAATTATAGGGAGAGATCTCGGGATTCAAGTTAAAAAACGAATTACCTTTTTTTAAGATACTAACTCCCGGTATAAAAATAATTACACTGCTCTGATTCTCATGGTGAAAGGCATTCTTCATAAGGCACTTGGCTTCCCAGACTTGGGTCTTTACTATTTGGCTGTTGTTGCCTCCCAAATTCCAGGCTTTGTGTTCAACAACAACTCCTTCACTTAACAGTATAATGAAATCTATGTTAAGTGACTCTGGCATTCCAGATCTCCCTAGCATTGTCAAGGTCCCTAAATCCCCAAAGAAGTTCTGATTTCAGTCCATAGTTATATTTTTAAGAATAAAGCTAGGCTTTTTAAAGTATTAAGCATCCCGTCAGTCCATTTTGAGACTTCTCTCACTGAGTGAAAAGTGTTTCCCACAGCTGTGACAGCAGACTGGGCCGTCCATTGAGCCCCACTGGGCAGAAGGAAAATTGGGGCGACAAGTTAAGACAGCTCTTCATTTCCATCAAGGCTTTGGCTGCTTCTACTTGACTTGCAGTCGGCTTATATAGGTGATTAACCAGTGGTCCGAATCTGAGATCACACAATCAAAAGGTGCTACAGACATTTTATTTACACTAGATCCTGTATATACGTGTTATTTTTTATTTGTTATGCCTAGATAGCTCAAATCAAATCTGAATGGGGTAACTCTACTGGGAGTGCGCGGGAAGAACGAGTTTGGTCTAACATTTATTTTCACTTATTCATCACTGCATAGAGCTCATCTTCACGGTATGATGTTCTTTCACAAATGGATGCTTTATTACACGCCATGTAAACTCCATAAATGTTCCCCAGTATTTCTTTAACATGTCCAAGGGAATGCTATCTCATTTGATAGGGATTGGCAGCATATATATGTGTTACCTGTCCACTGCTTGTGCAATTTTGGGTTGACAGTTTTCTCTCTTAGTGTAAAGTTTGAAGGAGCCAGGTTCCCTCTCACAAATGTACTCCGGAACCCTCGGCCGATGAATCTTTTGTGCCTACTTTAGAAGTGTAGAGGGGAGGGATAACTCATTTCTTCTGACTCACGGCCTCAAAGATTCAGGACTCCGAAGAATCACAGACTTCAGATTTCCAATCCAGTGGGTTTATTCCAAAGCCAGAAATAACTGTACATACAGACACCTTAAGACGAGGTTGTAGAAATACATTGGAACTAATACAAAACCAAATCTGTGTGCTATGTTGAGCCTTTGAAGCATGAAAAGAATGCCAAATTCCAAAAACAGAACGCAAGCAATGATTGCCCCTACATCAAGATCAAACTGCATTTGAGATTCGTAAGTAAAAAGCATTAGCCTGTCCCTACACTACTACTAATGTGACATCCCTACTTAGCATTCCCCAGGCAAGTCAGGAAAAGGTGTCAGCGCATGAAGACTTCCTAAGAAGTTCACTCGCGTTGTATGGGTCAAGTAGCCAAAGGCTACAGAGCTCGTTCTAAGATGCTCCTTCCCTCTCCATCGATCTCCTCTCTTCTCCTAACTCAACCCCCAGGGCACTGTCCCCAAATCATAAACACGCCCATTAGGTATTGTCCGATTGCCTCATAACACTGGGCGCCTCCTCATAGGTAGTTTTCCATTTAGTGTTGATACTCCCAGCTCCTGGCTCGATGACCTTGATTTCCAGGCCTCCTCCAGTGAGAAAGAACACCGTCTTACATTATCAGCACTCCTTGCACCAATGTATCCTCTCCTCCCCGAGCCGAACTCCTAAAACAAAAGCTGCATTCTAACTAACAAAGATGAATTCCTCCACCTGCAACAAATACGTGAGAAAGAAAAGATTCAACATGCACAAACATTCCGAACAAACCCCTTTGTAAGAGAGCCAGGGAAAATGCATTTTAGGTGTACAGAAATCGACCAACATAAGAGTAAGGCACATTATCCGGGTCTGGTGGCTCAGTGGACTAATGCGGCCACTGCAGGGGCTTGTGTTCGACCTCATGGTCACAGGTTCAAATTCCGGTGGGTCCACTTAGCCTTTCATCCATCTGAGGTCGATAAACTGAGTACCATTGAGTTGGGTAACAATAAACATCTGTTATTCAGCGCCAAGATGCCTCCGGGTGAACGTGCGCTTTACAAATGCACGTGTTATGTTATTTTAAATGCCTTATGAAAATCACACACAAATGAACAATTTACTAAGCATTTCTAAATCACACATTACATGAGCACAACAAATACGTAAATAATCGTAAGCCTCATACACAAATTCGACACGTTAATGGTTTCAGCTGAGCATGTTTGTATTGCAACATTAATTTTCTTCACTTTTACATGAAAAGTATACCTAACATGTCACCTTTCACATTATTACAGTACAAATTCTACTCTCATGTTAACACGACAAACGAATAAATGCAGTTGCGAACTACTCATGATTATGATGCACCACTACGAATAGAAGAGCACAATCGTGCTCTATCAAGTTTAAGGTTCACTTGATGCCAACTCCTAAAGTTAAAATGTTAGCCTGCTTTAGGATCACCTACTGTTGAACACCCACAAATTACCCATGTTTTAATTGCCTTTTTATTACATGCCTTTTAGTACCTACTTATTGGAAAGCCCCTTTACCACCTACTTTTGACCAGTGGATTCACAAGCTACAGAAAGTTTAACATCAAGCATTTTTTTTTAAATGTCATTCTAAATCCAAAGAAGAGGGATATTTTAAAATCTGGGGATGTTTGATAACGTAATGATATACATAGAAAAATGTCAATGTCTGTCGTCGAACTAAAGTTTGAAGATATTGTTGGTGTTTTTATTCTTTATCTTTATTTTCTGCATACCCTAATAAAGAAAATTAAAATGCTTATCAATATTGTTAAAGCATTTCTTTATTAGTTGTATTAAATCGTATAATCAAATATATTGGATAGTCAATACAGCGGGCTTTAAGTAACAGATTATTGTTCCTTGATGAAACTATTATCCTTGTAGGAGGAGCCATCTTTATAGAGTTATTTTTCTCAAAATGGTTATATTTATTGGCAGAAAATAAGAGGACATATGTATACGCGGCCCTTTAGGTTTCTGAGGATTATAGGTTAAAACTGCTGATGTAGATTAATCTCTACCTTTAGTTTTGAAATCTTTCTCATCCCCTGGAAACAGAAGCACTTGAAATAGTTTGGTCTGTCTTTCCAGTGGGATGATACTGATTATTTTTAGGTCTAGACTTAGACAAGGCCTTTTGATTTTTTTAAAAATATTTATTTGTATAATATACTTATAGATTAGCTTTCAGACGTCCCTCTCCATCCATTGGTATGTTATTCACATGTTGTCTCTGCTCACCACAGCGTACAGCATGGGGCATTGAGTCAGCCCACTTCAGCCATTGGCTAACTTCACTATGAGTGAAGGCATTCTGCTCTTTTACAAGGAGCCCAACTGCACACAATTTAGTTCCCTTAGGGGCCACAGACTACTGTGGTAATGTGTGCTTTTTGAAACCAAAATATATTTTTGCCTTTAGCCAGTGTTTTTTTTAAGATTTGAGGGCTCTGCAGCTTTGCAAATAATGTTTTGTGAAAACTACGGCACAAGACAGTAAGCATTGACAACGCCAAAAGGCTAGTGGCCAGCAACAGCCCTGTTGGCCTTGCCAACGCTTGACTCATGTACTGTTCTCTCACTGCTTTGTACCATGTTCTACTGAAAGACTCTCCAGAGAGCCTCCAGTAGAGAAGGCAAGAAATGTCCAAAAACACTCAAAAGCAAACGTTTCACAAGAGACTGAAGTAGACGGTGGAAAAGTCCCACATCCTTTATTTGATACAAATTCTGCAGATTGAAAGCAGTTGGCCTTTAAAATCAATTTTTTTCATTCAACTTTTTTCTCGGAAAACTTGTTGGCAATGTTATTGATTAACTATAAACTGGCCTACTAGAATTATGCGATTTTGTGGCAGCGGCGTTTTCTGCATAACCATGGATTTGACGTATTTGCACTTAATCCATCATCTGATGAATAATCCATAGATTGTAACAAAAGTAGTTTTGTTTCATGGTCAATTGGATCAAAAGTTACTAAAATGTGGCAACACATGTTACTGTGCAGTGGAAGCCCTTTAGCAGAGCTTGAAGGGTTATGTTTCATATATCTTATTTCTGTATTTGTTAAACTGGTGCTAATGAGGTAAAATCTTTGACCAGACAGTATTACTCTATGTACAAATCGGTGGCTTGAGTTGCTCGAGCGTCTCGTTTTTAAAATAAATTTGTTGGCCAAATGTAGAACATTATAACGATCAGCAGCGGCAGAAAACAGGAAGGATGCCCTGTGCTGGCAGGAAACTCGGAATTGCTGGTGTCAGCTGCGAAGAATGTTTTTTCAGGCCCCCTGTCTAAAGGGTTTATAAATAGCGCTGAGGTGTAGGATGTGAAATCTTAAATATGACGCGTGCGTGGCGGTGGCTGGCCCGAGCTCGGCCTGAAATGAAGTAAAGATGCAAATATAGCGACGACTTTTCTCAGCCTAGTTGTTTTTTTTTAACAAACTTTATTGTGCCATCTTTCAGAGTACATTCCAGTATAAGATTCCTGGCATTTTCGTTTTAAGTATAGCATTGACCCATCTTTCTCCATAAGTAAATATATACATACTTCAATCTTCGTATCTATCATGTACACAGCATGGGAATTACAATGCGATAAATGTAACATGTAGAATCATACTTATGAATAATTAACATCTTCAATGTATCTTGGCATATAAGTATACTTTTATTCCCTAACCTTAGTTACTTACCCCTCCCTTCCCCACCCCCCCTTCCTGGCCTGCCCATGTGTCTCCATCTATTCCGTATCATAACCTTAAGAGATCTTGGATTCCAACCTATGTCTCTGGCGTACTATGGGCCTTCCCTCATAATTTACCCTAATTGTCGCCGGCTTAATGGTAAGTGACAGACTGAATCAGGAGAGTGGATCAAGAAATGGAAGTGCGATATCCCATTTTGTGAGGTCTTATAACATGATGTTCCAGTCCATGGAGATGGGACGTTTTCTCAACCCCCTCGCCTCCTCTCGTCTAAGTGCCGCGCTTTCCGCGCTGCCCCATCGGAGTACCTCCTCCCTCCATAAATGTAGTGGGGGGCTCCTCGGGGATTTCCACCTCATAGTAATTGCTCTAATTGCTAATATAAGTGCTAGATCTAGGAAACGCAGTTGAACCTTCTGGGCGTTGGTGCTCTTGCGTAGACCCAATAGACCCTCCAAAATATTTTCTGTCAATGTGAGATGTGCGATTTCTCCCAGTACATTACGAATGCGTTCCCAGTATTCCCTAAGGCGTGGGCAGGCCCATAACATGTGAATAAATCCAGCCTCCTCCTCCTACACCTCGAGCAGTAGCTCTGGGCCTCCGGGAACATACAGTGTATCCGCTTCGGGGTCAAATACGCTCTATGGAGAACCATGTACTGTATAAGTTTGAGCTTGGCATTGCGGGAGACCCGCTTTGGGTGTTCCAAAATACTTTCCCATGCCTTGTCTGTGATTACCGTGTCCATGGTTCCTGCCCATTTCTCGCGGAGGTCCGCAAGACAGATAGAAGCTTGTTTTCGGATGCCGCTATATAGCCACTTCCCCAAGTGACCCCCCCATGTAATAAAGAAGATGCACCAGGTCATGTTGTGGAGGCTCTCTACGCTGGGGTGCCCATGTCGTCTTGATGTAATGCGCTGTCGTCGCATGTAGCAAGTAAAGTCGGTCAGGAGCCCCAGTGTTTATCACGAATGTGTCATGATCTAGGAGTACACCATCCCCGAAGAATGGATCCACCTCCGTTACTCCCGCATCTATCCAATCTTGAATCCTAGCCTTTGTAATCCTACCACCCATGACTGGCATCCCCAGTAGTGGGATATTAGATGCGTAAGGAATCGTATTCAACGTGTATTGTAGTGCCTTATTCTAACATCGTAGAGCCGCTGTCAACAGCGGTGGGCCGTCAGAGGGTGGTTTCGCCTTTGGGACCAGCATACTATGTAGTGTACCCTTCTCTAGCTCTTGTGCATTAAAGTTTATTTCTTGTAGGTTCCGGCCTGCCGTCCAGAAAGACAGCCATTGTAATTGGGCGGCATAATAATATGCCCGGAAATCAGGGACACCCAGCCCTCCTTGGTTCGATGCCAGTTGCAGTTTTTTGACTTATTCTGCGTCTGTCTCCGCCCCAAATGAGTTACAACAAGAGTGTGTCTAAAGTGCGTAATGTGGCCTGGGGCACCATCAGGGCCAGATTGACAAAGAAGTACAATAGCCTGGATAGCATCACCATCTTGGAGATGGCTATCCTGCCCATCACAGATAGCGGCATGGAGGTCCAAAAGTAAATGCTAGGACGTAGTGAGGCTGTGGCCTTCATTAAATTACCTTCTAGTTGGTCTAGAGGAGCTCTGTATACGTTAATACCCAAGTACTTAAAGGTATCCAATGCAACCAGGATCTGGTAGGTACCGAATCGGAGTATATCTGGACATAGACCCTCTTGGAAATAAAAGGCATGGGACTTTCCTGCATTAATCGTTAGCCCCGATATAGTCTCGAAGGCGGAGAAGACTACAGGGAGCGGACTCGCCTCTTCCTCTAGGTTGCGCAAATATGAGAATATCGTCTGCATATATTGAGACAAGGTGGGTATTATCATGTATGGGAATTCCTAAAACTTCAGACGACCGCCTCAGAGCTATGGCCAGCGGTTCCAACGCAAGCACAAACAGGAGGGGGGAGAAGTGGGCACCCCTGTCTGGTACCTCTTTGTACTGCGTATTCTGGGGATATATACCGTCCCGTGCGTGCCCTTGCAGTAGGTTCAGCATATAGTAGGAGTATCCACCTCAGAAAATCATGGGGAATACCAAAACTCATCAGGGCCGCAAACATGTACTCCCACGTTATGGAGTCAAACGCACTTTTCTCAGCCTAGTTAGACTTTTTTTTTTTTGCTTATGAAAATCAAATGGTGTGCTACGAAATGAAAAGAAAAAATAATTTTAAAACGTCTCAGGAGCATGCTTCGAACCAGAGGACGTCTGCTACACAGGGGGGAAAGCCTCAAACAAACTTAAGTGTTGAACGTTCTCATTTTTGCAAAATAATAATGAGAGACTCCCGGAGTTGATTATGAATAGGTTTTTTTATGACATGTCCTGCGCCTTTCGTTAATGTTTCTTGGAATTTCAATCATGTTGACTATTTCCCCACATGATACGGTGTCGACATAATAATGTTGCTCAGATTAAAAAAACAGTTAACAAATATTTCGCGTGAAAAAGAAAAATGCCCATATTTGCGCAGCATTTACGGCTGTGATGTGGTGTGAGTGGTGAAGAACTTCACCCGTCCCTCACCTCATCTGATCTAAACTGTGGGTGCGTAGCCATGGTTTATCCATGGATATGTAAACCTGACCCCTCGTGCCACCCTATCCCCTACTGCAGGTGGCGCTCATAGGACCCAAAGTCTGGAAGTCCGTGGGCTTGAATCCCTGGGTCGGCCGAACACCTAGGCACCATGGTCTTCAAGAGATCACTTGTGCTTCCCTCTCACACCACACACCACCCGGATAAAAACAGCAAAATGGTAATCTTGTCGATAGTCGTATGATCTTGTCTCAGCTGGCACTGATGAGGCAGTTGAAGACTGTACTGGTGGGCCTCCATTTGCATTGGGCATTGTACCATTAAAAGTGGTCCTTGCGGGCAGAGTGGCATAAAGTGCTCGGCCTCTGGATCTTCCTAGCCCATGGAGCACACCACTCAGCTGCCCCACAACCTTTCTGCTATATGTAGCATACACCACCAAGAGGGAATCTAGGTAAGTGATCGATTGTACATTCTCGCCCATCTTGAAATCATCCTCAATGTCTCTAAATGCATGAGTATTTTGAACCTAGAGATAAACGTCTGCAAACTCTAGTGGTACAAAAGGCTTTACAACTGTTGAGGCACAGAAAGGTCCCATCTATAGCTTGTGACAGCATACTCCACACTACATCGTGTTCATAATAGCAAGCTGTAGTGTTTTTTGGCCGCCCACCTCAGTACACACAACAATCATGCATGCATAATGGAGGCATTTGAGTCACAGGTTGGCAGCCAGAGATGGGCTCTGTGATATGGCAAAACATACCATGCACTCCCTCCGTAAAAAGACCATGACTGCTGTCAGTACACAAAGCTGTAGGGGAGAGACTGTGGGGACAGATTGGAGTGGCAAGGCAGATGTTTTTACCTTATCTGACTTAGAAGAGAACACCACAGGCCTCTCCCGCATATTTAAAGTGGCTTACGAGTACCCTGGTGCTAGGCCCTCACCCATCCATATACACAATTGATTTGTGTGTATTTCTCTACTTATGTAGAAGATCAGTGTGGAGTGTGAGTGGCACATGTGGCCATAGTCACTCTGGAATCCATTTTGTATTTACTACATCCAAGTGGTACCTATGATAGAAGGTTGCAGAGAACTTCCAGACAGCATATATGAATCTCAAAGCTTCTTAATGACTTTCCAGGTATACATTGTAGTGGGTCAGGCTTTTGGGTGCGGATTAGAGAATACTGAGGGTCCTTTTGAAGTTTAGAGACATCCCAATGCCCTTTCCTGGGACATTGTTCACTGTAATGGCACCCCCCCCCCCATCCACCTCAGGTTAATAGGTAGTTAAGGGGGCCAGCCTCCCTTTCTTTAATACCCTTGTTTGGGATCTCTCCTGACAGGAGACTCCTAGCTCCTCCCCACCTTCCTACTAGAACCTGGTATCAAACACCATGATTTGACAAGTCTGAGTGGATTTAGCAAGAGAGGTAGAACTGCTTAGACTGTTCTCAAAGCTGAATATTGAATCAAGAGGCAGTCATCAACTTACAACTGCAGTCTGTAGTTTAACTGGTCTCAGCTGTGCCCAGAAGGATAGCAGTCCCTGTTCACAGAATAGGACATTAGACGTCGCCTGGCTCGCCATTTCCATTGGCGTGGCTGCTAGCTTTAATTGGGTGGGAGGTTCTTGTCTGGCCCCAAGGAACAGCTTGAGGAGCAAGGCTCATAGGGCTACCAGCAGCGTGAATGCCACTCAGCCGCCTGTTGCTGGGTTTGGTGCTGCTATGCTGAGCTGAGGAAGCGTAAGCTTACATGTTCTACCCTGACTGTAACCAACATTGGCTGGGCTGGGGAGAAGGAGGTGCGTATCACTCGGTGGGCTTTGCAAGGCGTACAATACCATTTGCAGTGAGACTGTCAACCAACACTGAACTGCAGTCCTAGCCGTTGTAAATTATAAGCAAGGTCAGTAAGGTATTGGGACCCCAAAAGTCTGGCTGTCTAAACAGTAACTCTTGGGATGGAATGGTGAACTGGCCTCACGCATTACCCAATGGACAATTCCTCAGTGTTTCCCCTCGAAGGACCACAGGGCAATGAGCATAACCTCATAGGCTTGTTCAATGTGAAGAGTTTAGACTGTCCGGTTTATTCCTGTTAGGTCGAGCCTAGAGTCCGCACGCATTCTCTGCTCTGCGAGGTATGCTGTATTGCAGTATGTACTTGTAGCCCCGTCCACTCTCCACCCATATTTGTCATTGGCTTGTTTCATTGTTCTTCATAAATTCTGGCCTCTGATTGGTTAATAGGCCTATTGGTCCCTCCTTAGCACCACCTTGTCTTCATTTGGAACCTCCCATGAGGACTGGCCCTTTTACTGCAGCTGTTACACGTATTCTTTAATTAGAGCCTGGGAGCACTATTTTCTTAATTGGCTTTCTTCTGCCTGCTGTTGCAGGCAGGACACACTTGCTCTGTCTCTCACCATGCTTTTTAAAAATGTAAGCAGCATGGCCGCCTCAGATGGGATAATTGTGGACGTTCTTTTCTTTTACCTGAACACGGGCGCGCTTGTTTTGTTATAGTGGATCGTCAGCTGTCCATTGATGTCACCACGACCGTACGACTTTAAGCATATAATTGCACATATTTCAAGCATCTGTGTACTGTTTCGCTTGGGTAGTTTATGATGCTCACTAGGGACCTCTAGGAGCAGCTTGCGGTACTGCATCTAGACATGCAGTGCCGGTGCCTTGCTCACTAGGGACCTCTGGGAGCAGCTTGCGGTACTGCACTGAGCGGTTCCTGGCTCACTACGCAAGCATTTGCAATGCACTAGGTCTCGCTTTACTTAAAGTATGAGCTATTGGCATTACATTATTTGCAACGCCAATACCTCAAACTATCAGTAATGCAAGACCTATTGCATTGCAAATGCTTGTTTTTGAATTCCAATCAATATGTTGCTTGAGATGCCCCTTGATGATTATGTACAGTAATTCTATTGTGCGTCTACATTAACATAAGTTTATTTTTAAAAATGAAGTATTGGCTGGACAGTGATTTGTCATTTGATATTGGATGTTTTATTGAGTTCCAAACCTCTAATCCCACATCACCTCACCGAGTCTTGGATTGTTCAACTCTGATGCCCAAAGGGTCAAATGATAAAGACGTGTACTTGTTGATCAGTTTTAGGTTTAATAGTCCTGGGGCTTAAAAAGGCTCTGTGTCACATTTTGAGACCAGTGGCCCGACTGCAGTGAAACTCCTGAAAAAGTTCTCCAAGTTGCCTACATATTTTTGCCTGCAAATGGAGATGCCTTCAAGGCGATCGCCTGCCCATATCTTATTTCCTAAAATGGTTTCCCTTTTTTCGTGCCCCAGACCAGGTAGGCGTGATTAGCTTTTATGTCATTTGTACAGCGATAAATAAGGAAGCACAATATACTTGGAAAGTCAACCCCTCAGAGCTTTCCAGTGTTATCTTCTGTGGACCTGGAAGATTTTCTCTGCTATTCAATTGTCTATCTAGATGTGGCATCAGCTGGCTAGCAACACCTTATTATGGCAAAGTACCAGTCCAGTCCCAAAATTCATTCTCCCCTCCAGTCACGTTTTGGACTGTACCTTTGCCCCTAGGCGGTGCCTTGTGCTCAAATGCCTTTTGGCTAGGTTTTCTCTACACAAATGCCACATATATTAGTCTTTTTTACTACTCATAATGTCCTGTTTTGCGGGAGCTGGTGGTCCTGCCGCAAACCTTATTGCTTGGGAGTTGCGTAGGCGGTTGATCCACCACCCAGATGCCATGCAAACCTAACCACTCGGGTAGCAGAGATCCACCAAGAGACCACCTCTGCCTTTCTTTGCACTTTTTCCTCCGTCTTCTAATAGTGAAGAGGCTTCCATTTTTTCATTACAAAGAAAGTGTATAGGTTTGAAAAATAACGCGTTTTAAAAATAGTTATTTTTTGCGTAGAGAATATAAACGAAGAAAATTTTTAAAAGTAATTTACTGTTTAATTATACAGCGTGGCATAGGGATACCTTGTAGCCACATATTTATCAAATAAGTTGTGAAAATAGGTACCATTTGGATGTATTAAATACAAAATAGAATAAAATGCAATCTATATAGTGTTGTACATCCTGTGGCTCCACATTTGAAGGTTGTTTCTTCCCCAGGTAATGCCCTAACTATGGGCAGCATTCGCTAACCCATCTCCCAAAATGTTCTCTGCAGGATTCCCAGTTTATCTGAAATTTTGGAAGGCACCATCTCCCTTCATACAACACCATTTCCTCCCGATGCATCGATGCATGCCTTCACACCTTTTCACCCAGTTTGGAGACTGTTTATGTCCCCACTCCCTTATGTTCCTTTTCGCCATCGTCATGTTTACTTTTCATATCCACATCTTTGGGAATGCCTAGAGTCTTGAATTGTGGCATCCGGGCCAGTTCCGCTCCCAGGACTTCAGTAGGTTTTTCGTTTACTTTAATCCAGAATGTTTGAATGGTGCAACATTCCCATACCATATGTGTGGAAAGGGCATTCCCTAACACTGCATTACTTGCCGCATCTCATACAGTCTGCTTTTTTTAAAATAATATGCTGTATGGAATTTCTTCAGTTGACTGAGATGCAGGCAGTCTCATATGCCTACCTCTCTGGAGAGCATTAATACCGCTTCCCAAATAATATCCTCTAAGCTTCCCAGATCATGCCCCACCACCGTGTAGGTTAAGTAAGCAATCAAGTGTGTTACTTACCTGGGTCTTGCATATGGCCTCTTAGACCATGTTTTCTGTCACAAGCTTCTTTTCCAGAGAGCTTTCCTTGAGTATCTTTGCCCAGTTAAGCATGCAGGTTGCCTTGACATAGCAGAGTTGTGCACAGAAGTGGGCCTTGTTTGCACTTCTCAGAGAGATCACAGAGGACATCCAGTTCTTGTCTGGAGTGGGAGGATGGTCACCTGCTGAATACAAGTAGGTGTCCCGTGATGAATGAGATCACCCGGTGAACGTCGTTATTGTCGCAGTAAAGACGCAGCTTTGGCTGGAATGATCAGTTCTTAGTATGGCCATACGTTAAAGGCTCTTGACTTTGAGTTTAATGACAGTGGGCTCTTCCCAGCCACTTGAGATGACCTCTTAAATGAGCACGGTACGATGACATCCAAGGCTTTGTGGCCAGTCACACTCAAAGCCTTGGATAGTGGAGCCCAGTCCCAGGCTAATCATATGTTTCAGGCTCACAGTACACAAACACCAGAAGAAAACTATGTAATGTCCAAAAGACTTCCCTCCGTCTATCTTGTAAGTTGTGTGATTTCCCGAATAGCTTGACGTTTTTCACAACTCAACGTTAGGACCCATTATATCACCGTTGGGAGTATAGTACTCCCTTTCCTTCACTGCCAAGCCCTCTTATCCATGACTCCTGGATGTCAGTCTTAGGCAAGCAAGTGCGCATTTACCCTTTTCAGATGCCTGCTCTACCCCACCTATTCTCTGGATGAGTGCTTAAGAAACACATATGGAAAACACAATATAGTACCGGATTGGTCATAAGACCAGAGGTTTTGCTTTGACCATTTCATCCTATGATAAAAAACACAGGATTCGCATGCCCCACCCTGGATCTGTTCAGGAAACGCCACCTATTGGTGCTGGTCTGAATTTAGTGCAGCAAATCACTTAGATGTGGCCTTGAGTTTGAAAGAGGGCTGGCGTTGCCCAGCCAATCATCTTGACATCCCTCCGTTAGGTTTGTACTGAGAAGTGTCAATCGGAATAGGACAAACTACTTTGTCTCAAACTGGCGCATGGGATCTTCAAGACAGTCTGTATTTTATTCTATTTTTCCTCCCTGTAATTACAATTCTTTTCTTACTTCAGAGTGTATGTTAGTCGAGGATGGAACATTGAATTCCAGACAGTTTTTCAGGTAGGTGATCACTCTGTATCCTCTTCAAAAGTCAGGGCTCTCGCCTCTATTAAATAACATCTTCTCTTAATTCAACCAAATTTCGGATTCATTGGTGGTGTTGTGGCTACAAATCAAGGCATGGCCTTCGCTCCACCTGAGAGCACGTTGGTCATTATGAGACCATATCTAACTTTTGTGATCAACGGACAGCTTCAGGATATTAGTTGTAGATAGCTTTGTGAGTGAGGGCTTTGTGTATTTGTGTAAATCCAACCCACACATGATATGCATGTGTACATTTGCACTTAGTGGTTTGACATAGAAACTATTGTGTCCCAGGAGGAACAGAACAAATATGACCCCTCTCATATACAGCTTCAGCCTTGGATGTACACAGTGAAGCTATAGGACTTCAGGGGCTACCATGGTAGCTCATATAGGCCTCAGCCCTTGAATAGAGGGTAACCTGTTTCTGTACTTCCCTGTGCTGCTATTAATGGTTGTGTGTGTTTGTGAACAGGTAGCACCACTATCATTGCTTTCTGCCTATTAAGACAGTGAGCACCTCACCTTATATCTCTCATTGCTATCAAGTTTATTGAATTCAGGAACTGTGCCTTCAAGTAATATACGGAAATGTTCCTACTCTGCAGCTCACATGGTATACCACTAGACACCCTCTTATCTGCATGAAGCCTAAATACAGTTAAAATACATGGGGTGCCAACTGTGGCAAAAGGGCCAGAATTCACTTTTCAGTCAAGAATATAACTTGTCCTCAGTCACTGAAAGACAGGTTGATAGGTTCAGTGTCCAGGTATATTCTCTCTTCACCCACCATTGCCAGAAGAGAATGTCTAGCATCTCGAACGCACACTTCTTACACCACTGGCTCTGTATATGGCATTATTTAGCATTTCCTCATTGGGCCTTTGTCACAAACCAAGAACAGTTTTAGTAAGAACTGTCTTTATCCTTCAGATGTGGCCTCCAGAGCTGACAAAGTTCTCTAGATGAGGTTTCACTGGAATGCACGGCCAGGCTGGCTCACCATTCCCAGTGCTTTTCGCCTCTTTGACCTCCTCCTAACATTTATATTGCCCTTCCGCTAACTCCCACAATATTTACCTCTGTGGTGGTCACAGCTGGATCAACACTTCCCTCTCCGCATGACCCTCGTTACCTACAAGGACTGACTCTCTCGGACCCTCATTTGAACCTGTGCTTTGAGACCCAGTACCTGGCGCTCCCTTTACTCGGTAACTGACCTGAGTTGGATGTCCCACTGTGACCACCGACACATCCACTACAGGTACCGCATTTTCAAAGGGACATAGGACTCTTCAGGTGTTGGCACCTCCTTCAGATTGTCAAACATCGACACCCGATCACCTTTTTAATTTTAACATTTTAAATCTTAGCTCCCATACTTGCAAGACCTCGTTATAGGGCATACACCCATTAATATTCATAAGATAAGACAGTAGAGGTGTTCTGCATAGTAATAGAGCACACATGGATCTAAGAAAGTAGCAAGACAAGGGTTTTCCTCCATTTAATCAAATCCTGAAAGTTGCCCTGCATGAATAAAGGGCTGATTCGCATCTTCCCCTCGTCTTTGTCAATCTTCCCACACACTTCACATCTCCAATGTGGCTTGATGGCCAGGTGCCACTTCTTTTCTAATCCCTCCTTCCCCCAATTTAACATTACTGATATGATTCATCAACTTAGAATAACACATTCCTTCCACTTCTTAAAAAAAATGCCTTGTCTCATGTAGCCTCTTTGTAGAGTCTAGCCTTCTCTTCGTCTCCTCGATGTTCTTGATACTAGCAGCTCCTAAACAGTCCTTTTTCTTGTGCTTTCCTTCTTGTGCAGTTGGAGAGTATTGGCGTTAGTTCTCCCATACACTTTTTTTTCACTTTCTGCTCTGATCTTTTATGTAGTTGTTTTACTCAGTGTTTTAACCTGTTTACAAGCCACTTTTTCATAGAAGTGTGCATCCAAGGCTGCTGTTGGGATTTGGGGGAGTGGGTGGGAGAGGCGCGTTTTGATATTTCATGTTGTTGTTTACGATGAACAGACTAACTAGTATTGTACAGTATAAAAAAACTTAAATTAAAATAATTATTTTTAAAAAGTGCACATCGAAAGAAGGGTTAGATACCTGCTTTTGTAGTCTCTGAGAATCACGTTTCCTATTGAGTTTTTAGTTCTGGATTGGTTCTTTTTGTGGCTGGACTCAATGTTTATCTTTATTTCATGGCACAGGAGTGAAGCTCAGTAGCCTGCTTGGTAAAAATGGGAACTTAGAAAACATTCAGCGTTACTGGGACGTTGGATTCTTCCTCGGAGCCAGTGTCCTCGCCAACGACCACATGAAAGTGATCCAAGCATCAGAAAAACTCTTCAAGCTGAAAGCCCCCGCCTGGTGAGTAGCAAGACATGCTCCATGCCTGCAAACCTTGTGGACACAAGATTGTTACTGATGTACATTGTTGGCACACAATGTTGGAAATACGTTGTTCAAGCATATCTGTTTCTTTCATGAATTAGCCTTTTTTTTGTAATTTGTTGATTTCACTGAGGGACACTTTAAACGCATGGCAATAGGAATGTAAAATTGTCTTTAAATCATAACTTGGAAACAAAAGAAACATTATTTTCAGCTAAGAAAGAATTTAACATATAGGGGACTAAAAACACTGAATCAGGCATGGCAGTAGGCTCTAGACCCTTAGATTTCGCTGGATTCCTTTGGGTTACTTTAGTTTAGGCAAGTCATGACCTGTCCAACCAGTCCATCCAAGACAAAGCAAAATAAATAAAATGTGGAGGTGAGCATCCAAGGAACTACTCTGTAGGGTAATACCTGGTCATTTAGAGGTGGGTGTCTGTTCAGTCTTTTCAGAAACTGCTGTATTTATTTTGTTCGTTCACTTCTAAAGCACACTATCGCACTAAGGTGTCATTGCTCTAGGAGCCACTTTAAAATCACGCATGACCCTAAGAAAACAAGCATGACCTGACCATAGACAAAGAACCAACCAAATAACTAACACAATTAAAAGAGAATGTGAGTAAAGCTCTGAAAAATTGCCTGTGATATTCGTAAAGCATAGTTAATTCCGAATATAATTCCAAAATTAAGCTTAAATAATTGACAAGCGGGCTTGTAACTTGTGATTTGAAGCAGAACCAAGAAGACTGCTCTCTGTAGCCTAAAGAGGGATTTGTCAAAAAATTGGCCAGTTTTTGTAGTAAGTAAAGTGAACAAAGCCCATCATCCTAAAAAAAAAGCACCATTTGCTTCAGTGTGAGCCAGCACATGGACCAATTGGCTTCTGACAATTAGTAAAAATTTAGCTCACTTGCCAGTCTCGTGGCCATGTTGTGAATGCACAGAACCTGCGTAGTAGCATATCCATGAAGGCTGAGGTACGGGGTATTTTGTCGTCCATGTTCCTAAGAAGAAAACTCCCAGTGGCTTAGACGTCCGACTGAGGGTGAATAAAAGTCACTCTCCCTTACTGAACCCTTTCCATGTCTCACTGGCACCTCAGTGCAGTTCCTGCATTTTCCATGTTTTTCACTCCCTATCTGTGTGCAATGTGCTTTCCATTTTATTTATTTCTCATGTGCTTTCCTGCCGTCCAACCGTTGTGTTTTTCGCCTTCTTCATCGACCTCTGAAATAGCTGCATTTCTTAGTCCCATGGGCATCACTGTAGTTAACACTCCACAGTCCAGCACCAGCATTCCCAATTAAGTCAAGTTCGGCAAGTTTAATGAACTACCAATGACACAGAAGTTTGTTTGATTTTTTTCCATTAAACAATCGTAATACCTTAACAGGATGTGACATACCACAACCTTCTTACATCGTCCACAGACTGTGCGAATCATCTCACGGCTGTGCGTTTCTTAAAGGTCTTGTATGTAGACTAATTGGTGGTAACCAGGCTCGAGGAGAAATGATGTTCGAACTTTGCATAATTTTTGAAAAGTTGAATTCCCACCTCTGCCCGCTCTCTGTTGCATATTACTCCACTCCACTCCACTGCTGCCTCTGCAGCACTGAAAGCCTTATGTTCACTCTTCTGGAATGTTCTGTGGTCACCGTTGAATTCCTCTGCGGTCGCCAGGATGTAGACATATTCAAAGTGGGCGATAACAAGGCACTGTGTCTGCAAAGTGCTTTGGTATCTGGCCAAAGAGATAAGACGTGTTGAACAAGAGCTGTTGCATCATCTAGTCTCCTGCAGGACACTGGAGTTACGATTCATTATCAGAAGAGAGGTCGCAACTCTCTGGAGCCATCACACACCAAAGCTCACATCCGCCGGAGAATAAAAACAGTGAAAAATCCCGTCTGCTTCTTGCTAACGTGCCCAGAGCGGTTTATTATTCTGTGCACTTGTGAAGCAGCAGGGGCGACACATGCTAATTTGACTAGGTTCAATAAGCCGATACTTCTGCCCAAATACCCGCTTCCAGTTTGATGTGTAGTGGTGTGATTGTACTGCTCTTTAACTTGCCAACACATTTTCCTTCTGCTTCAATTTATAATTGTGTCTGCTTTACCCCTACTTGCAACTTTTTCTGCGTTCTCCTCTTTGTAGACTCTTTCTTGTTGCTTGCACCATGTGCTGCACCTTCGTCTTGTATCCAACAGTGTAGCCATTATCCACAGGACGTGTCCGCTGTCCAGGTGTCCTTTGGTTAGTGGTCAAACTGACCACAACTGTTTGGGGTTCATTTGTGCAATAGTCACTTCATCAGTACAACTGTTTTTTTAGGGTTAAGCAGGAGATGGAGCGGATTGAGATATTGAGCAAAATGTATTTCTCTGGCACACCAAGTCTTTTAACTGAAAATGTTATTGAAAAGCCTGCACGTGACAGAAGACTCGCTGTTAGGAAACAGGCTGCTGGACACACTGTAAACCCAAGGGTGATATGCATGACTTATAGGACCATAATTAATAGTACATGCAAGGACCTGATCAAATTGAGAAACAGATGGGATCGGGATGTCTGCACAATAGAAGTTGACATATGGTGGAGGCCTTAAGTCGTCGACCCCACCCGAAAAGTTTTGTTCTAGACTAGTTTCAGGCTAATCCAGCTCAAGATTCTACACAGGGTGTGCTACTCCAGGGAACAGATGCATGCATTTGAGTATGTGAGGGGTGTGTGGCCATGGACACATTTGGCTTACGTTATTGCAGTGTTGTCTTATTAAATCTATTAGGCAAGTGACTGTGGGGACTTAAAGCAAATGATAAGTGGAGCCCAAAATGCAGACTTAAACGATAAGACCATAGATCTGACTAGATACCAAAAATCCCTAATGAATAAAGAGCTTATTTTAGCAGAGGGTGATATCGTCAGAAAATGGGAAAAACCAATGCTGCCAGACAGTGTTCATGGTGTCGACCCATACACCCTGAGAGGGTCCACTTGGTAGACCCACACACCCTGAGAGGGTCCTCCGTTGAAGGAGGTAGGCCCAGAAACGTACATTATACAAGCTGGAGAGCAAGTGTCGCATTTTTCAAAGCCAGGTGGCCTACTGCCACTTCCTTCCTTTGCCCTTCAACTAGAACAAGCCTAATTCTCACCTGGAAACATTCCTCGCACATAGCCACAGCCATATTGAGAAGAGCACCTACAAGACAAACTCCTCTTTAATGTGTGCTCTCACAACCAGATGTGCAGCTATCTTAAAACTAAAAATTAGAAACTGCGGCCCTCATCACATTTTGACTTTACCATGGTAACCATGATTGTCCCACTGTACTCTTCACAGCACAGCTCATAAAATTTTATTTTGAGCATGGTACATTCCTTAACAATTCAGCACTTCGCAGCTCCCTTCAAAGGTCTTTGCATTTTTCTGCAACAACGCTTGTATCAGGAATCTTTGAAAACGAGCTTAAAAGTATTAATCTACAAGAAAGGCAAGATCCACGATCCCAGCATCTTAGCATGAAAGAAAAATAATTTCACTGCACTTAGCTTGGAGCATCAGTCATTTGGAGTTAACGAGAATCGCATTCGGAATCCCATGCAGGAAGGTTCACAGGGGGGCTGTCCACAGCAGACGAGATCTTCATCCTTCACTAGGTCATCTACAGATCCTCCACCAAGAGACATCTGCCCCTGTTTGCAGCCTTCCTTGTTTTTCCACAAGCCTTTGACCTGTTAAACAGGCAATGTCTTTGGTCCAAATTCCAAAATGGATAGTATGGACGTCCCTCAAACACTCCTCAGACCCATCATCAGGCATCGAAGGCACAAGAAGCAGATTGCTCAGTGCAGAGGAGTGAAACAAGGCTGCACCGTGGTCTCTCTGCTGTTCAGTCTAAACACAAACAGCATGTACAATGCAATATTAACAGCCTTGCGGGATATCTCAGAAATCAACTAAACCATGTATCCATTACACCAAATGCCTTGCGAGAATGCAAAGTGCTGTGCAGTCCCAGCTATCAGCAATGGAAAGCTACTGTGTCACAAACAACTTGCAGGTTAACCCACCAAAATCAAAAGTAATGACCAGGGGAACGAGAGCAAATGAGAAGCTTTACAGTACGTTTCGTATGAGCAAACAGACACTAAAGGCAACAAGTACCTTTAGATGGCTAGAAGTAACAATAAAGAATTCACTCTCGATGAAAAACCACAGCAAAGTAGTGCTAACTAAGGCTAAGTGTGCTGCAAAGGGCATGGTTCAGTTTACCATAGAACATGGCAATGTAGATCCCTGGATCATCCGTTCAGCTGACCTGGCAAAAATAGTTGGCATCTTGTGCTAGTTTACAGAAGTCTGGGGCATCTCATTTAATCGGTCATCCATCGGTTGCCTGGAGTAGAGCCTCTAGAAAAAGATATTTGACCATATTCAGCATCCACTGATTCTCTCGAAGAGACTTGGGTTATACATTCATTGGGTACAATGTCACACATGCACCTCTGTTTTACTCTATCAGAAGGCAATTCAGTATCACTAATCATTGAATTGGAAGATCTTGGAAAGAGCGTTTTATAGAAAAAAGTCGATTTCCCACTGGTGGAAAGAGCTTGCTGAACTGAACATGGAAAGCCTAGCAGATCATCAACCATGCACCAACCCCACTAAACATCACGCCACAAACCTTCAAAAAGAACCATAAAGGAAAGAAGAACCCCAAAAAAATGAAATGGGACTTAAATTTAAAAGACTATTCCATCTCCACAACATGTCTCCACCACACTGAAGGTTATGTTTCCAAGGAGATATCCTTATTAGAAAAAACGGTTGGTCTTGAAGGCTCTTGACAGCAGTCTGCCCGTGAACACACGTCTAGCCAAGAGACATCAAGTTGGTTGAAAAGCAAGAGCCTTCCTATAACCCTTTCCTTCAATGTGTTCATCAACCGAGGATGCTAATCTGAAATAAGGTGGAATTATGATAGTGCATCATCGGATCTCCCACCTACACGTTAGGATGTTTCCCTTGTTTCTGGTTAGATCCTGTGAGGTCATCAGACCACCAAACAAATAGGCTCGTTGGCAGAATTACATCCAGTTCCTAGTTGCCCTTCATGCTCAGTCCCAGGTGAGGCCGCCATAAAGACATGACCTCAGCTGATCTTGTAATGATGCCTAAGGCCGTGTCTGCAGGTAAGGGCATAAGAGATACTGGAGCTGGTGGAATCCTGACACTGTGGCTGAGCCGCCCATCTCCCGTAGCAATGCCCAAGCAGGGAAAAAGATACTCATAAGAACAAGATGTTACAATGGGCCCAGCCCCTCCACCCTGTCTATTGATGAGGCGCTGATGATGTTCCAGCTGTCAGTATGTGGTTCCTTCGCAATCAGGTAAGGCGGTCACCCACTGCCTCTGAGCCTCTTCTTACGAAGCCATCCTTGCAATTACATAGAAAGATCCATGGCTTTAGATGAAGGCAAATATGACGAATGGAAATGTTTGTGAAGCCAGTAGGCTACAAGAATTCCTTTGTCGTGTGCATTTCATCTACGCAGTAGTAAAAATTATAAGAAGCTACTTGAATCCCACCAAAAACCAGCAAAACAAAAACACATTGAATGGTTAACAATTCAATCTGAGCTACCGGGCCTATGGTAATTATGAAACCCATGAGAATTCTACAGGCCCTTCTCGTTTCACCCAAGCTTTTTAGCTGCTCCTAAAGAAACTGAAATCTGGGTTAAACTCTGGAGGAGAATGAGGAACAACCTGGGGAAATTGGACTGAATTACTGGTTTGTCCTGTCAATTCTCATTTCTTAGAGGAACCTGGGGCGATGACCTGTAATGCCCAGTAATTCTTGTACCCTCCTCTCCCCAAAGAGTTATCAGGACCCCTGGTATCAGATGCGTCAGGGGACATGCGATTACCACTTGAAAATCAGGGGCACTCATAATGGCCTCTTAGTATATCATTTATTGAAAAATTAAATCTGCTGAAGTGAACATTGTTGAAGCAGTTCATCTACCTGCACCACAGTGGTATCTTCATACCAGTCAGATTGATGGCAATGTGGGCATGTAGGGACTGAAGTACGGCTTCTTGTATGATTATGCCAATCAGGAAAGGAAGTCATTGTGCATACAGACTGCACTATGTTACTTAAGGCAAATAATTCCAAAGATCAAGGGAGTAGCTGGGCATGAAAATTTAAGTAGTGAAGTCTTCCATCAATTGCTAGAGATAATTGTTGCAGTGAGAGGCCAATAATGATAAGGATGTACACTCTCCTTTCACCTCCGCCTAAAGCGTACATCTCTTTAGCAATAGTTGTCTGTTCTTCTTCCTCCAGGCCAACAAGCTGTATATCTGTACGTGTATATATGTATGGTGTCTGGTATTGCATGCATATTTGTAAATTTGTTGTGTCTGTGTGCATATTTGCCTGTTCCTGTTTGTCGGTATGCGCAGGGGCATTGAAGTCTGTTGGTCTCTGTGTCTGGATGGGTGTATTTCTCTTGCTCTCTGCCTGGGTGCATTCATGTTCCCCGGGATGTATGCATACCGGTGTAACTGTTGGTCGAGTGCTTCAGTACACTGAAGTCAATGGGTGCCTGACCTCTCCATTGGTCCCTCTGCCTGCGTGCTTGAATACCTGTTTGTCTCTGTGTACAGGTGCCTGTCTGTCTCTGTGCTTGCGTGCTTGTATGTCAGTTGGCTCTGAGAGCATGCCTATGTTGGCCTATGTGTGAGTTTGTCTGTCACCATGTTGTCCGGCAGTTCTGTGTGCGCTGTATATGGCCTCTCTGTTCCACCGGCGTCAGAACACGCTGCATAAACGCTAGCCATATTGGCTCTTTCGTCGCTTGTGTACTAAGGCCTTCCTCCTACACTTTCTACCACATGGGCCCAGGAAGTGTGGAGAGGAGATCAAGCTCCTTGCCTGCCACACTCCCAACAAGCATTGTCACTCACAATAGCTGTGGGTTTTTGTGTGGGGGGAGTGGTTGGTAATATTTGGGCGATTTCTGTGTGTGTTGACCAGCAGCTTCATAGAAAGAAAATCTCATAATGATACAGCATCTGGGGCTACACCACTGTGGAAGCTGGGAGTAGGGTCCCCTGTGCTGAGTTAGAAGATGAAGTTTACATTGTAAGCGGTGAGCTTTACCGGAATACACAGCAAAATATTTCATAGTAGCTACATGTGGCAAACGCACAGTATTATTATTGTATCTTTTAGAAAGTTTAAAAGCTGTAAATCCAACAACATGTTAACTTGACAGCATAGCGAAGTGAATGAATGCAGAAGGGCGATTAGTTAATAGCACTATGTCTTCGACAAGCCAAGAGATCCAGAAACTATGAAGTTTCTAAATTAAAAATGCCATAAATTAGCAGTTAAGCGGTCATTCTGTCAAAATAAAAGCATGAATGAACTCCCACTAGGCCTCAAGCTACATATTGCAGCTGCCCACTATCCAAATTGCTAAGCGATGTTCCGTCATCAACTACTATTGGATAGTCGGAACCATATATCCATCCTTAATTGCACCCAGTAAGTAGCAAAACCAAGTAGCAAAACCATTTCTAGCTGTGCTTGAAGTGGGAATGCATCATTTGTCAGGGCCGCCCTGATATCAATCCTATTGATTGATTCCGCTATCTAGGAGATGGCTGAGGATTAATATAGGAAGCGGGTCTGTTATTTCCTCATTTTAATAGTCATGTAGTGGAACGAGTATAATTCAAAATTCTGTACAGTGGGTCGAGTCGTTCTAATGAAATCCGGGTTAAGCCTCAACAGATAACGCAGATTTTGCTAATTCTAGTTACTTAAATAATGATTGAAGTATTTGAGATGCCAATGCGGACATGTTGACTGCATAACTCAGCCATGGACACCTCTGTCCGTCTAGCCATCTTCACCATTTCCTGTATCCTAAGTGAACAAGCCATGGGTAAAGGAAATCCCCGATGATCCACTGCAAGTCCAGCTCCCTGGCCCCAGTATGTTGTCGATGCTGCTGTTCCTACTTTAAAGCTGTGACCATAAGCTTTGCAGCAAATTGTTGCTTCTTCTAGATCATCACAGTGATGAGGTACTATTACTTGTGTAGTGCTTCTCAGCTTTGTTTGCAGTGTGCGGCCCTGATCAAGGTGAGTGACAGCACTGTGCTCCCGACCTGATCCAAAGAGCTTCCTTTTCTTTGGTAAGCACTCAATGGATATGATGCTGCCCGCAAGGCTTGGACCACATAATAACTTATCCTACGCGACTAGTCGAACACATTTGTTCATGTGAAAGGTAGTGCCGCGGTTTCTGGATTCACTGCTGGAATTAGGAAGTTGTCTTTGTTGCTCTGTGGGTGATAGCACATTGAGTGATTTTCTCTGTCTTATTGTCTCTTACTGCTGAGACTGCGGTAAGCTGGAATCAGAAAGCTGGTGTGCTTGTAGATACCCTTCTCTTATAAGCACCTATTGAAGTGGTACAGCCGGGTACAGTCATCAAGTTCTTTTAGATATCCATATATGAGCCTAAAAGTTCTATAAACTGTTTTGTTTAATTCTTCAATCATCATGCACTATATATCACTGGTTCGTTCTAGGTACATCAAATCTACCGTGGAGGTCATTTTGATGCATCAACATTTTAAGAAGCAAATCCCTGAACAGTATGTTGCAAAACAGGAACTTGTGGACTTCTGGATGGACTTCCTTGTCGAGTCCACAAAGACCGATGTTGCTGTAGTTCGCTTCCCAGTAAGTGTTTTTTTAAATTTGGTTTTCCACTGTGTGGTCTACTTAAACAAGCAATTTCTTCCATATCTAGCAGTTGGGCAGTTACCAATCATGCATTTATATATATATATATATATATATATGTGTGTGTGTGTGTACACACATGTGAAAGATGAAGCCCTATCTACGTTTGATTTTGTTTGCTACACATACACATTTATTGTTTTGTTTGCATTCTTATTTTCTGACTGCATGGCAGCTTTTTAGGTCTCGCCTAGGCAGCGCGCATGTGCCGCTCTAGGAGATGACCTTTAGAAATTGGTCTGCTCTTTTCCACACACTCCTGCATGTGGGGGCATCCCCCTTGCGGGAGCGAGCAGCGGTGCGCGCAGGGGCCATCTGTTTTCTAATGAGCTTTCACTTTCGTGCTTGTTCAAGCAGCGGCTATTCTCCCCCAAAGGACTATTTAGAACTAGATGGCAGATTTGTAGGTGAAGCGCTATCTGGCTTTATTTCTTCTAAAGAAGCATAAATCAAAACGCATTCTAAGCACAGATTTTTGCTGCTGCCAAAATGTGCTCAACATAGAATGATACAGAGGAAAAAAAGAGCACTTCCCTTATGAATGCTTAATACGGTGTAAAATAGCCCACAGTGCAAAAAGGGGCATCCTTAAAAAGAAATAGCACTACAACTTTGTGTGTTGTTCACAAACTTTTTTGAATCTCAGGCAAGAAAATGGGTGTTGTTTGGTAAAAACGTCCATGCCACTTACGTCTGTCCCTCGATTTTGGGGCGATATTTTTGATAGCGGGCAGCACGAAGGTGTGTTTATGCTACTGCAGTTTCTATTTGGCGGATATTTCTCATTTGTTTATGTTCATCACATCATGAGCTGTATTGTTAGCTCGTTTCTCTCTGAGATGTTACTTACATCATACTGAATAGGTCCAAACAAGGCACCATGTCCCCATGATTGTTGAACATGTTTGAGAGATATCTGTTTGTGTTTCAGTTCCGACCGATATGACGGAGTTATTAGATTATGACACAATCCTGAGTTTTTCCTTGTAATGTCAGTACCAACGCCTCCCCTTCAACAAAAAAGTTGGGGGTATTTCAGATTAAGAACTCGCATACCTACAGACCTGGGCCTCGTTAATTGGTTCTGGTGGGCGATAGGCTGCAAGAGGGCAGCAAAGTGGCCAGGAGGTGTGTGGGGTGTGATGGCATTCCTTCCATTTTCTTTCCTTACATTCTGAAAGTGTCTGAGATTCGAGAAGCTGTTGGAGTAAACCCTTCTATTCACTAAGCATAATTCAGACTCCGCCTGAAAGTTTGTCCTGCGTGAAGCACACTTTGCTCATAGTCATTCACAGGCACACAACATACACATTCTACGTGTGTGTAATGTGTTCAATGCGAGCTTACATTGCACTGATGTAAAATGAGGGTGTATTTGTAAAGGTGAACAGTTCTGCAAGGGTAAGGAGAAGTCCAGTTCTGACTAGATTTGCGCTCACACAAAAGTAACATTTGGGGCAATCACAGGTATTCAGTGTCTAACCTCTGACACTTAGCACAACTACCTTGCACCAATATGGATCTGGTGTAACTGGTGTAAAAGTGCTATAATGTGCAATGTATATGAAAACTATTTTAGGAGGAACTGCAGACAATAAAATAAATAAAATACTCCACAGTTTTGCTCTTATTCATCAATTGTTTTCTATGACTATTTGTGGCTTACTCCTATCTTACAAGAGATTTACTCCTGAATGTTTATAGCTGATTCCCGAGGAATGTTTATGAATAATTGTTCTTTAATTACATCCCATTTAACCCGGAGTGAGACAATTCTTCCAGTAGAAAAAGCTTTGAAGTTTGCACCGCATAAGCCCTAATGCATGTGTAATTTACATGATGCATTCATTGCACAATGGTTTGTTTGATTAGGAAAGCAGGTGTAAAGTACGAAAGAAAGTGATGTCATCGACTGCATATAGGCAAATGCATATATAGTTTGAACATTAGGACATTATAAACATTTAAGACTAGGAGAAAAGTGTAAATCACATACATGGGATATTACACACTCCAAAAGCCTTAATTACTCATTTAATGTGGTTATTGTGTGCATTATACAAGTACAAGGTATGGTTAGCAAGGAAGGAGTAAATTGCCAACACTCGACTCGATGCACAATACAGTGCCTGCGTCTCGGTGTAGATGTAAAGTACACCAAGCATGCTTACACACATGTAGTCTACGGTAAGGAACATGTGTAATGCAATACTGAGAAAGGAGTAGCTGGAAGGGGTCAGGAAGTGGTCCGGGAATACCAATGCGCTACAATGCACGTACAGGGAGGCGCTATATGGTCAGGAAAGCATGTAACTCACCAGTGCACCACAACAGCACACACCGCGTGAGTCCTCACTGCAAGGTAAATGATATAGTTTAATAATGCACACTTCCCAATGCATACATTAAACCTATATGTAAGATTAGGACACAAGCTGTGAATTAGCAACGTATATATATGCCATACGCTGCGTGGATCGCAATGTAAAACTTACTGACATGCATTGACTCAACTTACTACCCCTAATTAATGAAGGTAGATATATTTCCAAATAAGAGGCGTGCCTCCAACATAAACGGTGTGATTCCGGACATGCCTGAAATGTAACATCCCTTAAACAATGTGCCTCTGGGGCGTGGACATGCCTCCCAGATGTGGAAGGTGAGGTTTTTAAAAGTAAAATGTATTGCACAGGCGGATGTGACGAGCAAACCCGCCGTAAAACAGCAATGACTTTGGAGAAGGGCTAAGAGGAGCTTTAAATATTGAGTGGTGAACAGGGCTTTAAGTGGGCCGGATCTTACCGGGTCTGAGCACCGGCAGTTTTTTAAAGGGGGCCTCGAAACTGGTCTCTGTCAGGCTCTGTTTTGTGACCTGGCACATGCGGTCCGTTTTTTTTCCCGAGCGTTACAGAGAAAGGAAAATCCTTTAAAGAGAGTTATTTTCTCTCTGGATTTCCCTTCTCGTTTTTGAAACTCAGGAGCAGCAACATTGTGGTGGTGTCATCAGGGCTTTAAGTGGAAGCCTTTTCAATATTATATACAAGCCATAGTTGCTGCTTATTTATCTTATGCAACTAACAACCATTGACAAAGCCAATAGTCCTGACTTGTTGTAGGTATGATGTTACTTGTTGTATCGTATATCTAGATGCAATGACAGAAACCGCAAAATACCAGTTGGTGGCACAATATGCTGAGCACAGATTTTTAGCTTGGGTGTTTTTAAGCCACGCCCTTAATTACATTGGCCACGCCCCTTTGAAAGACCCCCTAGTTTTTTCATCCCACTTAAAGCCCTGGTGGTGAATAAAGCCGCGCCATCTGTTCCGGCTGTAAAGCCGTCGTGTACCGGGAGATGGAGGGAGCGAGTGACGGGGAGCGGGGAAACGTTCCTTAAATCAAGAAATATTTCATGGAAGTGGTTTCACAGGTTTCAGTTAGTTTGTTCTGAATATATTACACTACTGTCAGTCTCGAGCTCCGTCCTCCCCACAGCTTGCTCGGTAACGCGGAAGGATTTTTGCTGCTTCATTTAAACTATCATTTTGCCATTGGCGGGCTCCCTGTTTTCCTCCTTATTCGTGTAATTCTCAGTCTTGATAGGGAGTTGCTGCCTCACTTCCACCATATAGAACCAGCAGCTCCGCGCTGTGTGCTAATACTATTAATGCACATTAAACTTATTTCATTGGTTGAACCAGTGGTCGAAGTGGGGGGAAAATAGTAGGAGAACTGTGGGCGGAGAATCAGAGGGCGGGAATAATGGGGTCAGTGGGCGGAGATAGAGGTGTGGCCAGGATTGGCGAAACATCCCAATCTTTAGTATTTGTTTGGCATTTCACTGACCAGTTACAGCTTATTATGTTATGTAATTCAACCAATGGATACACATGATTATTTAACGATTAATATGAGTTATTGACATATAAATAAATTCACAAAGAGGGATATGTTTCTAATCACAGAATGTCCCAAATATGCTTAAAAATTGAAGCACAAGTCATTTGTTTCCAAGCCATGGAGTTTCTGTCGTCAGCGATATACACAGCGACAATCAATTTTACGTGTGTAAATCACTGTACAGGAAATGTTACATAAGACAAAGGACTACAAGATGTAGGAGTCACATGACAACCATATTAGTAGGCAGTATAGTTTAATAGTGATTGATCTGGAGAAACACAAATTCAGAATTTAAAACTTAATACCATGATTGGGGGTTCTCTTTAATAATCATTATTGATTTCTATCCAAATGAACACTTTTTGCAACATTAGGCTAATCAAAGGCTTAGGGAAAAAACTATAAAGCTCTAGTTTATACCTTGCAGTTTGTATGCAGCTCTTAGATGAAAGTTAATAGCTCACTGTTCTTTGTTAGGATTTTAACTTATAAACTGCAAGTAACAAAAGGATCTTACTGACAAAAGCAGTAACCCACTGACCTATTTACAATATGTGCACTTTGTGATGGGCATGGTACATTTTCTTTGCAGCAGGCACATTAACCCTCTGCGCTATCTTTCCCTGAGTCAAAACTTCCACTAGACAAAACTTCGATCTCTCTCTAGGAAGAAGTTTATTCACCGGAGTTATCATGACATTTTTATTATTGCACAAAATTGCTGTAGGCCAGGAAGGAGGCAGCATGTGCTTTTAAAACCATAATTTACAACGCCCCCACTCAAAGTCAGCATCCGTTGCAGTCACACCGGTCGCACCACCCTTGAGCCAGCTCTTCTCAGGGGTCCTGTGACCTCAGTGACAGTCACGGTTGCTCTAGGGTCTGCTACTTCGTAGGCCTGCCCACAAGACTGGAGGTGAACTTGAGTATGGATTGAAGACACCAGGGCTTTTCCGGTTTTGCGGGGCCTTCTAAGGTCTAACATGGCTATGTGCTCCCTCAGGAGAGTGGTCTTGGGGACTGTTCATGAAGGCTGAACCTGGTTCCCTAATTCTAAATTCGGCAGCTCTGCCCCCAGTGCTACATCCACTCCCTCACTGAACACTATACTGCCCCACTGAGAGAAATTCACACTGTCTTCAACTACAATCCAATTTGACCTGCTATAAACAACCAGATGCGACTCAATTCAAATTGCGCACTCGGCAAGAGCAATATGCTGCCTAAAGGAAAAAGTAACAACATCCTGGAAAAAGCAAACACTCATAGGGAATGAAAGATTAAATAAAGCATGTGAAATGTAAGCAGAAACAACATTGTGAACTTAACGCTTTTACATTTATGCAGAAATCAACGAGTATTTTTGCCTGAACACTACAGGGCCCAGAAAGGACCCATTTCAATGTCCACTGCTTATATGCTCACAAGACGTAAGCAGTATGGTTTAAAAAGACCACGGGCCATATTATCAAGGACGGCGTTAAAAATTATCGCCGGTTTAGCAGCAGAAAACTGCGGCTAAAGCTGCAATAATGGGCTTGATAATATGCCCTTGAGAATTCCAATAGAAGCCCATTTTCTGGTGTGAACCTGGGCTTCTATTGGAATTCTCTAGGGCATAATATCAAGCCCATTATCACCGCTTTAGCGGCAGTTTTCTGCCGCTAAACCGGCGATAATTTTAACGCTGTCCTTGATAATATGCCCCCCAATTCGTGAACACAAAGCCGCCGTACACATTTTGTTTTCCATTCCACCCATCAAACAGGTATCGCAGTACCTCCAAGTTTGGCGCACTTCTCCACCGCGGGAAAACAGCGCTTCACTGGCAAACTCAGTAAAGTGACGCTAATGTTTGTGGGGTTTGAATAAAACCAATCTGGCCACTTTAAGAACACTCCGTCTTGTTTTTTTATTGATTTTTCATATTATGAACCTTTTATTTCCGAGGCTGCACTTTGGAATAGAAAAATGTAAAAATGGCATTTCCAGCAAAAGTTTTCTTTTTTGCATCAATTTCACAGGCGAACAAATGAACGACAGAAAGAAAGAGGGTGAGAACCATTTCTTGAGTCATGGTTTTCGGTAAGTGAGGAGGAGTTAGACAGACAGAGGGAATAGGAGTAAGAACGAGGGTGGGGGGGGGGCAGCTGCCAGCGGCAGAGCAGAAGCGGACACTGTCCTTGTCTCGTCTGGGCAGGAAGCAAGAGACGGAGACCTTTTCCTTCCCTGCTCCCCGCCCGTCCCCGAACAGCCACTAATGCCAAGCCTTCTCTAAGGCAGTGGATATTTCTGACGTCCCGGGACGCATGTTCAAAATAAAAAAGTAGGGGAACAGAAGCTATAGAATTAAAGAAGTAGGGGCACGCCGTGCCCTGCCGTTTCCGCCCACTTCGACCACTGCGGTTGAACGCATCTGTCAGAAAAGACCGAATACCCGGTTGCTAGTGGGGTAATTTATGAGCAGTCACTGGGTCTGTGTTTTCTGTAGCGCAGAGAAACCCCCGGGTATTAATTTTATATACAATAAAATGTGTTTATCTGTTCATTTTTGCAGTATGGTATAGCGCATACCATGTCTGCACGGGCACCATAGCGCTGAACAAGAGCTGAAATCAAACAAAGTATGCTGAAAATATACATTAAATTCGAAAACAATGGTACAGTTAGTGCATCCCTCTGTGTGTCCTCTGCTCACCCACCCATCTTTTCTTACAGATGTTTCTTGGAAAATTACAATTTTAGTGATGTTGTTCTTATGTTAAAAAATTACATTCATGCAAATATGAACGAAAAATGGCAGCAAGATATAATTCAGAGAATTAATCATCATGTAGTCCCTTAAAGTGCCATGACGACAACATGCTTGACATCCCTAACGATAGTGCTTTGAGAATTAAGCGCCTACCTGCAGAATAACAGAATTAGGAAGCCTTCACCTATTATCCAGTCAGCACAAGAAGCTGGAAAAATGGACAACAATCCATTGGGCGGAGGGGTGAGGGTGAGGGGGGGAAGAGTTGGCTGGATCATATTTCTGGGAACCCCCAAAGGTGTACCTCAGTATGAGGTAAGGTAAGGTACATTTTTATTGTTTAGTTAATTAAAACCATAACAATTTTGGCATAAAAGAAGATAAACACGGCTTCAGAATTTAAAACAAGACCTATCACTTTGTCCAATCTTAATCTTTACAGAAGTGGTCAAAAATGCTTCTGACACTTCTTTATTATAACTTTACATAGTCAAAGTCAATATCTCTGGCTAAACACTTATAAGGTCCCAAAGGCAAGACCTATTGGCTATGCCAATGCTTGTTCTATGGAGCCATTCCCTTGAATGTGTTGCCTTCTTATTACAAACCCCCAGTTTAGAAAAAATAAAACAAATGAAGAGGAGCCACCTCGTGTGGTGCCATATGGTCACCACAATTTCATTTCTTTTGTTGGTAAAGGACCTTTGAACCATGTCAGTCACAGCTGTACATAGTACAGTGTCTATCGAGAGGGCACATGGATTATAAATCCCACCTGTGATAACGCTCCTCCATTACCATTCTCGGTTCAGTGATGGCTCTGTCGCCTGCAATGCTGTCTTTTTTCTAAGGAAGCTGCGCTGCACTATTTAGCATTACGCCTAAGAGGTATCCAAGTCCGGCCAACCCATCTTCGTACAGGTAGTATCGGAGTACCTGACTAGCTATTGCCCAACTGGTATGAGCCAATGTAGCAAACACATCTCATTTAAAGATACTCACCAATGCGAACCAGTTGCTCACGCAACTGGCTGCTGGCCGCTAATTAAATGTGCTTGACCAATTTTCAGTCTTACTTACCAGGCCCTGATAATAAGTTGTCGAGGGTGATAGCCCAAGTGAAAGGTAGACTTACTAAGGGTTCACACCCAGGCATCTTTTCTCTGATAAACGTTGTCTGTTGATGTCCCAGAAATACATGTGGTTGAACAGCATCTTGGTATCTATAGGGATAGACAGTAAATCCTTGGTCAGATTTTCCCTAGGGAGTATGGCAACCATTGTCTAGTACAGCTCAGGGGGATAAAGTGTCTATTACAAATATTGATCTAGGAGTTAAAAATAATTTCCTTTTTCACCTATTTACCTGTAACTGTGCTCTGAAAATTTATATTTTTGATGGGAACACACAGGTCCTGTATATGAAACACACAACGCGGAACTTGTAGGCACTGTGTTAAACATCTGATTGATACCTCTGAGCGTCACACACGAAACTCAAGTTTGGGTCAAGAAACTGCTTAGTTTAGCACCATTTTAGAGTAACTCCAACTCCACAATCAAAAATGAGCAAGGTCACACAGGGACCAGTCAACACACATTGCCTTCTTTCGGTTGTTTCCACTCATCTGTTGCTGTGCCTTTGCTGGGATCAGTCTTCCGGACTGACCATCCAGCTCATTCATCAGGAACTTATTTCATTTGTAAATGTGAGTTTCCTTCTGTCTCGCAGGTTTTAATTTTGGAACCAACAAAGATTTACCAGCCATCCTACCTCTCGATCAACAGCGATGCTGACGTGAAGACTGTCTCCATATGGCACGTGTACCCGGATGACAAGGTAAACCATAAAGCACGAGGGCATTCAGCAAGGCTCCATGATTTGTTTAGTGCAAAAGGGTCACCATATAGTAAAAAGGGTTGTGTATGTCGTGGCTAAAGAAGAAACCAGCATCCTTTACTTGACCATGCCAAATACGTTTTGCTCAAAACAAGGCTTTGATTGTACCCGGTTCAGTTGATATTCATTTCCCTTCCATTCATTTAATCTAAACTCGTGCAGATAATTAACTGTCCCATATAAAGTGCACGTTTCACATCTGTTGGAAATGCATTTTTGATGGGATACGTTTCTTGCCAATAGATCTGACAAAATGGGTGACCCTATACACTCATCGTCCACAATAAAATTCATTTTTCCCACAGACAAAATTATAAACTCACATTCTACCAACCAAGCACAACAAACTGAGTGTCCTTTTCACTCTCCCCTGAAAATTGACCCAGGTCTTTCAATGATTTGAAGCGACATCTAAATAAATGCGGGTACTAACCGTTTCTTTTTTCGGTTGATGGGTCACTGATTTTAGCCACAAATGTGGATATATCCGGGGTGGGCCCATATACCACCAGTGACGGCTGCTGGAAAACTAAAGTGTGGGGGGGGGGGGGCATTAGGAGGGGGATTAAGGAAATAATTTTAATAAAAAATAAACATACCTGTTCCAAGGCTGCCGGCCGCCTTTGTGTTCCTCTTCTCCCTTGATGGTGTCCCAGCAGTCCCTTGGACACCAGCACAGGCTCCCCACCCAATCCTGGCGCTTTTCTCAATAGCATGAGAGCAGTGCCGCTATTGGTCTGGGCAGCATGGTTTGCCGCCTCAGACAGTGCCTGGGAGTCTGTGCTGTTTCTCTAACATGGCTGTGCAACACAGCTGGGTTGGAGAAACCTAAGTTCACATAATGGTTTGGTCGCTTAAGGCGGCCAGCCAAATCGTCATGCACACTTAGTGTGCACTACTCTTCCCCTGCTAGCTGTGATTACAGCCAAGCCCCACCCCGTCCAGACTTGGCTGGCTCTAGAGGTAAACAGGAAAAATAAAATGATAATAAAAACAATTTAATTATCATTTTGTATCCCTTTTCCCTCAGCTGGCTCTCAGCAGGGGGTGTCACGGTCCTCCGCCATAGCGGAGGAGCCGTCCTGTATACCACTAGCAGCTTATTCTGTGACCCACAGGTAAGGAAAGCTCCCCTGTACCGCCCTACTTCACGAGAAGAGACTGCCAAATAACCCTGGGACTCGTTGAACAAATGCAGTGACCCACCACACAGGAGCTGGACCCGGTCACCTTGTCCTCGCACCATTAGTCATATTCCATTAGTGAGATTATGCAAATTCCTTACATGGACAGCCCTGCCCTTTGGCCTTCAGCAAGACTTGTGCTGGTCTTGGTAGGTTTCAGGCATATAATACCAGTCTAACCGCATAGTGCTGTGTAGAATAAGGTTTTTATTTCATGTTTAGGTTGAAAATCAGCTGGAACCAACCTATCTTTATGGCTTTTGGAAAATGTAATTTCCATTCTGTGTTCCCAGACTCCTCTTTCCACATGTCTGTCTTAACATGGGGCTTGTGTTTGGAGAAAGCCAGATCTTCATTTAAGTTGTGGCTGTCTATAGCATACAGTTTATATTTTTACTCCGCGAAGTGACGTATTCACTTTTTTTTTTCACCTGGGTGTGGGCAGCACTCCGGGAAACCACATAATCATCATTGTTTAAGACATGGAAGATTACAATTCTACACAATGGAAACATTGTGTCTGAGACTGGTACTTCTGCCAAACATTACCACTTTATTTTTAAATGCAGAATGAATACTGAAAGAAGGCATTGGTTTCATGCGCATTGCCGCTCAGCGTGCCTGCAGCACTTTCTATGCTGACATTTAAAGCGGAGTACAATAGAAACATTGGCAGAATTTAATAAGGAAATTAGAGAGTTTAAATGACTAATCAAGTCTAAGATTTATTTAAGTCATCATTTTGCCTCTTAAACAATGAGGGACTGAATACAGAACAATGAGTCATATGGTTGTCAGTTCCTTGTGTGTCAGGGCACATTGAATATTCAGTAGCGGACGGTGTATGGGACGCATGACAGGGCGGAAGGGGAGGCATAGGGGTCGCTAAGGGAGAGGGGTAAATAAAAAAATATTTTTTTTCAAAAGTAACTTCAGCCGACCACGTCGCCTTCCTCTGCTCCTCTTCTTTAGGCACGGGCTCCCAGAATGCCCTGCGGCCAATCCTGAAGCTGCTCTCATGCATGAGAGCAGCTTCAGAATTGGCCTGAGCTCCCTTGATTAGCGCTCCAGGACAGACCAGGAGTCTGTGCCTGCTCTCTCCAGCCCCAACAATGCAGCTGTGGTAGGAGAGAGCTTCACTGCCCATGACGGGTTGGCCGGCCTGAGATGCCATAATGCGCAGTGAAGGGAGTGCACCCACTGGCCCTGCCTTCAAAACACAACGGGCAAGGAGAAATAAAACTAGTGTCGTTTTATTTTTCATTCCTCCCGTTTTTGAGGGGCGATGCTCCTCCACCATAGCGGAGGCGCCGCTGCTGCGTATTCTATGTACGTCCTTAGCTCAGGAATGGAATCCATTGTCCATTTATTATTGATGCGATCAATACTTAGGGGTGCATTGGTCCTACAGAGAAAGTTATAAATTAAATCATACAAACAGGCCAAGCAATGTAAAATGCACTGTGGTAGCCATACGCACTCCTTGTGGGGTGTGAGGAAAGCACATAGCAGTGAAATTAAACACCAAGGTAGATTACCAAGTGCAAGTACACCATACTGTAAATATGATGGATCATCTGTTGAGCTCGGACTGAGAAAGATTAACAAAGTAAAAAAACTGAGATTTAGGTATAATTAGCCATCAGTAGAAAAGGCTAATCAGAGCTTATTGATCAGGGTTGAGGGTTATCCTGTTGGATGTCAGTTTTATTGGTCCGCGCCACAGAGTAGATTGTTCGAAATGAAACGCAGAGAAACAGGACGGCAAACGTTGGAATGTTGGTGTAGATGGTCTGCATCAGACATTATTGGCCCTCTGTACTCTATTGTGTTCAATGGAGCTCTCAACATTCCACTGCATAATAACTTGGGGGTTAGCTGTTATTGGCCTTCGGAGAAGGGCATTAAGGCTATTAGCAACCCGGAACCCAAAACAGAGCGAGAGGAGTGGGAGCAGGTGCTGCCTCTCATCTGAATTATAGGGTAAAAAAAAAACTGTTCCCTGATTCAGTGACGCTCCTTTCGCCTTAATCTCTGATGCAGATGTTTAAGACGCGGCTCTCCAGGGTCCTTCCTTACTTTCTAAAAGGAGAGTGTAAACCTGATGGCCAAAGAGAAGCAGAACAATAAACAAACAAGTTAGTTTATTTATCTTTTTATACGTTTTATTGGGCTTCCCTTTTAACAAAGCCAGGGGAGGAGCCCGGACTGTGTGTCTGAAATGGGGCCTCAAAGTAGTAGGAGCGCTGAAGGAAAATAAAAAAACATTTTTTTTCCCAGTCTAGCTTGAGGTGAGAGCCAGCTTCTGCCCTGAAGTCGTTCCCTATTTTCCCCATTGTTTGCCCTTACCCTGGATGGTGGAGGGTTGCGTCCGTGGCTGTGGGGGATGGGGCTGAGGCCCATAGCACACCCGTGAACATGGAGCTGGCAGCCCAAAATGCCGCAGTTATGACCCTGTAACTGTAATTATGGTCTGCAAAGAGTCCATTCTGATTGGTGGCTAGCTCGGAGACGTTTTAAGGCATGGGCAAAGCGGGCAATTGCCCAGGGCCCCCACCTTCCAAGAAAGCCGCTGGGAATGTTAAATACTCACTTTTTTTTTAACCTTTTTTCCTATTTTAACGTCTCTCCTCCTTCTCTGTCCACCTCTTCCTCTGACTGTCTTTTGCTATGCGGTGTCCTCGGGCAAGACATAGTTTAACTGTTTTTGTGTGACCCTTTTACTGTACATTTTACAGAGTAATAAAATTCACAGTTGTTCCGGAGAGAGCCCCAAAAATATGTCTTGCATAGGGCCCCCCAAATCCTTAAGATGTTACAGGGCGAGATCCCAGCATTCCATCCAAGTTACTAATAGTTATTACTTTTCTACATTTCCCCTCAGAATCACTGTGATTAGCTTATTGTGCACAAGGGACTTCAGTATGTTAACCTCGAATGGAGGTTCTTTGAAAGTTCGCCTTTGATCATGGCATGTCAGAGCAGCAAAAACTTGAACTTCTACAAGAGGTGCATTTATTTTAACCCTCCACATATGCCCATTTAGCCTGTCAAATCATGTTACTTGCAATGGAAACTCCTTTCTATCCCCAGTGCCTAAACCAGTGAGTGTTCGCTCCTCTCAGAAGGAGGAACCTCTGCACAGTAAGTTCTCCATCACAGTTTTCTTCTTCCATCCCGTATTATCAATTGTAGCTACTCTTCTGGAGGTTGGTGGAACTGCTGTGATGAACTACCTCCCTAGCAAGCTGGTTTGAGGTCTTTTCCGCTTTCAAGTTTTATGAACAAGTTGTAGAAATTTTATTTTGTCTCCGTATGTTCTGTCATTGAATGAGATGCTGTAGGAGGTTCTTGATTTGTTTGTACATACGTGGTGAATTTCACCCAGATGTCATTCACTAGAGTACCTTGTGTTCAGATACCTGCAGTAGCGGCTGCTACCAAAACCAAGTGGTGAGGCAGGGCGGGGTAAGGCAATATATATATTCCACAAAGTAAAGCATACTCTGTCTTCTTGACACAATACGACACGACCACACGAAATCCTTTTCAGCGTGATTTCTTTCAAAACCAATCCACTCTATGCGTTTCGGAGGATGTAGCTCCTTGCTCACGAGTGAGCACGGAGCTACAAGCTCCGAAACGCATAGAGCGGATTGGTTTTGAAAGAAATCACGCTGAAAAGGATTTCGTATGGCCGTGTCGTTTTGTGTCAAGAAGAGAGTACGCTTTACTTTGTGAATTTATAGGGGTTTGCAACCCCGGCACGGCCCGCCGCTGCAAGTGGCTCGGGTTTACATGCGGACTGAAACGCTTGGATATATACATATATATATCGTACCTGCCGCTGACAAGAGTCCAGCTTCTTCAACAATCCCGTGTTGCACAGTCTCCTAGGCTCCCCACCCAATCCATAGATTGGTCTGAGCGGGCTGGGCTGATGCTCACTTAGAGACAGGGAGCCTGTGCCTTTTCTCTCACCCGGCTGGACAATACAGCTGGGTTGTAGAAATGTAAGTGCGCATGTCGGTTTGGCCATCCTAAGACGGCCGGCAAAACCGACGTGCGCACTTCCAGTGCGCAACTCTCCTCCTCCCTCCGCAGCCGGCTGCCATCCCAGACAATCGCCCCGTCCTAGATTCGGGCCACTCGACTCAGCCAGGGAAAAATTAAATGATAAATAGTTTTTTGTTTTTTAACCCCTTGGCTTTGATAAGAGGGCAAAGCTACTTTGTCATAACGGAGGAGCCTCCCCTGGATACCTGAATGTAATAAATCTGTCTTTTAGTGCTGTTTTACAGTGCTCGGACACCCTTGAGGCCTGGTTTGTGGTCCTCAAAATGATGTAAATAAATAAATAAAATGAGATGACTATCCATTTCTAGCGGTCATCCTACCTGCTTCGTTATTAATGCTCGGTGTGGCTGTAACCGCTGAACACCATAAACAATTCCGTTCCTCTACTTCTGCATGAAATTGCTTGGCCACTGTTTATGTGCTATGCTTCAGCACTTTACTGTCACCTAACATTCACCTTAGAGGTCCTATTTACATGCATATGTGTACAGTGTGGATGGCACATGGGTTAGACACTGAACCTGCTGAGGTGTCTGGAATCGCGCACAGAGGGATGTCGTATAATAATGGTGTCATGGATTGCGGTTGGGTTGCGTAAGATAACAAGATCCTGTGGTGCAAATAGACCATTTTCTTGCAGGTAGAGATAGTAAGCACGTTTACGCCTCGACAGAAGGTAGCAATGCTTTATAAAAGAACAACAGACCTATGTAGTATGTCGTAGATGAGTAGAAACTTTTTGAGGTTAAGAAGGAGTGCAGAAACTACGGATAGAGCGCGGTCAGTGGCTTTACTCATACACCAATGTCACGTCCCACGGAAGTCCATTACATCCTTTAAATCTTCTTACAGAAAATATTAAACTAAGCAGCTCTTGTCTGAAAATGGTTCCAAAGCACATTACCTCGGATCCTCTCAGTAGTAGGATCATGACTTCACAACCAGTCCCTATACATGGCTTTTTGTGGATAGCTACTTTCTCACAACAAACTTTGTTTCCTCATGTGCTCCTGCAAATGTTCAGTTTTTTCTCCAGCTGCAAGGCAAAGCCACATTTTGCAAACATGCTAAAACATCTCTGCCACCACTTAGTAGCGTAGCATTGGCAGGGCCACAGGGGCGGTTGCCCTGGGTGCAAAATTCTTAGGGGCAGCCGCATTTTGCAACATGCTTAAACACATCTGTCTCCACTCAGTAGCGTAGCGTGGGTAGGGCCACAGGGGCGGTTGCCCCGGGCGCAGAATTCTTAGGGGCGCACAATTTGAAAAAAGGAATGGAAGGATACTTGCCTTGCCCCCGGCGCTGGCAGCCCACGCTACGCCGCTGCACCACTGTTGCATGACGTTGCACATTTGTGGCCTACTGTATCCACTGCCTGTAGATAAACTATGGCAGTAAAAGAGAAAGGATGTGGAATGATCATTTGATGTATAATATGGAATATTCTACCTCACTGCACTGTATTCACATCTCTCCAAATGCTATTTCCTACACATGCCTCCTTAATAGGACCCCGGGCAACCCGCCAAAACTAAATCAAATGCAACAGAGCCAATGAGTGCAGGGAACCTCGTGTTCTGTCGAGCTGTGGATAAGCCATTGCACCGATTTATGAGTAGACATCAAAGAAGTCGCTCTTAATACTTATAATGTAGCAATGAGCGGTAAATTCTGTCGTCCAGCTGTGTGCCAGTAGTCTCCCAGCAGCATCATTAGCATATCATTGATTTGTAAATGCGACGTGATCAACACAAATTTGAAGACCAGGTGAAAATGTACTCGGAGAGGCTCCCCACTAATTATAAATGTCAAGAATTCTGAATAATGAATGATTGGGTTACTTCTGTAGCGTGACTCAGCAAAGAGAACCACCTCAAGGCGCTTAGTGGTTTCACAGAATTGGATATGTGCATTTGTAAATTTTCTTTTTAGCGGTTCTGTTTTATTTACTTTTCTGCAAAATAATTCGGTATTCCAACATAAATAGAGCAACGAGTGCAAATATTAATTACATTTCAGATGCTTTTAATTATATTTAAAATTATTCACAAAACAGTAACAATATGAACACCAATACTACTTCAATTTTTAAATAATTGGAAGACATAAATAAAACCCTGTGCGTTTACATCCATTCACAGATGGCAATACTTAGCCATACATAAAAATGCTCCCCAAATCACTACAATTCCACGTAAAACTGTCAGCTGTGTACGCGTACACACGTATGTGGTACATTCATATGCAAATGTTGTAAACATGTGCATGCATGTTGGATCTTACATTCATTTATGTAGTGCCTCGCCAAATTTTTAGTTGTCACATAGTTTGCAGAATCGAATTTTTGTTCTTCAGCAAGAAAGTGAATAATGTACAAAAATGTGAAACCAACTAGCATTCAGTAACATTTATAAATGCAAGTATATAGTTTGTACAGCCAATGTCCCCTCACTACTCCGCTTCAGTTCTAAATTTGTGTAAAAAAAATAAAAATAAAGTGCATGGGTGCAAAGGTGTTCCTAGGAGTCCTGCATAATTATAGAGTTGCTGAAGATCGAGGCTGCCTAGCTTAATTTCACATCATGGCTTTTTTCTACCACCTCACATTTCCTCTCTCTTGATGTTACACTTTCTGATCGTTTTCATTCCATCTTTTGCCTGCTGTCATTATTTTTATTTCTTTCTCTTAACCTTGTTAATTTCTTTTCTCACTACTGCTCCGGTTCAAAGTCTCATAATGAAAAATACGTCCTGGATGAAAAAAAACATTTTTATAAACAATTTTATTGATTTTGAACAAAAAAAGAAAGACCAGCGATACAGTACATCTCAGTAATGATGACAAGTCCCACACTTGTTTGGATGTTGAACCATGGAAACTCATGACCCCAAGAGGTCCCAAGTAATAGATACAGTCAATCAAGTAAAATGTATTCATTCTATCTGACCCAACCATTTGCCCCAAACCTTGCGGTATTTAGTCGGACAGCCCCGAGCTTCATATAGGGGCTTCTCTTGTGCTGCGCACCAGTCCACTCCCTTGCTCCACTTCGCAACGCTAGGTGGGTTGGGAAGCTTCCAGTTGGCAGCTGTCTTTTTTTTGGCTACAAACATGGCCGTATTGAAGAACAGCTTGTCATTCCTGGACCCATCCAGACCGTCTGTGATCCCCAGGAGCGCGTTTAATGGGTTATGTGGGATCTCCCAACCCAAGACCTTTGTGAGCTCCTGTTCTATACACCCCCAATACTGCACCAAGAGGGGACAGGTCCACACCATGTGGAATAAGTCTGCCGGGTCTTGGCCGCAGTGCGTGCAGGATGCAGTTGGGTTCAAGCCAGCACTATGGAGGTGTTTGGGGGTTAAATAGGCTGTATGCAAATAGTACAGTTGGATCAGGCGGAGGCTAGCTGACGCAGTGGTCGTCTGGGGCGCCATCAGTGCGTCCCTCCAATCTTCCTCCTCAAGTGGTCCCACCCAGCTCTCCCATTGGCTTCTGAGCCGATCTAGTGTAGTTGGGGTGTTGATGGTTAGGAAACGATAAATACGGGAAATTCCCCCTTCTCAGGTTCCCCATCATAGTTTGCGCCTCTGGAGGACTATATCCTGATAGTGTTGTGCCGTCCGGTATATGTGAGTGGATGGCATGGCGTAGCTGTAAGTATCTGTAGAATTGTGATGGGTGTAGGGAGTATCTGGTTTGCAGATCTTGGAAGGTGCGTATGTGCTTGCCAGTCCACACATCCTCAAGTTGGGAGATCCCAATGAGGTCCTATGCCCGGAATCCTTTTAGTGCGCTAACCTCCCTAAGCCACGTGCCATGCCAGAGTGGTGTGTGTTGGGTCAGTTTGTTTGTCCAGTGGGTGTGGCGCAAGGAAGCCCGCTAGGCCAGAAGAACAGCCTGTGTCACCACAGGTAGAGTTCTAGGTATGGGCCCCCCATACATCATAGTTTGGATTCTAGGTAGGCCCAATTCGCTGAATTCGAGTCTGTATGCCGGGTCATACCATCCCCCATTAAACCAATGTGACTAGGCAGGTTGCCAGGTAGTATAAGTATAAGTTAGTCATCCCCATGCCAAAGGGTGGGAATTCGGCATCGGGCCAAGGCTATACGAGGTCTCCGACCGCCCCAGAGATATTTAGTGGTTAGGCTATCTAGTTCTCTGAACCTGGCCCGTAGGAAATAAAAGGGGGTGTTTTGAATGACATAGAGGAATCTAGGGAGGATCGTCAATTTAAAAAAGGGCGACCCTCCCTAGGGGGTTCAGTGGTAGCATCTGCCACTTGCAGAGGACTTCCTTAGCTCTCTTCACCAGTGGGGTTATGTTAAGGGACCAGGCGAGATCAGGGGGCATTGTGATCCAAATCCCCAAGTATTTAAAGGACTGCCGCCTGATTGGTATTGTGGATTGCCAATCGAAGCAGTCTCTAGTTAAGCGTTGAGGGACCAAGATCGATTTGCTTGGGTTAAGTTGCAGACTGGAGGCCTGTCCAAAGGAGTGTAGCGCCTGGAGACAGTGGGGACCAGAATGGGCCGGCTCCGCAAGGAAGAGTAAGACGTCGTCCGCGTACAAGGCGACTTTGTCTTCTTACGAGTTGGACCATTTCCAACCCTGATTTCGGTCGTCTGACCGAATGAGGCTCGCTAGGGGTTCCTTCGCTAAGGCGCAAAGGAGGGGTGGGAGAGGGCATCCCTGCCTCGTTCCTCTTCTAATGGGAAATGCTTCCGACAGTGCCCCATTGATGAGCACTCGAACTTGAGGTCGGGAGTAGAGAACCTTCACCAGGTTGCGAAAGCATAGACCAAAACCCATCTCGGCCAGCACGTCATCCAGGTACTGCCAATCCATGGAGTCGAAGGCCTTCTCAAAGTGAATGAGGAGTAGTGCAAGGTAGGGAGTTAGTAATTGGTGGTTTGCCAAGGCCAGGTGGAGACGTCAGAGACAGTGCCTAGTCCCCCGCATTGGCATGAGCCCACACTGGTCGGGGTGGATCAGGTTGATAAGGTAGGGCCTCAACCATTGGGCTAGGACTGCGGCAAATATTTTAACCTCTGTATTTGAGAGAGATTGGGTGGTAGTCGGCACAGTTGGACAAAGGCGATTGTGTTTTAGGGAAAACAACAATGGTGGCGACATCTTTTTCTGGGGGAAAGGAGCCCATCTCGAGGGCTTCAGCAAATAGATTGAGGTGTGGGACGAGTATCTCCTGGTATGTAGTGTAGTACTCCTGTGGGAGACCGTCAGGGCCTGGGGTTTAACCCGGTGATGTGCGCGGTATGGCATCATTGATCTCACGGGTAATGGGGAGGTCTATATCGGCAGATTCAGCTGCGCTGAGGTGAGGGAGATGGAGGTGACCCGAATTGAGCAGTTCTGGGAGAGAAGTTTCAGGGCGTTGCACTGAGTATAGCTCATGATTGTAGGAGGCAAAGTTCTGGGCCATTGCTAGAGGAGAGCGATGGGCAAAGCCGTCCGGGTCTTTACTCTCCGGAATTATGCAATTAGCCATAGGATATGTATCTAATCTATGTAGGATCTTCACTTTTCTATCCCCCCCCAGCCGTACACCCTAGCTATAGAGGATCTCCATAAGAGCTTGGCAGCGTCCAAAGAGAGTTGTTTAATTTCCCCTCTTAGGTGTATAAGTTGTCTCTCCTGAGTCTCGTCTCGGTCTTCTGGAGTGCGCTTTTCGAGGAGGAGTGCCTGGGCCTCTCGCAGGGTAATCTGGTTGGTCTGAGTGACGTTTGAGCTTAAGTTGGCCCTTGGCGAAGCCACGGATGGTGGCTTTTCCTGCCTCCCATTGGGTACCCGGGGATGGAACAGAACCAGTATTGGTGAGGAAGTTCTGCTGAAGCTTTGCCCCAATCGCTTTTCTAAACTCTTTGTCCTGGAGGAGACATGCGTTCATCCTCCAAGTTGGGCGAGTCGAGTTAGGGGTTCCCCAATGCTCAGAAGTACAGGCGAGTGGTCCGAGATGCCCCTGGGAAGGATAGTGATATTTCTAATCGTTTGGCAGTGGGTAGGGGGGACAAATATGTCTATATGTGCATGGGTGCGGTGTGCAGCTCATGTGTGAGTAAATTGCCTACTCTGGGGATGCCAACGTCCTGGAAATTAAGCACTCCTTGGGGTGTGGATGGGCCTAGTTACAAAAGCTCAACCTAACTTCGTGTGTAGGTTGCCATCAGTCCCATTTTATGGGAGGGGGGACACTCTTAGCTCATGGTTAAGCAGGTCATATTTCTCTTCTGTGTAGAATAATATTGTTATTTGAGTCCTTTAAATGAACACTTAAAGCCTTTCAGGCACGCACCTCATACTTTGTGGAATGCAAAGGTGATGCATATATATTTAAAAAACGATTTATGGGACAACCGAAGATTATCAGAAGGTCACAGAGGGCAGTTAGTAAAGCACACATAACATGGGCAATTCGAGAGAAAATATTTTCTCAGAGATGGTTCGAAGATCACCTCCATATATTCTTCACAATTTTTGGGGTGGGGCGGGGCCACACTGGTTTGCATATGGTTGGTCTCTGCCTTTAATGGCATAAACAAACTGAAAAAAAAATGGTCTCAAGTGCTGCCCAGAGTAATTACCAGTCGCTGAAATTAATTGACGCGTCCCATGTATTGCATTTTGTGCTATGAAATTTTACATTGAAAGGGATGAATTGCAGGGTCAGAGGTCAGCCTTGTATTGATGTGCATTTCATCCAAACTCTCAAGAGCAGTGCGCTGATGGTGAGCAGTAGCTCCAGCAGAACTCCAGACTTCTCAAGAGAGTTGAAATTGGTCATCTGGAGCATCTATACTGAGCCGTGCTGAATTTGAGCTGGTAGTTTTCAGTGCTTGGCACCGGCACTTAATTGTCAGCACCCGCTCTAGTGACAGTCCGCCACATGGCGGCGCTGTCTGTCCAATTTTGAGATGAGCCCAACAACAGTGTTTAATAAAGTCAATATACATAAAGAATGAATAATACCTTCACACCATGATTATAGTTTTGGGTGGCCTGGAATAGTCCAAATTGTCACACTGAGTGCAGTGTTTACTATTTTTTTGAGGGCGGGGGAGTTTTATATAGCGGAAACTCGACCCGAAGGTGTCGGAATGCTTTACATGAACACCAGTTGCGTTACAGACAGACACATTCATTTTTGTTAGGCACGGGGTGTTTTGCCCAGAATCACAGGATGTTGAGTGTCCTGCTGAGACTTGAACCCAGTACACTAGCTTCAAAGTCGTCCGCTCTAGCCGTGTTTGTACTGTCATTGGTGGCGCTGGGGAGGGCAATGGGTGGTGCAGACTGCAGTGGTCTCCCTAGAAGCACTCAGGCTCCCAGAGTCCCTTAGCCAATCAAAACACTGCTGTCACCAGAATAACAGCAGCGTCGTGATTGATCCGAGCAGCCTGGGTCACTGCTCAGACATGGACTGGGAGCCTGGTGCAGTTCTCCACTCGGCTGTCCATCACAGCTAAGTGGAGGCATGCGAAGTACACATGACGATTTGGCTGACCTATGGTGCATCAACCACTCCTCCACGTAACACAGCCCAGCCCCTTCACGCCCAGTACTAAAAACCAAACTGGCACATGTCCGGAAAAATAAAATTATAATAACATTGCGTTATTAGCATTTTCTTTTTCCTTTTTGCAAGTGGGGCGTGCGACGCTCGAGCCACCGCTGCCCTGCTCTTTCAGCTCCCTAGTTCCCATGAGGAAACCCTCTCTTCATAGTTAATTGTAAAGGTTGATAAATAAGTATTGTTAGGCTGACTTAATTGTCAACACCTGCACTTATGACAGACTGCCACATGGAAGCGCTGTTTGTCTAATTTAGAAATGTGCACCACAAGGGTTGTTGTTTTAAGTACTAAATGCATTAAAAATGAGTAATACCTGCACCCCAAGCTATTTCAATAGCTTTGGCGGCCTTGAATTGTTTGAACTGTCACTTGTAGGAGTGTAATGGTTAGTAGTTGCGTCGGTGCGGTCACTGTCAGCGATGTCAGAGGCAGTGGGTGGTGCAAGCTGCAGTAGCCTCCTCAGGGGAGCCCTGGCACCTAGCGTTTTTCCAAATTAAGCACTGCACTGACCTCTTCCTTTCCATTTCCAAACATACACGTGTCTTCAGTCAACATAATCCCATTGTTAACTTCATACTTAGCTGTGAAAGGAATTATTTGTCTCATCACTCTGGATATTGAGCTGCACGAATTGCACCTGGCAGCATCAAAGGCAAATACATTTTTCTTTTTGTTATTAGAGCTGGTGTCTCACTCTTGTCTTCGCTGTTTCCATGGAAACACTCTTTATATCCCTGATTGGTGATGCAGTAGATCTACCACCCATGGGCAAGAAATAAGAGAGCAAAACAGTATCTGAGAGACAGTGGGCACACAGTGGTGTTAATTGTGCTTTTCCAAGATCCTCTTGGCCCCCACGGTTCTCAGGAGAGGAGGTTGACATTTCAAGTGATTTGAGCTGTGTAAACAGTGTCTGGAATGGACCGAGGGAATGGCGGTTGGGAATGCACGTCATCTGAAGTTTCACCACTGGCACCTGCCATTTTGAATTCTTGAATGGTCGTTCCTAATTGGAACGTTGATAAGCAGGGCAGCTGCACTAAGGAATCCTCCCTTAGCCTTCAGAGAGCTGCCAATATATGTCAACGGTTATTCATTTAAGCGTCTTATGTTGAACTGCTTTTTTTGTCTCGTGAAGTTATGCAATAAATGAATGGTCTTGTCTACTCAGAACTCACCTCTGCATCAAGCCCACAGTGACCTTCACTCTCGTATCCAGAGTTACTCCTCATCCGTCTTGTGGCGCCACTGTAAGCGGCCACCAGTTACTCTTGGCCGATACTTCTGCTCTCCAGTAAGCTCCCTCTAGAGATGTTCGGAGATGTGGTACCCACCCCATTACTGCTCATCTGTAAATGTAAATGTATGTGTCTTGTAAAGCGCACTGCTGCCCTGAGGCATCCTGGCGCTGTAGACCGCTGGGGAACCCGTCCTGGCTACCCCTGTGAGATGGTCCCTCCTGGGTATCTCCAAGGTGAAACCAGGCATCCCCGGCGAATGTGGGGGGCCGTTGTGGAGATAATGCCCAAAGTTGCAGAGTGTGATCCCTCTGCTCGTACCATACCTGTTCTTCGTTTGTTCTGCTCCGTACATCATCCATTTATAACTAACTGTACATCAGGGCTGTCATGTCGCTTACAGTCTAGCCTGTGGTACACCAGAGCCGAAAGTAAATCAAAATGTATGCAACAAGCATATCTCTGACCATTTGTCCTGATTTAGTGTCTTTAAATCAGTTTCCAACCATGCAGCATGCCACCTTAGCAAGCCTTAGTCACACCACCGTGAGATTTCCAGAACCCCTTTCAGAGGGCCACGGGGCATGCGGGAGTGGCTGGGAGGCCCGGGCATGCGGGAGTGGCTGGGAGGCCCAGCCATGGTGTTTGAGGCCTTCTGTCCTGATGGCCCAGGGCCCAACCTACAGTGTATTCTGCGTAACTGGGCCAAGTTCCCCGTCTGCAGTAGACTGTCAGTGGTAGCAGTGGACGAGTTGTTCAAGGCTCCCTCGAGGGGTAGGGAGAGTATAGATACAGGTGAGTGAACACGACTCATAACTCTGAAAGTGCACTTAGCAATGCCAGTAAATCAGTGCCCAGTCAAATACTCGTTTTTGTATGAAAAAGAAGTATTTTACTTCTTAACATTAGTAAGCAATAACACAATCCTCTTGAGTTCGGGGCTCTTGTGCTTTTCTGGCAAATCCCTTTTGCTCCCTCTTCCTTGCAGTGTGGTCGGGGTTATTCTCCATTCACTGGTGGCAGCCTCCAGGAAATGCTTACTAGTATGCTTTTCTCAAGAGTCCCCCCTTTGACTCTTAGGAAATAATCATAAGTGTCTATGGTGCCGCAGCACCTTCAACAGAGAGAACCCTGATGGCCCAACAGGCCCAATTCAAGCCTTATCCACTCCTGCAGCACGGAAGCGTTCAGCGTTTCAACGGGTGTCCCAACAGTGGGGACACGCAAGCTCTGGGTCTGTTAATAGAAGTTAGGCTGTTCGCGGTGAACGTGCTAACACCCGACAGGCAAAAGCTCTCTCCTGAGCGGCGCCGCCAACTTCCTCTGTGGTCAAAGATGCCCCCAGCTTCCGTTGGAGTGTTAAGTCTGTTTTCCCCGCACAGGGGAGGGGAATTGATAGTCAGGCTCCCAACCGGATCCCAGCGATGGTGCGGTGTCCTCCGAAGTACTTGGGGTTGGTAAGGGTCAGATCTTGATGCACAGGCTCGACCTGCAGGTCGCAGCTTCTAATTTCCCAGGCAACGGCCAAAACATTTGGCAAAACTCAGTACCGCAACCCCTCCTAGCATACCGGGTAGACCAGCAGCGGCCTGTGCAGGTAAGAGCGGTGAGGCCGGGTGGGGCGGAGTTAGAAGGACGATAAGAGCGAAAAATTAAATAAATAATTTATTTTCCCTTGTTATAGTCTGTCAAATCCCCCCCCCCCCCCCCCCCCCACCTGGCCCACCGCTCTTACCTGTACTGGCCGCGGCTGGAGGAGACACTGGTATTTGCAGGCAAAGCTCAAACTCCACCGGTGCAGTGACCCACACCATGGTGGCCCCTCCTGGCACACGGGGTCACTGTTAAGGCATACATGAGACTTGGCATGCTTGTTGGCACAATCACTTCAGTGGTGCCCTCTGGCATATGGGGTCACCGCAACGAGGCGGTACGGGCTTGGCCCTCCCTGCACGGTCCTCGATAGGTGGCTCAGTCCACCACAGCCCTCACCTGGCATACGGGAGTCACCAAATCACTCTTGCACAGGGCAGCAAACCAGTCGGTGCACAGCCGTCTCCTCACATCTCACTCAACAAGCCCTCTCAAAAGTGCCCCCCACTGGACCTCGCTCCCTCCTATGCTCTCCTCTTCCTCACAGCGTACACTGTTCTTAACAAGCAGGCAGGTGTTGGTGCTTCAGGCTGTAGGGCAGGTGGCCTTGGTTTCCCTAGGAGATATCCTCTCACCCAGCAGGAAGAGTAGCAGGCTTTGGCCCCCAGTCCCAGTTGAAGGCAGAATTCTTACACTGCTTCCCCTTCTCACACAGCCCATCTAGCTGCTTGGCAGAGGACACATTTTGGGGTCGCAAGTTCACCTTCTTATAGTCAATTTTCAGACACCAAAGTGGTTTAGGGTCTGGGTCTTTGAAGGTTTATGTTGGGATTCTGATTCTTACGAAGTGTGCACTCTTCTTTCCCTTTCCTCATAAGAGGCAGTCTGTTACAGCAAGAAAGACGCCGAAGTTGATAGACCCACAGCACCGACCATGGGAGTGACTAGAGTTCACACCTGGATGTCCGCCACAGTGAAATGTGCATCAAAAGGCTAATCCTGGGCTCCGAACCCTACTTTTTAAGAATCCCTTATCAGCCCCATCTTTCTTGAGATGTGTCCAGGCCCCTTCCTCGGGATCTGTCACTGAATCAAAGAGCACCCTTGTGAAGTGTGCAGGTGGAGTGTCTCTCTCTCCCTTCTTCCAGTGTGTCCTACCCAGCCCACAGGAATGCATCAATCCACAAATCTTCCAGGGGGGAAATCCTCTGCTCCTCATGTCACCACCAGGCAGGCCTGGGCTTCCCAAAAAGGAACCCAGGGTCCTCCATGTAATGTACCATTGTAGGCACACTTGCACTCAGTGTACTTAAACAGCACACATACCGTCCAGTACTGTCACCTCCATGTATTGTGCCACCCTAGGCGCACATACATCCAGCACACACCCTCACTCTGTGTCAACTTGTTCAGTACTGTATCCTTTCTGTATTGTGCCATGGTGTGATATTTAGAAACACACACACACTTTCATCATACACACTCACCATGCGCGCACTGCACAACACCTCACCCTTCTTGTAATGTACTTCTCGCAAGCAGTAATACACCCAGCACTTGGTTTCATTGCCCACCGACTGCACAGCACTTAATCTGTAATGTGTTGTTTGCAGGCATACATACACTCAGTGCATGCACTAACCATGCTTGCTCTGCACAGCACTGCTCTCTTCCTGTACTAGACCATCCCCAGGCACACGTACCTTCTGCGCAGTCACTATTCCTGCACTGCGCAGCACTCTTCATTTAACTCATGTAGGCCAAGGTGAGTGAAGTACACAGCAGCAGAACGTATAAAAAGGTGATTGAGCCTGTAGGCCTCACTTCAGTGACGCAGGGTATAAAGGACCTGTTCACTCCTGCTGATCACTGCACAGTATGCTGCCACCACTACGCTTGTACTGCTAACTCTTGGAGAAGGCGGCAACCTTCAACCACTATGAGGGTAGCACTGTGGGAGCCCCTCCCGGTCCAACAAGATCACAGTACGTGAGACAGGCCAATGTCATGACGCACATGCATGATTCATATTTCCCTTTGACAAAAAAAATCTTCATTTGCGATCCAGACAACAGTGCAGAGGGGCACTCAGGGCAGGGGTACATGTCCATCACCATGCAGAGGACGTTCATGTCCCAGCAGTGAGGTTAACTGAAGTGGTGTAATTGAGACATTTTGTTAGCACCAAACTGTTGAAAAACAGATTAGGAGCATCTGGTATTCTTAAGTACATTACGAATTTGGAATGAATTATTCTAAAATGTAAAGAGAAAACAGGGAATTTAATGCACACAAATGAATACGTTGCTAGTTAATACGAGTTCTTTGAAGAAACCATGTCATAAATGAGTGAAATTACAATTTCCTGTCTTGTGACCCCACGAAAGCCATTGTAACTTGGTCAATCATTCAGCTTTTAAATGTGACAAAAATGGATAACCAACACATCAGCGGTTTGCGTGTAATAGCCCCGTACACTTACTAAGCATCTTTGCGTTAGAATGCACCCTTCTTTGGTCTGCACAGCCAAAGGCGAAATACACCCACTTCAGCCATTAGCTTGTTAGTGAGCCTCATTTAGTCACTGCTTAAAAAGTGTCACTCACTTTTGAAAGAGCAGACTTTAGCTCCTGCAGACTTCTTGTTTTCAGCTTACATTTTTTTTAAAAAAGCGCAAATGTTGCATTGTCTGTAGACACAAAGAGAGCAACACTGATACTTCTCTATGTAAATTGCTGTTGCCGCGCTGTGATTGGCTAGTTATTCTTCTCAGTAATTCAGCCATCTTGGAAAGGTGCATTTCCCTAAATACTGCATTATCAGCCATTCTAAGAAAAGGAAACTTAGATACTTTTACAAACTAAGTGTCTAAGGGTCCCACACTTCACAAGTATTTGTTATGATACTGTTAAAGGATTACCATAATGGTTTGTGGAGTTCAGTCCAAGGGCAGCCCTGCCATCTGCCACATGTGCATTTAGAAATGTCCTAGCATCACCACAAATTCCAAGTATCATCACAAAAATCAGCTTCGCTCAGCTGATGGGGAAATCTTTAAGAATTGTACCCTGGTCTTGCCTCTGAGACTGTGCCAAATCTCCTGCTGGTCTGTGACAAATCTGGGAAAGGATATTACAAATTCTAATAGGATGATGTCCAAAGCTCAATGAATGGTGGACATTTGTTTTTGTCCTTACATCCTTTGTATTGTTTGATTAATTTGACTTGTAGTCTTTCTATCAGGATTCTTACGTGCTTATGATTTCGAACCAGCCTTTACATGCAGCTGCTCAGTTAGCTCAGTTGTATGTAATTCATGTCTCATGATGGTGTGCTGAGACCCACGACTCTGAGGCAGGCTAGAGTGCAAGCCTCCATCCTGGCCCGGTAAGGCACTTGCCAAAGTTACAGGAGTGATCAATAGAGCTAGGAGCCGCAGGACTGCGGAGAGAAGTGCAGAGAAGGGAGATGTATTGAGACAAAATCTCTTGATGGTCCCCATCAGATGGATCATTGGCTCTAAAATAGGACACTCGTTGACTTGTAACCAGGAGTGAAAAGCTTTGTAAAAAAAAAGACAACCATTGACACCAAAATACAGCATGCTGTGATCCCTTACATTCTCCTGTAGGCTAATGGGTGTAATCTACCATCAACATGTACAATAAAACCAGTGTACACATTTGCATTTGGTAGCAAGAAATAGATGCACACTTCATGAAAAACTTGACTTCATTTTTTTCCCCTCCAGTCTGTCAATATATTTAATTAATTTCAATGAATATTTGATCATATTATTTCAGCAGCATAGCATTCCCCTCGTGCAATATGTAATTGTATCACATCTTCGTCACTCCAAGTACCAGTCCAAATCAAGACTGTGCTTAAAGGAGATGAAAAATTAGGAGGCCTCTGAAAGAGGCATGGCCCAAGAAGTGTATCCTGGACACCTGCACAAGAGGCACTGTCAGTGTACCCAAGGGCATGACCTGATAACTGTGAAATAGAATCTTGTGCTTGAAAAATTCATAAAGAGCCCTTTACTGGACAAACAGTAAACAAAATCCGCAAGTGACAAGATAATTGAAACAGTTTATATTGCAACATTATTCTGATAGATACTTCTAACCACAGACTCCTCATCTTAGAATAACTCTGAGGTGCCTTACTGGATCCAGAAATTCTTTCATAACAGTACTTTTTGTGCTACACTAGATGGCACCATGCAGCTATGCATTCGCTGTACATGGCACTCCTTGTGACTGGGTTAGCCCAGATTCTCTCTGCTCTGGATCCGGGTGACTGGATGATGTCCTTGGACTTGCAGAACTCGTATTTTTATGTACCAGTACTGCAGACCCATGAGCGACCGATACCTGCTACGGCCCCTGTCCACTAGTAACCTGTTATGAAGGGGTGTATTACAGGTATGACACACATTTCTCCTCATGCTTTTGTGAAGCCACAGTGGGACATTAACTTAGTCTTTACATTTCTTATGTGGATGCCCTTCGAACCGATGCACAGCTGCTCGCTGTGGGTCCTGACCTTGAAGAATGCCTTCCTTATTGTAATTATGTTAGCTCATTGTGTGAATGAACTACAGACATTTTCACTGCAACCACCCTACACCGCTTGTTTCCTGGTCAAATTGGTGCTGAGAACATTGGTAGCCTTCTTACTAAAAGTTGTATGTAACTCCCTCCCGCATTTGCCAATCCATCGCTCTAGCAGCATTCTTTGCTCTCTCTCACCTCTCGTAAGAATGAGCTGAGGCTCCCTCAGTATGACCGCAGTCATATTTTAATCTATCCCATTGATCATGCAAAGGACTATCAAGTGGACGATCAGCTTTTTATTGGGTTCTCTGGTGCGAAGTAAGGGAAGGCAGTGCATAAGATGACTTGTTGAGGTGGCTAGTCCTCTGCATTAAGATTTGCTATGCACTGGCTAAGATACAGCCTTAAACAGGTCTGATAGCTCATTCCACTTGTGTTAAGGCTGCTTCCATTGCGTTGGCACTGCGAGTGCCGGTATTTGACATCTGCCAGACTGAGACATGGGTGTGTCTGCATACATTCAAGAAGCACTACTGCCTTGGAAGCCAGATCGGTAGGAAGGACATTTTGGCTGCTTGGTACTACAAAACATTTTGGTCAGAGCCCACTCCACAGACCTTCCATCTTGACGAGCCGCTGCTTTGGTATCTATTCAATGGTGTGGAATCTGCCGTTGGAAGTGCCCATCAGAAAAAGTAAGTTGCTTACCTATCTGGTGTATACCTTATCTAAGCCCTTATCTATCCTCACTGCCTCCCACCTCCCGTTTCTTGAGAAATTGCCTCTTTTTAACATCTAAAGAGGTCCCAAGTTAGTATTCAGTACACTGTTGCCAACTATTTTTCACACTCCGCTTTTGAGGTCGCAGAAAGGGTAAAGATAAGAAACTGGCATCCGTGCCTGGGGTGGTCCTTGTATGAGGCTCTACTCTGTAGTTTCTGAGGCAGTGTGCTGCTAACGCAGAGCTTTACCATACCACCGAGCTTCGCGCAGGAGCACTGCTAGAAACAAATCCCAGATCCAGTCTGGCTCCTGGAAGATATTCTAAAGTGAGGAATCTGGAGTTTGATAGAGTATCCGCCAGAAAGAGTGTTACCAAAGGTAAGTGATCTGTTTTCCTGGAATATAAAATAGGACACTTCCTAAAGTAAATTGTAAATTAAACCGAGTATTCGGTTAGAATGAAATAGTATCTTATGCTTAGGGACACCACTGTTAATCAACAATTTCCATCTTCCTACTGCGTTCTAGTGTCACAAAGCGGACTTCTCGGGACATTGCGTATGAACTCCTGCATGTGACAGGCACAGTGTTGGCCCACTTAGTGCACTAAATAACACTTCAAAACTCCTTCACTTCACTAATGAGGTACATCACTATGGTTTCATTTGACTTTCAAGTTTATTTTTTTTAGTAGCTTTCAACCAAGAGCACGTCATCAAAATGATCAATTGCTTGATCAATGGCACTCAACGCCGTAGAGGGAAGAAGGTTCAAGGATCCCCAATCGTTTGACTGTTAATTTGGAGTGACAGGGATCTTACATAATTACATGTTGCCAAATATGGGCTGGCATGCTTCTGAAGAAACATGATTCAGACATTCGTTAAAATAAAATGCAATATTTCGGCACAATGTAGAGATAAATGTAATGTATTTTTTTTTTTAGAAAGTGGAGCTCTTTCTTGCTTTCAAATTGGGTGTGGGTGGAACTTGCGATGTTTAACTCCGTGGAATTTGCGGAGTTACATAAAAACTCAGCGAGATTCCACAGAGTTCGGCCAACGGGCAGGAATGTGACGCTGCAATTTGGCGCCAGTACTTCGCACAGCTTTGAAAATCTGCACCACACGCAGGAGTGTACTGCCATTCGAGTTGATTTTGCGGCTGTTCAAGTAGAAAATCTACTTGAGCAGCAGCAAATCTACTCAAGACGCAGCCCTCTCGCGTGACTGCCCGCATTAGAAAATGGTGCTGGAGGACGCTAAATCTCGCGTGCATTTCTGGAGCCGCGCAAGAAGAAATTCCACCGTGTGGAGCTTGGTGGAATTTGGCCAGAACTCTCTGTTACAAAAGTAACTCGGAGCCACCAAATTCCGCCAAATCCGCCCACCCCTAGTTCAAGTGACAAAGTGTACACTGACATTTTTAAGCACATCCATAGTGAGAATACTGACATGCTATACATAATAAGAACATAGATCTTGTAAATTACCAGATACTTCATTTTCTTCTTGCATGATGTTGGTCACAAACCCAGCAGCATATACATGCCAGATTATGTATGTACCTAAAATATGACTGAAATGTGTAAATGTGCAGTAATTGTCTCGATTGATGCTAGGAGCAGCCAGCGTTTAAGTTTTAAATGTTAAAAAAAATGCCATTGCCCGAAACGTTTACTGTCTGTTGGCGCCAGGCCCTTCCCGTCCAACCCCGGGCAGTGTGAACATAAACATACACCTGACAGAAGGTACTGGAGCGCGGTGCTTCCTGTCTCGCAGCCTACTACCGCCGGTGTAGTGCAAGCTCGGCTTCAGGCCGCGTGTACGTGTCACAGCCTCGCTTTGAGGCCAAGCACAGGTCAGACCACGGGAGCTTCCGTAGCGCGCGCCACGCTGTCCACGGGAAGTGGGCCTGGCTTCTGACTGAACTGTACAGACCAGGGGTACTCATAGTACGGGCCGCCAGCGGCCCGGCAAGCCTTCCCTGGCGGCCCGCGGACCTTGCAGACATCGTACCTGTGCACCGCCGGTTGCAGCAGCGCGGAGCTGTGAGGCCGGGCGATTCTTTTAAAAGCCAAGTCACTTGTTAATGAGGCTTTTTTGTATTTCACCTCTTCTTAGCGCCCCTGCATCTCCCCTCTGAATGAGTGGAGATGCAGGGGCGCTAAGAAGAGATGAAATACAACAAAGCCTCATTAACAAGTGACTTGGCCTTTAAAAGAGCTGTGAAGTACTTGGGTGCGGCGGCTGTTTGTGTTCCAGGGAAGCGCCGGGTGAGGTGACGGGCAGGGGGGGGGGCGGGGGGGGGGCAGCAGCTAGTGAGAGCAGCAGGTGAGTTTAAAGCGGGAGGGAGAGAGGGAAGACAGAGCAGGAAACAGCGTGGGAGAGACAGCGTGAGAGAGACAGACAAGTTGGGAGACGGAGGGAGGGGGACAGAGGGAGAACAGATGGAGAGGGAGGGAGACAAACTGATTGAGAGAGAGGGAGAGAGATAGAGGGAGAGAGAGGGAAGGAGAGAGAGGGAGAGAGATAGAGAGAGGGAGGGAGGGAGGGAGGGAGACAGAGGGAAGGAGAGAGAGGGAGAGAGATAGAGAGAGGGAGGGAGGGAGACAGGGAAGGAGAGAGAGAGAGAGGGAGAGAGATAGAGAGAAGGAGGGAGACAGAGGGAAGGAGAGAGAGGGAGAGAGATAGAGAGAGGGAGGGAGACAGAGGGAAGGAGAGAGAGGGAGAGAGATAGAGGGAGGGAGGGAGACAGAGGGAAGGAGAGAGAGGGAGAGAGATAGAGAGAGGGAGGGAGGGAGACAGAGGGAAGGAGAGAGACAGAGGGAGGGAGACAGAGGGAGGGAGACAGAGGGAAGGAGAGAGACAGAGGGAGGGAGACAGAGGGAGGGAGACAGAGGGAAGGAGAGAGAGGGAGGGAGACAGAGGGAAGGAGAGAGACGGAGGGAGGGAGACAGAGGGAGGGAGACAGAGGGAAGGAGAGAGAGGGAGGGAGACAGAGGGAAGGAGAGAGAGGGAGACAGAGGGAGGGAGATAGAGGGGAGGGAGACAGAGGGAGGGAGACAGAGGGAAGGAGAGAGAGAGAGAGGGAAGGAGAGAGAGGGAGAGGGAAGGAGAGAGAGGGAAGGAGAGGGAAGGAGAGGGAGGGAGACAGAGGGAAGGAGAGAGAGGGAGAGGGAAGGAGAGAGAGGGAGAGGGAAGGAGAGAGAGGGAAGGAGAGGGAGGGAGACAGAGGGAAGGAGAGAGAGGGAGAGGGAAGGAGAGAGAGGGAGAGGGAAGGAGAGAGAGGGAGAGGGAAGGAGAGAGACAGAGGGAAGGAGAGAGGGGGGGGAGACACAGAGGGGGGGAGACACAGAGGGGGGGAGACACAGAGGGGGGAGACACAGAGGGGGGGAGACACAGAGGGGGAGACACAGAGGGGGAGAGATAGAGGGGGAGAGATAGAGGGAGACGGAAGGAGAGGGAGGGAGAGGGGGGAGACGGAGGAGGGAGGGAGACGGAGGGAGATGGAGGAAGGAGGGAGACGGAGGAGGGAGGGAGACGGAGGAAGGAGGGAGACGGAGGAAGGAGGGAGACGGAGGAAGGAGGGAGGGAGATGGAGAGATGTGTATGCCGGGTCCGGTGGCTCAGTGGACGAAGGCGTCCGCTGCAGGGACCTATGTTCCACCTCATGGTCGCAGTTTTTTTTTGTTGCTCTAGCCCCGCCCCCTCCCCCAATGACCCCGCCCCCAAGGTGTGGCCCTCGGCCACTAACCGCACTGTAAATTTGGCCCCCAAGAGAAAGTTTGTGAGTACCCCTGGTACAGACCGAATCTGTGAGAGGCAAAGATTGTGCGAGAGTCCTGGACCCTTTGGAAACGTGCAGCTGGCATCCGCCGCAACCATTGGAACTCATGAAACTGCATCAACAAACAGGAAATATTGTGCAGTTCTCCACCGCCACTTAAGCCTAGTGCTGACAGTTATGCATACTCCGTATTGACACCTTATAGCCAGTCCTGACTTTGTAACCAGCTGACCCTATTTCCCACATTAAGAAGAGCAACGAAACTTCACTAAATGCAATTTGTTCATCTTTTGACTTGAAAAGCGTTACTGGTTGAATGTGTTGCACAAGGTGGGGGCACCTGGCAGCTAAAAAGCAGGCAAGCACAGCAGTCTGTGGAGACTGCTCTGAGGTGAAAAGGAAAAGGTGCGTACATGGGTATGCCTTGTTCAGCTACAAACGCAGCTAAAGCCGGCTGCCCACTGCCTTGCTTAACTCTGGCACTAAAGTGTCAGGAGCTGCGTGGAACCTCTGACAACAGCAGCGAGGGCAGGTGGTGCCCATGCCGGCCAGGAGTGTGTTCCGCATTGCCACAGTATGCGCCATTCTTCTTTAAGAAGACGGGTACATTGGTGCTTATAACATGTGACACTTAGCAGAGAGCTCAGTAGCATGTATGTTTGAAGAGACTGTGGTAATGAAAATGTTTTTGACATCCCCAGTCTTTTTAAGGTTACATACAAACTGGCCCTCTGCCAGGAATGAAGCCCAGTTGCCACTTGGTCGGGTATGTTTGGGCACCATTTCTATTAAGCTTTTCTAACAAAGAGTTCTGGGATTCTGGATCTAGCACTATTGTTTTTTACGTGCATATATCCTCAAAAATCACTGTACGTAAAGTACTAATAACCATGGATTCCAAATTGTCTCAGCGAATGATTAACTGCATTGTTTGTACACAAAATAGATAATTGTCTTGTGCACTGCCACTACTGCATTATAACCTCTGCAGTTAAGCATATGATGACACTTCAGTACACACCAAACACCCATGATACATCACTCTCCCGTCCCCTAAAGACACACCAAAGCCCTAAGTGACACAAAACAGCGCACCAGTCCCACATGCCACAATGCTCCACGATAGGTTAAGAGCTAATACCCTCCATATCACACCAAACCTCTCTTAGCCATGCCGCACTGTATAGCAACTCGCCCTGGCAAAAAAGCCATTAAAACACACACAAATAAAACACTTCATGTTCTCAGATCACACTCCACAGCAAGATACCTCTCCCGTCACACCTGCTCACTGCACGCTTCCCTCTCTTTCTCCCCTTCATCCATGCATACAAACTCACAGCTACCGGACACTCTTTCAGATTTAAACAACCGTAGGTAAAGCCAATTGGTGTTGTTTTTGCTGTAAAAAGTGTGCGTAACAGATTTATCTGTGTGTTTTCTCTAGCTATCCTCGAAAGAAAATCCCATAATGAAGCAAAATCTTGGGCTACCATAATGTGGACGCTGGGCGTTGTGACCCCATGCGGGACAGACTGCTTAGGCAGAGTTAACTGCACCCTTAAAGAGTGTTCTTAGTCAGCAAATACAGTTAACTTTGTAAGTCGTGAACTTTAAAAGCATACAAGCAGAGACGTTTTATTGCATGGGCAAAGTGGGCTCTGGCCCAGGGCCCCAGCCTTTCAGGGGGCCCCCTGACAGTCAGCTCCATTCTCCAGAGTTTTGCCCTAATGACCTTGAATATTTCCTAAACAGTTTGTTTTAAATTCTGTTTTCCTTTCATTTATTTCTTATGTACCTGATGTGTGAGAGTCTAGTACAGCCATTTTGCAGAGAAATTTTGTGTTTATGTTTCATGCAATATACATAAAAACGTTTATTTTAGATCAAAACAAGGCCTAACATATAAGAAATGGGAGGGCGTCACAGAGATTATTTGCAGTAATATTGGTGAGCTGCTGCTGTGTTACAATATTGAAAACACACATAACTATCCCTGAATATTAGATGTAAACACATTCAGGGCCTTATTTATGAGAAGTGATGCATCGCTGTGTGAAAACAGGGATGCGTCACTTCTTAGTGCGCCCTCGTTGCGACTTAATGGATGTGTCATATTTACTGTATGACGCATCATGTCGCAAGGAGTTACAGATATGTCAGTATTTCTGACGAATCTGTATGCGCAAAAGTGATGCATTGCTGGGGTGTGTCTGAAAATAGACGCAACTCCAGTAATGTGTCCTTTCACATGGGGCAAGCCCCATGTGAAAGGGCCTGCATCAGTCTTATGCCTGCTGTGTGGCAGGTGTAAGATATTGACGCAATGGCGTCCTAGAAGTGGCGCACTGAGTTCTCATAGTTTTCAATGCGCCACTTCTACGAGGCATTTTGCGGGGCAACACCCACCCTGCATACATTATGCCTGGTGCAGGTATAATGCAGTGCAGGGGTTTACAAAGTGAAGCATCTGCCTAGATGCGTCACTTTGTAAATAGGGCGTAACATTGCACATAATTTATGCTGCCGGTGCGTCACAAAAAGTGACGCACCAGCGACATAAAAGTGAAGCAAAGCCTCATAAATAAGGTGCTTAGAATTTGGACGAGTGTTCCTTTGCACTGTCAGGGACCTAATGAAATGAAATTGTGTATTTAATAAAGCGCACAGCTACTCAGATTATAGTGTCCTGGCACATGACAGTGGGAGGAAAACATGCGTAAAAGACCCATCAGTTATCAAAAAGCCAGGTTTTTAAGTTCTTTCATGAAAGAGAGTAGGTCTGTGGTTAGTCTCAGAGACTCAGGAAGGCTATTCCACAATTTTGGGCCTAGAAAGCCGTGGGATCTGCCTCCAATGCGGGCACTGCATATTTTAGGCATGATGGCCAGGTTGGCATTGGAAGAATTTAGGGGTCTAGCTGTTGTGTAGCGATTAACGTGCTTATTTATGTAGCCGGCTCCTAAGCCATGGAAAGCTTTAAAGAAGATGATCATCGTTTTGAAGCCGATCCGTTCTTTTATGCGGAGAGACTTAAGAATAGGAGTCATACTAGATCTGGGTTTAGGTCTCAGGATGGCTCTGGCCGCCGCGTATTGTACCACTTGTAGGCGCTGGATAAGGGATTTGGGAAGACAGAGGTACAAGCTGTTGACATAGTCAAGCTTTGATGTCACCAGAGTCTGCACCACGATCTTTCTGCTCTCAAGCGGTAACAGTGGCAGGAGTTTTTTTTTAGCATCCAGAGTATGCCAAAGCAAGTGCCATTTAGATTTTGAATTTGAAAGCACATGGAGAGTGTCTTGTCTATGACAATTTCTACGTTTTTGACTTTCTGATTTTCAGCGTGCGGGTGCGGCAGATCTTTTGGCCACCAAGCGCTCCAGTCAGGCGTTTATGGATTACCAAAGAAAACAACTTCAGTTTTGTCAGGATTGCACTTCAGCTGATTGATTTTAAGCCAGTTAAAAACCTTTGTGAGGCAAGACCTAATCATTGCCCCGTCAAAGTCGGTTCCTTTTTCACACGTAAAAATCAGCTGAGTGTCATCAGCATAGGAAACAATTTTGGCGCCCTCTTCCTCTACCAGAAATGCAAGGGGGATAGATATATATTAAAAAGGGTAGGACTGAGAATGGAGCCCTGAGGGACACCTACATTCATGGCCGAAACTGGGGATGAGAAAGGGGGGAGCCAGATGTCCTGAGATCTATTTGCCAAGAAGGATGACATCCATGTTAAGGCGGTCCCCCCCCAGACCGATGTTAGCAAGTCTCTCCAGGAGCCTCTCTTGTGGGACCATATCGAAGGCCGCCGACGTATCGAGCAATATCAGAACAGTCTTGCCTCCCTGGTCCAGCTTACCCTTGAGAAATTCAGTCACTTCCAGCAGAGCGGACTCCATACTGTAGTTAGCCCTAAAACCGGATTGGGACTCATGAAGGAGCTTCCCATCTTCAATGTGTTTTTGGAGGGCCTTGTTTACATGCTTCTCTAGTACACTGGAGAGGGTCGGAAGAAGGGAGATTGGCCTGTAGTTGGCAGGGTCCGTCGGTTTGGCGTTGGCCTTTTTTATCAGTTGAAGAATCTTAGCATTCTTCCATAATTTCTGCATGTTGCCTGAGGAGAGAGAAGCATTAAAGAGCTGGTTTACTGTGGGGTTTATGGTGGGAGCTAATAGGTTCAAGATATTCCCTGGACATGGGTCAGTAGGAGAGCCAGACTTAATGCTTTGGAGAGGGGTCAGTGACTCTTCAAGCTGAAACTCAGGGAAAGCTAGTAAAGATGGAGGATCCAAGAGGTGAAATTTGCTATTAGAACTAAGGTAGAAGGTCAGTTCTTCCTCTGAGATGTTAGTGAAGGCTTGTTGGATCACGGAGATCTTTTTGTGGAAGAATTCAACTATTTACTTAGACCATTCTTCAGTGCATGGCCCTTCCTTTGTGCCGGCTCTCAGGGCAGTAAAGGATTTAACTATGCTAAAGATTTCCTTACTCTTATTTTGGGCATTTTCTATCTTGGTTTGAAAGAGGTTTTTCTTGGCTGCCTTCACGAGAATGTAATGAGCTTTTAAGGTGTCTTTATACACCTTCCTGTCCTCAGGTAGATAGGATTTACGCCATTTCCGTTCAATTGTTCCACAATTTCTGTTGCGAGATCTAAGGGAATCGTTAAACCATGGAGCTGGCGGGGCTGACCTCTTTGAGGAGCAGCAAACAACCAGTACCACTGCATCAATGTTGGTTCGGAGCCATGAATCTATTGAGAGGGCGTCCGAGTCGGGGCAGCCAGACAGCTCTGGTGAGGAACGACCGAGTGCGTCTGCTAACATCGGGATGAATATTTTATGGAACGTCCTGTAATTAGAGACCCTCTGCCCTGTGTTAGCTCAAGGGGCTGTGGCAGAGTTGGGAATGACGAATTTTAATAGGAGGTGGTCAGACCAGGTAATGGGAAGAGGTAGGCTTACTGATATGTTAAAGTTGTGAACGATTTGGTCTAGGGTATGGCCCTTCTCATGGGTGGCCAGAGAAACAGATGGAAACGTGTTGCAGGCCTGCAGCACCTCCAACAAGGAAATTGTTTGAGGGTCTTTTCCATTGTCCATATGTATATTGAAATATCCCAGAATGAGGCAGTTGTTGTATTTTAAGGCCAGGGAGGTGGTGGCTGTATTAAGCGTAGTAATAACATTTCCAATAGCACTGGGAGGTCTGTAAATCAGAAATCCAGCTATGCTATGATAGGGGGATAAGGTACAGCAGAAGCCTAAGCAGTCTAGTTTTTTATTGTAAATTATGGCAACACCTCCCTCCTTCCCATTCGATCGGTCCCTCCTAAAAATGTTATAACCCGTAGGGATGGCCGAGGTGATAGTAGGGTTGGAGTCTTCAGACAGCCAGGTCTCAGTGAGAAATAAAAGATCAGACTGTTAGTCTAAAAGTAGGCCATAAATGTATGGTTCATGCTTTTGTATAGAGCGACAATTTAAAAGGGTGGCCTTTAAGTCCTCTATTTTCTTATTGTTTTTACACTTATTGTTGCGTGGGAGGATATTGGGTGTGAGTTTCCTGGGCTGGAGGAGAGTCCAGTTGCACTTATTACTTCGAAAGTCTACCTCCAACCTCGGATCAGCGGCTGTACAGTGACATAATGGTAGCCGCCTAAGGCTAAGCAGTTTTTCCCTATTGCAATATAGTGGAAGAAACTCACCGGAGGGGAACTGGGCAGCACGGCCGGCGCCGAACGCCTCCGGGCGCAGACAGGCTTACCTTCGGCGCCAGCGGCGCGCCCGCTGTGCAAGTCCACTTAGCGCGTCCGTTTGCATCGGGAATATATAGGCTAATGCCTGTGATGCAAACTGGATCGCCAACGCAGCTGAGGAAGCGGAAACTGCATAGGCATAAGTGAGGAGCCCGATAGTAGCCCCAGCCGTCTGCACAATCGGCGTATAAGCCGCGGCGGACCAGGACTGGAGGAAAAGCGGGATGCGAATCGAAGCAGCTAAGGAGGTGTAGGCAAGCAGAATCAAGTAAAGTGCAAGTGCGCATAGGTAGGAGAAATTGTTAAAAAGCACAGAGTAATTCAGCCAGACATTTACAATTTAAAAAGTAATAAAAACCTAGTAGCAGGGCAGGAAACACTAAATCCTACAGCTATCAGCTGCGCGCATCCGTTTGCATCGGGAATATAAAGGCTGATGCCTATGATACAAACTGGATCGCTAGCACAGCTGAGGAAGTGGAAACTGCGTGGGCGGAAGTGAGTAGCCCGATAGTAGCCTCAGCCCTCCACACAATCGGCGTATCAACAGCAGCGGACCAGGACTGGAGGAAAACCGAAATGCGAATCAGAGCAGCTAAGGAGGTGTTGGCAAGCAAAATCAAGTAAAGTGCAAGGGCGCATAGGTAGGAGAAATTGTTAAAAAGCACAGAGTAATTCAGCCACACATATACAATTTAAAAAGTATTAAAAACGTAGTAGCAGGACAGGAAACCCTGAATCCTACACCTGTAAGCTGCACATGTCCATTTACATCGGGAATATATAGGCTAATGCCTATGATGCAAACTGGATCGCTAGCGCAGCTGAGGAAGCGGAAAATGCGTGGGAAACAGGGGCTCAAATTAGATCATAAATTCAAAGGTGTCCTGAACAGGGGCCCCCAAAATATGTTTGGCCCAGGGCCCCCCAAATCCTTAAGATGTCCCTGCATACAAGAGCAAAATATGACAGAGTGTATATACTTCTGTCAAAGGGCTAGATGTTTGTTGCATCTTTAAGACCGCCGATGTGATGCCCTTCTTTACTTTTAGAACAAAAGAAAGCTGTAAATGCCGCATGTGATTATAACGATGAAATTCAACAAATTCATTTGCATAGGCTATTATTGAATACACTGTCTTTTTGACAGGCTAACGCACTCAAACAGTGAACACTTCCCAAATAGAAAAACATAAACTAGCAAATGAATGTCAGCAAAGTAAAAATAAGCAGTGCATTCTCGCTCTGGTCTAGCTCCGAGACTACTCCATACCCCATCACCAAAACCTAGCAAAAATGCAAATGAGACAGTGTACCCACTCCCATAATGCCATGTCCTGGGCGAGCAGCCAATCCGAGCAATGGAAGCCATGCTGTTTGTTCCCTACATATGTTTTGTGCAGTTACCTTTAATCTAATATTTAAGAATAGCATATAGGATTTTCTGTATTAATGGTGTTTTGTTTTCCTGACCTACAAATCTATCCTTGTGTCTTACAGAAAGGGATTCATGAGTGGAACTTCAGCGCAGCCTCTATCCGAGGAGTAAGGCAAGTTTTCATCTGTATCCTTCTTTTTTTGCATGTTATGTATTCCTCGAATATCTGCCACATCGGTGGTGTTAGTGGATTGTGTGCATGCTGATCCCTGTCTTGAAGCCGGTAAGGTTTGTCAGGTTAGTAGACCCGGCAATAAGATTGTGGCTTACGGAGCAGATCCTCAAGGTGGTCCACATGAAGACTGTTCTTCAGAAAAGGCAGATTTGAGTAGCATCAGAAGTATCCATTTTGGATGGTAGTACATCAAGTGGTATAGAATAAAAAAAAAATGAATGTAATGAATCCATCCACAGAGAGAGCATATTCTTTATAAAGCACTAGCCATGGCTAAAACAATCATTGGCAAAGCCAATTTGTCTGAGTTTAATGTGCTAACACATGCAGTGTTTGCACCTTAAAGTGAGACACTAAAGAGGGAGCCAGCAGAAGCAGACAGAGAAGGTTATAATTGTATAGCAGTTCCTCATGCTTTTCAGGGCAAGCACTGTAGCGGAGATGGAAGGATGCAACCAAACAGTCAAGTTAAGTGTTCATCTTGTATCAAAAAGAAGGGGGAGTGAGAGGATATACTGGGTTCGCTTCCTCAACAAGTATTTCATTCACAAAAAGAGTCCTAGCTATGTCAAGTGGACCAACTCTCCACTGAAGAAAACCCTCACCCACCAGGGTTACCCATTGGTGGCATGCTTAACCATGGGGTCCATCCCGTTCCGCTACGAAAGCAGGTACATAATATACCCTTTTCCTATTTTCTTCCCTTTTTAACCATACTGACTAGAGGTCCGAATAAATAGGAGACACCTACTAGCCAGGTATTTTTAAATTACATTCCAGCGCAAAAGACCCCACTCCTTTTTAACACCTTCTTTATCATTGTACAAAATCAAAAAAGTGCTCCAGCGTAGTCCGTAGGTTGCAGCACACCCCGATCTGTAGTGGAACGGGATGGACCCGATGTTGAAGCATGCCACCAAGGGGTAACCCTGGTGGGTGAGGGTTTTACAAGAAAACTGTGTTTTCTTCAGTGGAGAGTTGGTCCGCTTCACATAGTTGGGTTTCTTTTTGTGAATGGAGTATTCATCTTGACTTAATGTTATTGTCTAAGTCAAGACATGATTGACAAAAGCTCCAGCCAATAGCTGAATTAGGCTTATGGAAATCTGTGGTTTAAAGGGGCGGACCAAAAGCCCACTCTGTGTATATTGGTGACAGTAGGTCTGTGTGACAGCTTTGCTATCAAAACCTAAAACTAAAAAGGAGTTTCAGGGTGCTTGAGTTGGATGAGATGGAGCCAAGATAACTTAACTGCTAATAAAAAATAAGTGTCACACGAGCAAACAAGATTTTGGCACTTAGAGTGGTACAAAGCCTGACCGTATCATGCAGGGAATAAGGCAGGGTCACAAACTTGTCTGTTTAAAAAAGAAGGGGAAAAAAATCTATTTTTAGCGGTGCCTAGTGTGGGAAGTGGGTGGGTAGATGTTTTTGATATAGAAACGTGAAACCAGCCAGGTTAAAATATTTAGCTCAAGCTAAGGAACTGGAGGCTCCACTTATGGAGCAAGAACTTAAATATGCATTTAAAGGATTGGCAAGAGGTGAAACACCAGACGGCGACAGAATGCCATCTGAATTTTATGAAATGTACCTGAAACTACTAGTTCCACACACCTGCTAGAAATATACCAAACTGATAAAGAACATGGATGGTCCGCCCCAAAACCAAAGAGGCAATATGGTGGCCATTCCCAAACCAGACTGCGACCTGCTAGATGCTGTGGCCTGACGACCTTTATCATTGATAATCTTGTATTGTAAGATACTAGGGACAGTACTAGCAAATCTCAATTTTTCACCCAACAGTAGCATCTGTCCCAATGTAAGGAAACTGTTCCGTATATTATCAAATGATTTACAAGCTTCAGCCTGTGACTAGGTCAAGACTCTCATCAAAGGGCTTTAGACCTTAAGCCTTGTTGAAGGTGCCACAAGATGATGTCCCTTTTAGACCCCCATCACATCTGTACAATGGGCAAGGGTCAGAAGATAACAACATGGCCTGTGACTTGCAGTCCATGCACCCAAAGTCTGTTAGAAAGCAAGAGGCCAAGATATTTTTGGCTAAGGCATGAAAGAAGACTCCCCAGCAGAGTACCTCTCCCAAAGTTAAGTCAACTTTCAGGGAACGTTCTCTTAAGAGATATTCCTTCAAAAAACACCAAAAGTAATCCAGGAAAGAGAAGGTGCCTTCTCTTTCGAATAAAGCGTTCCTAACAGATTTAGAGTTGTGTGTATTTCCAAAACGCTGAACTCTTCCTCACTACCCTAAACTGCCTAAAAAGATGTGACTGGAGTTTTCCAGCCCTGCAGCCTCACAGGTCGAGGCATTCTGGCTAGTAATGGTGGATCTTAACGGGATAGCTCTGCAACCGCCTGGACTCCCCAAGGGGGTCGGGGTTTCAATCTAGCAGACTTAGCAACTCCTGCAGCTCTGAACCTGAGATCTGAAGACAATACCCCGCCACGAGTTTTGGCACCAGGACCTATGGTAAAATTGACACTGAGAAGTGCACTTTCCTCTATTCACTGAGCTTTCTTTCTGTGCCAATTTCAAAGCTATTGACAACAAGCATGAAGCAGACTCCATCACCAGCCAATGAGTCAGTAACTGAGAGAATCATCTGTTTGGCAAAGGAAAATGTTAAAGCTAGTTTTAAGAATCAGCCCTATTGTGAGCACCTGCTGATGCCCCAAAGTTTCTGCTTTGGATATTCTGCTTAGAGAGTTATAGTTCTAATTCGGATGTATTGGCTTTCGAGGATAATGGCTATAGTTGCACAAAGGATGGTGACTCTGAGATGGATTACAACTTGCCAGCTTACAATACTAATGCCAGCATCTGTTTGGACTTACCTTTACCAGCAGGGGACACATCATTCTTCTCTGGCCCTGCTTTGGAGCAGATGTTATCTTTTACAGCAGTTTTTCCGAAGTCAGAGAAGGCCTTGGAAATGATTTTGCCTTCTGCCGAAGTCAAACTTCCTGACAGAAATCTTCCAAAGCTGTACAACTGCTACAGAGCCCTTCTTTCTTTTCTACGAGGCTGTCTTAAAACATGTTGTTCTGTCTTAAAACACGTGTTTCTTAAAGCATGTGTTTCTGGGTTCAGCAGTCCACAGATAGCGCATCAGACTCCATAGGTCAGCTCTGTGTAACCAGCAGGTTTTTTTTTCATCCATCCCTAGAGAGACTGGATTTTTGCGAGACATTAAGGCTACGTTCGTGGACATGCCCTTTGATGGTGAGTGGCTCTTAGGAGAATAGGCCAACTCCTCCTTGGGACATTTCAAGAACAGCAGGGCTTCGGCTCATGCCGTGGACCTGACCTTCCCTGCAAGTAAATTTTCACCAGCAGTATCAAAAGGTTTGTGGGTATGCTAGGTCTGTGCATTCCTGATGCCATTAGCTGTCTCGGCTCGTCCAATCACAATAGCAACTACATTGCTCCTTTAAAGGCGTGGCACGTCCACTAGGTGTCATCAGTAGCAGCAGATCCAGTCCCGCCATCCTCTGTTGGATCTGCCACCTCCAACCCCTCTGACTTCTCCAGCTCACTACAACTTTTGGTGGGTGTAGGGTCTCCCACTGCTTCATTCATGGGAGGTGCTCTTGCTAGACTACTGGATGGTACAGATGGTCCACTGTGGCTATGCCATTCCCTTCCTATCCTCCTGCCCCAGACCACTCCTTTCCTTCAGCACATGCTTGCAGACTCCTGCCTTACTGGACAAAAGATCCATACAAGTGGTGCTTCCGGAAGAGAGGGGGATGGGATTTTATGCCGCTTACTTCTTGGTCCCTGAAAAGGGTGGAGACATGAGGATCCTAGATCTTTGCCTTCTGAATCTGCATCTCAATCTGAATCTGCATCTCAGCAGGAAAAATTTAAAATGCTCTCCCTGGCCACGTTGACTTTGAACATTGGAGATTGGTTTATGTCCCTGGACCTTTAGGATGCCTATTTTTATCTTTTGATTCTCTCCATTCACAGATGTTACTTGAGGTTCCTGCTGTAGTCACAACATTGCAGCACTTTCAGTTTACAGTCCTCCCATTCGGACTGACTACAGCCCACATGTCTTTGCGAAGGTTCCGGCTGTCATGGTGACTTCGCTGCAGAGGTTGGGAGTCCATGTATTCCCATATTTGGATGACTGGCTGGTGAAGGTGGACTCCTTGATGCTGCTCCATGAGCATCTACAGTGAATGATGGCTCTGTTTTATTATCCGAGTTTTATTCTCAACTCCCAAAAGTCTCGTCTCATTCCCATGCAGGGCTGAGCTTTATTGGGGTAGTGCTCGAGACAACCCTTATGAAGGCCTTTCCTCCTCTTCAGAGTGTATTCAGCCAATAATTCAAATGTGTCCGAGTCATACTCCCGTCCCAGTCTGACTGGTCTTATGCATGCTTGGCCTCATGGCTTTGTGCAGCCTGTTGGATTTGCATGCAAGGTGGTGGATGAGAGCCCACCAGCGGTGTCTGAGGCAACAGTGGCTGCAGCACCAAGGAAGTGTCTTGGCTCAGGTGCTGGTCTGGCTTTCTGGATTTTGCAGCAGCCCTATGATGAAGCATGCCATAACACGTTGTGGGTGAGGGCAGTTTTTACAAAGTGAAGGTGCTCCTGATACATTGTTGTATGAATTGCAACTTGACAAAAAAATTACGACTTGAGGTTACCTTTCTTTTGTGTGTATGTACTGTTAAAGGGATACCTGACAGCACTGTTATAAGTTTGCTTTATTTGTTTCCTCCCAATCTGTCTAATTGCTCCTCAGTAGCGGTTGAATCTTACACTGACTTTATGCATCTCCATTCGAGCTGATGCAGTTACCCAGTTCCATTTCTTGCTCTATAAACAGTACTTTTTATTGGAATTCTGCTTGTGGGTTTGGAGAACTACAGGTCCTTTTGGTTAACTCACTCTTCATGGTTTTGTATGTGAAGATGTTGGTCCATTCACACATGCTTTCCTTCTTACCCAAGCAGGTATCTGCATTTCATATCACCCTATCTATCATCCTTCATCTCCCTTCCCTTCTCAAGCAGGCTGTATATGCTCAACCCCTATAAGTGGTGTCATACTATATTGACTACATGTGGCATGATAGAGTTGACGATCAGCTCTTTGTTGGCTATACTGGATGTAAACATAGCAAGGCGGTGACCAAACACACTGTCGGTTTGGGCTGTCCTTTATATTGAGAGCTGCTAAGCCCTCACTAAAAAAGATCCTCTGGAGGGCATTAATGCTCATTCCACCAGGGCTGCTTACTTGGCTCTTTCTGGGAGCATCATGGTTGCTGAAATCTAACGTCCAGCTATGTCATCGCCTGGTGCACTTTTGCCAAGCTCTACTGAGCCACGTTGCTAGCTTACAGTCATGTGTACTTTGTCCGATCTGTATTGACTGGTTTCCTTGGTTAACTGGTACTGCTAATTCCCACTACCCAGGAGAGTACTACTTTGGGACTCATTCATAAGGTGAGGAAACTGCAGGAAGATGAATACTTCAGAAGAGAAACTTACTTGCCTTCAGTATTATTATTTCAGATGGATACATAATCTGACTGACAATTACACATTAGGGACTTTTCCTCAAGGTTCAGAAAGTGACATAATGTGATGAGCGTTCCGACATAGTTTCATTGATCTCCTTGAAAATTCATAGTTTTGAAGGGTTTGTTAACCATTTGGATTAAATTAATTTACTTTGTACATTTGCTGCTGTTATCTTGTAGGAAACCTGGTTGCAGAATAGCCCACCAATACAAGGCTATCTGTTTGAGAATTCACAACAAATTCAGAAGGACGACTCTTTATGGGGGCTTTCTAACCTTTGTTTCTACCAAACACATAAAAATGTCTGCGGAGATAAAAGTTCATAATATTAGCTGCTTTGCCCATGTGGTTAAACACCAGGGGCTGTATTACAGTACGGGCACACACATTATGAGCACACTGTACTGTTTTTTGGTGGAACACCTTTAACCTGGTGTGCCGATCACAAACGGGGGCAGTATGGCCTATTACTGATAATGCACTGCTCCCAGCTGCAAGCTTGTACATGAACATCCAGCCAGCACTTTCAAGGGGGACAGAAATCCCCCTGCAGACAGGTGCAGTGACTGACTGCACCCACCTATGGAGAGTGCATTGTGAGGTCCCCTTTCACAGTGTGCCATCAAGGGGCACGCTGACTGTCCACCACCTCTTTGTGTCACACAGTCAGTGCACCTCCTGACAGCCTCTTTGCCTCTGTAGCTGCATCCATAATACACGGACGACATAGTCCAACTAAGTAAAATACCAATTGGAAAGACTTTAAGAGGCAATTGCAGTGAACATCTATCTACAGTGTGAGCAAAGCACGATCCTTGGGGTGTGAGTTCGAGATCTTGATAAAGAACATCCTCTTTCGAACCACTCTAAAAAATATAAAAACTAAGCACCTCCCTGCAATAACATATGGCACAGAAGCACTACTGGGGAATGATACAAAACTCCTCAACTTATTAACCAGCAATGTTTATAGACCACTATTTGTTTGTACCATATGTGGCTGTAGTCACATGCTTAGCATACTCAGGGCCACTGGAATTATATGACAGGAAAGGGAAAAATTATGCAGCAGGGTTTAGTAAATTATGCAGCAAGAAAAGACAGGTTATGCGGGATAATGCGGCACATTTCGTAATGGTATTACTTGGTAACACTGTCTGGGCATTGGTTGCACCTCATTACACAAGTTTAATATCCAAATATAGCAATAAGCGCAACAGAAGGTGACCATTCTAGCTTTGCTGAGAACCCTCTACTGCGCTGCAACATGGGTTGCTGTATGTTTAGTAACGTTGATCAGTTTGAGCTAGAAACTATTTCTTTGTTGTTAAAATCTGCAGGTTATGCTGCAGATGATGGATTATGTGGCAAATGCACCAACTCTATAATGTTGCGAATATCTCCACGGCCCCGCAATTGCATAACTCGAGTGGCCCTGAGCATACTCCGGCCATTTAGTATTAGAGTTGGATGTTTGCAAGTTGATTTTCTTCAAAGAAGTCTCTGGTGTCACAAGATGCGGTGTGAGTCCTCCTCTGTGTTCATCGCTCATGGGCTCTGACTCCATGCTGGATTGTTATGTTTTCACCATATGGACAATGTGGGCTCGGAGCTCGCTGTGTTCTCCATGTGCCCGTTGGATCCCCTCAATTTTGTCATGCTCTTTGAACCACCTTTATCAGTCAAGTATTTATTGGAAACCCCTCAAACCTTGAAGACTGTAATCATTATCTAGTTCCATTCGAGGCTTCCCCCCCTTAGGGACCCAAGCACTCTTCCTTCAGATTCTGTTGCAAGAGAACGCGACACAGGTGATGAATTCTTATACTGTCCTCGATGCGATGCAAAATATCCGTGGACTGATAACCATAAGGCATGCAAACTTTGACTGTCCCCCATTCACGATGATGCCACCTGCTCCTTGTGTCTCATCTTCTGGTCAAAGAATACACTCAGGTACTGAAGGGAATGCCCTGGGTGCACAGCAGCATTCTGCAGCAGGAGTTGCCCACCACCAGGCACATCTTTAAGGAAGGTCACCTGGTGAAAAGCTAACTGATGAAGGTGTCCCCTAGGGGCTCACCCTTGTGCAACAGTCAGTCAGCCTGGACCTGCTCTTGCTCAGCAAGTCTGAAAAAGACCAGCCACATGTCAATGCTCCGGCAGTGAAGAATGGGCCTCAGGTCAAAACCTCACTGAAATCCATGAGTATACCCATGAAATATAAGACAGTACCTCATTCCAATGCATAGCACCGCTCCTTCAGGAGTAGGGCTAAATTCCCAAGCAGGGTAGTCAAAGCAAACCCAAACACGAGCCACTGCCACTTTCTGGCTCCGGTTGGTCCTTACAGAAACCTGTTGAGGAGAGCAAGCCTCAGAGCAAGGTGATCTACACTCACACACCAGTGCCGAAGACTACATTGGTTCTGAAGCACTCCGCTGTGTCAACAGCCACAACAGCTAAAAGGCCTTCATTGGCACCCAAGCTGCAGCTGGCACCGAAGTTGCTCTTGACAACAGAACTCCATTCGGCACCGAAGCTGCAGCCCGGTCCGAAACCTTCTTCCGGCCCCTGGGAGAAAGATGCTTGGAACCACTGGAAGCACCCAATGAGAAGGATTTTGAGGATTCAGTTCTGGAACAGCTACAGCAAGGGTTGGATGATAGGCAACAGCTCCTCTTTATTGACCCACTCACTGGCAAGATCTCCAATAGAACCCCTCCTACACCAGAGTCGATCCCTCATAAAAGGAAGCTTACATTCGGGAAAGAACCTTCAGCAATGTCTTCTCCATAGGACTCTCCACCTAAGAGACCTGGTCACCATCCTTGTTCCTCTTCCACACACTCCTTCCTCCCCAGCCCGACCTACAATTCACTCACCACCCTTCCCTCCACCATTCCCTTGTCCACACACTCTGAGGGGGTCTCCTCATTCAGTCTCTCCTCGGGCAGCCCAACAGGCCTTTTGACCTTATGACCCACCAGCGAGGCAGGGCCCCATTGATGACCCATGGGACTATTATAACATTGACCCACTGGGGGCCTATGACCTAGCCCATTATCCCATCAGAGCTTCTCCACCTGCCCCCCCCCCCACAGTGACACAGGTGCATGCCACCAAGTGATTCAGCCTGCAGCGACATACCACAAAGTGGGCATACATGTAATACAGGAGGAAGAAGATTTCCTCATGGAGGCGCTTTTCAAATTGGAGCACTCAGTCCATTTCTTCCCTATGCTAAAGTTGACTCCAAAGTCTGTCCCTCAGAACTTCAGAGAGCCGTGTCATGGCTAGAGTAGTCACCCCCCGGGTGGAAAATAATTCAAATCCTCCCCCAGTGACCTGGCTTATACTAGAGGGCAGGTTCCACCAGACTCCTTAGTGGTCTACAGTGCCTGCAAACCAACCTCCACCCAAGCCACTGGCAAATCACCTCCTCCAGATAAGGAGAGCAAAAATATAGACACTGTGGACAAGAGAGTGGTGGTGTTGCTCTGCTAGTGCTGTACGATTAGTCACAATGGGAGGGATAAGAAGTACCCCCTTAAAAATCTCCTGGAACAGCAGCATCTGTTGTGCATTGGATGCTGCCAACACAGACTTCAGGGAAGTCAACACCAGGGTCATACTTCGATGCCTTGCCTGGCTCCGGATCTCTAGGTTTAAACCCAAGGTGCAGTAGTATCTCATCAAACTTCTGTTTGTCAGGGTACTCCTTTTCGGGCCTCAGGTTCATGAGATGATGGAAAAGATCAAAAATGATACAGACACAGCCAAGCCCATGGTGCTCTCCAGGCTAAAACATTTAGAGGATCCATTTGGAGGCACTAACCCAGAGGTGGGGCCAAAACTGCCACGAGCAGTCCCACTCATATCAGACGCGGCACGCACAGTTATACATCTTTTGGGAATGGTGGCATCTTGCATTACAATAGTTTTTTATGCATGGTTGCACATGTGGCCCCTTGAAGAGCGTTTTGCAGTCCAGCGGTCAGAAGCCTAGAGAATCGGAAGATCTAGTGTTGGTTCAGGCAAAGGCACACCATGCTCTGCAATGGTAGTCTCCCATCAGCCAAGTGCAAGGCAGACCTTTCGCAGACCAAGTTACTTTTGATCATTACTATGCATGCCTCTCTCACGAGCTGGGGCGTGCATCTATCATAGTGTACAGTTCAGGGACAGTGGCCATCTTAGAACCAGGACTGCCACATCAATGTCCTGAAACTACTAGCCATCCAGCTGGCCCTCAAAGCCTTTCTCCAACTCATTTGTGGAAACGTAGTCCTGATCAGAATGGATAACATGACAGCCATGCGTTACCTTCAGAAATAGGTTGGCACACACTCTCCTTGGCTCTCTCATCTAGCCCAAAGTATCTGGCATCGGGGCTCTGCTACAATATTCACCTCCTGGCAGAGCATCTACCAAGGAAGCCTACAATTGTGCAGCATCAGCAAGTCCACAAGAGGGTACTCCAACCCCATATCCTCCAAAGATATTTGCAGCATTGGGCCACTCCACAAGTAGACGTCTTTGCCAACCTTGAAAATGCAAAATGGCCAAGACTTGCTATTGGATGCACACACTTAGTGTCCATGGACAATGCACTATGGATGAACTGGTCAAGGATATTTGCCTGCGCTTTGCCACCTCTCCCACTGCTTTCATTCGTGGTCAAGAAGCTCAGGCAAACCTCTCTAACTGTAATCTTGGTGGCTCCAAAGTGAGTCCGAGAGCGTTGGTTTCCCACTCTTCTTAAGTATCAATTAGCCCCCACAAGAGGCTTCTCCTCAGGCCAGACCTGCTCACACAGAGACCAGGTCAATTCAGGCAGGTGGGTCCTTGGAAGCTCAATCGTGCAATTTGGCACGTGAGATCCTAGAATTCGGATGCCTTCTGCCTTTTTCCAAGAATATATGTTAATCAGGAGGGAGGCCAGATGACCTACAACAAACACGTGCTATGCAACTACGTGGAAGAGATTTGTCTATTAATGCATTTTCAACAAATCTGATCCTTAAAATGGCATCCACTCCCTCTGCACCTACCCGCCCATTGGTATCGAGCCAACCATCAACATTTTCCACTTCGGCTCCGAGCAGAACGTCGTTGCTGAAACACAAAATCCGCACCGAACTGAAAGCTTCCAAGCCTGCACCCAAAAAGACTGTCAAGGTTTTTATTGTATTTATTTTTTATTTATTTTATTTGAAAAGTTTTATAGAGCATGAACAAGACCCAAAGGGGTATCAGAGCGCTGTACAGAATTGTCATCAGCAATTATACAAAACATGAAGAAGGTAAGTGAAATTACAACCTGTGAGAAAACATTCAAGAATAAAGAGTAGGGTGTATCAGAGGCGTCATAGAGCTCTCCGAGTAAAACATCATACAATAGAAAGAACCACGATGTGCGATGTGCATCAAGGAATATTAACAAAAAAGGGGAACAAGCCCAAAAATCAATAGTTGATGCAGTTAAAGGAGCTATCAAGGACTGGAATAAAAAGGTTAAAACATATAGAATATCATTGACAATACTTCAAGATTTTGGTTATTAATAAAACACACAAGCATATAAAGAAGGTGAGTGAAATGACAACCTGTGGGAAAACATTCAAGAATAAAGAAAAGGGGTGTATCCGAGGCGCCATAGAGCGCTCAGAGTAAAACATCATACAATAGGAAGAACCAAGATGTGCGATGTACATCAAGGAATATTGACTGAGAAGGAATGAGCCAAGTCAATAGTTGATGTAGTTAAAGGAGCTTTTGAGGCCTGGAAACAAAAGAAGATAAGTCTTATCAGTGACAATACTTCAAGAATTTGGTTATTAACAAAACACACACGCGTGATCAGTGCATTAATGTTCGTTCATTAGTAGTCTTTTGAAGGTTCCAGTCAAACCAATTCTCCACAGACTTCAGGGTAAATTGGACACCAAACTTTATTTTTGAAACGTTATCCATAACACACAGGGGTACGCAATACCTATGTTAAAAGGGATGACACAGACAACATCTTCAAATACCCCATCAGGACCCGAATCATAACACCTAGTGTTGACAAAAAAGTATAAGCCTTCTCCTTCAGACTCTATTTTTATCAGGGGACAAGTGTCACCAGACTCATTGGTGGTAACCAGTGCTCGTACAAGAGCAAGCTCACAGGCAAGCGGAGATGTGCTCCCTCCTGACAAGGAGAGCAAACGCATGGACGCAGCAAGTAAAAGAGTAGCTGCACAATCCGCAAACCACTGGCGTATTGCCAGTTCCCAGGGTATGCTAGCCAGATATGACCATGCTCACTGGGATGATATGGAGGAGCTTCTCCAACATCTACCAGATGGGCACAGAAAAAGAAACAGATCTCTAATACTTCCATAAGGTAGCAATACCAGCATCTTAGTACACCGCAGTGCTTGGCTACGTATTTCAGGCTTTAAGCTAGAGGTACAGCAAAACCTCCTAAATGTCCCTATTGACAAGTAGCACCTCTTTCGCCCACATGTTGATGAGGCCTTAGAGAAAATTAAAAGGGACCCGGAAACTGGGAAAGCCTTGGGAGCCCTTGTAGGAAGCTGGCTCTGTATATGCTAAATCAAAATGAGGTATAGTGTGCACAGAGTCCAGTGGAACTCGAAAGGTAGGCAGAGGTAAAAGTAGATAGCACCTTACTCTCTATTTGTGGTATTGTGGGCGAGCAGTAAGGATTTATCAGAGGGCACTGTTAAGCAATTGTTGTACACACTCAGGCAAGAAATAATGTCACACACTCAGACTGAACTCGGACCAATTTGTTCGTATAAAAAATATTATTTAGTTATTTTATTTCTAGAACTAAGCCAAGCCTGGTGCAGGTAAGTGATATAATACTTTGCAAAATCGTATGCAGTGATTTACAGTTGAATGCAGGTTCAAATGCAGTTGGTTGAATTACAGGTAAGTCAACAGTTTGAAATAACTTTTCAGTTAGTTTACAGATTACTGTGCAGGTTACTTTTTAGATTACTTTTTAAGTTACTTTTGCTAATCAGTGTGATATGCCTAGATAACACACAGAGACATTTTGTTGTATCTGGCCCCTTAAGTGTTGTGTTCTCCAGAGAATGTTAACTACATCATAGGGAACACTGAGACGACAGAGAAGAGAAGACCGTGTAGCCTACTGGTCGGTGTCCAGTGTTACCCGGTGGTTGCACAATAAAGTTATCTATGAGCACACTTCTGTTGATGGCCTTTGACTTTTATTATCGTTTATTTGTTTTATTTGTTGTTTCAATACTTTGTCATTCATTTTGTGCTTAGAGACTTGGGAAGAAAGACTATATTTACATACTATCCAGATTCTGCAACTTGTCATAAAGACTACTAAGCTCTTATTCATTATCATAGTACAACAGTATGGCCACATTTCATTTAATTCCTTATTTTATTTTATTGTGTTAGATTATTAATTTAGGAGTTCTTGTGTTAACCTATTATTATTAGTTTATTTTGTTAGCTTGTTAATTTTGACATGTTTCAAGCATGGCGTCAAGTGGCATGAGTCAGCCACCACAATTTTTGTCTGAACGTGGTGAACCAACCCTCCCATGGAAGAAATGGAAACCCCTTTTTGACTCTTACTTAATTTCCATAGGGGGGAGAAAAAGTTTCAGCTGCAAGGAAGAAAGCTGTGTTACTTCATAACCTGGGAATTGAAGGTAGAAACATTTGACAGTTTAGACCCTCTACCCATTGGTAGATGAGCTGGAGAACCCGGTGATGGTTATGAGATGTCAGTCTTGTTACTTCAAACACATTTTGGAGCTAGGATTAATATTGCTATGGAAAGGCACACATTCTTTATGCGAGTTCAAGCAAAAAGTGAAAGAGTTGGGAACTATGTAGCAGCACTCAAATCGTTGGCACACATGTGTGAATTTGAACAGCTGACTGATTCATTAATACGTGATCAACTTGTCCGCTGCGCTAATGACACTAAAATTCAAGAAAAGCTACTTGCGAAAAATCCAAATTTAAAAGAAACCATTAGCATTGTGGAGAGTATTGAAAGCACTTCGTCGTGGGTGTAGGAAATGCGCAATGCCATCACACCCAATGAGTCTGTAGCCGAAGTGCTTCCCTGTGATGGTTGTATTCCAATCTCACAGGTAGCTGTAGTTCAAAAGCCTGGCAAACAAGACAAGTTTTCAGGAAAAAATGAGAAACCTAAATGGAACACTTATCCTACTAATGATTCCAAGTTTAAATGCCCCAAGTGTGAAAGCCAGAGTCATGGTCCCAGTTATCCTAACGGTTTTGCCAGAAGTGTTATATGTAGGGATTGTGGTAAAAGGGGGGATTATGCACGCATGTGTAGGAATACCAAGGTAAATATTATTGACTATGAGACCGCATATTCTCAACAAATTATCCATCATATTTCCGAAACTCCTACCCATGCTATTCAAGGTGTGAAGGGAGTAGACTCTGATATAGTGATTATGCAAAAGTGTGATATTCTCATTGGTGTTAAATCTGTCTCGGTTTTAGCTGATTCAGGTTCTCCGTACACCTTAATCAGTGACAAAATCTGGGATTACACTTTTGATAAGGACAGCATCACTCTCCTGCCTCCAGACATCAACCCTGTGGGCTATGGGGGACAGAACATTGATCTTGTTGGATATTCAATTCCGTCCATTACATTCAAAGATAGAGCAATCGTAGGAAAAGTTTATGTAGCTAAGAGAGGTAACAACCTGTTGGGTTGCGGCCACCAAAGAGACCTTGGTATTATCTTAAATCCTAATGCTCCTGAGCAAGTTATGTTAGTCCAGCAGCAAAGTGAGGGAATGGATATTTTTGTTAAATAACCTTCAGTTTTCAGTGACAAATTAGGTCTGTTGAGAGGTTTTAAACATAAAATAATTTTGAAATCAAAAGCACAACCTGTAGTCCATAATGGACAAAAGGTAAGTAATTCACTTTTAGTATATTTGCAGTTATTCAATGTTTCATACAAACGAACTCCACACAAGGATTTTAAAGGAAAAACAGTTGATGCCATCCTTTGGAGGGAAATGAAGTTAACGGTTTGCAGATAAGTACTTATTTGTGAGAGTTGGTATTCAGGGGTTAGAACCAGGGTTACCCCAGGGTCGAGGATGCACTCTCAGACCACCCTCTGTGGCACTAGGGTGGCGGGGTGCAGAGTGCTGAGGCCCAATGTTATCCAATGGGGGATAGGGGGCCTCCAGTTGGTGGCTGCTTACGAGCAGGCCACAAGGTTGTGGGAGCAAAGCTTCTGGTGTTAGGCTCAGGGCAAAGGAGGATCCGAGTTAGCACCCAAAGTACTCCCGCAGCGGCACAGGGGCGGTTGGGTGCAGGGTGCTGTTTTGACATCGGGTGCCCTGTTGACTTCAATGGGGATTCTCCGGTTGCAACAAACACTGCAGGCTCAAGGAGGAAGATCTTCTGGAGGTGACCAGTGGTTGGAGAGGTAAGTTGGGATGCTGGGACACAGTCTGTTGGGCCACCCAAGGCCGTGGGACATCAAGTGCAGGGGTGTCTTTAGGTGTCTGTTTTTCTTACCAGCTGTGGGCGCGGTCATGGGGGATTCTCCAGAAAGGGGTTGCAGGTGTCAATTGGAGATTTGAGGCAGGTCAGAGATCACCAGATCTCAGATCAGGATTCAGGGGAGACCTCCTCGTGGTGTTAGCCACTCAGACTCAGGCCGTGGGCGTCAGGTGCAGAGTGGGGCAGACGTGCGTATTTGGCTGGAGCCAGAGTCTGTGGGTGAGTAAATCTGGTGCTCATAGGAGACAAAGTTTTGGTTTTGGAAGCCAGGGCAGGTCCTTCGGGTTCTTGAGGTCTGCTGGCTGGAGGACACAACGAGATTTCGCTGGAGCAGGTTCGAGGTGCGGACAGGACAGTAGGGCTGGTGCCAAGTATGGGCGTCGTCCTCTTCTTAGGTCAGCACAGCTTCCTCAGTCCTTCTTCTGGTCGGTTCCTGTCTGAGGAGGCAAGGTTCGGGGTTGCCTCTAAATACTAGATTTAGATGCATTACAGGTAGGTAAAGGTGAGGTCCAATGTGTCCATTCCTTGGGGTGGGTACACCCCCTATTATGCCACCCTCCAGTTGGAAGGGGGCATATGCCTCTCTCTGGTTGGCTGGGTCCCCCCATCTTGAAGATGGCGGGTACTGAGAGTTGTGCTTCACTTCGCCCCCCCCCGACCTGAGGGGTGGGGTTGGCAAAGGTGGTCACACCTCCCTCCCTCACTTGGTTTTCCTGCTGATTCTCCCTCCCAAAGCGGGGTCAGAACTAGTGGGGGCCAGTTGTTTGAAGCAGCAAATGGCTGGTGTAGCTCAAAAAAGCGGCAAGCCTTTGAAGCTTCCCCTTCTTGGACCTTGCCCATCCTGGGGGAGGAGGCTAGGCACCTCGTCCCAGGATGTGAAATATTTCAGACTCCCGAGAACAGCAGGCTCTTGCCCCAGGGTTCCAGAAACATGTCTGGTGGTGGTAGCTGACGAGCAGCCACTCAGCCAGGACACTAGAGTTAGGTCGTTTTTCAGGGGGCATCTCTAAAATGACCTCTGAGTGCATTTTTCATTAATTCCCACACTGGCATCAGTGTGGGTTTAATGTGCTTAGAAGTTTGATACCAAACTTCCCAGTCTTCAGTAAAGGTGTTATGGTGCTGTGGAGTTCATAATGACAAACTCCCAGAACCATATACTCCTAATGGCATTACTGTACTTACAATATCTAAGAATTTGCTTAGGCACTGTAGGGGTACTGGGCTCATGCACCTGTACCCTCACCACTGGTATAGTGCATCCAGCTAGAGGGGGGGCTGACCTAAGCTAGGGCAGTGGGTTTTAGGCATGGCACACAGGGATGTGTGGCATGTCGACTCTTCACTTTGTCCAGCACAATAACACACAGCCTGCAATGGCAGTGTGTGTGTGTGTGTGTGTGTGGGTGTGTGTGTGTGTGTGTGTGTGTGTAAAGGTACTGGGCCTCTAAGGGTGGCACAATATGTGCTGCAGGCTTAGAGGCCTTCCCTGGCCACAGTACCTTAGGTAACCATGGTACCATTTACAAGGGACTGACATGTGGCCAAAGAGTGCCAATTGGGTTTTGGCTTACTGCAGTTTTGGGGAAAGAACATATTCCCTGGGTACCTGGTTGGCAGGAACCCAGGGCACACTCAGTCAAAGTACATCAACAGTTTGGCAAAAAGTGGGGCAACCGTGCAAAAAGGCTTTTTCTTACAGCCCTTCAAACACCTTCACCTAAAGGCATCCTTTGCCACTGCACCTAACTGGGAGGCTCCAACATTACACCCCAGAAGCCTCCCACCTCATATCAGTGATTCCAAAGTCAGTATTCCTACCTGAGGTTACTACAGGGGCTCCTGTAGGGGCAACAATGCAAAGAGGAGGTAGAGTAAAAAGTGCTTCTCTATGCGGGGAACACTTGCAAACTGTGACCCCCTCCCCACCCCCCCTGGACCAGATAACACCTGTTGAGGGGCATCTACAACAGTTTCAGGAGTACTGCTTTACAGCCTGTGCAAAGCATGTGTATCTACAGCTACACATGCCGCAAACGGATTATGTTACTTACCCTGTAAGCATCTGTTTGTGGCATGTAATGTTGTAGATTCAAATGCGCCTAACCTCCTGCTCAGACACCTGTGGCTGTAGCAGTTTTCATTACTTCTATTGCTATGCATGGACATCTCTTTACTGCACTCACATTACACTCCATTCTGGAGTTGATGCCCATGCGCATTATCACCAAGAGGAGAAGTCCCTCGATCTCGTGACTCAAAAGACTCCTTTGAAGAAAAACAACGTGCACACATCAAGATCAAACGCTAAATTGCATGCAGAGCATTTGAATCTGCAGCACTACACGCCACAAACAGATGCTTACAGGGCAACGGATACATAAGGTAATCTCTGAAAAGAACCTCCAAAATGTTTGGAAGATGTTAATAGCTGAAGTAGATCAAATACTGTTAGGTTAGAATTTCCGGTTTGTGAGTTCTTATAGATTGAATGTTTGTCTGAACAAGATGATTCTGTAGGTGCTCCTCTTTATATTTTGGGTCATGAGACGTACTCATCTGATGGGGAATTATTACCATTAGTGAACCATTAGAGTATTATTTGTGGGTATTTCTCCGCAGGACAAACGGCAACACATTCTGAACACTGGTGTTTGCTCTGGGGTGACCGCCGTTTTGTTTTTGCTTTGTAACAGAGGTGCCACCCGGTGCCCCCCTGGGCTTCCCGCTCTGCCCACAGCCCTTTTATCACCTACAGCTGCAACACTGTTGAATTAAGCCCTGCATTGCAGGTGGTGAAATGCCCATCGGCATACTTAACGTGGGCCAAAGTCCACATACCTTAGCAACAATGTTTTCCGTAAGCTTATTCATAGTCTTGTGTGCTTACGTTATCATGTAGACCGATGGTCTATGCAATTGGGTCAATTTTTGTGCTGAGTAACTCTTGTAAACACAATACCAGATAATCAGCATAGAGCTATGATTAAATCAATGAAAAGAAAGTAGACCAAGATAGCTCATTTAATTACAATTTATTTTCTCCCTTAGATTGTATAGGGAAACATTACATGAAGGTAGGGTTAAACCAGTAACAAGATGGTCAGATGATAATAAATGTGTTCATTTTGACCAGGGAAGAGTTTCACTGGGAGCACAGTGTGGTTGACCATGGCATTTGGCCATTGGACTGCAGTTCAAATGTCGATGGAACTTGTCAAACAATTGTGACATCGTCAAACTCCGGACAAATTTTCATCTCCCTATCATTGTGGGTGCTCTGTACAAAGCTCTACGTTATGGACATCTCCAGACGGACGATTGGCAAGCTTACAGTCATCACATCTAAACAATGGGGTACAACTGATGGCATCCACTGGGTGGTTACCCAAGTGTATGCAAATAAAAGCATTAAACAAGGCTGTTTTTGGTGGCCTGCCGCAGTTGGCGACCTTGCCCGGCTTCCAGGACTGGGATGCAATAGGGATCTCCACTTTGGGGGACGTTATGAGGGGTTCTATCCTGAAATCCTTCCAGGAGTTGCAGACAGACTTTCAAATGCCGCTCACCCAATTCTTTAAATACTTGCAGTTCCGACATGCTCTTTCTCCCAGTCTGGTGGGTCTGGAGGAGTTGGATGATTTTAGTCCAATAGAGGCGAAGGTGTTCATGGGGGACCTACGAGACCATAACATTTCGAGAATATACCAGTCCCTTGTGACTCACTGCTCCCCGTCTCTGCAACGTCTCCGTGGGTTTTGGGAGGAGGATGTGGGTCAGCTGGAGGAGGAGGACTGGACGGAGGCCCTGGCCTCTCCACGTGGGGCGGCCGTCGCCGTGAGCCTTAGACTCATCCAGTTTAAATACCTCCACAGAGTGTATTTTACCAGAGTTAGATTGTATAAGGCAGGCCTGGTGGCATCTCCGAATTGCCTTCGCTGCTTGCGTGAAGAAGGGATGCTGCTTCACACTGTATGGGAGTGCTCTGCACTAACTAGGTTCTGGCGGGGTGTATTGACATGCCTTTCAGAGGTGCTGGGTTGGGATCTCCCTCGGTCCCCTAAACTGGTGCCCCTGCATGTGATGGACGATATCGGGGGCAATGTCTATAAGCGTCATCTGATGCTCCTGGGCTTTACTCTTGCCAAGCGGGATATAGCGAGGGCTTGGAAGGCGACGGCCGCACCCTCAGTATCAGTTTGGAAGGCCGGGCTGGATTTCTGTATGGGTCTAGAGGCCCCCATTTTTGTGGCGCGGGGCTGTCCGCGAAAACATCATAAAATTTGGAAGCGGTGGGCAGATTATAGGGGACTGGAATTGGAACCCATTCCAGTGCAATAATTGTGTGGGTGGCTGACTCTCTCTTCCTTGTCTTTGGGGGACATGCAACATTCGTATACTGGGCGCAGCAGTGTTATATGGATATGGTTCATAGTGAGGACAGAATTGTAGCTGCAAACAGATTTGCTGCCTTGGCTGGATTGGGGGGGGGGGGGGGGGGTTCTACGTTCCGTTGATTGGGGGGGTTGCATTTTTTATGCAAGTCTCTTATGTATTTTTTTCGGTATTTCATGAGAAAAATGTCAAAGCCGGTATGTTGTTTCTTGATGCTCCGGAAGTCTCTGGGGTACAGAGCTTCGCTAAATGTGTATTTGACAAATAAAATTTGTTTACAAAAAACAAGGCTGCATGTTGGCTCTGGCCCTGTTTGGGCTGTACTTGTCTGATAAAAGCTGTTTTGTTTCCTATAAATATATAGGAATAATTTATTTTTAAGAATAATGTTTAATTTAAAATTAAACTGAACCAATCACTTACATTTAAAGAAAGCGGAGATCCGTGTCAGTGATGAGATGTGTATCGAAATTTGACAGTACCTAGAGTGGGTTGTCTGCTCCCCTGCTTAAAGTATATAAAGCCAAAATGATCCTGCTACTTTTATGGGGCAGGATTTAACACACAGGGCAAATATAGATTGGCCCACACCAGGAGGCTTCATTCTAAGCCAGTTATGAAGTCTTCATTTGAATGCCATGTTAATATCATTACATCATTACGTTTGAAGATGATACTCGAAGCTTGCTGGAGCTCAATTCATGTTCATTGTCCTAGATTTTGAATCTCAGTGAAGGGAGGAAATTGTTATCAGTTGCCAACCATCTACTGGCAAGCTCTTTTAAGGCGAGGACATTTTGCTTAATGTGTTACTCAAATAACTAGCCCATTTGTAACTTGCAAGATCGTAGACACAAAAAATATTTGCTATGCTTAAAGAAAGTAGATTTGTTAAGCAGAAAATTAGATGCAGAATCTTAATATAGTGAGTGCGGCTTCGACTAAAAATTTGATGAGAGGCGACAGTGTTTCTATATTTATTTAACTTTCTGAACTACTCATTGCAGAGATTCTAAGGGTTCGAGCTGGGATTAGGCCAAAATAGCACATTCAAGAGCTGCTGGCTTATGGAGGAAAGAATAAGGGTAGTGCTTACACTGTGATTAACCCAAGTTTTATATTTTATATATTATATTGGATTGTACTCGCTATGCGATATAAAGCTGCAATTTGATAAGACACCACTTTATACAAACATAGTGCAAGGGTTCCAACCTTTTGTCTTACGCAGGTCTCATTCATTGGGACTATATGAAAAAATGATACCCTTAATTCGAAGTGAATAATTACATGCACCAGTTTAGATGTGTAAGATATAAAAGCAGGTGCTTCATTTGTTATATTCGTAATTAGTAATCTATGTAAACATCAGGCAATGTGTAATCAGATCTAGGATCAATAATAGCGCATAACGCACAGTGTTCAAAATGTGACATGGTCAATTTCACAATTACAATAGATCCAAAGAAAGGACCCATGGTTGTGACATGGTACAGTATGGCTTTCATTTATAAGTCATGAGATGCTTCGAATGTGATTGAGAGCAACCCCAGGTACACTGTTGACGTTTCAACGTCTGGAACATAAATCAGCAGGTCTCTTCAGAACAAGGTGCCATCTGTCCAAACACTCATTTGCCAAATAAATATTTGATCAAAAGCCTAGCTGCCAGAGCAGGAGAAAGCAATGCCGCCTGTAGTCTGTGAATTCGATGATACACAGGACTGTGCCTGTTTGCCCTGGACGCTTCGTCTGTACGATGAATACTGTACGTGCATGTGGGGGATTGGATGAGAAGACGGTACACACTGGAGGAATATACATGTCTCTACTGATCTTAAATCTCCAAACGGAACGGTACAAGTTGTCTCCGGCGTCTAGCTCCATCCCTTCTTACATCTTAACCTGTACTTCATTATTCACGTGACGAATGACTAAATGTGTATTTAGCTTTTGGCAGGTTCAGCATCAGGGCTTTAGCACACACCATAGCTTTTTGTGAAAAGACAAGTATATTTAGTAATTTGAACCCCTGGAAACCTAATTCCTGACCCCCTTTGGATGATAAGTTAATGTTCACAATGTTTGTAGTGGTGCCAGAATGCACGCCCCTTAGTCCTGTTTTTTGTGGTATTCCGTGTGGAAAGCTGGGTTTACGCATCTGTCGCTGCATGTACGGCAAACTAATTCATACTTTTGTCCAGCTGCCAGTAGTCTCTCCGGCTTGTTCTCCATGCCCATGGGGACAGAGACTGGAGGTAGGTCTAGGCGGCAGCAGAAGCTTGGATAGGACTGCAGGTTCCTGGCTACTTCTGGGAGCTCCAAACACATACCCTCTTCTGCTGCTGCTTACAGAGAACAGTCTGTACCTTGCTCTGGTCCCAAGCATGTTTTATGCAAGAGATTAAGGTTCCAACAGGTAACATTTATTGACATTTATAAAAAGTACATAACAAAGTAGATCGTAGGGTTATGATCTTGCATATCTACATTGCAACCGACAAATTGAATATAGGGGCAAACAACACACAAGCAGTGAGTATGGGGCCAGCAGATAATGATGGTTCAAGATACAGATAATCATATACACATATTTACATTGATATAGCAAATCAGGTAAGTCATTCGTTCTGATGTCACTTTCTTAGATCAGTCAAGTCTTCCAACGTACTTGTGCAGAGCCATTGTATAATTGGTTTAAGTACATTTGGATTTCATCAATAAATGATCTTGGGAGGGGTAGGTTTTACATATTATTATAGAATTGGCCTACATCTAGGCCTCAACAATTCTCCTAACAGTGGATTAATATAACCCAATGTGACAAGTAATACACACAAATTTCACTTTATCAACCTTGCATTTGGAATAACCTGTAGTCCAGGTCAGGCACACGTTCATGCTTTTGTACTGAGAGTTAGCAAACCCATATGCTAATTGCAGATAAAAGCAATACAATGTAGTGATCAAAGCATAGAAGGCTGTTCATTGTAAGGTAATGGCAGGAATTGTCCATTTTCCTGCTAAACTGGTACTGTCAAGCACTGGCTACTTCTAAATTCACCTCACTTGCTAAATGACTAACCAACTTACCTCTTCAGTTAAATTGCACCCACAAAACTCAACGCATCTTGCAAAAAACAATGTTCCCTTCTGATCCAACCTCACTGAGTCTATCTAGTAACATTCTATAGTGCACTTAAGCTGCCTTTGACACACTGACACTACAAAAATACATATAAAGGGCGCACCAATATTTCTTCTAGATGTGCAACTGTTATTCTTTTGTCAGCAGCTTCTTCTATGGCTATCTTTTATATGCTATTCAGTTTTGTAGTATAGCAGGCTGCACTTATCGTACCATCCTTTTGAGCTTTCATTCATAAACTCCTCACGGTCACCTGTTTTTATTAATTTTATTTATTTGAAATGTTTTATAGAGCGCAAACAAGACCAGGCAGGGTATCAGAGTGCTGTACAAACGAAGCCAGCTGGTTAGGCTGGCACAGGAGAACATAATAGATAGCTAAACTTATGCAGTAGAAGCACAATGCAGACAAAGTAGACATGTAAACAGTTATAAAGATGAAGATTGCATAGTAGACAAGGTAAGGCAGGGTTTTATTGTCAATACCATTAGTTTGAAAGGCTACAGTACGATTCTCACATGTAACTATTCAGGAGCAAACCTTTGACTTCTTTTTTTAATTCATAAGGTGAGGGGTTCATTCTGATGTCTGGCGGGAGAGCGTTCCAAATTCTCAGAGCAAGACCTGAGAAGGCACGGCTATAGGTTCTATTCTTTTTGAACTCTAGTGATTTCAGCAGTAGAGTGTGTGAACTTCTTAGTATGTGATTCCCACCCGATAGTTCAAGTTTATTTGGCAGGTACGTAGGCATGTTCTGATGGAGTGCTTTGTGCGTCAAACAGGTTATCTTATACCTGATCCTTGTATCGATGGAGAGCCAGTTGAGTTGTATTAGGCCTGGGTGATGTGGTCACGCTTTTTTGAGCCCGTGATGAGTCTGGCAGCAGAGTTCAGAGTGGCCCTTAAAGGGGCGAGTTAGCTTTGGGTAGCTCTGCCATAGTTGCAATTCCATACTCTAAACTGGATATAACCAAGTATTGGACAACTTATTTCAGATCAGTAGGCGCCCGCCAGAAATGGTTCGATTTTCCTTAATGTGCATAGTTGTAGAGTGGCTCCTCTTGTTGTCGCACTGATATGATCTTGCATATTCAGGCATTTGTCCTATGAAATACTAATCTCAGTCCACTTCATTTTCATTATGCAGGCAAACATTCTTCTTATTCGCCCCATCACTACTCTTGTTTTCTGTTGACACATAGATTAAATTCTTACTAGGTTTATCTACTTCCTGTTTCTTTATTGAGTCTGTATATGTAGACTGCTGTCCTTGCTGCCTGTCACGAATCCTTCTCTCTCTCCCACTCTCTACACACAATCAGTCGAGCTTTCTATTCAACACCGGTCACACTAGACCTTTCTGCAACAGCCTAAGTTCGATCTTCGGTTTCAGTAATCTCACTCTACCACCTCCCTCAGTCATGGGAGAGCTTTTGGAATAATTGAATTGTTGCATGTTTTCCAAGTACTCCATGATTAGGGCAATGCTTACCTAATATGATTTTATAGCTGAACCCACAATGTATGTACAGTTCAGCCATGGCTGGATCACCAAGTTTTAACAGTCTAGTCATATTCACCTTGTCAAAAGGCAGACCTTGCCGCGATGAAGGGATCCAGGCAGGATTCAAGTTGTTCACGGCTCGAAGTAGCTCCTGACAAGACTCCTGTTCCTGGTCTGTTCTTGCCCCCTTGAGCGTTGGGAGGGCTGCTACGGCCATAAGGAGTATCTTAGCTGGGGAGCACTTTTTTGTGAGTTACCGGTGGTGATGGCCCCTCCCTCTCCAGCTCACAACTGGTGTTGCGCATTTGGGCGGCAGTTGACAGAGCCTCCATTGAGTAAGCGGCAGGGTGTGAATGGAAAGCATATGTAGTGGATTAGTCTGGGGCTCCCTGGATCATGGAAGGACTGATATGAGAATGGCATAACTGGAGCTGCGACCCATTGCTGCGACACTTAAGGTGGTCATGGCATGGTCGGAACAAGCCAGACGAGCTTGAGACCCTTGGGCTGGTCCAGCCACTTCATCCACAAGATGCTGGTTAATTGTGCTGTGTGGGGACTCAGCCTACACCTGGGCCCTGTTTGGTGGCCCTTGGCGAGTGGTGCCTCACCACGGATGGACAGAGCAAGGTATTCCAAGATGTCAAAGTGTATATGCACGGTCTGCTGATGACTGGTCTTCAGCGTAGCATTCACTCAAATGTAGAAGGAACAAAGAGTAGAGAAGATTTTTTTGCCCCAAGGAAGTCTAGTTCCAGTCGATAAGAGAGATTTAGCATGAAGCCCCACTGATTACACTCCGCTTTTGATCCATCATGCACTCCATCATTTCAACACATAGATTATGTGAGGATATCTCCTCGGTGATATTGATGGTGAAAAGTGTGGAGGAGGTGTTGGAGTATATCTGCTGTAAAGATCACTGAAAAGAGAGCAGGGACATGTCAATTGACAGGTTATGGCAGTGCAAAAATGGGTCTAACTTTGATGGATTCCTTAGGAGATGTGCTGGATTTTTATTCAACTGAGGAGTTAGGACCACTCCCTTAAAGGAGTCTGTGATATTCCTAACAGCAAGAAAAAAGTTGATGGATTCATAATTTGCATACAGCTGGATCCAGGCTGGGTCAGATTTAGCGTTCTGCCTCGCATTGCGGTAGTCACCGTTTCCTCAATATATTTTCAACGCCTGTTTTTTTCCATGTTTCAATGTTGATTCGCCGCTGTTGGTACATAACACTGGGAAACAGCTCTAAACTGTTAGATGAAAACAAGTATCTCAAGTGATTTTGTGTCCCTGTGCAATTTGGATTTCATGCAGTGTACTCACAAATCCTATGACACATGTGAACATGGGACAGAAACATTGAAGTAAAATAAGTTGCAATATTCTGGACCCACAACTAGATGGATGATGGCGAGTGTGCAACTTGTGATCTATGAATGCTGCAAGCTGACTGTCACAAGTAAGTAACATTTCCCTTTCCGTGGGTCAAACAGTCTTACTTCTGAGCTCTCTCTTTTAAGATGATGTGATAGCATATTCAAACTGCTGTGCAATTTCCATACTTAGTATAACCAGTTCATAATTTGTTCTGGTGCTCAGCACATGCACTTATTTACAAACACCAACACTTTGTAATAACAGGGGCACCACATGGTGGCACTGTCTGGCTTTTTTTTTATTTTTTAAGACCATCAAAGTGTTTCACAGTTCCATAAACTTCAAAAACCTATAATGACCTAGCATGCCTAGTCCAGTCTTAGAACCCAAGGAGGCTTGAAATAGTGCAGCGTATCACTTGTATCAGTGTGACGGTCAGTAGTAATCACTGGACCTGGCATTTGAGAGACCTAGCAGGTGCAGTAGAAGGCGTAAGCCCCAGTAGCTTATTGAGAAATAAGTTAGGCCATGGTACCTACTTTTTTGCAAATTTACCACTGACTAAGACAATTGCTCTCAATATCAGGTATTCATTTCAACCTGGCTCTTAAAAAAGGCCATGCATGCACAGGCTAAGCTAGGTTTGCATTTCTGCTTTTCTGTTTTTTGTCAGTGGCAGGTGACGGCTGCAGTTGAATTGTCTGTACTCTTTTCTTCCACTAAACAATGTTTTGATCTTTTTTTAAATCCTTTTCCATCACAGCTGCTTCTGAATAACTTGCATCTCTCTTTGCTCTTGGTACAGTATTTCAAAGTTTGAAGAAAGGTGCTGTTTCCTCTATGTGCTCCACAACTCTGATGATTTCCAGATCTACTTCTGTACGGAACTTCACTGCAAAAAGTAGGTTTTGGTATCAAATTCGATAGAAATCGGTTACGTTTTATGTTATGTTTTATGTTATGCTGTCACCTGTGGCTATCTGCTAAATGCATCCTGTACTAATGTAGTTTCTGATGTATGTATTTGCCGGGCAAGTTTGCAGGCTATAATGGGTGTCAATTATCATGTGTATCTTGCTTGTGAAATGTTCTGGATACTGTATTTTGTCCTCTTAATCCAACCACCTCTCTACTCGATGCAGTCTGCATAGCTGCTGTTATACACATTAGTGCCTTAAAAATAGTGTGACTAACTGAATAGGGATTTTGATTAGCATTTACTGAGATTCAGGTAGGGGGTTTCTCTCTGTTTTTATGAGTCCTGGTCAAATATTGCAGATGGACACACTATGCTCCACCCTTGGTGTGTCTCCTTTTCTCCTTTTATGTGTTATCACACTGCTTGCATACACATTTATCTTTGTATCTTGGAGAGCACCAGTCCTTGTGTAGGCCGAGGTCTAACACTATATGTAACTAGTGGAAACTGTTGAAGACTATACACTGGATGTAGCGGTGACGTGAATAGTCGCCCAAGTGTATAAAGCCTCTTGCAGTAGAAACAAAACTATTTGAGGAGACTTGCCTTTGGATCCTTTGTAAACCACCTGAAATAGTGAGGGTGAATGGTTGTCAGAAGGTGGTCAACATTCTGGGTGTGTAGATGGAGTTGTGCTTCCTTTTTTGTTTTCTTTTCCTGTATTTCTTGTAATCTTGTGATCAGTTGTCCCCATGCAAAAACTGTTTGGCAAGCAGGTTCTTTATTACTCTGTTGCAGTGAATTTACAGTGCTTATTTCTTGTGCTTTGGAAAAACTTACAGCTCATATTTAGTCGATTCTTCTCGATTACTTGTACATCCTTCTCAATACGCTAAACATCTGTGTTCTGTTCTTCTATTTTACATTTCTGTACAGTGCTTAATTTGAGCCTGTGGTTACAGGTGGGGCCCACATGCACTTATTTTTCCTCATTAGGCTTTGATACAGAGCAAGAGAGAGAAAAGCACAAAAGGGGGAGAGAAAGCAGAAGAGAAAGATGGAAAAAGAGTGACAAAGGGAGAAAGCAGGAATGAAAAAGAACCTGGATGAGTGAGATGAAGAGATAGGGAGTTTCTGGTTGTGGATTAAAGAAGTATGAGGTGGAATTAAGCCTAAGCAGCCTTGGTATTTGGCATCCCAACCTTCGATGGAGCTGGCCATGGGCTTCTAAGCAAAGCTTTGTGCACCAGCGCTTATTCTTTTACAAATTAGGCACAGTGTACCCCAAAGCAAATTTATTTATCTAAATTGATTCAGTGGACAGGCATTTAAAATTCACCTACCACTAAACAAATCACTGCTAGGCTCAGTGAGACTCCTAATCCAGCCTTTAATCATAGGACTGTCCTCTAAGTGTCTCCAGGGAGTTCTGAAAATGAGTTGGCAGATAACTCAAAGACCCCCACTTAACAAGGAACAGTATCTCTGACCTTTATCATCAAAGTTTACCAGAGGTAATAAGAAAAAGCAGAATGTGACTGCAGATGGTAGGTAGGGCGTATTTGATGAACTTGATATATAATTTAAAGGCTACTTCTGAGAACATCCATTTGCTCCAGTGTTATGTTTCTGATGTCTGATTGTTTGCCAGTTCATCGGTCAAACAGTTCCCATTGCAGCCTACAATATAAAAGATCCATTTCAAATCAGACGCTTTACCCTGATATGTTGAGCAATTTTGCAGAGTGCAAGGATTCCCGCAGTGTGGACTTAACCGTCTCTCAACTCTCATTCCCTCTGTCTTCACGTGACCTGCTTCCTTTAGCGCCATTGTACATTTTTGCCCCACAAATACAATTTGCGAGTGAGAATGGGGGACAGAGGGTCACAAGCTCCATCACTGACTCTTTGAAGGAATCCTAGATCAATTTGTGAATTGATAATGTTTTACAGGAACAATTCCAGAGGAGAACTTCTGATACTTCCCCGAATAACTTTGACAACGAAAAGAGTCTTTAGTTTATTTAAAAGCACTTATTCTCCAGATGTGTTATGCAGCAATAGAAGTGTGTTAAAATCACCCTCCACTTCCAGTGGAGCAGAAACACCAGCAGCTGTCATTATGGGGTGGATTATGGGGTCGCACCAAAGAGCACAAGCCAAGACAAAAGAAGTTCAAGTCAGGGTATTCATCTGAGGAACTTAATTAAGTTGCACCAATTCTTGGCCTTTGTATGAACTTCAACTTCCACTAGATGGCCACCTCTAACAGTCTCTCATTTGATCCACTAAATCAACCATCTGGTGAAAGATAGTAAGACAGGCTTCATGGTGATTTGTATCACCGATAACTACTTACTCTGTACAGGCACAGATTCAAGGTGTTCACCCTAAAAGTTAGCACCGGTGCCCTGGAATACATCATGAAGGGTGGTCGCCTAACATGACATTTGATCAGTTGACCCTGGCTATTACCGAAGGGAGAGGAGCATGGTGCTGTTCTCCTGGCTTTTAATGGCCACCATATACAGACCCTCCGGCAACTGACACAGCTATGTTGACCAGTTAGTTGCATGTCTCTGGCACACCGCCTTTCCATTTGTGAGCTTTCCTCTGAGAAATCATTATCCTCAGGTGAGCCAAGACTCTAGCTCCCATAATGCACGATTTGTTCAATGAAAGCCCAGCACTGGAAAAGAAGTGTGATTGTGAAATGGTTCGTCACTTCACTGCTATGCATAAAGCCATACCAAGTCCTACATCCGCCCAAGGGGAGGAAGCTTGAATATGGTCACGAAGCCTACAGAGAAAAGCGGAAGTGGTGGCTTAGTCTCCACTTAGTGTTCAATGAAAAAAAAAAGGTTTATTTTAAAGAAAAATATTACTACTTTGATTATTTTTTTGTGACAAATAGTATAGGGACTTTACAAATTGATCTCACAGCTTTAAGTAAATGTTCCACTTTACAAATTCTTTTGAAAATATAATTGGGGACGGCTAATCACCCAGTGAAAGTTTTGAAAGATGAAGGGCATGATGCATTTTAATGCATTTCATTATTGTGTTATCAGGATAAACGTTTCGAACAAACAGTTGTAAAAGCACTAACTTCCCCACACTAAATTGTAATTTTGACATGACCCGGTTGCCACCCCTCATCAGTCTGTCGCCCAGTGCTTAATTTGAGCCAGTGCTTGGCAATAGCACTTATTTGTCAACACTGGAACTTTAAACAGTGCACCACAAGATGATGCTGTTTGTCTAATTTGGTGATGAGCACAACTGTAATTTAATATACTTTGGGAGCCTGTAATCACCTGTACTGTCACACTTGTAGGGTGTGATGGTAAGTTGTTGTGTTGGTTCTGTCATTGGCAGCATGGCAGGGGCAATGGGTGATGCAGGTTGCAGTGGCCGCCTGACAAGGGCCCTGGCACCTATTATTTTACAAATTAAGCACTGCTGTCGTCGCAGCCAATGATGAGCTCCCCAAGGTAACAAATGACACCTTGGTGCCTATCATCAGTCGGCCTCCCCTTCATAGTGCGAAATCAGCAGCATTAGTCTCCTTACCACCTTCAGACCCCCATCACCTGCCTTCGCATTACCCCTTCCAACCCACCGGCAGTAGCCCTCTTTCCCCGGTCTCTCTCCTTTCTTTCGCTTGTAGTTTTTCTGCAGTCTCCCTCAGCTTTAGAAGTCACCTCCTTCTTTGCCTGTAATCAGACAGCAGTCTTTGCCCACCGCATCCCAGACGCTAGGCCCCATCCAAAATGTTAGTAGGTAAGGCGCTGGTTCCAGGGCATCCCATCCTGTTTCACTCTGTAGTCTGGGTCCAGTAATCTTTACAGGCCTCCAACCTGGATTGAGGGCATGAAATAAGGGCTAAAATAGTGGGCTGTCTGAACACTGGCAATCTGGCAACATTGTGCAGACTGCAGCTGGTGCCAGTGCTCTCATCCTGCTCAAGGTTGCCAACCTCCAAGTCCAGCGCCCCCTGCAGGGATCTCTCCGAAAAGTGCCTCGTTAGACATGCTTAAAGCTCACCTACACCGAGAAGGCCCCTGGAAGTGAAGATTGCTCAATGCTGCTTGTAAATATGTGTTCATTTGTTCACACACCCTATCGCCTGCCGTACTGGGTCTCCACCCTATATATCCTTGGCGATCCGTTTCTTAATTCCTCCTTTATTGGCTCAGTATCAACCCCTTTGTCTGTAGGTTTAAACACTGAGGCAAAAATAGTCATCGGTTAGTTTTGTGACCTTTGTTTTTATGCAGTTACCACCTTTGTCAAGCAGAGCTTCACGTCCTTAATTAGTTTCCCCCTTTTCACCTCTGTTTTTAGAAATGCTATTCTCACCTCTCTTAGCGGCATTTGCAAGTGTTAACTTGTTTCTTTTTTTGTTACAAACTGTCCCTTCCGAAGCAGTGCATTTTCTTAACTACAAAAAAATACCTCCTTTGGATGACATCTTTCTTTGCACCTGCACAAAGCCAGCTTTCTTCTACATCTGCTGCTTCTTTTCTCGGTGGGACAGACTATGAGGCAGACGCCGAAATACCACAGCCATGCTGTGCTCTGCTTCCTGTAAAAATGATTCTATCAGGGGACATTTCCCACAGATGTTACCAGATTATCAACATCCGGTTAGTCATGTCAACTTCCTGGTTATGTTTTATGTTGATGAGTTTATTTCATTCATAACAGCCAGCGTTTCAGTACCATATAGTATTTAATGTTCAATTTTATATTGTTATATGGTTGAAAATGGTACCCCACTTATACACAACTAATTAGCTTTCCATTAACGTTGCATTCACGCTGGCATGTACTGTAGGTGGATTTAAAACGTTCTATGCAACCCCTTTGGAGCTGCAAGGGTTCAACAAATGTTTAAGTGAATTTTAAAATGAAAAGGTCTAAACATTTAGCAATCGGAAACGAGCACAGCACAAGATTAAATGGGTAATATCTAAAATGCCACAAATTCGTCTTTCTTTCAGAGTTTTGAGTGCAGGATAATAGATTTGTCCCCCTGGTTAAGTGAAATATTCTAGAACGTTTTAAAGCCTTTGGTATTGGACTCAAACATAATGTCTGCCACAATGGGATTATTTTATTTACCTTTTCACATTTTTAATTTCTTAAAATATGGCCATCAAATGATCAAGAATTTAAAATTCAGTGTGATGTTTTCACCTTCCACCAGAATGTGCTCTCATCACTCATATGGTAGCTTTTCTTTTACAACAACTTAAAATACATTTTATAAAGATTACTTACAAGAACTTTCTTTTATCAGGTAAGTCATCGACGATGCTTTTCAACTTCAAATACATTAAAATCATATTTCAATTATTCATATTTTAGGGAAGATGAATCGATCAAAGTCCCAGCTAAGACTTCATTGGAGTTGTGTTCTATAATTTGAGGTCAAAATGCACAGACATAATAGAACAACTCGAATGAAAGCAAAAGGTGTGCACAGGAGTCCTTTCCCTCAGCGGGATAGATTATGTAACTAAAACACTGTGCTGCATGTTGTGATTGAAGTATGTTCTATGATGTCATTGCATCATAAAATACTCCAGTCCTTGAATGGTTAGATGTCCTAAACTTGCTAGTTGATGCTGTGAGAGGCTGGTAATCTGGGCTTTGTCCTGTCTTGTAACTACAATAAACTTGACACTGCTTTGGGCAAAACCTTTCTTTAGATCTTCATTTCAATTTTGTGATGAACTCCCAGTTCTTTAGGGGTACACAGTGTTTGGTTGTGCAGCAGCGCACATATCCGAACACTTTTTTGAGACTTCATGCATTTTGGATTTGACTCAAAGTTGTTCTGGTGAGCGGTTCTGATTTTCACCCGACCTCCACCGTTCCCCGATGTTTATCTTCATTCAATTTTAGTGTCTCATTCCATTCACCATACTTGTCACTTTGGTTGCCACCTCTGTGTGGTAGAGATGCATAACTCAGGCCTGTCTGGTAGGTACATGAGTGCTACATTAGGGACGCCACCAAGCAGTCTGGGAACGCTGAACTCTCTGTCCCAGATTGGACCTTATCCTTTGCCCCGAGGAGGAGGAGGGGCTTTTCAGGAGCGCTATTATAGGTGCACATTTTGCGCGCGTGTCCCACCCAAACGAAGACTGGGCCAAGACGGGTCTGTCTGAGCCCGTCAGAGACTGGAGGAGGCTGGGCTGTGCCGTCCCTCTTTTTTTTACATCCAAAAATGAACAAAATTCCCTGAGGCAGAGGCTAAGAGAAAACCAGCATTGATATCTGTAGGTAACAAAACTGTTTCAGCTCCTTCAATTACATCTTCTTTGTCAACTGGGGCAATCAATAAAGATATATCTATTGAGAAAATATTTGGGGTCAGCCAAGTTACATATAAGCAAAAGTATTTCTACCCTTGCTGCTCTTTCTCAACCTTGTGTATTTGACAGACCTTTAATAATTGACTCTGCCAAAGCCCACATTGCCTCCAACTCCACTCTAGCTAAGAAGGAAAAAAAGAGATCTCAAGGAAGAAGCGATTTTCAAAGTCTGTCTCTCAGGAGTCCAAACAGGGGACAAAACAAGTGAACAATGTAGGTCCCGACCCATAGACAGAATCCTTCAATAAGGGTCTTGAATCCAATCCTAGACTTCTTTCTAAATTGTATTCATGAATTGAGGGTTTTACTTGAGGCTTCACTTGATCCTGTTCATCAGAGACTGAGTAACACAGAAACCTCCCTAACTGAGGTCAATGATGAGCTGTTGAGTTTGGACTTTTACCTAGTTAAGTCATGTGAGGTGAATGGAGGATAAGTCAGTGGGCACCCCTCTAGAAGTATGTGACTGAAGGTTCAATTGGGCCAGACAACGCAGAAGTGTCTAATGCACAAGGCATAGCTGTGTTAGAGGGGACTGCTTCTGTACAGTCCTCCCCTTCTGCTTCTCAAAGTTTAAGATCTGCTTCTAATGTAATAGATAATTCCAGTCAGGAGAGTCGTAAAGCAGTTGGGTTTGTAAAACCACAGGTGAAACTCCCTACAGCCACCATCACCCCTCAATCTTCCAGACTACAGTTACACAGAGAATCTCTCTAATGTTCTTTCAACGTCATTCCGGTGTATTACTTGAAATGTGGCAGGACTTAAGTCTAAGATTGATAACCCTGACTGGTTGTTGTACATTAGACAGTTTGACTGTGCTTTTTGCAGGCAATTTGGCTTTTGAAGAGCTTCTTTATTTATGGTTTTGTTTCTTTTGTGAGCCCTGCTATCCCTTCACCCACGAGAGCTAAAGGGGTCTAGCATTACTTATTGCATTGAAACAGGCATGTGCGGTCAAGTGCTCTACATTCAAGTCCCCCTATTATTTGCAACTCTGTTTGGACAGTTTAGGTCTTGGTAAAATAGTTTTTATTATCATTTACGATCTAGATTTTCACACCATAAATTAATCATATCCAAAGCAATTGGGAGAAGATTTGTTTAAACTTTTGATCAAGCAGCATAGTGATTGGTCTCGCCTATGGATAGGAGACTTTATTGTTAATCTGTGAAATCTACCGGCTAAAGAGGTGTGTGTATTTAGAAGATTCTCATAGTTCAGATCCAACATATGTTTCCCACTCCATCTTGGTTAATGCCTTGATCCTATCATGAAATGCAATCTCCACTTTGCCTTTGATATCTTCAGTCCATCTTCGCTACCGGTTCCCGCTTTTATGGGCAGGGGCTCCTCTTCTGTAATCGATTCCATGGTCTTTTTAGAGGATATTTGTATAAGAGTCTTGATTTCAGGATTGTTACCCAGTGTGCCAGTGACCCCTATCCCTTAATCCTGACCCTTATATGTAAAGACCGGCTAATCTTGTGACACCTCTGTCATCAAGACTTGTCTGTTGCTAATAATAATGGGCTATTATTGAAATGCAATTAATCCTACTGAGATTTTGACATAACTGATTCAGTGTAAGGGCACAGATTTTTCTAAATGTTCAGACACCAATGAGGATCTGGCAATGATTCTGAACTCATTAGAGATTAGTTTAGAATTGATTGGAGATATGTCTCAGCCTTACCTCTTCGCACTATAGAAAAACCAAGGCCCACAAGTCTCTTAAAACTGCAGTACACAGGTCCCCTCGTAGCGCTTTCGAAGTGAAATTTTGCAGGGCAAGTATAAGAGGGTGAGTAGTCACATAAAAACATCAATTAGGGAGGAAGCTTTGGCCTTCCTAACTCATGCGAGCGCTGTGTGTGATGGCACAGAATTTTGGAAATTAGTAAATACTCCTTATTTTAAGGCTTCATCTTCACCCTCTATTTCAGTGATTATTGAGCCCTCTAAATAATTGTAGGATCGCTTTGCAAAGGTGTCATGCTTTGGGGACCCTGACTCAGATTTTACCCCAACTTTATCAAGTGATGCTGCAGCGGGTCCTGTTTTTGAACTCAGTGAGGTCAGCTTGGGAATCATTTGAAGTGCAGAGGGGAAGCGCTGAGCCTGGACGGTGTCCCAGTAGAACTCTAAAAGGACAACATAAATCTCTGGGCATCAATTGTTACTAAAATCTTAAGGGCTGCACCCAATAACCATACTCCAAGGTCCTTGAAACTTGCTGATTTTTCCAATTTTTAAGAAAGGCAACAGGTTGGAGTCCAGCTTACTACAAGCCCATCTCCCTCGTGGACTCCATGATCAAGTTGGTCGGGAGGGCTAGCCTAGCTAAACTTGAATCATGGGCCCAAGATCACCATGTTCTAACAGAGGTACAATATGACTTCAGGGGCAGTCTAGGAACCTTAGATGAATGCTTAAACCTTTACTTGCTAATTTCCAAGTATTCTATGGGAAGGTCTGAGGCGATCCGTCTTGCTTTTATGGATTTGTCATTTACCTTTGATTGGGTTAATCAGTGGAAACTGTGGAGCAAGATGTTGGACCTAGGAGTGGAATCATCAATAGTCCAATTTTTGTACATATAACTGCCTGTGTACGTTAGGATTCTTCTGGCGAGCTGTCAAATTTATTTGGGATTTGAAGGATCTGGAAAAACATCCATCTAAAACACACTTGCTGATGTGCAGGCTAGATCAACTAAGACAAAGTTCTTCTTTGTTGATTCAGTCCCAATGGACAAGGTTTAAACTTTTCAATATTTGGGAGTCACATTGGACTCCGGTGTTTAATGGTATCACCTTATTACTGTCAGATCACAAGAATTTGAGAGATGTGTGGAAGCCATTTTTAGGTCTCGCCTGACCCAGCGCATGCGCTGGTCTGGCGAGACTTATTGAGAGGGCTCCAAAAAGTGCTACCAGGCCAGCCTAGAGCTACAGTGCATGTGCGCGGGCGCCTCGTTTTACCGCGATTACTTTCACTTTCGGCCACTTTGATGTTTGATCGCGATCACTTTCGCGGCCCCACGGCCGCTTTGCATAGCCAATAGGTCTCGCTTTTGGGACCTTATAAGTATTTAGTTACGCAACTGTTGCATGGCTAAACACTTATAAGGTCCCAAAGGCGAGACCTATTGGCTATGCCAATGCTTGTTATATTTGCAGCCAAATTGGGTTCAAAGCCAATAAACAAAATTCCCAATATCTATAAGAGCAAATTTATTTCAATTGCAACATATGGGGCTGAGCTCCGGGCATCTGCCAATCACAAGAGGATCCAAATGCTGGAGAACACTTTTTTTATGTAGACTTTTATCAGTACCATCTACTGGCTCTGGTCCTGACGGCCATTGTGAATTGGGAGTTGCGTATATGAATGATTTTATTCGATTTCGCCACTTGGCTCGTTCACTTTCGATTTGGAGAATACCTAGGAAATCTTTTCATAATCTTATCTCACGTAGCCTCTTCTTGACGAAAGGCCTTCCAATTCCTTGGATTAAGTATGTAAGAGATGGATTCGATAGGATAGGGAAATCCGAGATTATCTCTTTCACTAATTTCTGAAGTTTTTATCTTCATAGACTAACTAAAGCAGATATTTTTAGACAAATGTTGGGAGATCAGACGTTCCCTAGAATCTTCTAAATACTCCGTTGCAGATTATATGTTTATCCTACCCGTTCATAATATCGAATCACACCTGCTGTTTGTCTCCAATTTATATCCTAGATTTCTTTTAATATGGTTCACGTTTAATTTAGTTAACCTGTTTTTCACCTTCCCTGAAAATTTTTTGTGGTCTAAATTACCCCTTGTCCGTGTAATAATAGTTGTGTGCAGTCATCTGTAAATTGGTTTTTTTTTTTGCCGTTTTTTTTTTTCTGCATCTGGAATGTGCTGTCTGGTCCCAATTTTGTGCCATCAAAATATCACATCGTACAAGATGGCATATTACTATTTACGGCAATTAACTTCTGTCCATGTTTGTTTGTCTGTTGTGCATTTCATTAAAGGATGTATGAAAATCAAGAGTTCCATGCTCTAAGTGCATGGTCTGCTTGGTCTCTTCTAAATGTTTTATTATATTTTCCTACCTTGCCCTTTGATGAAAGTTTTATTCATATTTATATGAGATTTGCTTTTATTTAGCGATCTTGAGACTGGTGCTCAAGTGGCCTTGTTTGTGATAACAATGAAATGTTTTTTCTGTATTTAGGCCTTTTAAAAATTGTTAAGGAATGAACTATATGTGGTCTTCTTTATATGTAATTTTAAAGTGATATTGTGTAAGAGATTGTGGTATGGTTAATAATGAAACTTGTTTTTGTACCATTGTCATGCACTTATTTTCTATCTTTTATGGTTGTGTTTTCCGAATAAAGTTGAATTGACTGAGTGACTGTGTGCTCTCCTCTGAATGTTGTGGTTCTCCACCCATTGCATGACTTTTCATGCTCTATTGCTTTGTATGCTCCATTGTTCCAATCGATTGCCCATCTTAAGCCTATTGACACAAAGACACCATGCTTTGTGCCCCACTTCAGCACCCAGAAGAGCTCGGTGGCACTTGATTTGTTTCTTTAGATCCTTATTTCATTCTGTTAAAATCAGTATCACTCGGTACCAATATATGATTGTTCTCAGCATTGTACACAATGCATACAAAGCATATTTTGAGTTATTTGAAAGAGGGACAAATTCCCGGCTCATCGTGGTTCTGTTAGTTATTAAGTCATGGAAACGGCTTCATCCCCAACGGTCCCTAAAGAGCCAGTCTCCTTAATATAGCCTCACCTCCATACCGCACCATGTCTGACTTGCTAACTTAAAGACTTTACCTTTGGGAGTAATGTACATAATCTTAATGTACAAGACTCTGAACATACCTCCTTTCTGAAACACAACTAATTTTGGAATTTCCAGCTACACAGCCCCTAAAAATCTGCCACACTCAATAGATTTTCTTGGGAGTCACGCGACTATGCTACTTTAGCGTGGAAACATTTAGGTTTTCCAGGAGATTATACAAATATTTTTTGTTGTTCCCATTGCCAACACAGTGTTTGCATTTCCAGCTGTCAAAATGTGGAAGCACCTTGTATCCATGCACATCTGTGCCTACTGCAGATACCTAGAGAAATACATAGGAGTATAGTAGACATTTATTTCTTTATCCATACTCATGAAATGAACAAAGTTTTTGAAATCTAATATCAGGAATATCCTATTGGCAATCTTTTCCATGTCACATCCTTGCTCCAAATTGATTTCTATCGATGTCCATTTCTGTTGCAGATTTTATGAACTGGTTAATAGTATAACTGAAGACATTGGCAAAAACACCGAAGACGGAGAATGTGAAGGAGAGACCATGGAGGTAATAACAAACAGGATTTTTTTTAACAGTTTGTTGTGAGATTAGATGGTTTAGGTGAAGTGAAGATTTAAAAAGTAGTTTGAACTTTCAGGAATGAATGCTCAATGTAAAGAAATACTGGTATGGTGTTCTTCGAGAGAGAGAGTATAAAACTGTAGCAATAATCTATTTCTGGAAAGGAATACCTTGATTAAAACCTGTGGTCGTCACTGAGTTTTCATTTTGGTGGATGTAGCCGTACGTATGAGCAACATATCTTGTAATGAATATAAACAACATTTTTCATATTCTGGCTCGTTGTTGCATCTTGCTTGCATGTATTGTGACTATTATGTATTTAAAACGATCTTACTAAATTAGGAAAAACCTTACCTCCTTCTGCCCTGCTCACAACAGATGCTGGTTCACGTTACACCTAAACTGATGTGTCTACTCCTGTCTGTCATTGTATGACACTAGAAGACATTTTGCCAGACTTTACAACTGTGTTCCAGGCTGGGCATCTCTATATAAAGATAGCCGGTGGTCTCTCAATACAACACCGTGTGTTTCTCCAGGCTACAAACTTGAACACTGAACTTTGCCAAGGTCACCCAGGATCATATCACAAATGTTGTTCCTTTTTACAAAATAGAAATACAGTTTCTATGTGTTCCAAACTTCCTCCACCTGAGCATTTTTTGAAACACCTGAACAGTTTTTAATTGGTAAATCAATTCTATTTTATTGGTTAAGTTTCACAAAAAAGAACTTACAACCTGGAGGCCTGCTGACGAAGTAAACAAATACAACCCCCCTCCCCATCCCCCCCAATCGATTGTATCCACAGTATCACAGCTATATCAGCATGGCCACTCTCTAGATTTGGGCTGTGTCCCTTATGGTGTTCACCCACTTGCTGAAGGCCCGCCCTCCAGTTGAGCCTCAACTGATCCTGCAGCAGGTATAGTAGCTTGAGGTACATGGGGCATGTCAGTTTGTTGAACTCCTGTGTCAGCAGTCGTAAGAAAGGGGCCCACAACTCCTGGTATGCTTCTCATTTATGTTCAGCAGTTAACATCAGACGCTCCATACCCAAGATATGCCACAGCCGATATAGCCATGATGTATAGTCTGGAAGTTTGTCTGGTGTGTTGCGCCCAATGCCAGAGCTGTTTGTTTGACTCTCTGTAATTTTAGAGGATACGTGAGAGGGATAGACAGCCCCAGGAGTGTATAGTCTGGCAATTTAGATTTGTGTATCAAAGGAAAAATAGCACATAAGACAGTGAATCTGTCTCTTTTTAGAAAGGTTTAGCTATGCTTAGTCCAAGGGGGCTTCTATAGTAACAACTTTTTTCATGGGTTATACCTACTTGAACGTGGGACAAGAGGGGGATGTATCTTTTCAAATACCTCTGCAGTCCTGTCACTTGAGGATACATTATTAATTTTAAACTGTCAATCTACAATCATTGAATGTGCTATGCTGCAGTGTAAGCACCCCAGCGACTTTTGAATTATATAGCAAAGCACAGTGAAACCACACATGTCTGTCATTTCATTGTGGGCTGCACACGTCATGCTACAGGCATTATCTGTTCCTAGGTTTGCTGCTTTAAAAGTTATAAGAGGGCTTGCTAATGTCTATACCCTCTTGGGAGTAGGAGGAGCATGGCGATTCAGTGATGGAGTCAGTGGGGTTTGAGTAATAAGTCCTTTGGAGTTCTGTCCTATGAAGAACTCTTTATGGATTCAAATTTCTTGAATAGAATTGGCATCACTCCCTTAAAGCAGAAGGGAGTTTAGTGGTTACAGAAAGTGTAGAAGGAAGACCAGGTTGCTTCTCTGCATGTTTACACAGGGATGCACTTGTCTCACAAATGGCAATGTAATGGTGTTGCTGTAAATACAATTAACTCGGTTATCTTCCAGGAAGTGCATGCTAGGTTCAATAGAAGTAGACTGTCATAACCAGAAAGAGCTTGGCCAGTCGCTGAAGTAGCCGGTATCTGAATGTCTATCTAGCTGTGTTCCTAGCGGGGGCAGTCAGGGGGTGATTTTGTAGATTCAATATACCCATTTTAACTAGGAGCAGATGCAGTTGCTTCATACCACCAGATATTTTCAGATGTGCAGGAAGCATGGGAAACAGTCATAACAGATGCCGCTGCTTGTACAGCATGGTAGGTTGATAACGCAAGGTAGATTACTACTCTGAGTCACGAGTTGGTAGGGGTGAACATCCAAGTACTGTAACTTTTTGTGAGATATTTGTGCATTCTCTGAACCTTCAGTAGGATTTTCTATAGCTGCCATGACATTGGTGCAAGTCCAGAGCTTCATGTATGGGTAAGTGGTGGGGCCAGAATTGAGCATCATAGAAATACACATATTACAGGGAATGTGGTGGCTGCTCATTTTGCCTTCTAGGTCATTAGAACCTAAGATAATAGAGCCACACTGTTCCTTTCTTCTCTTCCAAAGTGAACCGCTCCTCACAAGTTCACTATCAGATGGACGTTTTTCTCTTTTTTATGGAAAAATGTCAAATACAACCATCTCTCTCTCTCTCTCTCAAAAATATTTCTTACTTTCCCTAAAGTTGGCAGGCCCTAGTCACTTATCAGACTGGTAGCCTAAAGAGCTAATAGAATAGATTTTACTTTTGTAATTATTGGTCAACTCTTCTGTAACCTATTTCAGGGCAACAGTGAGTGTTCAAGAAACATAATTAAATGTGTTCAAGAATGTCAAATAGGAGGAGAAACATGCACTCTGTGGGTTACTTGTGAGCCATCCATGGGGATGCGGGCCGTGCATCCCTTTTCAGTCCTACGGCCGTCACCATCTCCTTGTGGCACATGGCACTGACTGCCATTGGTTGGTGGGGAAAGTTCACACAGGCCATCCCCTTGTGGGACTCCACACGACTAGGTACCCTGGCCCTTAAGAGGGGCTTCGACGAATGGGACCTCATAGGCCTGTCTCATGTGGGTAACTTGTGGAGAAATCGAGAGGTGCTCCCATATGTGGAACAGCAAAACAATTACCAACTGGTGCCCACGGAGGCTTATTGGTATTTGCAAATCCGCCGTTCCCTGTGTAGGGTGATTCAGAAGGGAGAAGACCCTCTTGAGTCCTCCCCTCTCGAGGATAGACTACTGGATGACTACCTCACCAACAAGGCGATCACACTTACGTACAAGAAATTGTTAAATAACTCCCCAGACACTGACGCGACTGCGGGAGGCCTGGGAGAGGGTCTTGGGTGGGTTGGAGTTCGGTGAGTGGCCTCAGGCTTCCTCCTGTGAATTGGCTATATCCTTGTGCTTTCGTCGCATTCAGCTTAAGATCCTTCATAAATACTACTACGCAGCCACAACACTAGTAAAATGGATGTGGCACACTGTCCCTAGAAGTGTTAACCGGAAAGTACTTGTTATCATACGTTATGAGGCTGCCCAGTGCTCCAGAGGATTTGGACTGTGGTGGTTGACTGTCTAAATAGTGTTTGTGGAGAAGGCCTGGCGCCCTAAGCAAAATGATGTCTCCTGAACATTTGGGGTGAAACAGACCTCACCTGCCTCAGGTCTACGTTGGAACTGATGGAGGCCAAATGGAACATAGCCAGTCTGTGGGGGGCTCAGACAGCACCGCAATTAAGTGAATGGAGGAAGGACATGGACTGGTGTATGCAAGTGGAGAAGACAGTCTATGAAAGTAGGGGTTGTCTGAACAAATGGACCAAGGTATGGGGCAATGGAATCCCTATTGAGGTAACCTGTGTACTCCTGTTGTAAATGCCTCTTGAAATGCTTGGGACTGGGAAAGGGTGGACTTTTTTGCTGTTTAAAGATTTGCTGGGTATGGGATAGGGGATGGCGAACAATCAGAAATTGACTGGCAACTTACCATTACGTGCCAATGTACTTCTTTCCATTATGCTTTTACCACGTCACCTGGTTATTTTTTGGTGTACATGCTAATAAAAATAATTTTAAAAAAGAATGTCAAAAAGGCGATTATACTTTCAATAATTTTGTTTAATCTGCTTTCAGTTTGATTACGAGTATGACGAAAATGGAGACAGAGTAATTTTGGGGAAAGGAACGCATGGCGTTGTTTATGCAGGAAGGGACCTAAGTAACCAAGTCAGGATTGCTATTAAAGAAGTTCCAGAGAGAGATAACCGGTAAGTGCTCCAGAGATGTTTTATTGATCCAATTGTACATGTGGGTGTCTTGGGTAGAATAATATCAAAAACTTGGGAGGTGATGTTTTTTCCTCTGGCACTTGGCACTAGGGTGATTTTAACCCTGTGGTGCCTCCTCGCTGATAATTGGACCAAGAAATTGTTGAACTTATCAAATAAAATGGCCTTTTTTCTGTGGTGGTGAAGATGTGGAAAGTGCATATCTCCTGATGTTGGAAGTAGTGATCAAGAAACAAAAACAAAAATGACACTTCAGCAGGTTAACTTTGATCCGGCTATGGATTTTGTGACAAGAACTCTGGAAAGATGTATGTATGTATATGGTATTTCTATAGCTCGAACATAGCCAAAAAGCAGTGGAGAGCTGTACTTGGTCAAAGGCAAGCTTAAATTCGGTGAGTAATTGGAGAGGAAGCGGAGTTGTGGACGGTTAATGCAATGTGAGATTCCAGACCAACTACAACACGTTGCATATAAAAATTCCCAGGTACTCGCTGTGGAACTGTCGAAGGCATTCTGTGTGCATTTCGTGGTGGTAAATTGGATTTTCCCCATGAAGTGCCTCAAGATTTCAGACAGCAGAACGCTTCAATAAATCCACACACATGTAGTGTATTACTGAATGTCTCAAATGCATTGTGTAGCAGGCATCACACGCACAAAGAATAGAGTAGCTAAGCATTTGTCTTTGTGTGCATTTTGCTGAAACTCTGACTTATTACAACTTAACGCTAAGGATTTGATAGATCTTACTGGGTAGAAGGAATGCTTCTCCCCAGAAAAGGGAAATATAGATTCCACCTGACCCAGCTAATCAGCTGGTATCTGATTACCTTACTGGCAGTCTGTCTGGAAAATAAGGGGCGGCGCTATAAATGCGGCGCATTTTACTTCATTGCGCTGGGTGCACCTTTTAAAAGGTTCACCCAGCGCAATCGGTGAAAATGCGCTGTATTATGATGAATGTGCTGCTCTCATGTCAGCAGCAAACACATACTGGCCTGGGGGGCAACACATTCATCTTGAAAACAGGAGCGGACGATTTTGAAGCCGCTCTGTGTTGTCACACTGCAGGCGGCAACCCGCCTGCACTTTTAAATGGAATTAGAGGTCCCCTTGCAGGCGGGTGCAGTCAGTGACCTGTGGTTTTTTCAGTGAATTCCTAAGGTTTTTTTAAATGCTAATTTCTAACTAAACCTACATAGGTAAGATATGTGCAGAAAGCGGAAGAAAGTTGCAGAGGTTTGAAGCAAGAGAGATGCAGAACGAGGCAAGAAAAGTGCAGAAAGAGGCAAGACAACAGGTGCAGAAAGGCAAGAGAGGTGCAGTAAGAGGAAGAATGGCGCAGAAAGAAGCAAGAACAGTGCAGAAAGAGCCAAGAGAGGTGCAAAAAGAGGCAAGAGGAGTACAGAAAGAGGCGAGTGAGGTGCAGAAAGAGGCGAGTGAGGTGCAGAAAGAGGCGAGTGAGGTGCAGAAAGAGGCAAAAGAGGTACAGATAGGCAAGATGTGCAGAAAGAAGTAGTAAGGTGCAGAAAGAGGCAAGAAAAGTGCAGAAAGAGCCAAGAGGGGTGTAGAAGAAAGAAGCAAGCCAGGTGCAGAAAGAAGGGAGGTGCAGAAAGAGACAAGAGAAGTGCAGAAAGATGCAAGAGAAGTGCAGAAAGATGCAAGAGAAGTGCAGAAAGAGGCAAGAGAAGTGCAGAGAGAGGGAAAAAGGTCCAGAAAGAATCGAGAGAAATTCAGAAAGAGGCAAGAGAGGCACAGACAGAAGCAAGAGGTTTACGCACCATTAGTACAAATTTAACACCCATATTTATCAATAAGTAACACGTGACCATTCCAGCTTTGCAAAGGGCCTTCTACCACGCTGTAACATGTGTCGCTGCATTTTTGGTAACATTTGAGCTGTTTGATCTAGACACAAGGTTTTTGTTGTTCAAATCTGCAGATTATACGACAGATTATGTATTCTGTGGAAAATGTATAATTATGCGAAAATTGGCTTGGCCGAACAGTTGTATAATTCCAGTGGCCCTCCTCATACCTCTGACAAACCACATAATTCCACTACACGCAATGTACATCCACTCCACTCCAAAAAAATTAGTAAAACATGTTTACATTCACAACACCTCCAGCTCTAACTCTTGCAAATACAAGACCTATTGCATTGCAAAAACTTGTTTAACTAGTAGTCGCGTTTGCAGAGTGGTGGAGAAAGGGGGCTGGGCCCACAACCAGTGCTTAGGAATTCTGCTGCGTAGGACTTACAGGAGGTACCAGGAGGGCTTCTTGGCCCCCAAAGTCCCTCGGGAGTAAAGTGGAAATCATCCACCAACCAGTAGTGTGCCAGGAGGCACATTTGCAGAGTGGTGGAGAAAGGGGGCGTGGCCTCCGAATACCTCTGTGTGGGACTTACTTGAGGTAACAGGAGGGGTAGTTGGCACCCAAGGACATCTTTGGGGGCCAACTACCCCTCCTATTACCTCCAGTAGGTCCCACACAGCAGGATTGCTAAGTTCTGATAGCAGGCCACGCCTCCTTTACCCACCAGTCTGCAAACGCACTCCCTGGTGCACCCTTGGATGGGGATTGAAGTCCCCTTCGCTGCTAGTGGTCCTTAGGTGCCAACTAGCCTACCTGTTCTCTCTAGTAAGCCCCACACAGTGGGATTGCTGAGAGGTGGTCGCAGGCCATGCCCCCTTTCTCCACTACTCTGCAAACACGCATCCTGCACACTCTTGGTCGGTGGGTGAAGTCCCCTTGCCTCTTGAGGGTCCCTAGAGGCCAACTAGCCCTCCTGTAACATCCAGTAAGCCATACACACAGCTAGATTGCTGAGATGTGGTCAGAGGCCACACCCCCTTTTTACACCACTCTGCAAACGGGGCTCCTGCTGCTTGGGGGATGAAGTCCACTTATGTCCTGAAGTCCTCAGGACACAAGGGAACCTCATCGCCCCACTAACAGTGCACAGTGGTGTAAAAAGGGGCATGGCCTGCGACCACCTCTCAGCAATCCCACTGTGTGGGGTTTACTGGAGGTAACAGTTGGGCTAGTTGGCCCCTAAGGTCCCTCGGCATTGAAGGGGACTTCATCCCCCAACCCAGAGCGTGCCAGGAGGCGTGTTTGCAGAGTTGTGCAGGGAGGGGGTGAGGCCTCCGGTGAGTTGCCGGCTTCTGTTTTTGTTGCCCTGCTTTAGGAAGGGGGGCTGTGTGGCCCCCCTTCCCTTAATACTTTTTGGGCCCCCATTCCCTAGGGCCTGACCCATTTAAACAACAAAAAATGGGAAGGGGTCCGCGTGCCCTGCCTTCCACCCCGACCGAGGCTGATTTTGAACCCGGGGTCGCCATCCACCGGGGCTGGGCCATTTTTAAAATGTATTTTTGTTAGGAGGGGGGGGCCGTGTTCCCCGGGGCCTGCCCTTTATTTTATTTTCTAATCTTTTTTTTTTGGGGGGGGGGGCGCACGCACGCGTCCCCCGCCCTGAGGCCCGTCTTATACCTGGGACCTCATTCCCTGGGGCATGGCCTCATCCTCTATTTTATTTATAAAAATGGGTTGGGGAGCCTGCGCGGCCCCCCTACCTGGGCCATTTTCGGCTCCGGGGACCACATCCCCCGGGGCATGGCCTCTTGTTGGGGGCCACAAGGGGAACCCCAAGGACTCCTTGGTCCCTGCCGGCTCCCCGCCTCCTGTGGGAGCTGACATAGCATTTGGACTAAGGGAGCTGCTAACATGCAGCTCCCTCTGCCCAAAAACAATTCTGCTTCACTTCATGGAAGCAAGAGCATTTCCCATGCTCTCACTTCCATGAATTGAAGCAGAAGTTTGCTATGGCATGGCAAACTGCAATGTCCTGGGAGTGGGCACCCTGGGACATTGCTGGAGCCGGACCTGGGGGGTGACGGTCCCCAGGGCCATCAAGGGCTCTTGGAGGGGGGCAGCATGGCCCCCCGCCCTTCTTATGTGTAGACCCGGGGAGGTGGTATTCCCCCGCATTTAATTGATCTGTGCCCCGGGTAGGTAGTGGTCCCCCTGGCAGTGTGGGGGTGCTTAATCCCCCCACACTTTAATTTTTAAAGGTAGCCCTGGGGAGGTGGCAGACCCCGGGGCTGCGTGCCCCCCACATTTAGGGCATATAGCACCTGGGAGCCCCCAACACCTTTTATTACAATTATAAAGCCCCGGGGAGGTGGCAGTCCCCGGGGCTGGGGAGGGCCACATGGCCTCCCGGCCCTAATTATTAATGCCCTGGGGAGGTGGCGGTCCCCGGGGCTGCGGGGTGGCCTTTTTCTGTAGACTAATAAAGCCCCAGAGAGTTTGCGGTCCCCGGGTCAGCGGGGGCCCCCGCATCACAAATAGAAATTGCCCCCGCAACCTGGCTCACCCGGGGGCTTGAAGAAACAAAGCGCGAGAGCCCCGTGCTTCATTTTTTTTTCTCGTGAGTGTGTCTGTCTCCCTGCATTGTATCACTTTGTTTTGCAAAGGTCAACACGTTCTAATGCCCGCAGGGTACATACCCATGTTGTAATATCTGATATTAACCTCAACAAAATTTTGTCCAACGCTATAAATTGGCATTGGGGGCACTCCTATCTCCTCCATCTGCTTGTTTTAACTCTATTCCAATCTATAAAATCATCATTCCCAATTACATCTTCTATGTTTTCTTTCTTGCCACCCTAGGACGGTATCTTGTGACTGGAGCTAAGCATCAAATCTGGTCTCTATACATCACAAGGCTTCCTCTCGCTCATTAGCTCAGAGTTTTCTCCCTTATCCCTTACGGGGGTGGTGCGATACAACTGGACCAATTTCCTCAAAGCTTCAACCTAATCACCATTCTAACACAATATACCGAGATACCTCAAAAACCTAGGTTAACTGGTATGTTCATTTGGAGGGTCTTGTATATCCCAACTTCCTAATTGAGATGACCTTTTTCAGATCACATATTCGGTTGTGCATTACCTGTAGATTAGCTGCCTGGCTCTGAGTTTCCAATCTATGGATGCAAAAAAGAAATCCCGTATACGCAAACATCTGAGCATCGATCAACAAAAACCTTAAGAAACAAGCATCGATAAAGTCAATAGATTTTACTTAAATGAGCAAAATCATGAAAACACAAGCATGCATGAATGCTGCTTGCATGTGCTACCACATTAATAAGAGACAGGTTTTGACATTGATTGTTCTGTGTGTCTGTCGTGGATTATGCAGCCCTCCACAAACAAACTAGCTTTATATAAAAACATGGAACCTTATTCAATAGCAGAGATTGCCAAGAATTGTCTTATTTGTTCACTCTACCAGTTAAATTTTTCAAACTCCAAACACCGGTTATGTATGCAATTAATGCAACTATGAGGAGAGAGTGTGTGTCACCACAACTGTTCTCCCCGCCAGCAACAGCTCACCCTTAGTTACATGCAAGAAGAGGTGACACAGAGGCAATGGAGTCAGGGGCTAAAAGCTGTCTAGCTATTTCCGCTTCCCATACATTCAAATCTGAAAGTAGCTGAATGACCTGATGTGCAGTCTACAATTAACTTGATAAAACAAATTAGGCCATTTAGACAGGAAAGGGGGTTTCCCCTTACAATCCACTTCTTTATTCAGGGTTTTCAGAAAACAGTCCGTGGCAAGAACTCTTTGCTGTTTGGCTGCCGTCCCTAATATTATGCCCTGTTCAGCATATAACCTTGTAAAACATTTCGTCTCTTGGGTAATTGAGCATGTATGCAGAAGGCTGCCCAGTGCTGCATCTCTTCTGATCCCACTCCTTGGCGAAGCTCTGCTCCATCAACGCTGAAGTCACCATGTTGAGGCCTCACTATATGCTAGGGCCCAATAAAATGAAAATGTCTGGCTAGGGAATCCTATTGCATTAGAAATTCACTTATTCAACACATTGATGTGGTTCCCAATTAAATGAGGAGAGGAGTCTCATAAATCAGTGGGATTTGTTGGCTGGCCTGTTTGAGCAATAGCTCACGATGTCTCCGTGTTCATCTGCCTCCACGTCAGTACTTTGTTTCACTGATTGCCTTCCGCTGTGAAGTTTGTCCAGTGTACAGTACAGTTCTGCCCCACCATTTTTCCTCCAGAGCGTACATGAGGAAGCAAAAACAGTACTCTGGAGTAGATATGCTCCATATACTGAGATTTTGAAAGAGGCTGCTCAACCCTGAAATCCCCTCTCTATAATCTTTCTTTTTGCCTTTTTTAGGTCATACAGCTAAAGCTGCATCCAGCCAGACCTAAAAGGTCTTCACTACCAGCAGAGCTTTTAACAAGGTTTGGAGTGCTCCCGCTAACAAGTCACTGGAGGTCTGCCAGTGGTTTCATTTAGATAATAGCAGTGCGACATGTGCACTCAAAACGCAAATGTATAATTGCACTTGGTGCACATCACTGAATGAAGCCTCGCTGTTCTTTTTGAGGATGTCTTCTCAAAATGGCTGTAAGAAAGCACTAGGCAATTGCTTTTCCATTCCTGTGGTGGCTAGAAATCCATTAAGACACATTTTCAAAAGTATTTGTTTGTATGTAATTTTAAACTCTTAGCTCTGGTTCATACACATTTTAGCTTTATTAGATATCATTAAGGGCTCTGTTTTACAGATTATTGCAGCAAGTAGCTGGTACAGAAGTGAAAAATTTACTGAAAGCAGTCATTAGTCGAATACAATGTGAGCAGGTGCTGCACACACAATGAAACACATTCTTTTTATTCCATATTCAATGGCAACTGTAAACTTTCATTACTTGTTGCGGGAGAGCAGGGTCTGTTGCTCAAGTGGTTTTGGGAAGGTATTCTAGAGCTATTGTTTAAAGGAACCGAGAAAAATTAGAACCGGCTTGTATCAATGCGTTACAAGTGTCTAACTTGGGTAACAACTTGTACTCAGATTTGGCTCTGAAAGGAGAGGTTCAGCTGAGCTGATACTGGTGAACAAGTATCAGGACCTCAATTTAAAAGGAGGGGGACTCACTGAAAATGGAGACCTGTGTTGAACTGCTCTGTCTGATTTCCTATGAGTTCCGAACTGATGAGTAGACATCGAACATATCCCGGAGCCAGTAAGTAAACAAAGAGACTCTCTGAACCTTCAACGCATCACAAAGCCAGTGGGGAAATAAACATCTGTAGGCTAAACTCATTGTTGCATGATATAGGGGCCTTCCCGACTAGTAGTTCTGTGGATTAAGAAGAACCATTATCCCCTGCCATGTTGACCTTACACATGCCTCACTCACCAGTAACATTGAGCAGACTAGATAATCGTGTTCCAAAGCGCCATATTAGATGGACCTTATTCTACTATTGAAGTGTCTCCATAGCCCCCGTTCCCTGTACCGTGCATGAGCAAACACCTTGTAAGGCCATATTTGGTCATTAACCCAAGATCAGCTCAGTACCACCAAGTGTCAGTGTGGCCAGTCTTTTGCCATTTCTACTGCAAAGTCTTTAAGCATAGCTTTGTCATAAAAGCTATGTTTAAAGACTTTGCTGTTGAAATGGCAAATGACTTTGTCCCTTTCTATCTGGGCGTGGATGGCACTGTGCTAATCCTATGCTTAAAAACTTTGATAGAAAAGCAGACATTTGAGGTGAGCAGATCTAGAGTGTCGCTGGTGTTGAGTGCTCTGTACAGGAGCTGCTTTCCACCTAAACTTGAGCTACCCAGAGTTCTCTGCTTCTTTTTTGCATATATATATAAATATATATATATATATCTCTTAGTATTGTATTGTAATTGCATTTATATGGCGCTTACTACCCCTGACAAGGCGTCAAAGCGCTTTTTCGGCGTGTAGCACGCTACTTCGGAACCCATAAAGGATTAGTGTTGAATTAGTATAGTGAAATATGAAAGTGATTTAAGTTAGTCAATCAGATATATATATATATTGAAAGGGACCTTGTATCACTAAGCTGGTCTATTTTTTACATTACACCTAACACTACAATCTTTTTCTGTTTAACCTAAAAACAACGAAGGCAAATGACTGATTTCATTTAACGAGTTCAGACCACACAGAACATGTTTTATAATCTTGATCAATCAAGGCTGAGCAGTTGCCGTTTGAAGACTTTGGCAGCATATTGAGGGGCTGTCATGTTTACTCGGCATGTAGGTTTTCTTTCCTGAAAAAGTTTACAAATTATTTTGGATAGGTTACAAGATCATCAAACTAAATGTTTCAAAGCCAGATATTATGGCCCTGCACACCTCCTCGAAAACATAGACTCCCTTTGCCCACCCCCTACTTTTGGTGATAAGCATGTTAAATCCAAACTAAAATGTGGAGTCTGAAAGTGCCATGGGACACAGACCTCAAACTGAAGTCACACATAGAAGTAGTTAAAGCTTTGTTTCTCTCCTGCACCCCATGGTAATGGTGGGTCTTGTCAACTCAGAACTTAATTATCTGTATGCTTTGTATATCGGGCACCCAATGAAAAGGCTGCATGTGGTGCAATATGGAGCAGAAAGACCGATCTTTGGCTTAAAAAACATGAATCTGCAACACCTCATCTAAAAATGATATGATGGCTCCTATTAAAGGACAGAATCATTAGTGTGTGTGCCTCACTTACAAATGCATCGCCGGTACAGCACGGAAATACCTACAGGAACAAATTATACAATACACCCTCATGTGCAGTCTGCCCTTAGCACCAGAGTATTGCCTGCTCACCTCAGAGCCAAATGCTCACATACGCTGACTTGTGCCTCTGAGAGGAAGCTCCTCGTCTCTCAAACAATCCGGCCAGATAAATCAGTCTCACCGAAGCCTTGATGCACTTCAGAACACACCTTGTCTGTTATGAGCCCATGAAAGCATCCACCATGTCTGCTGCTTGTCTTTAATGTCATACATGCCTTGAACCTTCTAATTGAACTTGGCCACTGGATCCAAGCTTCCGTAAGTCTTGGCTCCCGGCAAATAGAGCCCGACCGCTGGAACCACAATCCTACCAGTCTGCATACATGTCTTGACTCGCAGATACTTACTGGACAAGGTCTGTGTAAGTAAAACCTTATGGCTATTGGGATAAACAAAAGTCCCGTGCAAGGCTATCGAAAGTGTGCACCCTGGCCATCTTTTTCCAGTAGCACATCTCTACCTTTTTATAAATTTCTTGTCTCTAAACACAACAATTATGCTTGTGCACTGAAAGCCCACTGGACTGTGACCTAGATGGAGACCATGTGCACACTCCCTTACTGTTCGTGATTATCGTCAATTCACCATGCTGTTGAAGACAACCAGTGATGGCAGCAAGAGTGAGGTGGCAGGGCAGGCATTTTTCCCTATAAACTGCCAGTGAGAGTAGTCTCCTTTCTTCTCTTGTTTTTAAATTGCTCTTCCATTCCCCTGCAGCTGAGTCCTTCTCTCTATCCATGTGGGCCCTGATGAATTATGTATGAATACCCTTGGTATAAGTGGTGAGATGTACATGGAGTGTATATTTATTTAATTTAATATTTTTACATGGCGCAGCTCAACTCAAGCAGGGTGTCTGTGATTTACAAGTAAAACAGCAATGGAGACCGGATATCCCCTTACAGTGAAAGTGGAGAAAAACAATGGACATTAAGTGTTTATTTAACCTTGCTGGCCAGAGTGGACACGTGTAGAAGATTCCTTATTGAAAGGAAGATGCAACAGAGAAGTTGCCACAGGAGGAGAAACAGAGAATGGATGCAGGGATGAATTAACAGAAACACAGGAGATCGGTTTGGTCTAGGAGTAGGATAAAGAGGCATGTCATAGGACAAGGTAATGGAAAATATTTGATAAGAGTAAAGGAGAACTGGGGCAGAGAAGAAACCAAAGGGCAAACAAACAGAAGAGGGTGGCACACAAGTCAAAGGTGAGTAGGTGATAATCGGGCAAGTGGGAATGATGAAGGATCAGAATAAGAAAATTGAGAGGAAAAGGAGAACTTGGGTGACATTAGGTAATCAAAAATGACAAGAACAATACAAGGAAGAGATTAAATGAGGCGATGGGGGAGGAAAGGCAGGAGAAGAAATATGAAAGCATTTTCAGATCAAGGTAGAGCTTAAACAGTTGTGGCTTTACATTTTTCTGAACTGAAAATAAGTCAGTAGGTTTACAGAGGTCTTCAGGGAGGGAATTCCGAAGAGATGGGGCTGCCCCGTACAAAGACTGGGTAGCAACACGGTGTGTTCTGAATTTTCTAAATTTAGGCTTGAAAACTTTCCTGTCCCTGAAATTTTTACATCCACCAGGTGATTTTTATGGAGGAAAATAGGTCGGCTGGATTTTGTTGGGGTGTGCCTTTAAACTTAATACAGGCAAGCCTGAATTTATTTCTGGCGTTCACCGGAAGCTTGTTTAGATCACAATAGACTGGGGTGATGTGGTCGAATTCCTTTGCACCTGCCCCTTGTCTGGCAGCAGAGTACATCAAAGCAATAAATGGTCCCAAAGTGAATTTGTTAATTCCAATTAAAACGGAGCTTCCATAGTCCTATTGTGAAATGGCAAATGATTGGATGATCAGGCAAAAGTCTTTGGGTTGGAGAAGATACTTTAATTTTTCGAAGAGAGCAAGAGAAGCTCTTGCGGGTTTGAAGGTGTGCTCCATGTGTCAGGACATGAGAGGTGTATGTCCATCCAGATGCCAAGTTATCTGACCTCAGAGGCATAAAGGAATGTTTAGCCAATTGAAGTTCGGCAAGCCACTTATGCTTACAATTTGATTTCTGCTGTCAGTGAAATAGAATCCATTTTATCTTTTCACGGTCAAGTCTAGCTTGACATGAATGGGACCTGGAAAAGCATGTTTGGTTCTACGCATGTAGTATTTGACACATGAAAAACAAAGCTATGATAAAGTAAAAAAGGGTGGAGACACAGGTTCTCTCGAACAGACGAAGTGGGCGGAGACTGAAGAGGCAGTGAAGCACAGTGGCTGGAAACCTGAACTTGCCAGAGCCTGGGATGAGAGATTAAACTCTATTGTTAGCTGGAATAGGCTGAGAACATACTGTTTCATGGTGCGAGTGCTGTAATACTGTCACTTATATTTATACAACTATCAAAATATAGGAATGATAAAATTCACAGTTTGAAAGACCCCCCCCCCCCCCCCCCCCAAGTAGGATCTTCTCGTTCGAGGTTGTTGTAAACCTGAAGTGATTCGTAAATATATAAACTTACGATTTGTCGAAACAGGAGGATCTTTAATATAAATAGCAAATGAGTATGGAAAAATGTAAGATCTTAAAGGATGTACTAAGTGATGGCTTAAATGACTGAGCAACGAAGCAATGTTGACAAAGAATCAATAACATGTTAAAAAAAAAATACAGGGAAATATGAGTAATAGCCTGGGACAGATTTGAACTGCAAATAGTTTGTCCACGTCACGAATATGTATTTTAATATTTTGAAAAATGTGTGCACACTGTCTTGGTGGATCAGTTCAAACATATGCAAAGTAGGCCATCCAAGGACATTGAGGCATGCAGTTAGGGGGTAAATCAATTTCATATTGAGTTTCGAATTTTGTTTCGGAAATTTGATGTAGTAACCCATCTTGGACAACCAAAGCGTCACGAACACGAGAGAAGAGGGGCTTAGCTACTCCAGTGGTCCTAGAACAGCGCTGAAATCCCTTTCATTGATGATGCCCATGTAGGACAAGCCACTGGTGCATGGTTCTGGATCACCTCGATCCCGAGTAACATGTACAGGCGTCTGTCGTTCAGTCTCTATGCCCTAAGCGCGTGCTTCAAACTCCATTTAAAAACAATGTGATCTATGTGCAATAAGATTTTTCTTTTTTATTTTTGGAGGGTGCCGCGAACGCCGGTTGAATGAAGTAGTGCTTTTTCTTTTTTTGGGTTGATGTGAACTAAGGTTGAGTGAGACTGATTCGTTTGCAGCTTTTTATGAGACATAGCTACAGCTGTTCTATTTCGGCCATGTGCAGAAACATACATTTGATGTTGCTGAGGTATGAATGATAGTTTGGTAGGAAACAGTTTAAACCCCGATCTTAAATAGTATCCTATTTGAAATTCTGAAACTGCTACAGATTTGTACATTCTTGAGAGTATTCAGTGCAATATCTCGTGCAATGTTATGTAAAAGTAAAAAAGATGTCAAAAAAAGCAACATGGGAAATATTTCTGTTTGGAATTCAGACTTAAATTGATCTTTTGTCTTTAAAAATGTACACTGAATAGCAGCTCCAGAAATTTGGGGCAGACAACTCAATGAGTAATATGAGAATTCGCCCAGAATGACCTATGGATTTGTATAAGATAATTTGGGGATGTGTCCACATTTCTGCATACTTTATGTTATCAGGTGACCTCTCTAGTAAGGACAGCCCTGAGGTTCGGTTTAGATTGACAGGGTAGCCATCACTTACCTGTGTGATCACTATAAAAAAAAGAGGTTTAGGAAGCAGCACTGAAAGAAGCATTTGTTCTCCGCCCACGTTAATCTTCCTCTTTACAAGATTCTTATTTGGACAGAACATGTGTGCTTCCACTAAAAGAGTTATTGTATTCTTCTATTTGACTTGCTCACTATAGTTGTCCTCGGTTTGTTATTGTTATAATCCGGTTAAAAAGGCTATAGGCTTGATTTGTTCATTGGGAAAGTTATGTCCGGTAAAACAGTCCTCATCTGTTTACTATTAAAACTTACAACAAATGCAGTAGGCATAACGTAATTGTTGTGAAAAGCATATGGTAAACTAATATGCCATTGAGGGTGGGTTATTATAACACTGTTGCACTTCAAATTCTTAGAGGGACTTAAAGAATCCGTTTCCTTCTCCACATCCTGGTGTTAGGTTCACCTTTAGGCCTTAAATTTCAAGTCTGCATTCAGGCAGAGCCCATTTTAGTTTATAATGCTAGGTAAGAACTGCGAGGTTTTTAACTACGCAGACGACACGCAGCTACTGGTCCAGCTGGGCGATACTCCGGAGGCCCAGGAGTCAGTCAGAGATCTTTTGAGATTCACGGTCAACTGGATGACTAACAACTTCCTTAAAGTTAATGCAGATAAAACGGAGGTTTTGGTGGTGACCAACACAGTCAATCCCTGGGATGATCTGTACTGGCCCCCTGAACTTGGCAAAACCCCCAGCCCGGGGTCGGTAGTGAAGAGTCTTGGCTTAAAGATCGATGCAGCTCTCACTATGGCCCCCCAGGTGTCGGCTGTGGTAGGTTCCTGTACTGCCGTGATGCGGCAATTGCGTAAACTTACTGCCATTCTCTCTGCCTCCACGCTGCAGACTATTGTCTCAGCCACGGTCATCTCGAGGCTAGACTATGGTAACGCTCTGTACCTGGGCCTGTCACAGAAGCTGATGAGGAAACTGCAAGTCGTGCAAAACGACGCTGCCAGACTGGTTTTTTCTCTTCCCAGAAGTGCACACGCATCCACCCTCCTTCGTAAACTGCATTGGCTTCCAGTGAAGCTCAGGGTCCATTTTAAAGGCCTCTGCATGGCCCATAAAGCACTCTTTGGCAATGCCCCGGAATATGTTAAACAGCGCCTGAGGAAGTATGTTCCCGCTAGGCCCCTACGTTCTGGGGCTGTCCCAAATCTGGTTCAACCCAGATTCAAATTAAAAACTAAAGGCGGTAGTGCTCTCTCAGTGCTCATTCCTCAACTCTGGAATGACCTTCCCTCTAGCCTGAAGGAGGAATTTAACCTTCTCTCCTTCAGGAAAAAACTGAAGACATTTTTGTTTGGCACAGTAACACCTTCAGGCTAATTGGAGTTGGCATATGGTTGGGGGGGCGGTACGATGTTGGTGGTTGTCTGTTTAGCGCTTAGAGACCAGTGGTGATAAGCGCTCTATAAGAACCATTTAACATAACATAACATAACATAATGTAGCTGCCCCAAAGGGGACTTAACTCCCTGTGCCCTTTTTGATTTGTATTTGTTTAGATTCAGTCTCGTACTTCATCAGGTTGGAAGCCATACCCTGCCCTCTGATACCTGGGTTTAACTAGGGATGAGTGTAGATAAAAAGTATTCTCTCGTGAATTTTCCATAATTCACATGAATGTTTGCCTTTTACTAGGTTGAAAAGTTCTCCGCAGCTGGGTTTTCGCATAAAAATAAGGACTTTTTATGCCACTTTCAGGGTATTCTTGGAAAACAAATATTACTTCAAAGTTGCAAAGATAATAGATCTAAAGTTAACTTACGAGAAAAGGGCATATCCCTTTTCAGGACCAACAAGCACCTAAGAGCAAAAATTGCCAATTAACAGATAAATACTATGCCAGGCCGTAGGCGCAGGAAATACCCAAGCTATGGGTTTGCCAATAATGAGGATCTAAGCTCGCCTTCACTCATTTTATGGATTTTTTGCATACCCCGAATCTTAACTTGCTTTTCATTTGAATTGTCCCCTAAATGTCTTTAACTTTCTTTTTCTGATTCACCAAGATTTGTGAAGGTCCGGTATTTATCTCTCTTATCAACCAGTAATGCTTGTGCAGTACATAAGTCTGCCCCACGTTCTACCTCCATGCTCTCTCATGCTGCAGACGGGGCTGAGAAATGTACGTTTACCCTGCAAGAGCCATTGCCTACTTGTTCTTATTGGAAACTCCCCAGCTCCATTTTATTTACGCTCACAAAAGCACTTTAATTTAGTTGAATACCTTTTGTGTTAATGTAATTGCATACTAATTATTACATAGAGACGTTTTCTTATGTGCCTCTGTGCTGCGGGCATCGGTCATCATAGGTTTATCCTGTGGGTCACAGTTATTAAGTTGCACCTTTTTCCTAGGTACTCTCAGCCGCTGCATGAAGAGATAGCACTCCACAAGCATCTGAAGCACAAGAACATTGTCCAGTATATGGGCTCTATTAGTGAGAATGGGTTCATCAAGATTTTCATGGAGCAGGTGCCTGGGGGTAAGTTATTTTTTTTCTTTGTATTTGTTTTCATTTACGGCACTTTGCACAAACTAACAGCACAAACACCATCTTTTCTGCTGGGAGAGATGTTGGAGCTTCTGTGCTTAAACCATCTTCATGTCTATACATAAAGTTTATTGACTTGATAAACTTGTTGTGGCACAGTTTTTCCAGCTTGTTTTGTAACCTCCTGCCTATTCGGTTGGTATCACTAAAGCAACCCCTCTGTCTTGGTCTCATTTTCTTCTGGAATGGGTTCTAGAACTGCGTCTCTGGGTCTTGGGAACAATTCCGACTGCCCTCCCCTCAATACTACCAGGTAGCTGTGTTGAATCCTGCAGGCGTCTATCTTGGACCCCTCACCTGAGGAAAAGAAGGTGCTTGTTATTTCTTTGCCTTTTCTTCATTATTAAGGTAACCAGATCCAGATGAATATGTAGTCAGCAACTCTAACTATTCGTGACACTTCTCCCCTCCTTTTTAGGTCGAGCATTCGAGACCTCCTGTATATACTTCAGTATATATACTTTAGTATATACTTTAGTGTAAGTTAAAAATAATAATTCCCTTTGGAAGTATTGTACATCTAAATCACTCACATATTTTCCAAAAACAGCACTCACACAATATTATGTTAAAATTCCACTCGGGATGCTAAAGCACTCATTACAAAATATATATATTTTAATTCCACAATAACACCATATGTTAAAAACATGTGCAAATGAAAAATTACTATAAAAAAAAAATTCTCAAAGTATATTAAAATCCATCTCTATTACATTGGTAGCACAATCAATCAAACAAACTCATTACACTAAAAAGATTCCTGGAAAGGAATATGGTGAGACAATTGTATTTGTCTTAACACCTTTAATGATGTTATGCCACTGAAATGCGTCGATACCTAAACAACTTTGTTAGATCTGTGGAAAGACAGCAGCAATACAAACACTTTACTCTTCTGGGTTCTGCTGTCCATTGCTCCAGGATTAACAGTGTTAAGACCAACTATTTACCATGTTTATTTGACTTAAGACTCTTACACTGATTTGTTCACGTCATGTTCCATTTTTTTTTTTAAATCTCTGGTGTGTGTTTTATTCCTAAGGCATCTAGGCAGTGGCACTTCTAGTCAAAAAAGAGCTCACATGCATCAGGTGTATTGTTATATGTGTTAATTGTATTCATTTAACAAAACATAGGCAATGCGTCTTGATGCTGTTAAAAAAACAAAAACAACTGAACAACCCTAGAAGAAGAATATATTAAAACTAAAAGAGAAGCCATCAATAAATATATGAGGGGCTGCTATAACTGTGGTCCAAAAATGAACCTCAACTAAACGAAATTAAGGGACTGAAAGTAACAGAAGATATCTTACACCCAAAGCAAATGCTACTACACAAAACTAACCTACAGTGGAATGTTTACACATTTGTCTCTGTGTTTGTCTCCTGTGTTTCATATTGATGAAAATCGAATTCGAGCAAACTTAGTAGAGGCTACTGTGTCAACATGCAAGACTTTACCATTCTTGGTAAAATTACCACTTTCCCCTACAGGAAGAGCGATTATACCAAAAAAGGGAATACTACCCATATAATGGTATATTTGCTGCCCTACCGGTTATACTGAACAGGGACATTTTTCAAGATCTGCAGAGTATTTTATTGGGCCGTATATAGACCACAGATAGGAAAAGAGTTCCAGTGCATAAAACGCAAAGACCAATACATAAAAGTGCATGAGTGGCCTATACCATTGAAATGTATTATATTGCAGCCCAGTTACAGTGGCTGATGATATGGTTTGTTCATAGCTCCAGTGCTGAGAGGGAGGATGTGCAGGTGGGATTGCGCACAAATACAGTATTAAATTTGATATTGTCAAAAGCCCTACACACACATCTGGTGCTATTGAAGGTGGCCAAATACTGCTGGAATGGATTTGTGATGAGGTTACATGGTGAGGTACCATACTTCCCTAGTTTACCACTGTGGACCCTCACCAGATTCCGGGTTAAAGCAATCTCCCATGATGAACTAGTATGGACAGAGGTGAACTTTGAGACAGTGGGCAATCTTTACGAACACAGATTGCTCTGCACATTTTATAATGCCATGCCTCAGATGCAAATGCTGATTTCTACCACAAGGCACGTGAAAGCCCAGTGCTCACACAGTGTTGACTGGAGGTAAATGGCTGAACTAAGTGAGCTTAAAACACTCCCAACCACACTTGGGGTATTGTTGCAGACAAAAAAATATAAGCTAACTTTTTAGTTCATTGTTCTCACTTTAGTGTACACGAAACAGCACATAGCCATGTCGTTGAAGGCGTTGTCAGCCCAGCTCTTAAAAACATGGCTAATTTACTTAAAGAAGTGGTCCAGTGCTGAAAGAGATACTCACTAAAACGGTCAGAATTAAACAATAATAACACAATACCTGGGACATGATAAAAGCAGTCTTGGAGGCAAAAACAAATGAGCCCCCACCTTAAGTCTGTTGTGAGAGAAGCTGCTTTGCTAGGATATGTATGGGTATAGTCCACATAGGGATAACCACAAGGTACCACATGTATGCATACATGATGGGACACACATTCATGATACTGTAGGCTGTTAACTAGCTACCAAGCACAAATGCTGGCCCGTAAAGCACAAAATACTTATGCGCCCCTTTTTTTGGCAACTGAGACCAAAAAGAGGATAGAACTCACCTAGATGTGCAAGACCAGACCACTTGTTGTTCTGTTTGATGCTGTTATTGTTGTGTAACTTAGCTCTGAAATGCATGTGATAAAAGATACACCGGTACAGAGAGTTGATAATGATTTTAGACTGTGTACAAGATTAAGAATAACCTAAAAAATTCAATAAAAAACTATTTTAAAAAATGTGTGCAGTATAGTAAAATCACATTGAAGAGACCTTGTGATTGTTAGGTGAGTTGATTACTGAGTGAAATCCTTGTAACATGCAATAGTTGAGGCAGTTAACGGCGTTTTCTCATGTCAGTTTTGCTGCACTATGGTAATACTATGGAGTTTGACCTGTGCACTGTTGCAATGAAAGTGTGTTCGTTAGTTGAGTTGCTGTAAATAACATGCTGTACCATGGCATAAATGTAGGTCTGATCTATATCAGTCTTTTGAGCTGGAAACCAAACAGGTAGCTGAAACATGTTCATCGCAAGGGCTCATACACGCAGACTCGCTAACCAGGTTTTGTCATTTTAGGTAGTCTATCTGCACTTCTGCGATCAAAGTGGGGACCACTGAAGGACAACGAGCACACTATTGGCTTTTACACCAAGCAGATTCTCGAAGGCCTGAAATACCTTCATGACAACCAAATTGTGCACCGTGACATAAAGGTATTTAAAGTGCTTGAAATAATTTGGTGGATAGAACAATATTATCTTGCCAGATCCCTCTCTGTCATTATAAAACAGTAATACACTGGCATACAAGCAAAAGAGGTTGGAATATATCGGTTAGATGGCATTTTAAACTCCACAGATTAGAATACAGCCTATCTTCTACTCTTTCAAGCAGTTATATGCTGGAATACATTTGTTAACCCATTTAAACAGATCTTCATAAATCTTTCCGAAAATATTCTAGAGCCACTCTTAATGTACTGGTCAAGTTTACAGAAGATGTGTCAAAGAAGTACAAGATTTTTTAGAGAGGGTGTGCTTGTAAAAGTGCACCCCAATTCATTGCAGCTTTGGCAATATTATTCGGTTGTGCTTTTGCAACACTTGCTGATCAGAAAAGTTCACTTTCTCTTACAGAAATGTGTCATTTTTGGCTCTGCAGGTTTGCTAAAAACAAAAATGCCTTTTCCCTAGTCATGAAAATATGATGAAATGCTTTGGCAGCGGTGAGGTTAACATGCAACCAATTATGTTTCGAGACTCCAACCCATTTAAGTTTTACAGATTCGGGTCTCAAACTAGCTTTGAAAAGTTTTGACTGACATAACTTGCCATGTTCTGTGTTATAAACACCGACTCTTGAAAAAAGCATTTAATTTTAAAACGTTGAGCACTGAAGGCATGTGCTACACTTGTCCAAAGGAGGATACCTAGTGCATGAGTATTTTTCACCATTCTTGTAAATAGTGTAAAAAAATATTGGCGGTGTGCCAGTATTTGGGAACTTTCAAACACGCACCCGAAACGCACAATAATGTTCTTTAACACCAGTGTAAAAATAGAAGCTTAAAGTAAAAATCTTAAAAATGGATCCACTGTACTCCAATCCTGATGTATCTAGAACATAAGGCTATAGTTTCCTTAACACCGAACATGACGCGCTCCAGTGCTGGCATTACAAGGACCTAGAACGTTTTGTGAAGCATTATGTTTGGGATTGAGAACATGTCTACAAGAATCTGATGATGCCATTATTAACAGAAATTTACTGGGGTCAACAGCGTGTCTTAACCGTCCAGCATCCTAGGTGTCCTGTTTTGGGGGTTTATTAGATGTGTTTCAAAGTCACAGAATGTTGATGTTTCATACATTAAGGATATTTTCAGGTTTATGTTCCAAAACATGTTTGTTGGTTGTGGATTAAAATTACTATTTTAATAGCTTTATATAAAATCCTCTTTAAAGTCCGCTGTTCCACAATTCTTCATAGTTGATGCCTTTTTGAGTCGCATACCATGTTTATCAAGAACTGCAAGGATGATAATACTGGCTGGCTCATGACTGGGCCTGCACCGTTACCTCCCCCTACTTCCAGTTTCCTGCTATAACTGGAGCTGTCCTGTTTTTGCATCAGGCAGATTGTTTATCGGGTGTGTGTAAATATTTTTGCTGAGGCACCCATGGCATCATGGTAGTGAAAGTAAGAGCGTTTGCAATACTGAAGGCTAATTGACAATCACAGCATTTCATGCTCGGGGACCTCCTGGACATGTCATAGCCAGGAGGACAAAGATAGATAATGAGGATTGATGTTTGGTGCCAACAAAAACAGGAGAATTGGCCAGACAAGTAATAATAGGCCTTCACTGCTTTCCTCCACTGCACGGGGTTCGTTGTAGGCTTCTAGGTGTTGTGGCCTACATGTTTTGTAGAGCCATTTAGACCAACCTTGAGTAATACTAGGGTACAGACTCACTATGGTTCAAACTTACTATGGTTCAAACATTCCGGCCGTGTTCCGTAATTGGTTTGAGAACAACAGTTGAATAAGACAATCAACACAAAGCCTGTGGTGGTGGTGCTGCTGGTCAGAAATCACTATTTCTACTTGAGGTGGAAAGCTGTTCCTTCTACATCTGGCTCTGTTTAGCATGCTGTAACAAGCACTGTACATGCTACCTTTTACTCGGAAATATGCCACGCAGTTGGGTTCATTCTGGATATGGAGCGAACACCAATTACCAAGGAACATTGTTTTACATGTTTGCACTGTCACACTCTGTTCTTTTTTGCTGTGCAACTGGCAGCTTTCATTTAACTGGAAAACAAAATCATTGCTTGTCATCAGGGAAGCCTAGTGAGCTATCTGTCACTGACTGTGATTCTTTGTTTATCTGTTTCTCCACAGCATGAAAAGTCCTTCTCGGGACGACCTTATTGGATCAAAAAAAAGTGATGCCTTACTTTAAAAGTTTGTCTGATTTACATTTTTACCTGAACATAAAAGTTGCTATTTAGACTGTAGGATCATTCACCAATTAGGATTTTCATCTTTCACTGTTAAAGAGTGTGCATTGTGTGGCTAGATTTGGAAGTATGGACTGACATTTACTTGTCTTCAAGAGCTATCCAATGAAACTTTTTGTCCCAACAGATTACCTTTTTGACAGTGTTGTAAGTTCCTTTTTTTCTTCCTTTGAATTTTGGTTTCTGAACTTCTTTTGGAACCATTTACCAATTCTTACCTTTTACCTGCATCCCGTTCATTTTTTTTCTTTTATGATGATTAGGATCTTGTTTTATTTATTCTTCTCCTTGGATCATCAAATGAAGAAATCCCCTTTACCTCACCATCTAAGAGTGACTCGATCTTGTTTTAGTATTGTTTCTCCCCTTCATCCCCAACTGGCTGCTACTTTTTTCCTTCACATTCTGCTTATACTAAATAGTTCGACTCAATTAGAGACATTTTCCTCTTTGTGTGTGAATGTTTATGAATCACTACGTTTGCTACCAGTAGCATCCTCTGCCGACAACTTGTTACCTAATCCGAGCTTCTTCTTTGCTTTCAGTCTTGAGTTTGTTCTTTTTTTTATTTCATCATCTATTTGGCTTTGACAAGTGGCATTCTCTAAAATCCATCAAACTACTCACAAATGCCCTACCTTGGTTAACTAATGCTCTTAGAAAGTCATGTACACGTGGAGCTGAGAGATATTGGCGGAACTCCCATAATTCTGATACTTTTACTTAATTTCAGGCTTTACATAAACCACTCTTAAACTGACTAAAACAACGTTTTCCTTTCATAAATCAGATATATTCTTTAGTTCTTTAGTTCTATCCATCTTTCTACTTTTCTTAATCAGTTGCTTCTACCTCCTTCACTGACTCGTCTTATCTTTTGTGCCTATCAAAGATTTTATTTTACTTTATATCTAAAATGATCCCTAAAATTGAGTTAATATGTTCTTTTTTCCTCTCTTCTCTCAAATTTGTGTTTTTTATTCTTGTCCCCTTCTGTTCAATCAACTCAACTTTTTAAACGTTTAATTCTGTTTCTGAACTTCAGCCATCTAATTGGATTTTTTGTAATGAATCTACTAAGATGCCTTTAGATCTTCTGCCTACTTCGCTTATTAAATCTGCTTCTACTTGTTTATCTTACTTTCCTTTTTCATACATCATCATCACATTTTCGTCCTTAACATAAAGCTCAGCACACAATTATTTTCTTCTTTTTTCATTCTAATAAATCAAGCTACAGGTGCTAACCACTGTATACTTATGTGCTAACGTTTTCAGTTTAAAGGTTTCTGGGACCGTTATCATCTTTTGTATTATATATATGTAATAAACCTTTTTTGTTGCTTGAAATGCATCCTCATCTCACTCTTTGTTACACGGAATTGCATGTTTTAGGTCTCAGTCGTTTGTTTTCTCTTTTTACTCTATACCATTTTTCAATTATTATTTTGTTTGGATTTTATTTTCCCTTTTTATGGGGATGAGGCAAAAATGTATTTTTCATATTCTTCTTTCTCTTCTTGCAATCAGATCGTCTTTCTGAAAATGTGTGGGCAATTGAAGTATTTACATTTAAACCCAAGGAAGACTGGAATTCTTTTGATTTTCTGGCCACATCCAGTTTGGGTCTCTTTCCATCACTCTTCTCCTTCTTTTTTATCTACTAGTAATTGTGAGCTTAATCTTGGACTTGTTTTGTATCATCATTTTACCTTTCTGAACATATTTTGACAGTTACACAATCCTGTTTAATGCTCAGAATGTGCACTCCGTGCTTATTTTTGCTAAAACTAAACTTTTATTATGAAGCTTGTTCCTTCTTGACTTACATATTTGGTGGTCCATTTGTTAGCCTCTATGCTTATGCTGTGAATTAAAGAGAGAGACCCCTTCAGAACCAAAGGGATAGGGTACTCTAAACAAGTAAAATATCAATTCCCTCTGGAACAAATCTTAATAGCATACCACCATATAAACACAAAATGAGAGTGAACAGCACATTTAAAAACCCAAACTCAAGGGAAAAAGACCAATTCTTAACACAAAGACTAAACATATATTTAGAAAAAGTATTTTTAATTAAAATTTCATAAAAATCAATAAATTCCCACAGAGACAGTTGTCTCTTGGTACATTCACTCTATTCAATACAAACTAATAGCATTAATATATAGGACAAAATGTTTTTTTACAAAGACTTAGGCATCAATACATAAACACGAAAGAGAAAACAAATTCACAGACTACTATCGTTAGTCTTTCTCTGAACACATCATCTAAAACAGTGAATATATGGTCAGTTTCAAGCTTCTATCTGTACAATGACACGACCATATTCCAGTAGAGATTGTGTGAGTTAAAATTGCGTCGATGTGTTTCGATGGATTATTTCAACTATTTCCATCTTTTTCAAGACAAAAGATATATATACAGTTTTCTCAATTCGTTGTTTCCTGATTCTGCACGGTCCTGCATAAGAATGAATATATAGACAATATCAACAGTCTGCTACTGTTGTGGCTATATGTCATCCTCTTTATACATACTATCTTTTTAATCACCTAAATACATTTTCCACACATGATAAAAATATGTAACACATGCTTATGCACCACTTATTTTTTGTAATTAATGGTTAACTTTTCTCTCCATATATTTTTGTTTTTTCTTTCTTTTCTCTTGATTTTCATTAGCTTCATATCCCATTCTGATTTCAATGTCCCTTTCTTGTATTTAAAAGTGCAAACCAACTTCTCCACCATAGCTTTTGACCTAAGCAAAGGAAACACAGACTAATACACATAGGAATGCAGGATCCATCCTGAATATGGGCCATGTCATTCAGTAGCTTAAATCAAAACCAGCTGGTGAAATCTACCAGCCACGTTCTGTGACAGGTAGAACCGAGGTACATATTTTTATGAGATAACCTATATAGGCAACTTGCTGATGATTGCTAGGATGACTTTGGTGAGTGTAGACGGAGGCTGCATATGGTTCTCATTCACATGCAGTCATTGGGTTCTGCAGTACTAGTATGTTTTTGCTCAGGTAATTCACTGAATTATGCCTCATGCTAAAGCACCAGCATCTGTCCACAACTGGTAGACCCATCTATGAAACCCAGTAGACGTTGCAACATACCAAGTCCTCTACATGCATCCTGCAAACACTGGCTGCTAAAATTGTATGCTTATTGCTAACAACATCCTCAAGCATAGGAAACACAAGCTGTGGATGTTTACCAACATCCATAGTTTGTGTACACTGGATCGTGACCATAGTCTCTTTGAATGATCCATCAGCTGAGTTCAGTATGCTGCTGTTGGTGTCCTGGACTGTTTCTAGGACGCTCTAGTTTTGTATGTGTTAAGGATCTGGCTCATTTCAAATGGATGGCCCAGCAAGTGAGTTAGTGTTATGAAGTCCTGGCTACATTTCCATACTTCCATCCGGAATATTGTTACATTTTTGCTTATCTAGAGGTTGCGTGGCAAACCTACTTCATAAAACATAAACACATTTATAAGTAATGTTTTTGTTGTGTCACAGTTAATTCACACACACTGAAGCTGCTTGTTTATAGTATGTGACTCTCAGTATGGGCTAATAAAACAAACCTAAAATGATAAGTGTTGAAAATCACGCTGAAAGCTTGATTTAGAATGGATTTTGTGACCTGTATGTTTAGGATCATACAGATTGTATAACGGGTCAGAAGCTAGCTTGGGCTTGCTTGACACACTAAATCTTCTTTCCTTCTCTTCCTAAATGTAAGTCATTCCTGAATCTCCATGTAAGGAAGTTAAGGTACATTACTTAGCAACATAAGTGCCCTACCACATGGCTCTCCCCTCACCTTCCCTCAGAGGCACCCAGAGTCACTTTGAGATTGGAATGGGCTAAATAATTGTTTAAAAAAAGCCCGTAAATTGATCACTCAAAAAAACAAGCATTTGGCAAATCCATTTGGTCTGGTGTTGGCCGCCAGTCCTTTGGCAATTTTTGTTTTGTTTTGTCATGGTTTTTGCAAAACTTTGTTTGGGAAGTTGTTGGGCCCTCATCATTCTAAATAAAAGCATTGGCTAAAAACCAAAATATTGATTGGTCTCTAAAAAGCACACATTGCCATAGTACTCTCTGGCACTGAAGGGAATTGCTTTGTGTGAGGAAGAAAGGGAAAAGCAAGATAGAAAGAACGAGGAAGGCAGTACAGAAAGAAAGAGGAAAAGAGGAAGGTGGGAAAGAAAGTGGAATGTATGAAAGAAAAAAAGCAAAGGCAAGACAAAAAAAGAGAAAGAAAGGAGGAAGGCAAGAAAGAGAGAGGAAAGAAAGATGAAGGTAAGTAAGAACAAGGAAAGAAATGAAGAAAGAAAGCCGAAGGCAAGAAAGAAAAAAGGAAGGCGGAAAGTAAAGACAGAAGGAAAGCAAGAAGGAAGGAAAGCAAAAAGCAATGAAGAAAGGAATGAATGAAGAAAGGAAAAAAGAGAATGAAAGAACGAAAGAAAGAGGAAGGTAAGAGAAAAAGGATTAAGAAAGAAGGAAAGTGGAAAGAAAGTAAGGAAAGCAGGATGAGCAATATCAGCTGCTCCTGATTGTGCGAGAGGGGCAGGGGAGCAGAGGAGGGGGGAGGGAATTTCTAAAAAACAAATAATCCACTTACCTGGATCAGTCCTCTTCTCCCGGGGCAGCAGGAAACACGCAGCCTCCCAGAATCCCCATACCAATCACAATGCTTCCTTAGAGCAGCGTTGTGATTGGTTTGAGCGCCGTAGTTCGGTGCTCAGACAGGGTCTGGGAAGCTGGGCATGTTCTCCACACAGGCTGTAACGCAGCTTGGGTGGAGAACATGCAAGTGCGCATGACATTTTGCCGGCCGGAGTCGTCCGGCCAAAATGCGAGAAAGCAGTGGGTCGACGCTCCTACGCCCACATCAAGGAGCTGCTCCTGAAAATCAAAGAAGGAAAGATTGAGAAAAGAATGAGGAAATAAAAAGAAGAAAAAGGAAAGAATAAAAGAGGAAAGAAAAGCAACTAAAGGAGGAATGACAGACAGACATGGGTGTAACCATAGAGAACCTTCATGAGCTTGTGTTAAGAGTTCATGTGAGCTGCTGGTATGGTGTGGAAAAGCAAGATGTCAGATAAACAAAGGCCACTTCAAAAGGAATTTACACCAGTATTGGCAGGAGACAGGAGCTGATAAAGCTGACCTGTGCCCTGCGCTCACATCTGATAGATATTGTCCTATCACATCAGGCTCTACAAACAAAAACAACGCTAAAGTAATAAAGTAAAAACATAAACACTTGCACTGAAGGGAATTTCCTTGTGTGTGGATTTGGTCCCTGTTGAAAGGGCTGAATGCAGTCCCTCAAAGTAAAGTTAGCCAGTGGCTGATGTAGGCTGACAAATTGCCCAGTACTGTATGCGGTAGTGCGTGGAATGCAAATGTGAATGATGCAACAGACCAAAGGATGAAGAGAGGTGGCCAAAAGTATATTATACATATAATTTTAGTTAAATCCAAGTGTCTTGGCTAATATCAGACCTAACAAGTCTGGAAATGTCTGTTAGAGGATCTGCATGCTCAGAAGGCAACAGGCTTTTATCTGCCACATAGTGGTTATGAAATAGTTTGTTTGATGTTATTATGATAACAAAAAGAGGCCATAGAACCATTCACGCTGTTTACAAATCGAGACAATACGCAATTTTCCGACTTTGATGCAGCGGTAATTTCACGGTAATTTCTCAGTGCTAAACCTAATTTACCTCTTATTTACCGCTGTGAAGGTACTGGACCCTTGCCACTGTATATTACCTTCAGAAGACTGTACATAAACATGAAAATTCAAAAATGCATTTAATATTTAAGCCTATAAAGAGAGTTGTGATTATTTTAAAGGGTTTTATTTTCTAGTCAAAAGTAAAGTTTTTCTGACCCTTTATTCATTAGTCAAATATCAATCAGGTTACAGAATTGAAAATAGGAAAATAGAATTAATACAGAACATATTACAGTCTGCATATAAAGCATCAAATGTAGAAACGAAAATGTGACGCAAAATGTCAGTCAAAACTCTTAAAGAGTTTCTAAGAAAAGAGTGAGTCTTGCAAGGCTAATTAATAATGGCAAAAATCTCCCATAAAGAGAAATAAATGCATAGGACAAATTCATCTTTTCAAAAGCAATTAGTCAAAGCATGAAATTTAAAGTTTAGCACCTAAAATCTAAACCTGTTCTGATCCTCTCAGCTCTCTCTTGCTCGCTGTGCTGTTCATCTGTCTCGCTGTCTCAGGAGCTGCAAAATAGCCCCCACAGACGCAGCCCCTCCTTCTCTCTCTGTCTTCCAGTGATCTGCCTGGCGTTCAGGAAAAAATGAGCAAAAAGCCACCCCTCCCACTTGTAAGCCATTTTTCAAGCAAAAGTCCACGTGCTTGGTCTTCGTAGCTGGTCCAATCAGAACTTCAAGACACATCGTCTCCCCATGGGCTGACTGGATACGTCATTAATCAGGCATGTTTCTCATTACATGACTTCACATCCTTTTACATTTTAAAACAATTACATTTTCTGTAACAAAAAGTATTACTTATAAGGGAACAGAAAATAAATGTTATAAGAAAAATGTGTCCTCCGCAGTTTTTCTCTTCACTCCACTGTTTAAACACGCTACAAAAAAAAATACAAAATATGCAACATAGTGAAGGCCAAAGAGACGGAAACAGGAGAGCGTGATTTATCAACAAAGCCCTTTCGTTGAAAGTGGGGAGAAAACAGAACACACATTCCATTTCCTTATCTCAAGGCCAAAGTAAAGAGGCCACAGTGAGCCTTCAGAAGGAAACTAATCACAAGCTTTTTCTACTCTGCAAAAATGCGTGTTAATTCAGCACAAATATGCTAGTTCAAGACACATTTTCTAAATTAAATATATTCTATAATGAGGTTAAATCTAAACTACACATTAAAACAACCATGATTAATTAAATGAGCATTGTTTTACATGATTTCATTTGCAGGCCTCTTTCATGTTTTCATTTGCATGCACCAAAATCTGCAACAACAAAATAAAAACATTTGACTCATTTCATGTTTTCATTTTGCTTATGCCAAAATCTGCGTGCCGTTTTAGAAATGCTGTCTGCAGCTTTTTGTCATATAATAATGCATACATTTTATAGGTGAAATCTGAGCTCCAGCAATTCACCCTTTGATGATAACAAATCATGATACCTCAAATGATTTGTAAATCAACTTATTTATTTTCACAAGTGACATTTTTATTACTAGCACACTCATTATTAGTTCAATCTAATACACTTTTCTCTACCTAAAATATTATTCATTAGCACACTTATTTCACACAGGTATATAAGGAAAAACCCTACTAATTTAGTATGTTTTTTTATCTCTTGTTATTACAAAAGCTGAGCATATAACAATGTTACCTTTATTTCTAAGGCAACACAAGTTTGGTCTATAATCAGATCAAATATAGCCAAGCTCAAACGTTTTAGTGCTGATTTCTGTAAGTAGCTTCTTGGAACAGTTAGTTTCTTCTAAAATAAGTAACTAAATAATAAAAGGAAAATTCAATAGGACAGTTCTCTTTTCTATTTACTTACTTTTCTTCTTTTTCTTTCAAAGATTCTTTTCTCTTTAGCTCTTGATCATTCTCAGTTATTGTTTCAGCCTTTCTTTTTCTCCTTGTCCCCAGCTTGCCTTCAGGGTGGCTCAAAGAGTGTGGTATTCTGTACTTTTTCCATGCATTTTGACCACTCAGGTGCTGAAAAACACTGACAGAGCACCATCAATTCTCTGCACTTTTCCAATCCAAGCCTTTCACTTTTATTTTCACTTTGATAAGACTCAGATGTTTCAGCTATGGGTGTAAATGATTTTTCAAAGGACCACTGCAGATGTTTTGAATACCCTTTCAGCCAGCTTTTTCCTACCTCCAATCGTAGGCCCACAGCACTAGTTTCTTCTTCAGAGGCTGCATCTGACTCTTTCACCCTTTGGACACCGCTTTCATCTGAGTCAGTTTCCACTTTTTGCTTTTCCAGTGCCACCTCAGTTTTCTCTAGTGCTGCTTCAGACTCTGTGTGTTCTCTTACGGCTTGACTGACCCTCTTCTGTGGACTCTTGACCACTGCTGGCATATCTTCTTTAAGAGGAGCTGTTTTATCAGGGGGACACAGGACCATACGTGTGTGAGAGGCATGCACTCAATTTGGAAGGCCACCACATTTCACAACAGTCTTTGCCAGGATCCTTTGGAACAGCCCTTTCTATTGCACAGCATCTCTCAGATCAAAGTTTTGGCACCATTCATTATGTAGATCTTGTGTAGCAGGTGCAATCTGGTGAGAGACTGCACGCTCCACATCAGTCAGACCCTCACAGCTATGGCTAGTCTTTTCATCTGTGTTTTTCACAAGTGCATTTGCATGTCCATTTTCAAGCCACTTCAGTGATGCTGAAACAGTCTTTTGCAAAGTGAGACTCTATACTGTCTTTGTGTTGCTTTATTATTCTTGAAACTTCAGGCAGATAGCTACAATCCAATCCTTGGTCAATCTGTGGTTCTGCACTCATCATCCTAGAGACCTCATTATGATCTGATTTCAGAGAAACTGCCAATCTATACCTGGGCATCAGCTTTTGCAATAACACATTTGAGACTAACAGGATTCAATATTGTGCAACTGAATTAGCATTTCTCTTTCCCAGGACAACAGTGACTCCCAATTGAGAAATTATATTGCATGTTATGGTAAGGGCAATCAAATTCGACTTTTGGGCTGAGGTAACTGCTGACAGCCATGAAACTTTGACAACATAATGTATAGGGAGCACAGCATGTGCTGCTCTTAATGTGTTATTGTTACCTTTCAAACATGGACCATCTACAAAATGGACATTGTTGGGCTCAATCAGACGTTCATCATTAAAGTCTAACTTTGGTTTCAGGCAGAAATTCGTGACATTTAAACATTTAGGTTCAGTTTCATCACTAACAATTTCATTTGCTGGCAGGAAGCTAAATACATTTGAATTTAGACATTACTTGGTCACAGTATTTTCCCAAAACAACTCTACAAAGGAAGCAACCATTTCAATAATTGGAAATTCCATTATTATAAACTCATTCTACCACAGCTACTAAATTAAGGCAGCTGGGCATTTCTGTGACGTTGGGGTCAAGGGTCATTGAGAAATACGTCACAGACCTTTGAACACATTCATGTTTTTGAAAAGGCACTGAGAGAGCGCAGCCCTCCCTCTCACTGCAAATTGGTGTATTTTATTTTAAATAAACTTTCATTCCTAGTGCTGGGGCGCAACACCTTTTCTCTTTCAACTCTAGGAATGCTTTTGTGCAATTGTTGTCCGATGGAAGCGGATCAGACACATCCTTGTGTGTCAGCCTCAGTAAAGGCTTAGCCACTAGGGAAAGGTTTGGTAACCACTCACTATAGCAGCCGACCATTCCCAAAAACATCCTGACTTCTTTCTGAATTAGAGGTGGATTCATCTGGTGAATTATTTCCACTCTCTGGTGACACCTTTCTAGCTCCCTTTCCAATTATGTGTCTCAGACATTCATTTTCTTTTTGACAGTACTCCTGACTATTCTCATGCAATGGCACTGTGACATGAACTTGACAAAAATCAATAACAGTAAGCCATTCTTCAGCACATGGAATGTGAAAAAATATATTGGCTGGATTTGGTATCACAGGACAACATGGAAAAGTTATGCTATTAATCTCCTGCACTAATCTGTTCTTTTCATTTAGTTTCTGTGAACCTGTGGTCAGAAAGTTACATAAACTCCCAATCAATTCCATCAAAAATACTTTACTCAGTTAATCTCCAATTATGAGTAAAATGTATGCAACTGATGCTGTTCTTGAATACATGTCATCTGATTCTAATTTGAATAAGATATGCTCTGCACATTTTATTAATCTGACTTCTTTCTCTGTGAACTCCCTTACTTCTATGTTTATTATTTCTTTGAAATCAGAAGGTAATGTTTCAACTGTCTTTTCTGAAAACAATGCTACAGCTGTCTCTTGTTGGGCCATTTTAAAATGTACATCCTCATCAGGAATCTGAAAATTAACATTATCTGGTGTACACTAATCTATGTTGTTTAATTTGCAAAACAATTGTTTTCCTGCCAGGCCTGAGTCACAAACAACAAATTGGTGACTTTCCTCAAATGGGCCTATTTTTGGTGCAAATTCTTCGAAAACTGGGTTTGTAATTTCTTTGTTTAAAATTCCTACAACTAAGTCTCGACCTTCCACTGCTTTCACAATGGACTTGGTAAATTCAGAATTGTTAGGGTTAAAAATCTCATTTTCAAATACAGCAACCTGTTTGTTTGTGGAAATAATTCACATTTGCTCTGGACAATTTATTTAAACTAATTTGAGCATTTTCCATATTTTGTGGGACCATTTGGGCTAAAATAACTCCTGCCATTGGTACCCGTTTCTGAACTGACAGATGCATTTGCTTGGCTGACACCTCTTGCACCTGCATTTCTCTCTGTTCTTGCACATTTCCAACTGCTACATCCTGTTTAAATTTAAATTTCTTCTTCCAATGCTCAAATCTGGTATAAAGATGGCAAAAGAATACTTTTTCCAGCAGTGCAACATCCATACCTGAATTTGCACAAAGCAAAACACCTTTACTTCCATCCTGTGTACTTTTAGTCTGTACCCAATCAACATCCTTTGCTGGCACTCTGCCCTTCAGGAAAGTAATCACTGCTACGTTTTCTCCATAACAGAAAATGATGGTGCATTCATGCAAACCCTTTTCATTGTCTGCTCACCTGGCCTTTGTACAACATCTTTAGATTCAAACCTCTTTTTAAGCACTGCTGCTTCCTCAAAGCAGGTTTGAAAAATCCCATCTTCAAATAGATTTGTTTTACCCTGGGCTGCAGATGTTATAAAGACCATTTTCCCCCCACCCTTCAGTGCTTGAACTGTCTGGGGTAATGTCTGTTCAATAATCTGTGAATTCTGAGATTCTAAAATAAACCCTGCCATAATCACCCCTTCTGCAGCTGTTTGAACCTTTTGAATAGGGACCATATTAATTGAGACAGTCACAATTTTTCTAGGCATTGCCTGTGCATCTGTATTTTGTGATATCTGGACTGAATCAGTCACATTTGAAGCAGTAACACCTGAAGGTATCACAGTCCGTGCTGAATCAACAGGTAGTGGGTCAATCTGAAATGTCTGCACAGTTCTCTCAATCTGTGTTTCTCTCTGTTAAACAGAAGCAGTAGCCACTGTAGTACTTACTGGTACACTATTTTCAGTATTTTAATGGGAACCACATAAAGTGGTAGACACTCAGTTAACAATGCATCCATTATTTCATCCCCTGAATCATTATTTATTTGAATCTTTTTATCATCATTAATTCCCTTCTCTTGTATCTGGTGCTTGACCTTTTTATCCTCACTTGCTTTGTCTCTTGCTGTCTTTTCTCACATGCTTAAAGCCTCAAATTGTGCAGCTCTAGATGGTGTCTTTATTGCACATAACACTTCCCTTAATTTGTCAATAACTTGCAATTTAAAAGTACCATCTTTTAGAAACCTCAAAGGACCTTCTTTTTCAGTAATCTTGCACCATTGGTGAACCCACATACATGAATTGTGTCCCAAACTGGTAGACATAAAATGCACAGGTGTTCCTTCAGGAGCATCACCAATTACAAATAAATGTTTCACTTTACCTCCTAACAGCTTCTTTAAACCTTTAAACAATTCCATTTCTGCAATATTTTAATGCAATTTATTTTCTCCAATCCTGCCACAATTGACAGTTTCAGTCAGTTTAACTCCTACCACTGATCCTCCCTTTACAGAATTTTACGGCAACCTTTTTCTGAGTTTTCTTTAATCAAAATTCTGTTAGTAACAACATAAAACACATCTCCATTGCCTGTTCTGCTAAAACAAAAAAGAGATAGTTTATTCAAGCTTACAAGAATTCTGGTTTTCCAGTAGGCAGCGCATACCTCTACCCTACCACAGAATTTCGTTTTGCCGATAAAGTAGCACTACCCTCTACTTTACCCTTCTAACAAGCAAGAGGCAAACCCGTTTCTCTGGGGATAAAACACATGTGGAGACTACACTGCTCCTGAGAATTAAGGCCAAAGTTTCACAAGAAAACCTGTTGCTATTTCACTCAACGCAATTCACACATGAATTTCCCTAACATAACACAGTCCTGTGTTATCACCAAATTGAAATCAAACAATGCACAATTCCATGTGACTTCTCTTGTCACACATGTCCACTTACTACTTCCCGGAAGCTTCAAAATTCTGACTACATACAACATAAGACAAACTCAACATAAAGTGTTAGACATAGAAAAATTAATAATCAATCATTCCTGTCCTATGAAATTACCAATTTAATCAATAAAACCATCCAGTCAAATTTTGCAAAATTTTCATCAACAGTCAAAACCCTTACTATTTTCAACACTTCAAAAATACATCCTAGCACATTAACAACATTTCACAACCCTATTGATACTCACACCATTCCAGCAATCGCCTTCTTGCATCACCTTCCAGTATTGCTCGGCCAGTCTTCAGGTTCTTAGCATTGGAATCAGGACTTTCTTTTGAGAATCTGGACATTTATTTAACTTGGGCAATTATTTTACTTCCCTCCTAAGGTCAATGGACCATTAGTCGAATAGTTGATGGTGATATTAATAATCCTTAATCACCAAACTAATTGATAATAACCATACTCTGCTACCAAGAAAACTGATGCAGTGCGGCTTAAACAAAACCTTTATAATTGACACCAACCCAGAAAACCCTTTACATAATTTTTCTATCGGTGGGGCCCATAACACCGAAACACAACACACATTCACTCCGTTTTCTGGATCATTGATAAGCTGGCGAGCTGCAAGACATACGGGGTACCTTGATACTATCTTTTCCCTAAATAATAACAATGTACATTATATACATTTAATTTTGAAATTGTCGGCTCTAAACCTCAAGATACTCCGCTATTTTGGTCGATGGACCAACTAGTAGGAATCAGTTGATGGCGATTAAGCCCAGCTCAATCAAAATTAAAACCTTTAACTTTTATAGATCATAACTTTAATTTTAATAACCACAGACTCAGTTTGAGTTAGCATGAACTTTATCTAGATTCATTGAATACATTTAATAAGTAAAGTTTTATTAGACAAAATCCTAAACATAGATTTCATAAGCATTAATGTAAAGATTGAAATAGAAAACGGAAAATACTCATTACACTTGGCCTTAGGGCGATGACGAGAATAGGTCACCAAAACATGAACCGCAGATTACAGGATAGGTTCCCAAACTGACTGACTGTTCCTCTAACCTCCTCGGACGCATTCCCTCCCAGGATGAGAGTCCTGCGACGGTCTCGTTCCTTCTCCCCATCAAAGTTGGAAGTTCAAATTTGTCAAATTCATCGTCGGAAAAATCATCTCAACAGACAGCGTGTCGTGTTGAATAGAAAATAAAGTGTTTTTCACGTCATCATAAGCACCACTTTTTATACCCTTTCACTAACTTGCTATATCGAAAATTGAAACCTTGGCTACATCCATTCTTATTGGTCCATTAGAGGGGTGGTGATGGTCACCTCATTGTCCTCCTTGCCTAAACCGGTTCTGTAAATTACTTATTCATGCATCCTCGTGACTTGACAAGTCCCAATTTTAGTAACAGTTTCTATTATTAAAGAATGGGATCATCTTCTTCAGTTTGAGTCTCCCATCCGTTTCCCAGGCTTTTGTACAAAAAGTCTTGGCATTCACTCTTGACCCAGGTCAGTGTGGCCTTGACATCTCTCACTCCAGGCATAGGCCAATCACTGGTGACTGTAACTTCCATTCTGCTCATGCGCAGGGGCCATCTTTGTTATACGTAATCCCATCTCTCTGCAGCGGCCATTTTCTCAGCGAGGCTTAGCAGGCCCATACGGAACTAATATGAAAATGACATAACAGAAATTAGACAGAAAATAAGCCCTTCGGTTTACCACCCACCATTCTAATGAACCGTGTTATCTAGCATAAGCGACATTTAAAGCCATTTTACTTACCATCTGCATTCTTTGCCACAATATATTTTACTACAAACTAAATACATGCAATAGTTTTCTATTTCCTATACAAATCACAAACCTATGTTAGTTTATTTTCACAGTTGTAAATACATTAGATTTTTGCAATTGCCCTTTAGTTTTCCCGCGTGTAGTATCTAATACATATATTCAAACAATTAGTAATTTTAGGTTATGAGGTCATTAACTTCAAAGGGGTACAATTTATTTTTTTATTTCCCCTGCTCCATCACTTCGCATGACCAATTTTGTGTTTTGGATTTAAAGAACATTCCCATGGAGCTAACTGTGCCCAGAACAGTGCTCAGCAATATATAACACCAAGATTAACCTACCTGAAAAGAACTGTTTCTTGCAGTGCTTTTGGAAGAATACACCTTAGTCAAAAAATACTGATTTTAATTTTGGGTTTATAGACAAGGGCTCAGCTGTTATTAAAGCAGCCCTATGTCTTCAAAAGTAATTCCTACACAAAATTGTTTTCATCTTTGTTCTTCCGCCCCATCTTGGAGTGCATTAAAGTAATGGCGGTGTTTGAATAAGTGACTTTGCATGTGTGTTATTTTGTACTCAAACAACATGTACGAGTTTTATATGATAATTTACCTACTTCCACTTAAAATGTGATATTATTAAAAAAATTGTTTTCTTCAGGGGGATAATGTATTAATAAATACATATAGTGGTGTACTGAAGATCTCGGATTTCGGAACTTCTAAGAGGCTTGCAGGAATCAACCCATGCACTGAAACCTTCACAGGTATGTTCTTACAAGACCCGGAAGTACCTTCAAGTGATATTTACATGCACAAATTACGTTTTTATAAATGCATATCTGCATACGATGTGTTCATGAATTTATCAATTGTGCTTTTATTCATAGTGGGGTGCTCCACCTCGATCTCTGGGTCTAAACGAGGGGTTAATACACTGAAAAAAAGTTACTGACCTGACATTCAACCCTCAAAATATTTAACCTGTACACCCATCCAGGTTACACAAACCGAATATGCAGTTTAATTCTTTTTCAATTTTGGTAATAGGACAATGCAAGCTGCTCCTGCTACCCTTGAAGGAAAAGAAGTGCATCGTGAAATACTCCACTGCTTCCTATATTTTGTGTTACTTAAGCTTCTAGCTCCCCTTTTACATCGAGCAGGAACAGGGCCATCTTGAAGGCAATCTCAGAAATGTGCTGTAGAGCTACCTGTGGTGGTTTCTAAGGCACGTGCACATGTACTGCTTTGCCTGCTGTTCATCCCCTACATGCCTCAGTCGAAACTTCCCATTTTTCCATCAACCAAGATAGACAGGAAGTGTACTGTGAACTCGTATTTCAGAGTATCGAATTGTTGAGAATATTTTTGTTATAGCTTTTTGAGCAGGAGTATAATTAAACAGTTCATTACTTTACCTTTGCACTAGGACTGAAGTTCAAAGATTATAGGTGCTGCCAAGATCTCATCCCCTCTATCTCGTCACCTCAGTGTTTTCTTGCTGCCTTAGTTATGTCCATCAGGTAGTTTGTTTGCTGAGACTTTGGCGCTTTCTTCAGAGCTGGAGTCTGCACATTAGGGAACTTTTTAAAGTTCCAATACCTTAAGAATCGGAAAATTGCGATGTGTCACCAAGTTAAGAAGTACACTGTAAATATTCGGCTACAAATGGTATGAACTAATTCAGTTACTTGCAGGTCATGTATCCTCCCCTTAACAATCTTCTAGATTTTCTTGGCTTCAGGCAGGAAAGGTGTTAGAAATGGGATTCCTGGTTGGCTGAAGTTTGCGGCCAGGCAGGAACCACCATTCTAGTCAGGGTAACTAGATACACACTAAAAGATAACCTGTGCTCACCCTCTGGTTGGTTGGCACAGAGCAGTCAGGCGTATCCAAAGAGGCAATGTGTAAAGTGTTTGACACACACACTGACACACAGATTCACACACACACACACACACTTACTTAGAAATATAGAGAATATTTATCTGAGTAAAATAAGGCTAAAATGACAAATTAATACATTAGAATTCGAGATATGAATTTTAAAGATCAAATGCTAAAACTGTGCTTGGAAGTCACTAGCAGTCAAAAGGATACTTGAGGTTGCTAGGAACCGGTGCAAATCCAAAGTTTCGGCCAACCGCGATGGAAGTCAGGCGGTTATAGGACCTACGCAGGGCCCGCTGAGAAAGTATCTTGGATGGATTCCCACTGTTTCTGTGCAAGGGTGTCAACTGCTCCCGGGATCCTGGAGTTAGGTTGGTAACTCCAGAGTCTTACTTCCATCAGTGAGCCTGACCTTGACGCCTCTGCCAGTTGTGGTTACCACACCTACTGCAATGCCTCTTCCCCTCAGATATGGATGACATTTCACCCTGCCTCTAGCAGCTCTTTGAGGTCGCTTCAGTTTGCAATATTTCAGAAGTCACCCAGGCCTTTCCTTCTTTCTGCGAAATGAACTAGTCAGTCGCCATCTTACTTTATAGAGCGTACTCCTTTTCAAGTCAGGTGTTAAGCATGACTTTTGGATTTTACTAAATGTATACGTATAATATAATGACAGTGTCTGTCAACCAGTCCTCTTTATTTATTGGTCTGTTACTGTATCATTCGTATTTATGTCCCTCCCAAGACAGTCTACAGAGGCATTTGGTACACCCAGTACAGCCGATGGCTAACTTTACTGAGAGTGACGGCATGCTGCCCTTTCGCAAGGACTATATCTATATACTAATTCATTCCCTGAAGTGCCAGGGACTACAACGTCAATGTGTGCTTTTTGAGACGAACATTTTTTTTTTTGCATTAAGTAATTTTTTTTAAAGATTGATAAGGAGCGGGAACTTCTCCAACTATAACATTTTCCAAAAACTACGAGAAAATAAAACCAGCCCTGACCAGACCAAAAGGCTGACAGCCAACACCCAACCAAGGCTTGTTTTTTCTTTTTGGTTGTCATGGTTCCGGAGCACTTGGGGTAGTGCAGGAGCTACAGACCTTCGAGTCTAGTCCACCAGGCTTCTTTACCACACATCATTGTGAATCAGCCTTTCCTATTATCTTTGTATACCATGCCACTTTTTACCACAGCTTTATTAAATTGATAGACTTCTTTCTTTATAGATTTTCTTCAGTGGACGGAGAAATGATTTACCTTCCTCTTCTATTGACTTGTGAACCCTGTTTATGCTTGTGGTTCTTTTGGGGGAGATTTCTCATTCAAATTAGTGTTGGTATTTTCTTAAATCTCTTTCAGAGGTTTTGACAAAGATCTGAGTTTCCCCATACAGTACATTATGTGAGCCAATCTTGATCCCATTTTCTTTCAAGTTAGACTCAGCCTAATTGCGTAAACCGGGTTTCCTTTTCCATTGCACTAGCTTCTTACAGTAATTCTTGTGATCACCCTTTTAATCCAAATAGACTAATTTTCGTGTAGGGAGTATATGCATATCATGAGTTAGGAACACATTATTATTTCAATTCATGGCTTGATGAAAAGTTCCGAGTTTAAATGGTTTCTTAAAAAATTTGGTGTTGATTTCATAGAAGGAAAAAAAGTAAATTATAAATCTGTATAAGAAAGGTATAATGTCAGCTGTGTTAATTTTCTTACACAAGAAGCAAATGATTTAGTACACACTGATCTACTGAATGTCATAGAGATATTGGAGGGGTTTGACTTATTATTCATTCCCTGTTCTGTACATCATATAGACAGCAAAACACAGACCTTTGGTTAGGAAGCCTGAAGGACTCCTTAACTTGGGAGATGTTGCAATAAATATATGCGCACGTTAAGATATAAATATGGATCAACAGTGACAACTTCTGCAGAGAGACAGAGAAAATCTTCTGACAGACATTGAAGGGCTAAGCCACTTATAGCTTGCTTTATTGATTAACAAGCTGTAGTACCTGTAGCCAATCCTTCATAAAAATTAAGGTTCAGCGGGCAATTTTGGCTGTTATTTGCTGTAATCTGTTTCATAGCTGCCATTGATGCAGTAGGTGCAATGGCACCAGGGCCCAGAGTTTTGAGGGGCCAATTGAACCCTGTAAATTACTGTATTTTACTAACCCAACAGCAGATCAGTCAAAAGCGCCATTTTCCTTGCTTGGACCAGGGCCGTTGGCATCCTTGCTACATTACTGGCCACAATTATGCAGGCTAGGGCACATAATGGGGATAATTAACAGCAGTTATTGTCCTGCAAATAATGGCAGTGCTTTAAATAGACTGGTACGCACCAGTAGTGAGTACCTGCACTTCTCAGTGTTCTCCCCTTAAGACCCGGAACTTCTCCTGTGTCCAGAGAGTACCAGTACTCCTAGTCGAAGGCTGGGGTAAGGCTCTGGGGTATGAGTATGTGCAGCGCAGGTGCTGTTAAATACACCGCTTTCAGATGGAGGGTGTCTGTGAGGCTCTCTGTCAATGGTGAGTGTTTGCCAGTGCTAGCTAGGTTGCTGATGCAGCCTTACAGTCTAGCTGACAGTATGACAGGAGTAAGGAGTTGTGGCCCTACAGCTAGAGCTCAGAACTCTGGAACTGTTGTGCTGCCAGTTAGAGTGTAAGGCTGCAGCACTGAAATGCATTCAACATTGACTGTCTGAGCGCCTTAAGCCCTTCGACCGAGTTCGACTCATGTGTGCAGTGCGTAATTGATGCTTTTTTTGCAATTATATATAGTGCAAATTTGGCACAAAGGCATTAAAGCACTTTACATGAGAAGCACAAGTTCTACATGAAAACATACTTTTTTGTTTTTATGACATGGGGAGGTGAAATCCCAGTGTTTGTCAAGATCCTGTGATTCTTGGCAAATCACTTAATCTTTGCGTGCCATAAAAACATACAAGTACTTTTTCATATAAAACTTCTGCTTCTCATGTGAAATGCTTTAATGCCCTCGGCCCACGTTTGCGCTATATATGACTGCAACAAATGCTATTTACACCTTCCACATATGAGCCGAAAATGGCCGAAGGGCACTAGGGTGCTTTATATTGAAGAAGAAAATGCTGAAATTATTAAATATCAGTCACAAAGCCATTCCCCCAGAAAGGCCCTTAAGACCCACCCCAATCAATTTGGTGAGTACTGGCACTTTTCTTTTTACATTTAAAACAGTGGGTAAGGGCTGTAACGCTATTGACACTCTCTACCCAAAATAGGGAGCACTGTTGGGAGCAGGAGCTGCCTGTCACTGGGAGCGCCACATTGCCACAGAGTCGGTGTTTGGAAAAGTGACTCCTCTGGCCCTGTGCACAGCTCCCTCTCCACAGAAGCTGCTATGGTATACACAGGGCCACTGTAAATATGAGGCAGGGGAGTGCCATCTTATGTGGCAAGGTTGAGTAAATTATGCAGCCAAGAAAGGCAAATAATGCAGCACATTTTGTAACAGTATTACTTCATTATTTTGTCATTTTTACTCTTGTTAACACTGTTTGAGCATTGGTTGCACCTTATTATTACAAGCATAATAGCCAAATACAGCAATAAGGAAAGAAAAGATGACCAGTCAAATTTTGCAAAGGGTCTGCCACAGCGCACCAACACTCGTCGCTGTGTTATTTGTAACTTAGAAACTTCTTTTTGTTCAAATCTGCACATTATGCAGCAGATGGTGGACTGTGGCAAAAGCGGCAAATTGATATCTATGCGAAAACAACACAGTCGCACAATTGTGCAATTCCAGTGGCCCTGGGCATACATGACTGTCCTTGTTCCGCTCTTTGCTTCACTCAAAGAAAAACCCAATGATCCACAGAAAGGTGGAAAAATAAATAAATAGACTGATATGCTTTCAGCTGGGCAGTAGAGTTGTTTTCCCAGTGGCTGCCTATGTGTAGTCAGCCGCAGAATGATTCTTGGGCAGGCCAGTAACTTAGTTCTAGCCAGCAGAAGAAGCATTCTGATTAGCTACCAAACCCCTAATGCTCTATTCCAGAACTTTGTTTTATTAATTGGGCCACGGCAATCCGGAATTTTGGGCACCTCTATCAACAAATGTTTTTAACAATCCTGTTAATTTCCCACTACCGGAATCCTGGAAGACCTCCATCATTGTGTCCATTTTTAAGGAAGGAGATCGCTCCAACCCAGGGTGTTACAGGCCCATTTCCTTAATAGACACATCTGTTACACTTTTAGGGAGGCTGCTGTACAACAGGACAGAAGAGTGGTTAAAGAATATGTCTATTTTGTACCCCTGACAGTATGGGCTTAGAAATCGTGTGGGGACTGTTGAGCAATGTCTTAATTTGTCATTGATTATTGGAAAATAAACCATTGCTAAACATTCACCTGTATACTTGGCATTCATGGGCCTGGCCTCAGCATTGGACTGTGTCAATCACTCTAAACTGTGGGAAAACCTTCTCTCTTATGGCATGGACAAAGCACTTATGCACTTTTGGCGTATTTGCACAGACATATGAAGGCCAGAGTTAGAATCAGTACGGATGGTAAGGTGTCCAATGATATAAGAATTTTACGGAGCTGAGACAAGGGTGTGTTTTGGCCCCTCTTTTATCCATATTAGGCATTAACAAATGGCACCCTTTTTTAGTCAGTGTTACTCCAGATATACCCAGAATCAAAGGGCTGTCGCTCCCCTCTCTCCTTTACGCCGACGATGCCATGCTGATGGCACGAACACCTAAAGCCCTGCGTCTGCTGGTATATGCCTTTATAGATTTTATGTGTACCCTGGATCTACAAACAATTTTTGCCAAATCCTATATCCTAGCATATCAAGAGTAAGCAGTTAGGTACTAACAGTCTAAGATGCACCAGCTCTTTTTCCTATTTGGTGGTCACCATTGCTGCTTCTGGATGCTTCACATCTCTTAAAGTAGGGGTAAGCTGTCTAGGGCAGTTGGCTTATTATGTAATCTACCCCAGCCACCAGGAGGGGGCGCTCTTAGCCCATGCTGCATATTTATAAAACTCAGTGCTCTCCTGTTGTAACATATGGAGCTGGGATTTGGGGTGCTTCCAATTGCGATGCTATTCAAATAGAAGAAAACCGGTTTTATAGGAAGGTGCTGTTGTTCCGTATATCATCGTTAGAAATGGGAGTCTCTAGTTGGCAGAGGTAGGTACCTTTGTCCAAATAGGGACCCTTGCTTCTAGTCAGGGTAAGGGGGATACACTCCTAAAATAACCCCCGCTCACCCCCTTGGTAACTTGGCATGAGCAGACAGGCTTATCTCAGAGGCAGTGTGTAAAGCATTTGTGCACACATACAATAATACAGTGAAAACACTACAAATGGACACCACACCAGTTTAGAAAAGTAAATAATCTTAATCTAAAACAAGACCAAACGACAAAAATCCACTGTACAGTTATCAAGAGATCCTAAAAAATAGATTATTCACAAAAATAAAGCTTGTAGCAACAAATAACGCCATGTGGAGTTATAACGAAGTCGTGACCGGTGGAAATCCCAAAGTACGGCGCCGACCGCGAGGTGCGCGGCGACGGGCTCGGAGTCAAGCAGACCCACAAAGAACAGTACCTTGGAAATGATGAAAGCAAAGACAGTTCACTGCGTCGGGCAGGTGCTGCTTCGTAGGCGCTGCACGGCGTCTGCTCCTTACAACCCCAGGGGAGGTGCAGCCTCTGTTCCTTACTGCAGCACAGGGTAGGCGAGACGACGGTTCATTACTGCGTCGGGGAGATGACGTCACGATAGCGCCGAAACCACTGTTCCTTACGATGGCGTGATGTCGATAGACTAGGGGATCGCGCAGGTCGAGGATCGGCTCTGCGATGATGAAGTCGGCTTCGGAGTCGATGCTGCATGGCAGCAGACGTCGGGGTTACGTTGCAAGTCGGAGCAGCGCTCACTGCTTTGGTGCAGGTTGCGGTGTCGCTTGCCAGTGTTGGTGTTGTAATTTCCTTCTGTAGCAGCTGAAACAGCAGTTCCAGATGCAGAGAGACAGAAGGGGTGAAGTCATTGTGTTCTTGAGACTTCAGAACAGGAGGCAAGCTCAGTTTCAAGCCCTTGGAGATCTTTTCTTCAAGCAGGTGACAAAGCAAAACAGCAAAGTCCCTTTTCCTCCTTTGCTTGGCAGCAAGCAGCCACAGCAGGCTAACCCCAGACAGCAAACATCACAGGGGCAGTATTCCTCCTCAGCTTCTCCGGCTCTTCTTCTTGGTAAAGGTTTCCTCTTGATTTTCCAGAGTGATCTAAAATTCTGGGGTCTGGGCCTCATTTTTTTATACACACAAATCCTTTGTTCTCTGAAGGCAGAGAGTGTCTGTACCCAGCCAAAACCAGTTCTGTCCTCACTGGTGCAACTTACTGGCAGGAGGTGGAGACCGCATTGTTGAAGGCAGACCAGGTGCAGGCAGGTGAAAAGAAATCTCCTCCCCTACTCTAAATGCAACTCAGGCCCATTTAGTCCAGCCCTGACTCATCAGACCTCTGGAGCCACAGCCCTTCTCCAGCCCCTATCATCCAAAAGCCAGTTATGCAATACACAAACCTAGCAGAGGCACACTGGATGGTTAGGCAAGAAAATACCCACTTTCTAAAAGTGGTATTTTCAAACACAGAATGTAAAAATCACCCTCACTAAAAGATGCACTTTAACATTCTGAGTTCAGGCATACTAAATTTTATTCTCCGATCTTGTTCCCAGGGTCGGTCATGTTTATAAGATGTTATAAACAAACTCCCCATTCTGGCCCTTGGGAACATATAGCCTTACAATAGTGAAAAACGAAATTGGCAGTATTTCACTATCAGGACATGCAACACACATCTGGGCATGTCCTACCTTTCACATACAATGCACCCTGCCCACCGGGGTACCTTGGGCCTACTTTAGGGGTGGCTGACGTAAGAAAAGGGAAGGTGAGGGACTGGAGAAAAAAAAAGGTGAGGGACTGGTAAGTGTGCGCACTGGCCAAGTCGACATGGCAGTTACAAACTATGCGCAGATCCCGCAATGGCGGGTCTGAGTTACCTTTTCAGGGCTACTCACGTGGGTGGCACAATCAGTGCTGCAAGCCCACCAGCAGCATTTGATTTACAGGCCCTGGGCACACATGGAGCGCTGTACTAGGGTCTGACAAGTAAATCAAACAGTCCAACATGGAATTACTAAACCATAAGAACAATTTACAAAGGGAGCACTTGCACTTTGGCACTGAACAGCAGTGGCAAAGTGCCCAAAGCATCTAGACCAGCAAAAACACAGGAGGCAACAGCAAAAAATGGAAGGGAGACCCACGTCAATGGTGCCAGGTCTAACAATCACCTTATGTGATCTGCCGATAAGAAATGGGCTTACCATATATAAAAGATTATATTTGAGATCGCCCTCCATGACTGTGGTTAGCAGTATGAAGAAACGGAGAGGCCTAATCAGGGATATAATTAGGGACTGTCTTGTTTGTGAAAGGGGACACCAAATTCCATGGTTGGCAGGTGTTGAGTCTGTCTTTCGAAAGATTGGTTTACAACATGTTTTTACAGACCCTGAGAATATTGCGAATGTTAACGAAAAATTAGTGCAGCAAACCCTGTTTAATCTTGAGCGTTCCACTAGACAATGAGAATGGGTGGGGGGGGAAGTCAACTGTGGCAGCTGAGTTGAATATGGTTGCAGCTAACCCACCTACCAGCTGTCTATTTACAGCGAGAGGGTGCTGGGAAAAAAGTTTGCTGTTTCGGGTTAGGGCTTACACACTAAAGTACTTATTATGCTTTCCACTGGGCTTCCAAATGAACCTTGTTGCATGCCCGTGCCCTTGTGACGGGAGCTCCGGTCAGTGCAAGCAGTACTTTGCACTTTTTAGTAAATTTTACTTAAGATACTCAAATCACTTTTTACTTCCACTTATCAAAAAACTAGATATTAGGGATTTTAATGTGGCCTTCAGTTTCCTGCCACAAATGTGAGATGTCGAGACAAGTCTATAGGTAGGCTATTTTCTCAGAGTGGCTGTTGGGGTTCCTCGTACCATGCACTCTGATTAAGATGGCCTTGTTGAAATTGTAGTGATTATATAGGTTGACCTTTATTTTGTTTGATGAATTGTGTTTTATCTTGTATTTTACATGTTTTTATACGTTTTGAATGTGACTTATTTCTTTTGATGGATATTTGATTTCCTGAGTAAGATTTTGTGACTTGAAAAATTGGCCATGTTTTGTGATTGGAGCACTGGGGCTATTTTACAGTTTTCCTAGAGGTGGACAAGTCAACATATTAACAGTGAAAGCTGAGCTAAGGGGATCGCTGGGCTATAAGAGCCCGTGCACAAGCAGAGCCCTGAAAATACTTTGCATGTAAAATGCAAAAAACATAAAGGGAAAAGAGTATTTTCTTTAATATGCAGAAGCATTTCACCTTAATTCATTAGTTTATTGGTGTACAGCACACACTCTGAACTCACTTATTGGAAGTTGCTCTTGCATCTGATAAATGAAAAGGAGGAACTAAAATAAAATACTTGACTAAGAGCAAACAATTTGGTCAACAGGGGAAGCTGATGATTGATCCTGGTTTTACATTATGCAGTTCTACTAAATAGCTACCACTTTCTCTCCTTTTTAGTACCAAATGCCTATACTTTGTTCTTATTTCTTGATGAATAATTGTAGAGAGTGAGTGGCTGGTAGATGCCACATTAAAGATTGGCTCAAGTATGCAAGAGGCCCTTGTGCCGAGAAGGAACCAGGCCTTTGGCTCGAGCCTTAAGTGACTCGCGCACCTCTGTTTTCCTTCAGTGCTATGTAGTTAGAATATGAGCAGCTTTTGTCCCTCGAGGTGTAAAAAAATATTTTACACGAAAGACTCTTGGGCAGAAGTGGTCACTGTGAATCAATATGTGACCTGTACAAATGTAAACCCAAGAGGCTTCTCAGGCAACACCGCAGTTCAGTTCAGTGTTGTGTTCCATCTATTTGCATTATCAACAGATGGGGTACACGCATGCTGTGCTGTTACATGAAGCACAAAAGCAGGAACCTCGCTGCTGCTCATGTGGTAACCAAATAGTGCCTTCACAAATAGCAATCGTGGTTTTTTATTACATCAGTTACAGGATAGATAAGGTGCCTTAAGCCTGCGCCTTATCTTAATGACTGTACTATTTTAACTGTGACAAAAGCAACTTATATACTAACATTTTATTTAATTTACATTCAAATATTTAAACCATAAAATGGAACATGATTGAGACTAGTTATAAGAGAAGACAACTCAATAGCCAAAAAGGGTTCAATCATTGTGTGATCGCCAAAGCTTGTTATTAAAAAACGTTTCTTATAAACTTGCAATCGCAGTACCTCCATTTATTTTCGTGTCAAGCTATAATCAAATCTGGCTTTTTGTTTTACATAGACACGCACAACATCAGAGAGAGTCGACCAAAGGGCGCTCTGCCTCCTTTCCATTATTGTAAAAAAATAGCAACAAAAAAGTCATTTTATGGAGCTATTTTCTCCCTGCATATGGTTGCTTAACAGAACAAAGGAGGAGAAGTTAACCCTGGGAAACCCCTGCTAGATTTAGAAAGGCAATTTCTGTACACTACAGCTGTGAAATGAATAATAGAAGAGGGTCAACCCTTTGAGATAACTGCAGCTATGCTTCTTCTGTCTGCTTTCATTACTGAGATGTTGTATTGAGTGTCAATGAAATGTAGTTACAGGTCAAACACAATCTGAGAGTATGTATTAATATAACATGTGTCCAGTGGGACTCATTCATAAGTGGTACCGTCTTATGTGTCTTAAAAGGAACCCAGAGTTGCTCAGACTTATTCACCGAACCAAAATTAATTACAAAGAAGACAACACACAGGACTGATATAGATTGCATCTTGCAATGTTTTGACTCCAACCAAGTGTAACAATCAACAAAATTGGTGATCATAGTGCAGATGACGCAGTGCTCCAATGGTGATTATATACACAAACAGCATACATAAACAAGCATTGGTATAGCCAATAGGTCTTGCTTTTGGGGCCTTCGAAGTATTTAGTTATGCAGCACAATATCCTTGGAGCAACCACATCAACTGTTGCGTGGCTAAACACTTATAAGGTCCTAAAGGCGAGACCTATGGCTATGCCAATGCTTTGTGTGTGTGTGTGTGTGTGTGTGCGCGGTTGTGGGTGTGTGTGGATGTGCAGTTGTGTGTGTGTGGTGGTGGGTGTGGTTGTGTGTGGTGTGGGTGGTTGTGTGTGTGTGTGGTTGTGTGGGGTGTGTGTGTGGTTGTGTGTGTGGTTGTTTGGTTGTGGGTGTGTGTGGGTGGGTGTGGTTGTGTGTGTGTGGGTGTGGTTGTGAGTGTGTATGTGTGTGGTTGTGTGTATGTGTGGTGTGTGGTTGTATGTGTGTGGTTGTGTGTGTGTGACAGTAATACTAAAAGCATCTCAAAATAAAGGAACACAAACATCGAGTTTGTAGAAAGAGAAAGCGCATTGTAAGTCAAACGGGCGCAGCAAAGCATTAACACAACATGTTCTTTGTTGTTTGATGTTCTTTGAACGAGAACATCAAATGGGTGCCGCGAAAGTGATTGCGGGCGCTTAATGAGCATGACGAGGTTTGCCAGCCTCTGCTCCTAAGCACGCGCCCGCGCACATGCACTGTAGCTCAAGGCTGCCCAGGGTAGCATTTTTTGAGCCCTCACAAAAAGTCTCGCCAGACCAGCGCATGCGCTGGGTCAGGCGAGACCTAAAAACACTATTGAATTCCCAATTGTTGTACATATTGATTGATAAAATTCATGGGTTTTCCTATAATATGTGGAATCACTTGAAGCTAAATTACACGTAACAACCAAGTGGCAGGGTTTTCCGACGTTTCAACCCCATGTGACTGTTAGGGTCTCTTCAGGGCGTAGTTATCTGACTACCAGGCCTAGCCTAGTCAAATGTCTCAGTGCTGGGGTGTGCTGGAGCCGTAAAGGACTCTCCTCCGTGGTTCAGACCTTAAAATACACCCACTTACAAATAGCACCATGGGTAATCCTCCAGGCTCTGGAGAGGTTGATTAACCTTTTCCACTGTGCTCAGAATTAGAGCCACCTACAAAATAAAGGCATCAAATATCATGGACATTAACGATTACGTTGAGTCAATGATGAGAGGTTAAGTTTAGTCTTTGAAGGCTTTATTTATCCAAATGGTTAGGATCTCAAGTATCTTTATTCAGTTTAGTAATTTACAGAAATATAAAAGAAGGTTAGAAATTAGCAACCAAGACTTGTTCCTTAGAGAAACTCAATAAGCTAACTAAAGGTCCTATTCTAAATAAGAACCCATAAATAGTTCTGCTGGAATGAGCAGTAAATAAAAAGACAAAGCTTTTGAAGAGTAGTTCTAGAAACTCAGCAGAGTTCCCATAAGCTGCAGTAGCAACTTTCAGAGTAGTGATCTGTGCAGTAGCGTCTATCACAAAATTAATAAAGAAGTCACCTCAAGGATCTAAAGGAATCCACTTCACCTCAGGGATCTAAAGCAATCCACTCTCCATGAAGATGAGTCTCGGACAAAGGAGAAAATCCAGCAGCAAGACTACCTGATGGGTAAGAGGGAAAGTAGAGGTGTGGTGATCTAACTAGCTAGGAACACTCCTTATTATAACCTTTTAACACATGTATCGTTTCTAGTCCGCAAATGTGAAAACATATTGAGTTGATATTAAAGCAACACTATAAGTCTACATCACCATTTATTCTATTCAGTTTCAATAAGTTCATTATTCTTAATGGAAATGATCTAACATGGGGTGAGAGGAACTAAATGAACATAATACTAAAGTCAACACATTTCTAAGATGACATCAATGTTAGGCTGTTACACAGAACACTTTACTATGAGCAAGGCCGAAAAGAAGCTTCGGGCCTAGTCTCTGCACAGGCTAAATTATAGTTGCTTGGTGCAAAATTTAAAAATACATACGTTTGCATTGAAGTGTTTCTAATAGCATCTTTCACGTCTATCACTCTACATTGTTTTTGTTTTATTTCCTTTTTCTAAGAAAAGATATTCACACATTTCATAAGTAATTTCTAAAATATGCACTTTACTTTTATTCAACTATGTTCTAAATTACATTTCTGATGTGCTAAAATATGTTGATTTGTAAATATGCAGTCATTTCTCTCAGGTGTATTCTTTAAGAACCAATACCAATCCTCTTCATAACAAATGCGGCAAAGCTCATCCCATACAGATCAAACCAGTACTAATATCAATTAATTTGGTTAGTACCATTATAGATCCGTCATTGTACAACTGGCCTGTGTTTTGCATACTTTGCACACTGTTTATGACTCATGTAAACAAAAATGTTATCGGTTACCTACATTACCCCTTAACCCCTTGTGTGCCCATGACGAGCTGGACTCGTCATGGGCCGCGGTTGCGCTGTGCCCATGACGAGTCCAGCTCGTCATGAACCCCGCCCGCTAATGTAACGGCCGGCACAGGGCGGGGAAAGGGCGTGGCACACAAGGGGTTAATATGTGTTTTAGCTGAGTTTCTACTGTTTGTATTCTGTAGATCTGTCTTTTTACTAAAGGTTTGTGTTTTGCGTATCTTTGCACACTGTCTAACCCTTACGTGCAAAAGCCTGCTTAGTTATGTGTCACGACTGCCTCCAAAAGTGTTATTTTGATGGCTCAGCTGAACACTCTCTGCTTATATTCAGCAACGTTTTCACCAAGAACCGACAGGCCAACGCAGTCACCTCCAGCTGCTTCAAAACCCTCCGCATCCTTCGCAAGACATTCAAATGGACCCCCCTGAGTCAAGGAAGACAGTCACCCACGCACTCATCACCAGCAGACTGGACTATGGAAACACACTCTACACCGGCATCAAATCCCTACTTTGCAAACTCCAGACAATACAGATTACCGCCGCCAGACTCGTCCTCTGCATCCCCGGCACGAACACTTCAGCCAACACCTAAGAAGACTCCACTGGCTCCCCGTGGAGAAAAAAAGTCACCTTCAAAATTCTCACTCACCCCTACAAATGCCTACACAACAACGGACCCAAATGCCTCAACGACAGAATCAACTTCCACGTACCCAAAAGAAACCTCCGATCCACCAACCTCGCATTGGCTGAAACCCCGCGCATCCACAGAGCCAGAGCAGGCGGAAGATCCTTTTCTCACATTGCAGCCAAGACCTGGAATGAGCTACCGGCAGACATCAGACGCGCCCCCTCCCTGAACACCTTCAGGAAGACCCTCAAGACCTGGCTCTTTGGCTAAACATATCTTCAGAACCCCATCCCTTCCCCCATCCCCCCCCTAACCCCCCAGCGCCTTGAGACCCTCACGGGTGAGAAGTGCGCTTACAATTCCCCTGATTGATTGATTGATTATTATATGGTTTTATTATTGGTCACTGTACTTTTTTACTTTTGCAAAGCTTTAAATTAACCAAACAATAAAATCGAATTTGAATTTGTATTACAAATATCAAGGCAAAATTGCCCAAATTGTCATTTAAATGTATTCTTCAGCAAGATCGTGTTGGAGCTAATCACACTCCGTTAGGCACCATTGAAGTGTGGAGAGACGGAGGGGAGTCTGAAAGTCTTTATTGACTAAATAAATAATGGTCTCTGAACCACAGAGCAAAACAACCAGCGTTAGTGAAAAGCACAAATTTATACCATAAGTTTTAAATAGAAACGTGATTATTTTTTTTTTTTAAACTCACAAGTAGGTATCTAGACTGAGCTCATGACAATGAGTGATACATAGGATTAGTAATAAAATATGTAAATATTTTCAGCTGAGCAAGCCAGTTTTCATTTTCACACCTCAGGATCCAAGAGGTGGAGTGGCCAGCGTCGCAGACAAGCACTTCCTCCAGGCAATGTTAGCATGAGCAAGAAAAACTGGTGAAGCAGGTTACAGTAACGCTAATAAGAGTAAATACTTTTTTGTGCTATCACAACTTTATCACCTTTTGATTAAGTAGGTCCTCAAGATGACAATGTAAAATTACTTCAGTCATGAAGAAATGTAATAGTTGCTTTTAATCAAGCATTGTTTGGGATCTCAAGTACTTTTATGCTTTCGGCAGTTATGACAACAAAATATAAGAGGTAGTATTTAATGGAATCCCAGGCTTTCATTGAAAAGCATTAAAATATATAATCTCTGGTTGAAAGTTTCTCCCCATAATCATGACATCCTAAAGAAGGCATCAACCTGAAGCTGAGACACCATATAGCAACCACAAAAGAGTAGTAGAATTACTCATAAACTGTTTCCAGCAGCAGTTATGATTCCTCAACTGCAGAAAAAACCTTTTGGGAGACTTCAGTAAAGCCTCCCAACACAGATGAAGATACTGGAATATTAAAGCTAAGCAAGACCAAAAGGGGCTACAAGAAATCAGTAAATAAGTCAATTAAAATAACAAGGTACACATGCACCAAAAGTTAAAATAAATAATTAAAATAAGTATCTAAATTAATTTAATAACGGTTGATCCAAAACGCAAGTATAAGGCAATGTAATTTTGTAGAAGTGAACCAAAAAAGCTCATATCACCAATGTGGGAGCTTGTCCGCCACCATTACAACATGCGCCTCAGCCTTGAGTGCCACTATGCATGACGTGGGTAGAAGGGAAAATGGTAGTCCTGATGCCCCCACTGCAAACACGGTACTGGGAAATTAAAACAAAGGAAAGACAAAAATGGTAAAATTATTGAAGAAAAGTGTGCAAAAAGAATAAAGTACTGTTCTGCATTTACTTCCGCATGTAGTTAGGTGTATGGTTTGGGTTAGGGATAGGCTTCGGGTTGGGATATTTTAAGGTTTAGGCTTAGTGGTATGACTATGGTTTGGTGGAGGTTTACAACACAGGGTTCCAAATTATATCATAAACAACTGGAGCTTTGTTATTATTGTCTCTTTGATATCACTTGGGAACCACAAGGAGGAAAACAACCCCATTGATGCTGAGAAGTGCTAATGCTGAAGCAGGAAGCACTGTGATTAAGCACATTCATCCAAACTATGCCTAAGATCGTCTCATCTAATGCTACACTGCGTCAACAAGTAAGAAGCCAACGTTCGAGAGATTCAGCCCAAGGAAAATTTAGCATTAAGAACCGCTGGATGCCTCTCGCAGGACAGCGCTAGTCATTCATTCGGCTGTAGACTCATCAGCTCCTGAACAGATGGCTTTCAGAAGGTACAAACCCTGAGCTGTCTAGGTTGGAGTATCTGTTGTGCAAAAGAAAAGTGACACTTGCAGGCAGCAAATGCACTGAATAATGCAGCTTGAGCCCGGAATGCCGGAACCGACTTTGACACACGCTTGCTCTACAGTGCTTGCTCCCCAGTCTGACAAGCGTGTTATTTAAACATTGGGGCCTTGAACACATGATACTCTTCACCTCAAAATAAGTCACAGTACAGTTCCAGGTTAATAAACACTCCAATGTAGTGCCTCCACAGTTGATCCCCCTACTTGAGAATCTGGCTGAACTTTGTCGTGGTTTGCAGACACCTTGCAGCTGGCCAACTCATTGTCAAATAAGGTCATGAAGTCAACAAAGTCACATCTTTATATTCAAATGTTTTTTATTGGTAAGTTCAACTGAAGAATGGTCAACCCTGGCTAGTCAGAAACAAACTGCTAGGCAGTAGAACCTTCACCCTTGAACAACAACATGGAACTTTATTAACAATTTATCTACATGAAAGTGAGAGGTTCGAATTATGCCTTCAAATCATAATATAATAACGGATTGCTTCAAGTTTTAAGACCTATTGTGCAATCATTCAGCTAACGACCCTTTGTTACCTTAAATCAGCAGATCTTAACCTGTCATCCAGGGACCCCTTTGGGTCTGTGACACCTACTTACAAAGTTAAATAATATTATCAGATTAATAAAGTGTACATAAATAAAGAAGCAACATTGAAAAATGTTAAACATTCTGTAAATGTGAAGAATTTGAAATTGGAGGCTAAAAATTATGCTGGTGTTCTCAGATTGATTTGTAGGAGCAGTGCAAATGCATGAAACTGAATATAGTGTACAGGACAGACGGCCTCAGTTGAATTTAGAAAAGACCCAACTGTAGCTTCAAATTGAACGTTTTGATTTAAAAAACAAAATTATGAATTTAATAAAATATTTCGTCATTTGTGTATTTGTTTGATGAATGCTTGTTTCTGTACTTTTGTGTTTTGTTTTTACATTCAAATCATTGATATTGCTTAAACCGGGTCTCCAGCTTCTAATAATGGCTTAAAGGGATATGCTGATTCCAAAAATGAATCGGTACGAGTCCCCCGATTCAAGTAATTATTAAGTGTCCACAGAAGTCAAAAGATTAAGGACCACTACCTTAAATTATGCACGTAGATATTTTATTTCTTTAGTACCTTTCATTATGTGGAATAGCAAACGAGACCATCAAATTTGATTATATTTAATTATTTACATTTGTCATATTAATGATCTCCGCTTTGTCCTGTGCCAAGCTGGGTGCAATACTTTTTCATCTGGTTTAACAGCTGGCTACTTCTAAATTATGAATTGTTTTGCAAATGCTTGTCAGTTTCTTTCATGTATTTATTTGTAAAAAAAAACATATGCTGTAAAACTCTATGCATATAATTATGTGTGGATAATATAAACTATTAGGAGGCATGCTGACCTCAGGCAAATTGGTTCTACATACATGACTTCCAAAAAGAAAGAATTGGCTTTAGGCGTGACATATGGGCATCCCTGCCAGGTTAGCCTTTTATACTTAAAACCAGCATTGGATGTTGTGCAACAAACAGTGTGCACACCAATTAGGTCCTATAAATAGAGTTGTTGGAATTATCTTTAATTAAAAAAAATATATATGTTTCACGTATCAGAAACTGATTTTGGTGAGAATAGGAGACTTCTTTTATCTTGGTATACAAACCCAACAAGCATTTACAATGCAATGGTCTCGGCATTGGTAAAGCTAGAGCTATTGGCATTGCTCATGACATTATTTTTGTTTATGTTTTTTGTTTTTAAAACATTTAAAGAAACGGCATTGTCATGAGCAATGGCAATAGCTCTAACTTTAACAATGCCGAGACCGTTGCATTGTAAATGCTTGTTGTACAGTTCTATTGCAGAGAGGGTTACTGTGCCCCTAATATTCTGTGCAGTGTGCCACAGTGATGCAACGCATCAGGTGTTAGTGGGGAAGGAGGGGTTCTGGGGACACAGTGAGGAGCGGCGGGTTATAGAGTCTCCAGAAGTGTGCCCCGGGTGGTACTGTCCCTCTCGTTCCTTAGTATGCAACAGGCTGAATACTCTACACAGGGTACCGCCTATAAATAATAAGGTACCCCATACATTGGCAGAACTGTTCCGATCTCAAACTCTAAAAAAAACAAGCCGTGAGTAAACAGGCACTTTGTACTTAGTGGTTGCTTACGAGAAGCAAGGATGACCGTAACTGCTCCTGTTTTACTGCCACCCTTGCTTCTCGTAAGTAAGGACTATAAATACAAAGGGCGTGTTTAAGCACCATTTGCAGGTTTTCAAATCACATAAATAAAAGGCATTGTCCTTTACAATGCCAATAGCTCATACTCTCACAAATGTGAGATATATTGCATTGCAAATGCTTATTTTAATTAGTTCAAAGAACTCATGGACAGCATTAGTGAACTTTGTAATCCGCCTGGGAAGGTTAACAGGCCGTGCCAGCCCAGAGGGATTGTCACCAGCAGCTCTCTGAAGACCAGGTGCATACCTGGCCATTTCTCCAGGGGTTAGTTCTGATTTGAGGGAAAGGAAGTGACCAAGTAAGCTTGCACTGATAAAGCCAAGAGGTCTAGAGTTTATGTATAGTATGGACACAGATGAACAATACACATGCAGATATACTGCTACATACACACACAGAAGATGTACGTAAGCAAAGATCAAAAGGCATACACGTGTATCCCCAAGCACACAGAACAGCAGCAAACTAATAACCTGTGTTCACTCACGCACATAAACAAAAACACATACACAGGCACCCACATATACATAAACTCAAACAGTGACCACAGACACGCAAATGGAGGAACTGACTATCAGACCGAAGAGTGGACAGACAGACAGACAGATAGATAAACCACTAAACTGATAAGTAACGGAATGCTACAAGCAGCTTTAAGGCAACGCTAAAATATATCTTACTTTGTAGTTCTCAAATTCATTTTAAAGCATTTGAAAAGAGCGGGTCAAATGAACAAAAGCTGTAACCAGAGAGGCCGGAAGTAAGACTGTTCCTGTTCCTCTTTTTCACTAGTGATAAAGGTCCCTTTGCAGGGATGGCTTGTGGGGGCATGAAACTAGGATAACTATTACCCTGCGATGTGGTGGCTATGTTTATGTAGTGAATGTGATTAAACCGACGTGATATAATGCATACAACAATATATATATATTTTTTCCACAGTTTTATATAGCGCGAGCTCGACCCAAAGGTATTAGAGTGCTTTACAGGAGCACCAGTTGCGTTACATGATACATTCATAGTGCGGGCTATCACCTTCTCTGGCAAAGCCGGCCCAGTCACATTCAGCACCATCCTCGGTGTCAAGCTGCGCCTTTCTGGCGCACTGTGAAGCGAGGGCTTGCTTCTTGCTTGAATCTACACCAGATGCGGTGTCTCGACCTCTTGTCACGCGAGAGTTGTGGGTGGGGGCCCGCGTGCACATTGGTGTCGACACACATAACCAGGGATACCAGAAACTGCAGAGCTCTGGTGCCAAGTAATCAACTGCCCCCTCCCCCAGAAAAGCATACCATCGCTACGGTGTGATCCCTGGCCACGCGCGAAGAAAAACCCACGTGTGCCACACCTACCGGAAGGGACGCCATTACCACAGAGGGTGGACAGCATAGGGAGATATTTATAGCAGCACAGTAATTAGTGTGGACAGAGGGAGAACACACGGAAATTATACTGTACAGAGCTCTGCAATGAGGACAGGGGAAGGCAAGTGGAATAGCTTAATATTGGGTCGGAGGCATTGGTGATGAAGCTGTGGGCAGCCACCAAGCCCTTGTTGTGTGGCCATCTTAAGGGGTACGTCCGCCAAGTCAAGGCCCAACGCCTACTGGGGGTGACTGAGCTCGAAGACCAAATACAACACCTGGAGGCTGTCTCGTGTCGTAATGTTACTGACGACGCTCAGTGCTCCTTGACCATAACCCACACGGAAGGGCAACAGGTATCCCGTGGCAATGCCCCCACCTCTGCCGACGACGACCGGCAACCTGGATGCTACAGGCGTAGCTGGGGGGGGGGGGCGGTCCGCCCCAGGCGGCACTATTTTCGGGGCGGCACGGCGGCTGTAGTGCAGGCGCAATGCTTGCGAATGCTGCTGCACGCACGTGTCCAGGCCGGCCTGGAGTCTCCTGGAGAGTTGATGCACGCTGCTTCCAGCAGACTTGGGGTTTTTCGTACTTCTGATTGCGGCCACAAGCGCCCGTTAAATTGCAGCAAAAAGTAAGCGCGAGCAGGGTATTCTCCGCTTTTGTTTTCTAAGTCATAATTTAAATAGGCAGCCGCCGGCCCGGTAACTGTTAGGCTATAAATAATTCTCGTTTATTGTCAGGGCAGGCTCTCGCGGCGTGGATCCGATCACAGGGGGCGAGGCAGTGGAAGTTGTGAGAGGGTGGATGTCCTGTTGTGTGTGGTTCCTCCTCGCCAATGCCCCGCCCACCGGCGGCAGAAGCACACTCAGCATTCCCTCGTTAATCTACCGCGCCCAGCAGTAAGTTTCGTTTCTCCGCTGCTCCTCGTCTGTTTCGTTTCACTGGTGCGTTGGAGGCTCGTTTACTTCTGTTCCTTTCTGAAGAAAGAAAAATCATCAAGTCACCTCAGCGGCCAAGCACAGAGCTCCTGCCGTACAGTAGGAGATCAGGTGAGGGAGCAACGCCGGGACACCACCGCCTTTCTCCGAGGCACAGCAGAAAATGCCTCGGAGAAAGGGAGTGTCCTTTTCGGATTGGGGGGCGTGTTTTGCTGTTGTCTCCTCCCTGAGACTTCTCGCAAAAAACACGCCCCCCGATCCGAAAAGGACGGGGCATAATCGGAGTGACTGGACCTCTTCTCCAGTGGCTGGCCAGCATTTAAGAGGCCAGCCAATGGAGAACAGGAGAGAAAAGGGGCGGGTGCAAGCCCCTCTTCTCAAACTCATTAAATCTCGCGAGCGAGACTGCGCAAGCGCAGCCTTCGCTAGCCGAGACCTAAACAGGCTCATAGTACAATGAGACAGTTTACAATCTTATGCCAGTACTGTATTGCCTTCTGAGCACAAGATAGTATATGGAAATGTTAGTCAAAATTCAAGTGTTACAGTCTTTCAATTTATGACACTCCTGTCCCAATTATTATTAATGTTGTATACTGCATTTTTCCTCATTTTATGCTTCTGCTTACTGTCTACTTCATATCTGTCGCTGCACGGTTAGTGTTTCCTGGCTAAATTTTATTTTATAGGTATGACATAGCAGGAGAGAGTGATATGCTAAAGTTCTGAGTTTGCATCATGCATTCCAAAACATTTCTGAAACCAATAAATAAGGGATTCAAGACACTATGCAAGTTTTACATTTGGTTGAAGGAGAGTAAAAAGCAAGTGTCAGGCTTTGGAAATTGATTTTAGCTTTCTCACCTAAGTACTGTGCCATCTGATGTTTTCTTTGGTCGGGCTGTTAGACAAATTTAGCCTTAATTTGCTCTAGGAGTGTATGTGCAATTCAGAAGTTGTATCACCGCCTGTTTCCTGGTCTAGTGTTCCTTCCTTACAAAGATGTATTTAAAGGGGCTTGTTTGCAGAGAAATGTATCACAAACATTATAATTTTGATTACAGCCGTAATTGCGGTACATTTTAGATCAGAATGTTGGGCACCAAAGAAGCATAGAATAGTTTAATTTTACTCCGTATTAGTCTTTTCAACATAGAAAGCATATCAAATTCCTTAAAAGCACCAAAACACAAGCAATTCGAATTATCATTATCCTCAAGAGGGAGAGTATGTGTTTTACTTTGTGTTTTACTTTTCTTCCAATTGTGTGTTTGTTGGTATTGTGCCCATGTAATTCTTAACACATATATCATAGTTTTGCTTTTTACCAAACAGAACTTTGCATTGTGGAATTTGTAGTTTTGATTCTGTCATGGTGAGAATAGGCTTAAAGATCCCACTATGCAAAAAACTGTTGGACAAAATTCCAGGGCTGGCTGAAGGTGTCATTTTATGTTTGACTTTTAATGAAACATTGCAAAGACAATGGCAACCAACAGTAGAAATGAGCTGTAGAGCTGCACAGAGTTAATAGCATTTATGTTGTCTTGTACATGTGCAATTGTATGAACTTGAAGTAATCTTGGTAATAGTGTGGAGGGTGAATTGAGGTATGTATGATAATTATATGTGTGAATACTGCACACATCTGTGTCCATGCAGGTTTTTACAATGTGTTGTGTATACTTAACATGTGAGTCTCATCACTGCTTAGCTTTGTGCTTCCCCTACATCTCCTCTTCTTTCTTTAGCAGATAGGTGCCAAGGAGACGCCAGACATTTTTGTGCCAGGAGGTTGGAGGGGGAAGAAATGTGCATATGTATCAGCATTATCAGTAGGGTGCATTAGATCATTTCTCCATTGTTTGTTTGAATTTGGGCCTGCCCCAACCATAATGTACATATTTACAAACTGAGATAGAAATATCTCTAACATATTGTATAACCTCATGGTCCCTTAAGTGGGAAGGGCTTTACTACAACAACCTTAATATCTTACAAAGTGGAGAATATGGTGGCCAGTTGGTTGTGATTCCAGGGCAAAACCATGCTACATGCCCAAACAAACTGAGCTTCACTTGTGTGAGTTAGATCCTATGTAAGAATTTATAACTGGGGGTTTCTGCGTTTGCTAAACTTTTTGGTCTGCATACTGCAATACCACCTCTGCTCATTAATGAACCGGGAACTCAAGTCAACATCCCACAATCAGCTGGCTTGAGATGTTTGCATAGTTTTGCATTCTGTCGCACCACTGTATATGCATGAAATCGATTTAGATTAGGTGTCGTAACTAGGGGTGTGAGGGCTAAATAGCTTTGTAGTTCCTGTGGTTGTGTCGCAAAGCTAGCCTGGAATGTATTGCAAAGCTGATAGTATAGAAAAACATTAAGAGAATGTGTTTTTCCTAATGCAATAGACCGAGTAAAGGTCAGAAGGGCACTTTTCAGATATAAATCCCTGATGCAGGTGACTCCCAGTTTTGTCAGTAGAAGCTGCACTTTAGGCTCTAGTGTGAGTGGGATGTGTGGGTTTTTTAATAGGGGGACTTATGAGGAATGTAGTACTGTGAGTCCACCTTTTACAGAAAGGCAATGCCAGGCTCATTTCGCAAAGGGTGCTGCATTATGTATCATCAAGGTCTGGGAAGAAGGCCGCATGATAGAATACTTCGGGTAGGGATCTACCATCTCCATTTCAATTTCTATGGGAGGCTTCATGTGATACCAGTAGTGACCAAATTGGGTTTGGGGCAGCCATTAGGATTTCTACGTTTAATCATGGTTTCTTAGTCATCCAGAACAGTTTCATCAATATCAATCATAACTGCCCAAGGAAAGCCTGCGTCAAGGGTATGGGAGTATTGATGAAATCATCTAAAAGTTTAGGTTGAATTACCATATTAATACACACTGTATACCCTACTGTAGGCAAAGAGTACAAGCTTTTGAATTTTGTTTAAGACTGAACCATTATTGTCCCTAGTCACTGTTTCTACATCTCAGTGTGTCTGGATGTGTCTCACCACTGCAGAGGGAATTAAAGGTCAAATTGTATAGTCCCAGTGTCAGTGCAAAGTTTTCAGATTTATGTCAGTTTACACACAGTTATGACAGTATACAAAACTCAGTAGTTACCTTAATCATCAGATGAAACTTTTGCCCAGGATTCTTTAGATATCATACAATGCCATCTGCATAAAGAGATCGCAACATACTCTTTTTTTTCCCAAAAAGTGAGCCTCTTTGTGAGTGACTCTCCCTGAGCATGCTCTCCGATGGTTCCGGTCTATAGAAGAAAGTAGCAGTGATAATGAACAGCCCTGAGGAGTACTCCTGGTGATCCTCAACGGCTGTAGCCATATATTCTTCTAATGACGTATTTTGACGTGGTGGCATGTACAGCAATGATATCTACCCTATGATCACCTTACACAGACCTAATCTTTTGTGTACAATAAATGGAAATTGCCATTCAAGGGAACCAGTTTCCCTTTACATGCTCTTTGCTGTTCTGCTTATGATGTTGTTGAGCAGCATGTTTTTCCTAGTTTTGATTTGTAAAGAGGAAAGATGTGTGGTATCTTGTATTCGTTGCCACGCATCTTTCCTATTTCCCTGCCTTGCTGCTCAGCCAGAGTGCATGTGTTGTGAGTGGATATGTTGTGGAATGCTGGTGCATGTGATGTAATGGAATGTTGGGGATGCCTGGTGGATGAGTGTCAGTTGGGAGTATGGGCTGAGCAGCAAGGGAGCTGCTCCTGGTGGGGCTCGCAATTATCTACATACTGATCTTACCATCTACAATCTTCATCAATAAACCATCTTCAATTGATCTACACCTCGGCATCAATGGATTTAATTTATATTACCACACAAATGCTTTCTCGGCATCTAGAAAAATGGCTACCGCCTCTAGTTCATTAACCAAGTAATGCAGAAGTTCAAACACATGGCCACTTTGACAGTGTGTACTTGTAAGTTAGTTGTATGTGTGCATCTAAGTGTTGCTTGCATGCATGGGTGCCAGGATTTGTGCTGGCCTGTGTGTGCCTCAAAGACTGTGCCTGTCTTGCACTAGTTGCTTGTTTCCTTGTATATTGTACTGTACAAAATACAAACTAGTTGACTTTTTCGATGCATGTTTGTATGGCAGGTGGGCGCAAATTTTATTTATGCATCACAACAAAGTTTGAAATATTGCTAAACTTTTTCTCGGTTTATGGCAGGCATAATAGATGACATTCAAGAAAGTTTAGTAGATTGTTGAAGTTACGTAAAAAAGATTAATTAAAGGTGTTTTGCATACTTGACTGCCTTCAAAATGCTTGCTGTTACTCAACCTTTGCAATGTGTTTTTGCAGGTACTCTACAATACATGGCACCAGAAATCATAGATAAAGGACCAAGAGGTTATGAGAAGCCAGCAGACATCTGGTCTTTGGGGTGCACTATCATTGAGATGGCCACTGGGAAACCACCATTTTATGAGCTAGGAGAACCACAAGCAGCCATGTTTAAAGTGAGGCAATTATATTTTTCTTTCTCAAAATGTAAATAGTAGAAGGTATTACATTCAGTGAAATTATGACTGGTTATAGACAGTATTTGTCTTGTGCACTTAAGACTCATTTTTTGTCCCTGACGTCATCCACACTGGGTGCCTTCATAACACTATTCATGACGGGTACCGAAGATAAGAGAGTCACTCAGCGTAAAAGGAACAATAGTTATTTAGCCAATCTGTGTTGGTATTGTTTACAGGGTCACATTCTTTCCAGAAAACGATCCCCTGCAACCCCCCCCCCCACCCCCCCCCATTACTGGGTACATGTCTCCAAACATTTTTTACTTTTTAAGTGGATTTAACTTGATGGACAATTTTTGAAAGTGATCCCTGTGATGTCAGTCTTAGCTCATAATCCATAGTTTTACTTTCCTGTTGTTAGAAGGAACAGAACGCCAAAACACCTCAATTGTAAGGACATGCACAAAATGCCAAATATATCAATTCGAGGAACAGTAGTTTGGGAGAACATGTGATTCAATATAAAGCAGACTATAAAGCGTTCCTTTGTTTTTATTTCCAGCATGGTATCTTCGGCATACTCAGAGGTTTAATATAGTAGTGTACGGAGCAATGAAAGAATTGTTAATGAACGTTGAGCCTTTTCCTGTTTAGAGACTGTTGTTTTTGGCACTGATGAATACATTAAGGCATCTTTTCTAGCATGACCAATCAACCAACATTCTTCTCAGAATATATGCACAGGGATTCATGTGGCCGGATTTGATATCTTATTCCGAATAATTTCTAACACAATTATATACAAGAAACTACTCACTGGCTGTTGCTTTGTTTTTTCCTTGAAATTGTAAGTGAAAGTCACACGTTTGTCTTTCCTATCTGTAAGCCTATGTTGTGTAAAGACACATCTTAAATACTCCTTCAGTATAAAAGGTATTAATCAATTTCTGTCTGGATCCTGAGATTTGATTGAAGACTATGTGAGGAATTTGTAGTCTGGCAAAGGGAAAATCAAAAATTCTGTTATCTTCCGATAGTTTTCTCCCTGCAACAGCAAAAATATTTGGACTCAAAATAGTCTGGTTGATTTGAAAAGCAGACATAACTTCAGGCCCCCAAAAACTGAATGAGCTCAAAGATTGTACTATTAAAAACAATGTAAACATATAAGTCAACAAACATACTGCTGATCTCTTACTACCTCTTACTTTTCAAGATAAAAACCCAAAAAGATAAACATAGTTTACTAAGCGACAATAATGTTTTGTTAATAAGAACATTCGCAAACTTGCAAATTGCATTTTTATTGCAACTCGCAAAACAGAACAGACACATTTAACAATTCCCAATGGGGTCGTAAATGACCTACCTCATCAATATTCATGAGGCAGGTCACAATTTGCGACCCATTGGGAATGGGCTACAATTACAGGGATGGTGGCCTGCTGGGGACAGCAGGCCACCATGTCTGTTTGCTTTTTAAATAAGCAAATGACAGACAGATGATGGACGGAATGCAGAGCAAATCAAATATTCATTCCAGTCAAGAGATCTGGGTTAAATCCATCATTTTTTGTTGCGCACCATGCCACCCCAGATTAGACCCAGCCATATGCAAATAAGTCTTGACCCTGTTCCTAATAGGAACAGTCCAGCCCGAAATGCCAAGCCAGGTAGGCCCTGGACTGGAAATAAAAGCATCCTGGGACCGGTTCGGGCCTCACCCCTCATCAGCCAGGCTAGCTTGAATCTAGTTGCGCAGTGAGCCCTGGACTCAAGTCTGGGCATACCCGGCGCACTTAGGCCGAGAAAGCAAAAGACACACAGAAACTGGAATGGCATGGGAAGCAAAAAATCGATAGATTCAGGCCCAGGTCTCTGTATTGGGGTGAATGTTTGACATTGTTCAACATTCTGTCCATCTATTGTTCTTTTTACATTTGTCACCCTGAGTGGGACGAGTATGCCCAGAAGTGGGTCCCGTGCTCTCCATGCTACTGGAGTCAAACTAGCCTTGATGATGAGGGGTGACACCCCGAAAGCGGTCTCAGGATGCTTGTTTCAGGTCCAGGGAGGACCAGACCTGCCAGTTTGGGCTGGGCTGTTCCCATGAGGCACAGGGTCAAGACTAATTTGCATATGGCTGGGTTTAAACTGGAGCGGCATGGGGAGCAAGAAAACAATGAATTCAGACCCAGATCTCTGTACTGGGGTGAATGTTTTAAATTGTTCAACGTTCTGCCCATTAATTGTTCTTTTTGCTTTTTAAATAAAGCAACCTTTTTTCCCCAAATGCATCCTGTATTCCTTAACGGAAAACGGGATTCATTTAAAAGAAAAAAATTAAATGCTTTTTTAAATTTTTGAAGGGCAGGCAGTGGTCTGTGGGACGACTGCCTGCTCTTAAAAAATATTTTCACTGTCAAACACAAAGGGTAAGGGGTCCCCTTTACTGTTTGCAACTGGCTTATTAACTGTGATTGTTTTGCGACTGGATTTGCAGTTGCAAAACAATTGTACATCCTCCTGTGACTCGCTATTAGGAAGGGACGCCCTTTCCTAAGAGCAACTCCAAACCCTATTTTGCGAGTAGGTGATAGGTTACTGACAAATTAGGGCTTGTGCATGCTACAGCCCTTTTTAGCGGTTGCAAACTGCCCAATTTTCCATTTGCAATGCTGGAAAACGATCATCCATCTGGCCCTAGTTATAAAAGCTGATTAGAATTTTCACAGTAAAAGGTATCCATTGAACAAATTTGAAGTTTTATGAAGTTCAAAATTAGCAAAGGTTACCAGAAAGGAGGGCGAGCTATCTACTTCTCACTATTTATCAAGCCATAATTTTTAACCCATTAATGGTATTGTATAGTGCAAACATGTTGCTTTGCACTCAGTCTGCAGCCCTGCGGGCCATCCATTTTCTACCCAGTGACAGGTTGAGAGTTGTGTATTGAACTAGTTTTCCTGTGATCGTTACTGTAAATATGAATTCATGCTAATTGGAAAACAGGATATTTTATGCTGAATGCTTGCAATAGGTTTCCAATTTCTCATTTTTAATATTTAGGTGGGAATGTTTAAAATTCACCCTGAAATTCCAGAATCCATGTCTGCTGAAGCCAAGGCTTTCCTGCTGCGCTGCTTTGAGCCGGATCCTGTGAGGCGAATATCATCTGTGGAGCTGCTTAGTGATGAGTTCCTAACTGTATCAAGCAGGAAAAGAAAGTCACAGTTGAAACTCTCGGGTAAGGACATGAAACCTACATTGATATTGTTTAATATGAGGAAAAAGGTGCAAAGAGAAGAAAATAGCAAATGTAATCATGTCATAAGAGACAAGCATTTGCAATGCAATAGGTCTCGCATTTACAGGACTTTGAGCTATTGGCACTGTAAATGTCAATAGCTTAAATTCTCGCAAATTCGAGACCTATTGAATTGCAAATATTGTTTGTTTCCAAGTGTCACATTCCGCGTTTGAACTTAATAGAGGCCAAGCCCCTTTCTTTAGTTGAGCCACATCTATAGAGAGGGACGTGGCCTCTATTAAGTGCAACCGCGGCAAGGGGCACTTGGAAAGAACCCACAAAAAAATATTTGTAAAGCAATAGGTGTCACATTTGCAAGAGTTTAAGCTATTGTCATTTACAATGCCAATAGCTCAAACTCTCCTAAAGGCAAGACCCATGGCATTCCAAAGAAGCGGCCGCCATTGTCCCGGCTGCTTGAAAAGTGAAAGCGTGCATGGTGCGCTGAATGCTGCTGCAAAAGCACGTCATGCCTGCAGTGAGATAAAACTCACTCAAGAATTAGTGCTTACAGACTAAATAACACAGACGGTGTAACAGAAGTAAAAGGGCCAGTCCTCATGGGAGGTTACAAATGAAGACAAGGCGGTACTAAGGAGGGGCTAAAGCCGATTGCTGAATCAGAAGGCAGCATACTCTAATACAGCATGCCTAGCAGAGCAGCGCATGCGCTGCCCAGGCTCAACCAGAAAACAAGATTTTTTCTCATCATCCCAAAGATTACATCAGTGTTCGTGATAAAACAATCCCATGCCCTCCTTCTTCAAAGTTATCTACCTGGTTGATGAGCCTCTCCCTATCCTTATTACATAATTCCAGTAAACCAAGCCCTCTTTGTAATACTTTTTATGGACCAATATTTCATTTTGGAAACTCCTTATACCGGTAGTTGACAGGTGTCCTTCAGTGCCCAAAATGCCACCATGTAGCGTTTGTCGAGCAAGAAAAAACTAGACTTTCAAATCTTCAAGGACTTCTACTGTGGTCATACAACCTCCACAAAACACTAAAGAGACAAGTCATTCAATTACTTTATACCCTTGTCTATAAAAACCTTAAATAATACTCGCCTTAAGAAATGTGTGTGTCGTTAAACTGTAACAAGTGCAGAAGACCAACATGGCATGTGTTCCCTTGACACAGCTGTGCAACTCGTAAATCCCTTTGTTGAAGTTCATAAAGAAAGGCAGACTCCGGAACAGGTAAGGTGCAAGAGTCTTTAATCTGATCATCCACTCTCCACAACAAGGTTCTGAACATTCTATCGCAAGCTCTAGGGGAAGGTTCTATGGGAGTGGGAGGCGGAATGTACCAAGGGGAAATATACCAACTTCTCTGAGATTACAACACATCTCCTTATATAGGGGAACACAAGGTCAGGATGAAAGCAACATTCTAAGAAATGTCCACAATTCCATCATTTCTCCATGTCTGTCCATTTTCAAGGTGAACATCGTTCTTGCCAGCCTTTTCCGCTCGTAGGGGAGCATGGTACTTGCTCGACCCAGGTTGCACATGAATGGGTTTCTTGACAACCACCAGGGTACCCGCCTTGTACTCGTGGACCTTGACTCCCTGTCTTTTGTCATACAAACGCTTATATTTTTGTTGGTGTCGATAGATTTTCTCCATACTCTGGTCAAGGTCAGGCACTACTCTTCTCCCCCCTCCAACCACCTGGGGTTCATTTTTGTACTGGGTTCCCTCCCTCTCAGGGACACAAAAGACGACACTCCAGTGACAAGGTTGGGTGTGGTGTGGTATGCCCAAATACACTAATGGCTAATTGAATGTGTTCTTTCACCATACGATTAGCCCTCTCCATCAGCCCATTCGCTTTAGGACAATAGAGTGCAGTTTTCTCATGTTTTATGTTCAAATCTTCCAAGAATTCTCTCATTGTCTCCGAAGTTAATTGCACCCCATTGTCTGTTACAAGAGTGGCTGGTATGCCTTCGTAGACGAAAATATTTTTTAAGAAAGAGATGAGATTGTTTGTCGTGGTGGACGATGTAAACTTGAAATTTACCCAATGGGAGGTGTAATCGACGAGAACAAACATGAACTTTCTCTGGGGACCCAATGCGTCCATTCGACCAATTGTGTCCATGGCCAGTTTGGTCCATGGCACTTCCGGAACACTGACAGGAGAAAGAGGAGCTTTATGAAGAACTTTGCTTTTGTTGCTTTTAGCACAGCTAGTGCATTCTTTGACCTTGAGTTCGACCATTGAATCCAATTTCGGAAACCAAAAACAACTTCTGATTTTTTTTTTTTGTGAGGCTCCTGCCTAAGTGCCCTTCATGGGCTAAATCGATTATTTTGTTCCTTAAATCCGTGGGAGGAATAATTTTTTCACCTCGATGTATCCTGTCGGACGTGAGAGATAATTCATACCTGACCTCCCAATAGTCTTTGACAGTATCTGGAACTTCAGATCGACTTTTAGGCCATCCATTGATGATGAAGTCTTTGAGAACCTTCATGTCTTTGTCTTTCTTTGCACTGTCATCCCATTCATCTTTTGTAAGTGAGGGGAGATGCATGGACAAAATGGGAACATCTAGCGGTTCCTCGCTATGACTGACCACAAGAGGAGCCCTGGATAGGTAGTCCACAATCACATTCTCAGGTCCTGGAAGGTATTCTACCTTAAAGCAGTAATTTTCTAGGCCCAGGACCCATTTGTTTATCTGTGGAGACTTGTTTTGGGCATTTTTAGATGAGAAAATGAAGGTTAACGGCTTGTGGTCAGTGCGTATAACAAACTTTATGCCCCACAAGAAAAAATGTAAATGGTGAACTGCCCAGAAGCATGCCAATGCTTCCTGCTCGATAACCGAGTAGTTCTTTCCGAGGAGCTGAGGGACCGGGATGCAAATGCTATGACAGTTTCTACCCCTTCTCCTTTTTGAGAGAGCATAGCTCCCAACCCTTTTCCAGATGCATCTGTAGTTAGAACCGTTTTTTTCCTAGGGTCAAACGTTCCTAAGGCAGGCGATTCAAGAATCCTTTGTTTTATTTTATCAACCATATCGTTATGTTTTTCTTCCCATTCAAACTCTCTGTTTTTCTTGAGGTCACGTAACCCATCATAAAAATCAGCAACGTTTCTCACAAATTTGGACATATATTCTACCAGTCCAAGAAATGATTTGAGTTCATCTTTGTTCGATGGGTAAGGAGCCTCCTTGACTGCTTGGATTAAGCTGTTCTTGGGCCTAAAACCATCTTTGGAAATAGTGTGCCCCAAATAGTCAACTGAAGTGACTTTGATCTTGCATTTGTCCAGTTTCACTGTTAACCCTGCATCAGAGAGTCTTTGGCAAACTGTGTTGAGGGTGATGTCATGCTCTTCCTCCGTTGACCCATACATCAGTATATCATCTTGGAAGCAGAGGGTATTATTGACACCATCCAGAATGTGTTGCATTACTTTTTGGAAAATGGAAGCCGCTGAGGCAAGGCCGAACAGCATTCTGACAAACATGTAGGCCCCGAAAGGTGAGGAGAATGCTGTCAACGGTCTTGACTCAGGGTGTAGTTCTACTTGATGATAGGCCATCGACAGATCGATGACTGAAAAAAAACATGCCTTCCCCATGGTGCTTAGCATATCGTTTATGTTGGGGAGAGGAAATCTCTCTACCCAGATATTTTAGTTGAGACAGCGGAGGTCCACACATAGGCGGATACCTTGTCCATTGGCCTTAGAAGCTAAAACCAGCCATTCTGAAGCTTCTATGGTTTGGATGATACCCATCTCACATAATTTATCTAATTCGGCCTTAAGAGTTTCTCTAAGGCGGAGAGGTACTGGACATGCTCTGTGCACTACAGGTTTTGCGCCTTGCCCAACCTTGATTTTGTGTTGGAAGTCCCTTAATTTACCAAGCTCATCCGTGAACAGTTTGGGAAACGCGTCCTGCAGGAGCCTGTTGTTATTGGGAATGTCAACTAAAATGACTTGGTTCTTGTCGTTAGGGTCTAATATGATTCCTAACTCTTTCTGATGTTGCCATCCCAGAAGATTTGCTCCGCTCTCAACTACATACACCCTACCCACCGTGGTTCTTTCTTTAAACTCTGTGGCAATTGACCATGCCCACAAGGGGTATAGAGTCTCTGGTGTATCCTTCTGGTGAGATATCTGGAGGGTTTAACATGGCTTTGCTAAGACCCAAAGACTTCACGAAGTCCTTAAGGTTTACTAACGTGAATGGGGAACAAGAGTCAGCATACATTTCTAAGGGTTTGTTGTCTAAGAATACTATACACTTCGGGTAATTGGGTTTGGAGCATCCATCACTGTCTTTTAATTGGAATATAAATGTTGGCCGTGGTTCCTCATTTACACTGACTACATTGACAGTACTACTTACTCCGTCTCTACACACCCTAGCTAAGTGCCCTTTTCTGTTGCATTTTTTACACAAGACACCTTGAGCTGTACAAAAGGGGCTGTTGGCTAAATGTTTGCTGCTGCCATATATAAAACATTTTAATCCATGGCCTTCCTTGGTAGACTTATAGGTAGAAACTTCTTTAGTGCCCTCTTTGTTGGATACTTTGAGTATTTTGCTGTTAGCTGCTTCAACTTGTACAGACGCTACTATTTCTTCTTTACTTTTCATTTCTTTAACACACTTAGCTATATGTTCAATCGGCTGTGCTATAGAAATTGCATCCTTGAGTGTGGGGTTTTTAGCCAGTAGTTTTTCCTGCATTCTGCTGCTGTTCGTGCACCTGACAAGTTGGTCTCTTATAAGGGAGTCATTGAGATCCCCAAACTCGCATAACTGTGTGAGTCCTCTTAAAGCTGCGATATAATTGTTAATGGATTTGTTCTTTCCTTGTACTCTGCTAAAGAATTTGTGGCGTTCAAGTACCACGTTGACTTTGTCCCCAAAATGTGTCTCTAACTTCATAAGAGTAATATCATAAGCATCAAGATCGTCATCATCATCCAAATCTGGTTCGGGTAATGTTTGGTAAACCTTGCGTCCGTGAACGCCTAAGTTATGCAATAAAATATGTTTTTTACTCAAAGCTGAGAATTTCTCTCCCCCCATTGCAATCAGGTAAGACTCAAACAATTTAGTCCAATCCTTCCAGTGAATTTCAGGGTCTCCACATTCATTCAAGAAGGACGGTGGTCGGCTAATACCTGGGGTGCCCATGTTGGAGATAGAAGGAGGGCACGTAAGGTAGGTAATGAGAGAGTCTCAGGGGGAAAAAATGACCACAGAAAAGTCTAATAATATTCTGTCCAACAGGGACCAGGAGGGAAGACTGTAAAGGCAGGAAACTAAATGTCACTCAAAGGTGCAGAAAGTGCAGCGAGAGGTGTGTGTCTCACCGCATGTAACACACAATGGTGAGTATCACAACAAACTTGCCAAAATCTAACTAGAAGTAGGTCATGCAATCAGAAAAACCACAAGTGACACGCAGGTGTGAGCGTGTCACAGTGTAGGCTGAACCCGAAAAGGCACCCAGGTGAGCCCCTGAGGAAACAGTACATAAACCTTACTTGGAGATGAGGCCAAACAGGATCGCCAGGCAAAGTTCTCCATCAGCGCTTGAGAAATGCAGTAGAAGACGAAAAACTGTCCCAACTGCGGTTGGTGCGCCGGAGACGCACGGGAGGAAGCCGCAGTAAAGCCGCCGAAGATCACTGAGGGACCGTTGAGGAAGCTGACGCCCCATCCCGCACACAACGGTGTGCCGGAGATGCTCCAGTAAGCAGGAGGATCAACGCTCTGACAGGGAGGACCCGGAGGGACCGCGGGAATCGCTGAGAGGAGGATCCTTTGAAAACGCCTACAATCCTGGGACAGACGACATGAGGACCCTGCAGCGCTGCACAACCAGCGAATGTGAGGCAGCTGACAAAGCCCAGATGCGCATCCCCCGAACAACAGGAGTGGAAGGGTGGATTTTTGCCGATTACAACTCTAAGGCAGAAATGTCCATCAACGACCACTCCCAACAAGGTCGTAGAGGAACACCAGGCTAGGAAGGCACAACTCGCCAGACTCGAACAGCTGGAACAGAAGACCTTCAGCACCTCCCTCACGCAGTTGTCCTATCTAAACTTGAACGTGTCCTCACGAGGAAACTCACAGGCCAGGATGTAGAATGGAAAGCAAAAGTCCGGAGGAAAACAGGCTAATCAGCCCTGACCTGGCTGAACACAAGACAGGGGAGGCGCAGGAACACCTTCACTGGGAGGAATAGTACAGGAAACCAGAAGACGTACTAGTCCACAGAATCCAGGAGACAATTGAGGTGACAGCAAGGGGAAATATCCTCCACCAGTGAATGACAGGAACTAGGAGAGAGTAATCAAAGGGGAGATGATCAGCTGCCCCCTTCGCAGGTCGTCGCCAGTGTTGAAGTTCGTAAAGATAAGCAGACTCCGGAACAGGTAAGGTGCAAGAGTCTTTAATCTGATCATCCACTCTCCACAACAAGGTTCTGAACATTCTATCGCAAGCTCTAGGGGAAGGTTCTATGGGAGTAGGAAGGGGAGGCGGAATGTACCAAGGGGAAATATACCAACTTCTCTGAGATTACAACACCCTTGTTCAAGAATGTATACTCTCCTGTAGCTACATATACTGCAATATTATTATTGTTCAGAAAGATTTATGCAACTTTGTCATGGTCGATTTGTGTAGGTTTTTTTTTTTTGCCATATATGCAGTAAAATAAACCTGTGCATTTTATATTCATTTCTGTATTTCTTTCTCATCTTCGATGCTTTAGAGCTTGGTAAATTTGGACTTTTTTGGCCTCTTCCTAAAATGTTCCTGGAGGGAGTAAGCTTGGTGATGTGTTCCCCTATTGCCATTTTTAGCAGAGGAGTATTCAGGCTGAGACAGTACTAGGCTCTGTAAACGAGTTGTTGTTTAACTTTCACCTTTTTCTGTTTAGTTGAAAGCATCTTAAGCCGCTCATTTATGTACTGCGAATACAGGCTGATCTGACTGTACAGCTTCTTTGTTGTGTTTTTTATCTTCTGGTCAACTTTGCAGAACTGTTATTTTCTGACAGTCTAGCCTGTCTAGGTTTAAAACTTGGATACACCCTCTTTTTGTCTGCTTTAAAATCATGGGGCAAATTCATCTAATTGGAGATGACAGTCTCATAAGTGCTGGAGTGGGAGAGCATATGTTATCCTATGTTATGTGTATCTGTAAAGCACACCATCACCTGCATATGATCTAAGTGAGTGAAGTTTCCTATAAAACACTAACCCCCCTCCCCCTCTTAATCATCTCGAGGTTCTTGTGAGCTGTAACGTCTTGTTTCTCATCTGTGCACATTGCTAACAGTGACATCAGTGTGCACCATACTCCTTGGTTCGTGAAGATTCCATGAGCATTCAGTCTTTGGTGTATCTCTGACAGCTAATTAACCCAATGCCGAATGTGAGTGTGATTAAGAGAGAAAATCGAAGAAAGCACTCAAAACAAGCGGGAGTAGAGAACAGACCGTCTGTCCGATGCGCTCACCTGACTTGTGAGTCACTTTTCCAAGTTCTTAACATCCTTTCAGAGCTACAAGTACATGCATTGTGGACACCTCTCTCCCAACTCCAGTGGCCTTACATAAGTACGACGATTGTGTAGCTCTTTCACATCCATACAGTGTTTCATATTCACAAAGCTGACATGTGACTGACTCATCTTACAGACTTCTCAGTAACTTTAGCCTTGATGTAGCCTTGCTGCTTCGGTGTTGTTGTTTCACAGGGACACGCCTGACTATCGGAGAGCACCTGCCTACAGTGTGATTGGCTCTTCCCTTGCCCTTCCGGCCTCTCACAAGCAACAGCTTCTTACTCATATGTCTAGTCACTTGATTTTATCTTTTGAGTTACTTGTTGGTTTAATTGTTTCAGCAAAATGCTACCAAGAGAACCTGTGGGGCTACAACTGTGTGAGCATCTGAGGAGTCCACTCACTTACGAAATTCACTAGGAATACATCAGTAATCTGTGTCTTCTATCAACACCCTACAATATTTTTCTTTTGATCATAGGTGATCAGTCACTAATCCAGAAAACTGGGTATTGATAATTTAAGCAAGGGATGTTCAAGGAAAGTCTAGAGGTAGAGGTATGGTTTAGGTCTGAGTTAGCATTGTGGTTAGGGTGAGGATTATTGTTTGGGTTACAGGTATGTGTAAAGGTTAGGTTATTGTTACAGATTTTATTTCTGTATTCTGGTGTTTCTTCTAAAGTTCTTTTATAGTTGTCTGTACAAGTTACAGTAGACTGTTTATCACTGTAGGTACTCCATAATCGCTTCTTCACATATACATTTATAATTTTGGCTTAGTCATGTTAGGGCTTCTACTTGCAGAGTGAATTACAGAGTGCACGCTATGTCAGGATTGCAGGTATGTGTCACTGTTAGGTAGCTGAAAACCCTCTTTTAGGGTGGCCACTGAATGCCATGTCATCATGCACACTGTTCTCAGTGGTGTGCATTTCACCGTCATACAGTTCCTGCCAGGTGCTTTGGCCTCATTGAGTCAATTAAAGCAAACCAAGACCACAGAACCCAGAAGGTATTGGCTGGTAACAAGAATGCACAGGACTAGAAACAGTATCTGTAACATCAATGAATGTGGTGGCCTTGCTGTCCTGTGTGTATATATAAGCTCTTGTTGGTCCCATTAAGTGCCAATGGTTGACATGGCATAAAAGTGGGTAGATAACCAACCATTGACATCTACTTCACCTCTGTAGTGTGTATGTGTACTTTGGAAGAATCCATCATATCACTCCAAACAGTTTCACTCAGTCAATCGGTATTTGCATAGCACGATTTATCACCCTGGTGGGTATCCAGGTGCTGATGAGTGGGGAGCCTTAGTCGAAGAGCCAGGTCTTGAGTCCCTCCCTGAAGTCGGCAAGTGAGGGGAAGGTGGACCAAGAGGTCGTTTAGGACTTGGCAGCGAGGTAAGAGACGGAGCGACCTCCGATGCAGCTCTGCTGAATGCGCGGGACGTGTGCAAGGGAAGCGGATCTGAGTTGTCTGGTGGAATGTCAGGCGATGGTTGGTGTAAGAGGGTCCTGCGTTGTGGAGGGCCTAGTAGGTGTGGGTCAGCAACTTGCACTGGCATCTCTTCTTGATGGGGAGCCAGTGGAGGTTTCTGAGGTGGGGGGTGATACTGGTCCATTTAGGGAGGTCGAGGATGAGTCTGGCTGCAGTTTTCTGTCTAGTCTGTAGTTGTTTGTGGAGATGAGAGGTTGTTCTAGCATATAGAGTGTTTCTATAGTCCAGTCGGTTGGTAACGAGGGCTTGAGGCACTGTTTTCCTGTTGTTGACGGGAAACCATCTGAAAATCTTACAAACTATGCAGGGGGGTGTTGTAGCAGGAGGAGGCTACTGCATTGGCATGTTGCTACATGGAGTGATTGCTGTCCAGGATGAGTGTCCTACTTACCATGTTTGTGCCATAGAAAAAACATACATATATAGGTTTTTTGGCTGAATAGCATGCCTGGACAGGGACTGTTTTCAAAACGCTTGATGTGTAATTTGCTAGGCAGGTAAAGAGGAGTGCCTGAAGTCTGCCTGCTGCTCCTAGAATGTTTCAGTGTATGAGTCCATTGAGGAGGATTCAGAAGGAGATACAGTATGAGACTGGAACTTTCGTGCACCACAGTGCTATTTTTCAAAGGGGAGCCTTGCCTGGAAATCTTCCCTCAAAGGCTTTTAAGAGGCACAGGCCTTGGCCCTATTATCAGAAAAGTCGCTGATGAGAGTCCATTAGCCACTCAGGATGAGTGATTACACATAAGAGATTGCATGACGGTAGTTCACATTTATGCTAGAGGACCAAACTGGAACTCACCCCCACAATATCTAAAACTGAACCCCAACTTTTCCACCGTGTGTGAGTGCAAACTGCACCTGTACTGAAAGACCCAGTAAATGAGCTTGGCACTCAGTGTGATAAAGTCAGTTCTTTCTTTTGGATTAGGCGGTTGAGGTGAACAGTTACTTAAGGGTACAAATCCCAACAGGGGGGATACAAGATACATTGTGTTAAGCAATATCTTACTACCGAGGGCTGCAGGAGACACCTCCTCAACGAAGCATCGCTCACTATAATCCTCCCTCAGGCAGGACTCACACTTTGCACCATTTCCCATTCAGATCATGGAGAAAAGGGACAGCACTCTACCCCGTGAGTCTTTAAGCTGAATTAGAACATTGGAATGTTGGGAGCTCCTTTGAAAACAATGGAGTGCTCCGTGCTTCTAATGGCCGGTAGAAACCCGGAGCATCAGCATTGTTTAACAAAGGCCTGACAGAGCCCGAGGGGATTTCAACCCCCTTGGGCTCTGTGAGGCCTCTGTTTTACAAATTAGAACATTTGCCCTCTAGGGGCGGAATGTTCTAATTGCCTTAGAGCTCTCCGTAGTGGGCTCTGCCGGCCATTAAAGGCCTGCTTCCTTGTTAAAGGCCCACTTTAACACTGGAGAAGGCCTTTAATGGCTGGTGGAGCCCGCTATGCTCATGATCCTTTGTGCAGAAGAGAAATGAGAAAAAGAATCGGGGTACTTTGCTAAATGTGATCCTTCACCACTTGCGTCCATCAGCGTCAGACTCTCCAGATAATTAACTGTTCTGCAGTGTTTCCTCTGATAAGATGAATCCAAACCTTTAAAGTCAGACATTTTACGATTTACAATTGCTTTCTGAGTTAATGCACCAGTATTCCTCATGTTCACAGATATAAATGTCAGTGCTAATTTTCACGCTCGTTAATATTATGTTTGTTTGCCCTTTCTTCCACAGCTCTTACATCTGGGTCAAATGGTGAGTTTCAGAAATTTATTTTTGGCTTCAGTGCTCTGCTTCTCAAAGGGAATCTTATTTGCTCCCTTAGCAATAGTTGCTTCATGCATTTTTAAAATGATATTATTTTAATATAGATAACCTATTTTCAATTGTTCACTTTGCAAATTGTTCACCGTGCTGAAAATAGTCTCTGCTGCCTAAGCGTCTGTGGATTTTTTAGTATTTTTTTTTAATGAGTGTTTTGTAGTAATTTAACTGTATGTCCCTGACCTCGTATTAAAGCTAGTTGCAACAGTGTAGGGTATTCTGTTCCGTTACTCCCAAGCATGCATGAGGTGAAAGGGCCTTGCTGAGCGCGTCAGTCAGTGGCCTCCATAGCTATGCGGTATGTTCCTTGTTGCAAGTGTCATCTGTTGATCAAAATCAGCAAGTTAACTAAAAAGCAGAAACATGAGGCAAATAATTTACAGCAGAACTAGACAGGCTACTGTAAACACTCAGGAAACACAGAAACTCTTCTCACCTTCACACCAGCAAATCCAGAACTTTAGAGTAACCAACTGCTCATCTACCATCAAAACATGGTTGACTGTGAACTCATTCTTATTCCTAACTTAAGTGCCTTTCAGATCAAAGCCCTTTTAGCATATATTTCTTTCCGTGGTACTCTATATTTATTTTAATATTTCTTAAGTTATACTGTGTTTTAAATGTTAAAGAAGGTATATTCCTGGTATGCTTTTATGGAGAGAACACGTCTGTTTGTAGGTGTTTGGCATAAACTAACCACAGTATTTTCTTATTTTGATGTCTACTCAGAAACCACACTGTGCCTGACTCCAGCTAGTTTTTAGAGGTCACCCAGAGAAGCAAAAAGTCTCTCTATATAACTATGTCAGCATTATACAATATTTCAATATTAAGATCCACCCCTGTACTTTAGAGATGTGATATTAAGAGAAATAATAAAATATACAATAAGGACATTTAAGAGAAGAAATAAGGGAAGGTACATTTAAACCTGCAAATTATCCCCAGACCGCCCTATAAATAAGGCTTTCAGTGCTTGCTTCTCGGAAAAACACTTTGTTTTAGGTGTCTCTAATCGTGTTTGTCCTGCCTCTTGGAATTTTGAAAGTTCACCTGTACTGGCAAGAAGCATTTTCATGTTGTCTGCCAATGAGTAACTGGGAATTAGTGGATTCCAACAGAGGGGGCTCTCTCCTCCTCCTTCATCCTTCCATTAAGACTGGCGCATGTGCATTCACTGACCGGATAATGTATTGCCTAGATGGGTGAAAGGATACCTTAAGCATGTGCCTTGCCCTCCATCCTATCTCCTAGATTATAAGATTGTCAGAAAACCCAGATTTACCACACAGACGAATTTTTTCATCACAAAATACTGAATAAAAACACCATAGGGAAACCAAAAAAAAGCAACTGTTTTTGTTTTAAAGCACAGGGTAGGTTAGTGAAAGTTAATTTTTCTGAAGGATACTTTTAACTGAAGATTCCCCACCTTAAAATACTCCTCAGGCTCCAGACTGGATTCAGAATCTTTTCTTCAGCAGTGCTTCCGCGTGCTGCTAGGTGGCGCGGTGCTGCTCTGTGTTTGCTCTGTACCGCCTCACATGAGATGGAGCAGACCCTCATATAAGTGCCAGACCTGCACACTGATGTCAGTTCTTTTCTTCTCACACCTTCTGATGCAGATTCACTCCCAATTTTGTTGGTTTTCCAATGCTTTCTTAATTTAATTCCAGTGTTCAAGGGCATGATGCCCCCAACAAAAACTAAGAGGGTTCAAATCATGCTACGACTGCTGATGTCGGTAACAGACCTGCGCATGATGTGTCTCCGGTGTTGGGCTCGAGCAGTGAATTGAAGTGACGCACTAAATGTGCTCTCATGCACCCGCTTTAGTCCCAGGAAGCAAAGCTGTATGTCACTGAACAGAAGAAGTCATTGCAGCCTTTGTGCATGACCCGATTCAAGTCACAGATGCACACTTGATTACACTACTGAGGCTGTTCTAGAGAGTGACTAACTTCGGACTCGAAGACCTTCGGGAAGTCTAAGTCCAAGTGCAAACAAAAGAAAGCGATGCGGGACTCTACATCATCCCTTAACTCTGAACCAAAAGAGAAGGCGCCAGTTTTTGATGATGTGCGTCATTCACGGTGAAGGTCTCCTGTCATGGAGTCAATCCCTAAGCTGATTCCAGTGCACCCAGAATTACCAGGCCATCAGTGACACTGCCGCAGATTGATCTCTTTATGGAGGCCATGCTCTAGATTTTTGGTGTGCTTCCGGCTCGCGCCGACGCTCCTTCAATCAATCAATCTGGGGTTTTAAAGCGCACTACTCACTTGGTAGGTTCTCAAGGCGCAGGGGTGGTGCGAGCAGCTCCGTTGCTCATTCGAAGAGCCAGGTCTTGAGGTCCCTTTCTGAATTGGGGCAGTGTCTGGCTTTGTCAGATGTGGAGGGGGGTTCGTTCCAGGTCTTGTCCGCCAGGTAGGAGAAGGATCTGTCACCTGCTCTGGCCCTGTGGATGTGGGGTACCGTGACTAGGGCGAGGTCGGCAGAGCAGGGGTATCTCTTGGGGGCATTGAAGGAGATTAGTTTGTTGAGGTATTGGGGTCTGGTGTTATTGAGGGCTTTGTAGGCATGTGTGAGCAGTTTGAGGGTTATTCTTTCGATGGGGAACCAGTGTAGGTCTTGGAAGTGTTGGGTGATGTGGTCATGCCGTGGGATGTCGAGAAAAAGTCTGGTTTCGGTGTTCTGGACGGTCCGGAGTTTATTTTTCGTTGATTCCGGCTTAGAGGGTGTATCCATAGTCCAGTCTGCTGGTGATGAGTGCTTGGGTGACGGTCTTCCTGGCGTCGGGGGGGTGGGACTCATTTGAAGGTTTTGCGAAGTATGCGGAGGGTGTTGAAGCAAGTGGAGGACACGGCGTTGATCTGGCGGTTCATGGGGAGTGAAGAGTTGAGTATGATGCCGAGGATGCGTGCGTGGTCTGTTAGATGGGGGGGGGGAGGGTTTCCGAGGGCAGGGCGCCACCAGGTGTTGTCCCATGCAGAGGGGGTGGAGCCAAGGATGAGGACTTCTGTTTTCTCCGAGTTCAGCTTCAGGCAGCTGCTGCTCATCCAGGTTGCAACATCTTTCATCCCTTCTTGGAAACTGTACCTGGTGATGTTGGGCTCCTTGGTGAGGGGGAGGATGAGCTGGGTGCCATCAGCGTATGAGACTATGTTGAGTCCGTGTTTTTTGACGATGGTTGCGAGGGGAGCCATGTAGACATTGAAGCGTGTGGGGCTGAGGTAGGATCCCTGGGATACTGATCTCTGTTGCTTCGGAGATGAAGGGCTTGGGTGTAATTCTTTGTGTTCTGCCTGAGACAAAAGATCGAATCCAGTCTAGGGCTGTTCCTTGTATGCCAGCATCATATAGTCTGGTGGCTAGTGTGTGGTGGGAGACGGTGTTGAAGGCTGCTGAAAGGTCCAAGAGGATGAGTGCTGCTGTGTAACCTTGGTCGAGGGGGCGTGGATGTCGTCGGTGGTGGCTATGAGGGTGATCTCTGAGCTGCGGAACCCGAATTGAGTGGTGTCTAGGATGTTGTTGGTTTCTATGAAGTGTGCTAGCTGGGTGTTGACGGCTTTCTCAATGACTTTGGCAGTGAAAGGGAGAAGTGAGATGGGCCTGAATTTCTTGAAATCCGTCGGGTCTGCGGAGTACTTCTTAAGGAGGGGTTTTTCTTCTGTACGTTTCCAGTCAACGGTGAATGTGGCCGTCTCGAGGGAGCAGTTGATAGTTCAACTTAGTTCAGACCCTAACGAACCAAATGGGCCTCCAGTTAGGTTACCACCGGTGAATACTTCCTTGGCATCTTCTGACTCCTTGGGACCCTCTAAATTCTCTGTACCAAATTTGGTCCAAGCTTCTGAGACCTTGGGGGGCCCTTCCATGTCAATGACAATACTGACGTCATAGGCCTAAAAGAGGAGTTGGAGCTTACTCTTATGTCGGACATTCAACTGTCTCGATCTCCACCAATGTTGCAATACCAGATTACAAAAGTGCAACTGGTTGTCATATGTCCTGCATCTGACCCAGTCCGTTGACCAGGGCCGATGCAGCAGAATAGCCTCCATTATTTTTCTGGCTCTGATGCTGAACAAGGGACACACCAGGATGAGGATCATGATCGTGGGGTTGAGATGGTTTGCTCGTTCCTCATTATACAGGTGATAACTCCTATGTGGATTTATAAGAGGCCAGTGGACTTGGCACTTTCCCTGAGCGGGGTTTGACTCGCTACTTGGACCACCGCGGAAGAAAAGGCCCCCTTTGCAATGGTGGTCCAGCAGGCAGCCTGCATTTACGTATGTGGAGCATCTACCTTTAGCATCTACCTTTAGCACGCTGTTACGAGCGCTTTGCTCGCCCTGTATTTTAACTGTTGTTTTATTGTTTTTTGGCTTTTATTGTCACTCCGTCTTAGCAGGACCTGGGTAAAGATCCCCCCCCTCCCTCTTACCGCATGTAATTTGTTTGAAACACCGTCACTTGGCGGGTCCGGGTTCCGTGGGTGGTCCGGGGCTGCTGCTTTAGGCGCCATCTTGCTTTGGGCTTTAATATCTGTTTGCGGGCGCCATCTTGGAGCGTATTGACGCTCGCTCGGCTCAAAGGAACGCCTATTTAAGGCGGACTCGGTATCTGGACTCTGGTCAGGTACTGCCTCTACCTTTAGCACGCTGTTACGAGCGCTTTGCTCGCCCTGTATTTTAACTGTTGTTTTATTGTTTTTTGGCTTTTATTGTCACTCCGTCTTAGCAGGACCTGGGTAAAGATCCCCCCCTCCCTCTTACCGCATGTAATTTGTTTGAAACACCGTCACTTGGCGGGTCCGGGTTCCGTGGGTGGTCCGGGGCTGCTGCTTTAGGCGCCATCTTGCTTTGGGCTTTAATATCGGTTTGCGGGCGCCATCTTGGAGCGTATTGACGCTCGCTCGGCTCAAAGGAACGCCTATTTAAAGTCGTCCTTTCCCGCGCAGCGGGTACGCGCAGTGGGACGCCGTCGCTTAGCCGGAGTCGTGCCTGAGTCCTGCACGTCTGCGCCCGTCCGCGCTAAGGGCGCGCAGGGCGCAGCGGGGTTCTTGAGAATTGGTCTCGGGTTCGGCTCTCGCTACCATGCTGGTGTATTCTGGCGACACTTTGCGGGGTATTGGTCGTTCAATTGTGAGTTGTACCCTTCCCCCTATACACCCACTAGTAGGCCCCTTTCACTGTGCGTGTGGTAGGTGGTCTTTAGATTCCCCTACCCTGAGCGCACACGAATATTCTACGGTTGCCCCCAGTAAGATCCGTGCCAAGCATTCCCTTCGCATCTTCAGCCTGAATGCCAGGTCTCTGGTGCTGCATTATCAGGCCGTGTTTGACCTGATACAGGAAGAGGCTCCGGACATCGTAGCCATCACCGAGACGTGGTTGAAGGATGACGATGTGGCCATTATCAACTTGGCATTTCCCTCTGATTTTTCGGTTTTCACCCTTAACCGATCTACTAGGGGAGGGGGTATTGCGCTGGCCTTGCGACCTGGCCTCACTGGCAGCTGGTCTGGTCTGACCATTCCGGGATGTGAAAGTGCGGTGTTTAAGATCTCGGTCACCCCACATTTTACACTCTCGGGGATGGTGGTTTATCGCCCCCCTGGGAGTGATGTGGCGTTTAGAGCGGCCTTCCCCGACGTGGTTAGTTCCTTGGTGGTAGGTTGTTCTAATTTCTCGATTTTGGGTGACCTCAACTTACATCTTGAGAACCTTACCTCCCCCTCGGTTAGCGGTATTCTTGCCGACCTGGAGGCCCTTCAACTGGTGCAAATGGTTCGTCAGTCTACCCATTCAGGCGGCCACACCTTAGATCCTTTTTTCACCAATTTGGCAGACGCGGTTGTCTCCGCCGTTACACCTCTTGGCTGGACGGACCACTCTTTGGTTACCATCTGCACCCCTTTGCCAGGAATGGTTATTGTTCCCCCGGCAAAGCTGGTTACAAGGCGGCAATGGAGTAAATTACGGCTGGAGGACTTACATCGTGTCCTGTCCGAGGAGCCTTTAGAACCTGCGATGCTGGTTGATTCAGGTTACGAGAAGTTCTGCTCCTGGATCTCCAAGGCGCTTGACGCCCTTATCCCTATTGCCGCTTGTAAAGTCAGCTCCAGGGACTCCAGTCCGTGGTACGATGGTGCCTTACGTACTCTCAAGGGTGGGTGTAGGCGAGCAGAGAGGGCTTGGCGGAAGGCGTACGATAGCGGGAAGAAAGCTTTTTATCTCGCCTCCGTCAAAGCTTACCATCGGGCTGTTTGCCAAGCTCGGGCAGCTTACTACGCTACTGAATTTGGCAACAGCTCCAACCCCTCTAAAACCATCTTTAAAGTGATGAAGGACCTTTTGGCAAAGCGTGCCTGTATCACGACGACTGGTTCCACCTCTCACTGTGAGGCTCTTGCTCGATTTTTCCTGGAAAAGGTCGAAAACATTTATCGGACGTTCCCTTGTACAGGGCCTCCGGCAGAGCCTCCGATCAACATCTATGGTGGTACCACCTTGCACGTGCTGTCCCCGCTGACATCAGAGGGGTTTGACCTCCTGGCCCTGCAGGTCAAATCAGGGTCCCCCGCTGATCCCCTTACTGCGACTCTTTTTAGAGAGCAGTCGTTTGTGGGACGGGCCGTGGTTCACTCCCTGATTAACATCTCGTTGGAATCAAGCACGGTACCCGCTAGCTGGAAGCGGGCAGTGGTTTCTCCCATCTTGAAGAAGCCGTCCCTGGATCCAGAGAAACCTGAAAACTATAGGCCCATCTCCTTACTTCCGTGGCCGACTAAAGTGTTGGAGGCCCATGTCAACAAAGTTCTTTCTGCCCACCTTATCCATGCTAACATCTTGGATCCCACCCAGAATGGGTTCCGTGCTGGACACAGCACGGAGACCGCCCTCCTCTCCATGGCTGAACATCTTCGCACGGTGATGGATGCGGGACAGACAGCAGCGCTCGTCTTATTGGACTTGAGCGCCGCGTTTGATACTGTTTCGCATCCTATCCTGTTGCATCGCCTGGAGGAGATTGGGCTGGGTGGACCTGCCCTCCAGTGGTTCCGGTCTTTTCTAGACGATCGTTTCTTCAGCGTTGCCGTTCCACCGTTCCAGTCCCAATTCCATCCTTTGAAGCAGGGGGTGCCGCAAGGATCCTCGCTGAGCCCCACGTTGTTTAATCTCTACGTGAGACCGCTGGCTGAGGTCGTCAAGCAATGGGGCATGACTATGGTCTCATATGCTGACGATACTCAGCTAGCGGTTACGATCAGCGGGGATGCCGACCGGGATGCCCCCAGGTTTCAGAGTGGACTTAGGGCGGTGGCGAGCTGGATGAGGAACAACTGTCTCCAGCTCAACGCCAAGAAAACAGAGATCATGATCGTAGGTAAGAGATCGGAGCTATGGGGGGACAGGTGGTGGCCTGTGGAGCTGGGGCCGGCCCCCCTTCCGGTTACGGAATTAAAGAACTTAGGAGTATGGATGGACCCCTCCCTCAGCTACGTTGGCCACACGAAGAAAATCGCGGCCTGTTGCTTTGGTATCTTACGGTCGCTTCGCCCTGTTTTGAAGTTCTTTGACCATCGCACCAGGCAGCTGATTGTCCAGGCGACAGTGTTATCTCGCCTGGACTATGCCAGCTCTCTTCTGGTAGGGTCCAATGTGGCTGAGGTCACCCGCCTCCAACGTGTTCAGAACTCTGCAGCGAGAGCTATTGTTGGCCTACCCCGTTCTTGTTCTGCCTCCAGCACATTGAGATCACTGCACTGGCTGCCTATCCGGGCCAGAATTCAGTTTAAAGTGCTGTGCATGGCGTTCAAGATTCTGAGGGGGGTAGGCCCTTCTATTCTTGCGGATCTTTTGTCCTGGTATGTGCCTACTCGGCCCCTGAGATCCTTGGGTCAGGCACTCACTGTGATTCCCCGATACAGGCTGTGTCGGGCTGGTGGCCGTTCTTTCCGGGTCAGAGCAGCCGAGCTCTGGAACTCCCTTCCTGTAGAGTTGCGCCTGCTAGATGATCTTTTAGTTTTTCGCAAGGCCTTAAAAACCTTTTTGTTTTAATAAATTCTCTTTCCTCTTTTCTGTTGTGTTGCTTGTGGTGTTGCATTTTTACCTGCCGTGCGCCTGGACGCCCCTTTGCTGGGGCAGCAGTGCGCATTACAAATGTATGTAACATAACATAACATAACAGAAGGGGTATGACTTAAGGATCAAAACCTATGAACAGTTACGAAGCGTGTGGCCTAACATGTGTGGACAATAAACTTTGCTTCATAAATTCCTCAATAGAAACTTTCCTTATAGAGAGAAATGCATTTCTAAGATGTGTGTCTCAGTGGTATAGTCATTTGGAATGCTGTTTTACCATGATTGGCGGTTGGCCTATAGCACTATGTCAAGCTAAAATACCAATATTTTAGAGTCTACAGACATTGTGCAGCATTGTGATTGGCTGAGGGGGGCCTAAGCCTGGGTGCTTCCTGTTCCTGGAACACCGGCCAGGAGAGACGATGGGCCGACAAAGGGGAGGCGTGGCTAGGGGTTAAGTTTTTTTTTTCTTCTTTTTACACCCCCCCCCTTTATCACCATTCCCCACCACACCTGATCCATGCCGACTGCTCCTGTTCTTAACCTGGGTCCGGAACTATTTACAAAGTTAAATATTAACAGATTATTAAAGTACAGATACATTATCAAAACTGAACATTTAAAACGCTCTATGTATGTGTATGGATTTATTATTGGGCGTTAACATTAAGTTGGTATCCTTAGTTTTAGTTGGAGTAGCACACAGGTACAGCAAACAAAATATAGTATGGACGATTGTTGGCACCGATCAAAGCTCTGTTATACACATCAAAAACGAGTGCACACATTAATAGTAAAAAAGACAAAGTGAAATGCTAGAGTCTAGGGTATTGATTCCTCATTTAGGAATACAACCCCATTAAAAAAATCTCCAACCTTGACATTAACATTTCGAAGTTTGTATTTTTTGTCTATTTTGATGTATACATATTTCTGTATTTGTGTGCATTGTAATGAGGTTTAAATCATAGAAATTGCTTAGGCTGGGGTTCCACTGGTGATTCAGTGGGGGTCCACTGGAAGCCAAAAGGTTAAGAACCCCCTGCTTTAGTTGTCTCCAGAGAGCACAGTGGATTTCAAGACCTGGAAGTGGCCTATTTCGTTCTCTCGAGTCAGCCGCTGTTCTGCCAGTTTCATTTTACAGACATATTTTGCAAAGTATAGTCAATGTATCATTCCAATTGGCCACTGCTCTTCGCTTTTCTGGTTTCTATTCTCCCATCAGGAAACGAAAACTAAGTTAATTATAAAACAACCAGCGACTCGGAGGGTTACTTTCGACTCCTTGGCGTTTAGTCTATGATGAACATCTAGCAGAGAATAAACTTAACTCCAGGCTTTGTTTTGGCAGTGAGGGGAGGTTCTCTGCTCCAGCCTACACATTGCAGACTTGTTCCAAGACTACGACTCCTATGTTGTCACGAAATACTGACCGTGTCATTCATCCATCTTGTGTCCATCACCATGCGGATCCACTGACTTTTCTGTTGGGCATCCACTGCTGATTTTGTGTGGGACCACATTACTCAATAGAGGCAACTTTTTAGGTTTAAAAAGCCTAAATTCCCTTCCCCCTCAAACTGCCTTTGATTTGCGAAATGATATTTACTGGGGCTACATAACTCATCCATCGGGGCGGGGAGGATGGTGAGTGGTCCCTGGCTCCTTTAAGAAAACCAGGTCATACGTACAAATGAGTCCGCACTTTATAAATAAAAAGCCAAAATCAAATCAAAGTTGGCACAGGAGACGCAGCTTATCAGACAGACTCACAACTCGGTTTAGCTGCACATGTAGGTGTTATTATTTTGGGTAGCCCTAGTCTGACGGAGGGTAGAGAAGACTTCTTTTCACTCTGTTCATGCCTCTGGACTTCTTGGGCTTGCCACGCCCACTTTGGCAAGCTCTGAAGTGTGGCACCAGAGCTTCAGTAGGATGCCAAACTTAGGTCCAGCCTTGAGGAAACTGGCTGTATGCATGTCCAAGTGGAAACAAACAGCCTGATCCACGTAGGTCTGTCCCCATGTAGGTCTTCTTTATGCCGGAGTGGGCTCCTCTAATACTTATGCCGGAGTGGGCTCCTCTAATACTTATGCCGGAGTGGGCTCCTCTAATACTTATGCCGGAGTGGGCTCCTCTAATACTTATGCCGGAATGGGCTCCTCTAATACTTATGCCGGAGTGGGCTCCTCTAATACTTATGCCGGAGTGGGCTCCTCTAATACTTATGCCGGAGTGGGCTCCTCTAATACTTATGCCGGAATGGGCTCCTCTAATACTTATGCCGGAGTGGGCTCCTCTAATACTTATGCCGGAGTGGGCTCCTCTAATACTTATGCCGGAGTGGGCTCCTCTAATACTTATGCCGGAATGGGCTCCTCTAATACTTATGCCGGAGTGGGCTCCTCTAATACTTATGCCGGAGTGGGCTCCTCTAATACTTGGAGTCATAAACACTGGCCAGCAGCCCTCCGTTAAGAAGCTCCAGTCCATCCCTTCTGAAATGGGTTTCTGGGGAGGGCCGGGCTTGCCCTGGTCCCAGAATACACTGCTCTTATTTTAATGATAATTTCTGAAATTGAATGCACATAATGTTAGCCATCATCCTCAATCGTTAAAAACAAATGAACTAAAGGGGCCCCGTGAGAAGTTAACAAACTTAATTGAGATGTGAAGGCCAGTAAGCATCACCCATGAATTCAGGCACTCTACCAAAAAAACGACTGACTGCAGACACCCAGGGGTGTAACGTAGACACCCGCAGCCACTGTGGGCCTCAGGTGGCCCCTATAGACTCTAAAGCCTCTGATTGTCTGTGAGCTATGGAAGTATCGGGGACCCTCTTCGTATTCTGCAATGGAATTGGAACCCCATTATTTTGCAGTACACGACTGCCGCTACCAAGTAGGGCCAGTTCAAAGAGGTAGATACCCCCTTGAAGCAACATTATGGACAGAACATATGAGTGTATTTCCAATTTGTAGGACACACGAAGTGCAGAAGAAAAATGGTAGTGATGTAACAGCCACTCAGGTAGTCAGGGACTGGTGTTCTTACTGACCCTGTCTTTATAAGCAGTGCGAGAGAGAGACTGCCTTGTCAGTGGACTCAGACACTCACTCCAGGGATCTGTGTTTGACCTCCTGGTCACAGGTTCAAATCCTGGTGGGTCCTCTCAGCCTTTCATCATTGTGAGGTCGATAAAATGAGTACCATTGAGTTGAATAGTACTAATGATCTGTTATTCAGTGACAGGGCGCACTTTTTGTTGAACATGCGCTTTAGAAATACATGTTATGTTAAATTGTAATTTAGCTAGCACTCTTGTTTATTAGGCCTGCCTGTAAACTGGAAAAGATGTAGGGGAGAGGAAACTGTTGAACATCAGGCCATGGTTTAAGCTAAAAAATGATTCTAGAGAGCTCTCGGTTGGGAAGGCCTGCTGCTTTTCCAAAGTTCCACTCCTCAGAATTTATGATGAGGGAATTGCAAATTCTTCTCTTCAGCTTGTGCGTTGGAAGCAGAACTGTAAGTAAAGTGTGTCGCTGTTATTTCAGTCCTTTAGACGAGGTGGGCCAGCCAACAAATTAACAGGGAGAGCCAACCAGACCCGAGCCAAGGGTCAGGCTCGGACCATAAGCCCTTGCACGTGCCGAGCCGAGCCCTTAAAATATGTGTTATTTAAATCATACAACAAACCACGTGAAATACAATAGTCTTCAAAGTTAAAAAAATGTGCATTTCTTTAAAAAGTGGAAGCTTTAACATTAACAAGGCACAATATAGCACTGCACTTAAGTGCAACTGATAGTTTGAACTCACATATTTGAAAGTGCTTTCAACTGTGACAATGAAGAAAAAAGATTGTTGGCGAAATAAAATATTTGCGTTAGATCACACAATTTAAGCAGGGAAGCTGCAGTTTATCCAGGTTTCACTCTGTACAAATCGGCCAGTAAATGTGTATCTATTTGCGTTTTTCTATGTTAAGTCTTTAGTTTCACATCGTAGTGCATTTTCTGTAGTTTTTAAAATGTAGCGCAAACTCGACACAAAGGAATTGGAACACTCTACATGAGCACCAGTCACTTTACACAAGGTCACATGTACTGTTTAGAGGCATGGGAAGATTACGTGATTTGCCCAGAATCACATGATGTTGAACCAACGCCGAGACTCATACCTAGTTCTCGATTTCCACCGCTGGCAGATCTGGCCATAACACCACTTCCCGGGTAGAGTGAGGCAGGAACCACACGAAAGCTCGGCTTGTAATGGGCTCGAGGTTCCAAGAGGACCTCGAGCTGAGCCAAAGCCAGGCTTCAGGCTCAAGCCTGGCTTGAGCTTTCAGTGGCTCACCCATCTCTTCTTTAGACTGACGGTCTCTGGAAACAAACCTGCATGTGAGGGGTCCCCCTTGGATCCTTGTCGCCACAGGTCACTAGCAACTCATGGGATATTGGGTCATGGCTCCATATGCTCACTCCAGGCCTGTGGTCAGAGGAAGAAAGATGTTCTCCTGCCATTCAGCTACCCACCAGTGTCCCTATATGCCCCCACTGTGTTGTCATGCTGTGGTCCCTATCTGTTTCAGGCTAATCAGTGTTGCCCTGCCCAACTACCATTGCTATGCCACATGAAATCCAATGTGCCTATTGCCCTCTTCCCCAGCAGGAAAACCATGCCTATCTATCTGAGAGTGCTTGTTTGTGACCAGAAATGATGCTGGCAAAAATGCACACTGAGGAAACCTTGTCATCTTGAATAGGTTTGTTTCAGCTGTGCTGAGACGACTGCATCGAAATAACTCCATACTCATCCACATTGGTTGTTGCTGCTGATTTTTTTATTTTTAAGTACTCTTCTATTTTTTTATTTTTTTTTATTTACAACACACCATGAATGGACGCAAGTAGGTTTTGTTTCTTCAAATGCTGTTAACCCTTGTGCTCTTAATCTTAAGGGTCTTGCATTTGTAAGTACCCACACTTCATCTAAAGAACCATCGTGTTGCACACATAGGGGGTTGTACAGGAGGGAGGGCCTGAGGCAAATAAGAGTACTATCCATGAAGTTTTGCGGCAGCGCTACCATTAAATAAGGTGGTCCATTTTCCTCAAGTTGGCGGTGGGCATGTGTAAGTAGGAGTGTAGAATTTGTACCTGACCATGTTAATAGACACAACATTCAATGTGTCCTCGAACAATATGTTGACATTTTCCAACTTTATTTCAAAATTGAAACAAAGGTTTGAGAGCTTTAATTTGTTTAAAGCTGTGTATTCTCTTATTGCTTCCTCCCAAGCAGAATATCTCCGAAGTATATCCTTGCCGGTTCCAGTTATGGTGGAAGATACCAGCAGTAGTAGTGAATACGGCTCAGTTTCACCAGACACAGACTTAAGAGACCCGTTTACCTTCAAAACGCGCGCCAAGTCCTGTGTTGAAAGAGATACAAAATTGCACCGGGCACTTTTCTTAGGGTAAATATTTACTACTGTTAGTGATGCGCCTCAGGGATATGGTTTACATTGCCTGCATTTGTTCTTGATCATTGCAACCTTTCATGGAACCTACGACTTTGACATCTCCACAGCATCCCGGATGAGAATTTTGAAGATCATAGTGCACCACCCTCACCCGAAGAAAAGGACACTGGCTTCTTCATGCTCAGGAAAGACAGTGAAAGGAGAGCCACCTTGCACAGGATTCTGACGGAGGACCAAGAAAAGGTGGTGAGAAACCTAATGGAAGCCCTCGTCCAGGTAAAATCACCCACCGCACCCCTTTTTTACATAAATAAATGTAGTGATGGATTGATGTAATGAGTAATGTGATTTCCGAAAGCTTAACCTGTGTTAATTCTAATATTTCCTCAGTTTGTACTAGCAAATAGTACACCTTTAGTCTGAACCACAAGCTGAGAATCTATTGTAAAGTGCAATGCACAGATTTCCATACTGAGTACAACTACACTCTTGGAGAGAAAATATTTTGTTCGTATAATTTGTGGCTGTAGATGTACATATCTGAAAGAAACACGTTAGTTAGATTCCTCACCTTAGAATATCCCCAGGCGTCAGGCTGGATCTGGAAAGATTTTTCGTCAGCAATACCCCTTGCGCGTCGCTAGGCGTCGTCTGCGGCTCCGCGTCCGTCGTCGGCGTCGTGGGCCGGAATGACGTCATCGGAGTACTTAGACGCCGCCCTCGCGCGCTGACGTCAGTTCTTCTTTCTTCCGCGCCAGACAGCGCCGATCCGGGAAGAGCTTACCCCTTAGTCAATTTTTGACTAAACTTTTTGACTCTTTTTGGTCTTTTGTCGACTCGACTCTGGTGCCGGTAGGATGCCTGGATTTAAGGCCTGTGACGCCTGTCATCGCCTGATGTCGGTGACGGATCACCATCGCCGGTGCCTTTACTGCCTGGGGGCCGACCACGACGCGGAGTCACGCCCCAACTGTCAGGCCTTGACCTCGAAGGCTAGGCGGGAGCGGTCCCGTAAGCTTCTCGAGCTTCGGCACTCTGCTCCGCGCCGTTCCCGGTCCAGGAGGAGGTCCAAGGACCGGTCGCGGAGCCGCAGTCATCATCATCATCGCTCGTCGGGCTCGAAGTCTTCGGGTAAGTCGAAGCGATCCAAGAAGTCCCAGAGGCGACACCGCTCTTCGGACTCCCCTCGACGGTCGCGCGACTCGGCCGAGGGTCAGGGTGGTCCCACCCCCGCGGCTCCGACTGAGCCGCAGGAGCGGCATCCGTCTCCATTCCCGCCGGTCCCTGGGACTGACGCGACTCCGGCGGAGGTCAGTGCCTTCCTCTCGGCCATGAGGGGCCTGGCTCCGCCGTCGACGCCTGCCGGCGCGCCTTTGGGCCCCGCGGGCTCGACTGGGCGACCTCGCGGGCCGGCGGCTCCAGCCCCGGCGCCATCGACGACTTCGGTCCCGATGCCGCAGGTCCCCGAGAGATCCAGGCCTGGATCTCCGTCGGCGCCGGTCGACCTCACGACGCCTCCTCCGCCGGCGCCGACACCGGTTCCACCTCCGGCGCAGTCTTCGGACGACGCCGTTCCCCGGTTTAGCCCCTGTCCGGACCCGACGCCAGCACGGCGCCGCAACTGACGCCGATGGATGAACGTTTCATCTACCGTCCGGCTCCGATCGTTCCTCCTGTTTATCAGGAATCTGATGACGGGGGCGACTGGGATGGGTCTGAGGACCCTATGGCCCTCCAGGGTCAACTTTCACAGGACTGGGCAGACGAACTGGGGGATGCCAGTGGTCTGGACACTTCGCCGGACGCTGGCTTCATCTCTCCTCCGACTGTGGCTTCGGAGGAAGGTGCAGCTTTTTCCGTGGTAATGCGCAAGGCGGCCGAAGCCCTGGGGCTCGAGTTGCCTGCTGTGGCCGTGAGGACTAATATCCTCACAGAGGTGCTTCAACCGTCGGCAAGCTCCACAGAGCCTCTGCTGCAGTTCAATGAGGCCCTCGTCGACGTTCTGCAGGGCACTTGGTCCAAGCCCTCCACAGTTCCTCCTGTGGATCGGAACGTGGCCCGGCGCCACCGCCCTGCTCCGGGCGAACCCAGTTTCCTGTCCCAACACCCCACCCCCCGAGAGCCTGGTTATCCAGGCCTCCACTTCCCAATCCTCCTTCCTGTCCGCTCCTCCGGAACGGGAATCCAAGAGGCTGGAACAGTTCGGCAAGAAACTGTTCTCTTCCCTGAGTTTAGGCCTGCGGTCTTTGAACACAGCTTGCCTCTTGGACCGTTTCTCCCACTCTCTGTGGGATACGGTGGAGGACGTGCTGCCACTGTGTCCGGTGGAGGCCCGGACACGTCTCTCCCAGGCACTTGCTGACGGGCGAGATGCAGCGCGGCATGCCATACGGTGTGGACTTGACACCACAGACTCGCTGGCTAGGGTGATTTCCACCACGGTGGTGCTCCGGCGCCACGCCTGGCTGAGGTCCATGTCTTTTTCGGGGGATGTCCAGAGTACCCTCATGGATATGCCCTTTGATGGCGCTCGCCTTTTTGGTGAGAAGGCGAATAGTGTGCTGGCTCGTTTTAAGGACTCCCGGGCTACGGCCACGTCCTTGGGTCTCTCGGCCCCACAGCCGCACACTTCCGCCTTTCGCCCCTTTCGTGGCCAAGGAAGGGGAGCCTCCTCACGTCCGCCTAGCCACCGGCCGCAGAACCAACCTGCACGCGGCCGCGGACGTGGGTTCTGCCGTGGCGGTTCTAGAGGACAACGTGCCGGTCAGTCCACATCCACCCCGGCAGCATCCGCCTCAAAGCCTTCCTAGTCCGGGCTTTCAGGCCCATTCCACGCCAGTGGGCGGCAGAGTTCGCCATCACCTGCTCCACTGGCACTACATCACTTCCGACAGGTGGGTGCTGCAAATCCTCCGAAGGGGCTACTCCCTCCCCTTCGAGACGACCCCTCCAGCCATGCCACCGCAGTGCCACCGTATATCGGAGGATCACTTGAATCTTCTGCGGGAGGAAGTTACGGCCCTCTTGACCAAAGAGGCCGTCGAGCGCGTTCCTGGTCCAGAAGTAGGCCGTGGTTGCTATTCCCACTACTTTCTGGGTCCCAAGAAGGGCAAAGGGGGCCTACGCCCTATCTTGGACCTCAGGAGCGTCAACACCTTCCTCCGGAAGGAACGGTTCAAGATGCTAACTTTGGCTCAGGTTCTGGCTGCCCTCGACCCTGGCGACTGGATGATAGCGTTGGACTTGCAGGACGCCTATTTTCACATTCCCGTCCTGCCGGCCCACCGGCGTTACCTGCGGTTCACGGTGGGTCAGGAGCACTTTCAGTTCACCGTGCTCCCCTTTGGCCTCACCAGTGCCCCTCGGGTGTTCACGAAAGTGATGGCGGTGGTCGCAGCTCATCTGCGCAGATCGGGGGTTCCAGTCTTCCCCTATCTCGACGACTGGCTGTTGAAGGCGGGCTCGCCCCAGCAAGTCGTCTCCCACCTCCAGACTGCGGCAGACCTCCTGCATTTGCTGGGGTTCTCCATCAACGTGCCGAAGTCACACCTGAGTCCCTCCCAGAAGCTCCTCTTCATCGGAGCGGTTCTCGATTCGGCGCAGTTCCGGGCTTATCCTCCGGAACAGCGGGTCCGGGACATTCAGGCTCTGATTTCCATCTTTCGGCCTCTATCCTGGGTTTCGGTCAGGTTGGTGCTGCGGCTTCTGGGGCTGATGGCCTCCTGCATCCTGTTGGTGCATTATGCCAGGTGGCGAATGCGGGCTCTGCAGTGGGACCTGAAGTTTCAGTGGGCCCAGCATCGAGGCAACCTGTCCGACATGATGGATCACGAATGGCGTCTGAACTCTGACGTGTCACAAGGTCTCTTTCTGCAGTGGGGAGAGCCTTGGTTAGATCTATTTGCCACCGAAGAGAACACGCAATGTCAGCAGTTCTGCGCGTTGGAATTTCCAAGGCAGCACTCGCTCGGAGACGCTTTTAGTCGCGAGTGGAGTTGCGGTCTGTTGTACACCTTTCCGCCTATACCACTTCTGCCCAGAGTGCTGAAGAAGATCAGGCGCGACCGGGCCCAAGTTATCTTAGTGACTTCGGATTGGGCACGAAGGTTCTGGTATCCCGAGCTACTCAGTATGTCAATCGATCCTCCGATACGACTGCCTCTTCAGGAGGACCTTCTGTCGCAGCAGCAGGAGACGGTCCTCCACCCGAACCTGTCCAGCCTCCACCTCCATGCGTGGAGATTGAGCGGCGGCAGTTGATGCCATTTGACTTGCCTCCTGAAGTCTGTGATGTCATTCTGGCAGCCAGGCGTCCCTCCACAAAGACGGTATACGCCTGCCGGTGGAACAAATTTGTGGCATGGTGCACAGCAAAGGCTGTGGATCCCCTTTCTGCCCCTCTTTCGGAGGTTCTACTCTTTCTTCTTTCTTTGGCCCAGCAGGGCTCTGCTCTGGGCACCTTGAAAGGTTATCTTGCTGCAATCTCTGCCTTCTTACGGCTTCCTGATCAGCCTTCTCTTTTCAAGTCCCCTGTTGTTTCCAGTTTTCTCAAAGGCATTACTCACATGTTCCCTCCTGTCCCCTTCGTAATGCCTCAGTGGGACTTGAATCTTGTTTTGACCTTTCTGATGTGCGCTCCTTTTGAGCCTCTTCACAATTGTCCCATTCGTCTTCTGACACTGAAAACTGCTTTCCTGGTAGCTATCACCTCAGCTAGACGGGTGAGTGACTCCAGGCTCTGTCATCTAAGCCTCCCTTTCTTTCTGTTCATCCGGACAAGGTTGTCCTCCGGCCTCGTCCCTCTTTTCTACCGAAAGTGGTGACCCCATTTCACCTCGGGCAATCTGTCACGTTGCCCACCTTCTTTCCGCCTCCGCATCCTTCAAAAGAGGAAGAGAGGCTCCACCGTCTGGACGCAAAACGGGCGCTGTCCTTTTATTTGGACCGCACCAAACAGTTCCGGGTGGACGACCAACTTTTTGTTGGATACGTAGGAGCTAAGAAGGGGAAAGCAGTACACAAACGGACCATCTCGCGGTGGGTCGTGTTGTGTATAAAACTTTGTTACTCCTTTGCAAAAAAGGACCCTCCTGTTGGGTTGAGGGCCCATTCCACCCGGGCCACAGCGGCTACTACTGCCCTGGGCCGGGGAGTTCCCTTGCGGGACATCTGTCAGGCGGCGACGTGGGCTTCACTGCACACGTTTGCCAAGCACTATTGCCTGGACAGCCAAGTCCGGAAAGACGGCTTCTTTGGCCGTTCTGTTCTCCAGGACTTTCTGGTGTGATCTTGGTTCGCAGACCCACCACCGGGGTTGGTATTGCTGGGGTATCTATTCTACGGTGAGGAATCTAACTAACGTGTTTCTTTCAGATGAACAAGTTACTTACCTTCGGTAACGATGTATCTGTAAGAAACATTAGTTAGTTAGATTCCTCGCCGACCCACCCATCCTCCCCGTTCTGCGAACTGACATCTAGGGTTAAGGTTATCCTTTTCAGGGCCCTCGATTTTTTGGCACCAGTGTCGGTCTCTTTCATGGCTCTGCATTCCTGGCGCGGAAAGCTATGTACAAGAACTGACGTCAGCGCGCGAGGGCGGCGTCTAAGTACTCCGTCATTCCGCCGCACGACGCCGACGACAGGCGCGGAGCCGCAGACGACGCCAAGCGACGTGCAAGGGGTATCGCTGACGAAAAACCTTTCCGGATCCAGCCTGACGCCTGGGGATATTCTAAGGTGAGGAATCTAACTAACTAATGTTTCTTACAGATACATCGTTACCGAAGGTAAGTAACTTGTTCTTTCTGCATACTCCTGGCATCTAGTGTTGGGCTTTGATGTTTACAAGTTGTTTTCTTTGGAGTCAAGATACGTGCCCTCAGTGGACAATGTATAGGCATCAACTCCTTCTTAGGATTGTTTTTTTCTGCCATCCGGTAACAGAGAAGACTCTCAGTTTGTTGTGTTTCCTACACGTTTTCAGGCCCGCCGAATTGAATTTTGATGCCAACACACTGGAAAACCAGTCTGCTCCTTAGCAACTTCCCCATCACATTACTTCACCAAACACTTTAGAAAAACCAATGACTAGCACTCAACACCCTGCATACCTTGGTCCTACCTGTGCCCTTCACAGACCTTGTGTCTTCCCTCAGCCTTGGACACCAGAGCATGCTGACAGCTAGGGGGGTGATGGAACGGATGTCCCCAGTGAAACTCTAAATACCTGTGGTTGGATCATCACAAAGTCAGCAACCTGTGCCATTCCCATGACTACGTGGACACCTCATGTGAGTTGTGCCTCGCCTTCTGCTCAAATAAGACCATAAGGTACTGAAGGGAAGGCCACTGGGCACACTGTAAGAAGTGCCGTCAGGATTCCATCGAAAACCCTGACATCTTCAGAGGACAAGATCCCTTCAGCGCTGAAGGAGGCAAAGAGGCTGGTCAATCAAAAATCCTGGCATTCCAGGGAATGAATACCCATTCCAAAAACAGTCTCCTCAGAGTACGAGAAAGACGAGGATGTCGAGCTGACACCGAAGGACAGTGGGCCTCACATAAAGTCAAAGTACACCATTCTGCTTCAATATCCATGGAGCTAAGCTAGAGTTGCATCAGACGTCTCAGACTGAGATAGAACACTGCTCCCGTGGGAGTCTAGAATCAAGCCCCTAGGACAGACACACAAGACTGCCATCAATTGACCTCAGCCACCGAAAGATGACTTTGGATCTGACATAAGCTCTGCCCTATGTTGTCAAGGCTTGCTGGTTGTTAAGCGCTACCCGATCCAAGGACGCCAAGTATCCACACTCACTCCTGAAGCTGGGGCAGTAGGCACCACTGAAGCTGGCACCAAAGTTCTGTCAGTGCCAAAACCATTTTTGACAGCAGGATCCGAGGAATCGTAGTTGACAATTATGCATTGACTTCAGCATGAGCTCGACACCAGGCTGAAGTGCATCTTAAGCCACCCCTTTACCAGGAAGATCTGGTCAAAGCCACCACTGCTAAAGCCATCTGAGACACTGCCTCACAAGAACAGGAGAGCCCTTCCGAGCCAGCTCTGAAAAAACACAGGGCAGGAGCACAAGCACACTTCCTTGTGTTCACCCCCTCTCCTCTTCCTCTTCCTCCACCACCACCACCACCTCCTCCTCTAACTCCACTAGAGTCCCCAAGCACCTTTTCAGACCCAAGCACAACCCCGTTGATCCATATGACCAGCATATGCAGCCAGCAAGGGACTCTGATAACCACTGGGACATCTATCGCAACGGCTCCTGAATTATCCAGAGTTGGACTACTGCCAGGTCAGGACTTCCCTGCCGGATAATACAAGGCTTACTATATGGTCAGTAAAAAGAGAAGAGAGGGACCCCTTGCGACTCTCAAGGGAATTAAGGTACTTATAACCAAAAACAAGAAGAATTCCCTTGATCCTACAATTTCAATATCAATATGTTCTAACTAATAATAAGACATAAGATGCTTTGTCCCAATTATATATAAAAATACTTTTATTCAGACAAATATTTATCTCTAATTTTCAAATCCGTAAAATCACATATCATACCCAAATAATTAAAACAGAATTATAAAAAAAAAACTCATACAGTACATAGCAATCAAATCTAATTTCAATTCGACAAAAAAAATCACAATTATGACCAGCATAATGGAGACAGACACATATGTAAGACACAGCTTCTATTCTTTACAGATGCACATCACATTAGACTCAAAATCACAGCTCATTATACGTTGATTGAATCCGTTTTTGATTCGTCTGTGTTGGTCATAGGATTGTGCTTTCAAAAAAGCATTGACGCGTTTCGATGGCTTCAAATTAATAGTACCATCTTTATCAAGACACAATTATACTGTCTCCCACTTTCTTTAAATTTATTTCCTTATTCCTAAATGAAACAAATGTATGTATGATTATTAATCCAAATAACACATACGATTTCTTATTTCAACAATTTTTCAATAGTATCTTCCCCAACTGCTAATGGTTAACCCATTTTGTTAATATTGTGGTACAGCCAACCATATCTCATATACGTTACACGGGGGTATAAGGGTGTTAAAACCCTCCCATTTGGCTATCTCATTAATGTTTCATGGGGATAAAGGGGTAATGAAGCCTTCCCATTTAACTATTGTATATCTGGCTTCTCATAGAATGACTACATCGCGAATCCTGCTTCTTAAATCATAGAAGTATATGATAAAACTTTTGTTAAATTCACCGCTCTATTTTAACTACTTTCTATTTGATACTTCGATGTTCATTATAATTTACTGTGAATTGTACAACCTGTTGGTTGGAGAGGTTGCTTGCTTTCAAATTAAGATACGTAATCGAGCCACTATTTTATTATATAAAAGGGGTATTTGCAAATACTGTCATGGACAAATTGAAAACATTTGGGTTTACGGAGGACCAATTTAACAAATGAATAAATCAGAATCCCCGTAGGGGAAACTCTAAAGGTCTTAATAACACAAGTCATGAACAATTAAACAAAATTTTAAATCTTAAGAAGAAATTAATTCGGACAGAACTCCATGCTGAATTCTTAATAGAATATTTAAAAGCAGGAGTAATCCCAATAGGACTGCAAGTAAGAAATTAACCCGGTCTATTTGTCGAAAACCCCAAATTCATTGAGACCTGGACTCATATAGCAAATCAATGCAGTCGAGATTGGCTCATTTTAATCATAGAAACCGCTCAAGAACCTATAGAATTAGAAAAGCGAGAAATAGATGACTTAGAAGCCCACTTAAAACAAAGCTCAGCATTAGAGGAAGCTAAAAATAAGATTGAAGAATTAGAAATAGAAACACAGAGTTATAGGGAGTATTTAACCAACAAGAAAATGAAAAAATTGAGAAAAGATGTAGAGAGATATAGTGTGGAGGGAGTTTATCTATACATCAATAAAGATTATTTTGAGAACAAAAGAGATCAGAGATGGGATAAACCACAATTCCAGAGACCATTGTATTCCAGAGGAGGAAATAAACGTATAACCTTCTCAGAGACCTCAGGCTCTAGTAGCGATGAGGAACAGGCAGGATTACAAGGCAATAGAGGAATACCCACATTTGAACAAGAAAAGTTTTTAGGGAGACGCCAAAATCTCGGACAAAGGGGTTACAGGGGGTACAATCGACAGGAACCTCAGAGAAACCATCAACCTCAGAATGGAGGACAAGAATACCTCACTACGAGGAACAAACAGTATTGGAGGTGAATGAACTCCCTATAATAAATCTCTCCCAAAGACTTCTTAGCAAGGACGAACAAGATGTACTACAGAGAGGTTTTAATTTTGCACCTACCGTCCAACATGATATGTTTGAGCTAGAAAGTGATCTAAAAAAGTTTTTTTGAAAAATAAGACTGAATAGGTTCTTTGAAAATAGAGAATATACACCTATGTTAAATGTATCTGGTCTAAATCCCAAATCGACTTTTACCCCTAATTTAGCTCAGGTTGATAAAAACGTTGAAGTTTTTGAAAAAATAGTAGAAATGGAAATTAAAAATATGAATAAGACAGTACGGAAGAATCACCATAACAATATGTCGACAAACCATAGAAGAGCATTAAAAACCCTACAGGACTGTGATGAAATAATTGTAAAACCCGCCGATAAAGGCGGGGGGGGGTAGTAATTTTCAATTTATTAGACTAAGAAAAAAGGATGAGAAAACTGCTTAATGTGAAAAACCATTACCAGCGAATAAAGTTCACCAATATAGCGATCTTGAAAAAAGAAGTGGAGGTCCTCCTTAATAGAGGAAAAGAGGAAGGCTGGATTTGTGATAATGAATATACATTTTTAATGAATTCACATCCAGTCATCCCAGCAATTTCTGGATTACCTAAAATCCACAAAAATGTATATGACCCACCCATGCGGCCAATTGTAAGCAGCATTGGATCAGTATTAGAACCACTAAGCAGATAGGTAGATTTCTTTCTCAGACCAATAGTGCAAAAACAAAGGTCATACCTAAAAGACACGGCTCACGCCATTTCTATCTTTGAGGGGCAGGGCTTCAACGGGGTGACCAAAATTTTGGTCACCCTAGATATTGAAGCCTTGTTCACTAACATGCCCCAAGACAATACCATAGAGGTAATTTCCACGATTTTAGAGGGGGAAGACCTTAATGGAGGCAACAAGGATTTTATTATGTCCTGTATTAAAATGGTATTAAAAAATAAAAAAAATTTATTTAAGGATGAATTGTACTTACAAACGGAAGGGACCAGCATGGGAGCTACTTGCGCCCCAAGTCTGGCCTGCCTTTATGTGGGTGACTTTGAGCGACGTAATATATTCAACGAGATGGCCCAATTTTTTGAGAACGTGACGTGCTGGCACCGTTTCATAGACAATATCATCTTTATATGGAATGGTGCCAGCACAGGGTTGACAGAATTTTTAGAATGGATAAATTTGGGGGACCCCAATTTGAAATTCACGGCCCACTATAGCGATTCAAGTGTAGAGTTTTTAGATATAAAAATTAAGGACGTAAACAATGAGTTGCATGTGGAACTTTACACCAAGCCCACTGACAAGAACACCCTTTTACAATACACCAGTAATCCCCCCCATTCACAGAAAGATAATATACCCTTTGGGGAATTTCTAAGACTGCGTAGAAATTGTACCAGCATTTCAGATTTTTACTTTCATGTTGAGACTTTGAAAACTAAATTGAAAGCTAGAGGCTACCCCAATAAACTGATCAAAAATTCTTTGAAAAGAGCTAGGTTTTATGATAGGGATAGTTTATTGGATTCCAAAAAAGATAAAGAGAACTCCGCTACAGGGAGAGTGGTTTTTGTAACACAATTTTCGAATATAAGTAATCAAATCAAAAATATAGTTAATAGAAACTGGAAAATCTTGAATTATGGCACGGATGTGCAGTTGCAGAAACCACTTTTCTCCTTCAGACGAAATAAAACCATTAAAAACTCACTCGTGAAAACTTGTATAACAACAGCTGAAAAGCAAAGCACACTAAAGGGTGAGAAAGCAAAAGGCAACAATAAATGTGGGACGTGTTCAATATGCGCCCAATGCCTGGAAGGAAAAAGCACTATTTTTGCTGGAAAAAAATCTGACTACAAGAACATTAAATAACTGTTGCAGCAAAAATATTGTCTACCTTTTGATATGCCCATGTGGTTTGGGCTATGTAGGGGAAACGAGTAGAGAACTCCGCGTACGCCTCTTGGAACATAAGTCCGCAATTAGAACTAGAAAGGACAATGCCCCTTTGGTGGATCATTTCCGTAATATGAACCATGATTGTAATGATTTCAAATGGTTTATATTAGTAAAAATTGTAATAAATAGACGAGGAGGAGATCTTGATCAAATGAGGAAGAAAAGGGAAAAATGGTATATATGTCATCTTAATACAGTGGAAAAAGGCTTAAATTCTAGAGAAGTTTGGATGAAGCTGATAGTAATATACTGAGGACATGAGAAGAAACAGCAGCTATTAGGACAAATAGATACATTTCTGCAGCTTCCAAGTATACTGAATATGTTTTGGATATAGAAATTCAATGTGGATAAGTCAGCATAAGTAGAACAATTGTTGAAATAAGAAATCGTATGTGTTATTTGGATTAATAATCATACATACATTTGTTTCATTTAGGAATAAGGAAATAAATTTAAAGAAAGTGGGAGACAGTATAATTGTGTCTTGATAAAGATGGTACTATTAATTTGAAGCCATCGAAACGCGTCGACGCTTTTTTGAAAGCACATTCCTATGACCAACACAGACGAATCAAAAACGGATTCAATCAACGTATAATGAGCTGTGATTTTGAGTCTAATGTGATGTGCATCTGTAAAGAATAGAAGCTGTGTCTTACATATGTGTCGCTGTCTCCATTATGCTGGTCAAAATTGTGATTTTTTTTGTCAAATTGAAATTAGATTTGATTGATATGTACTGTATGAGGTTTTTTATGAGGTTTTTTAAAAATAATTCTGTTTTAATTATTTGGGTATGATATGTGATTTTACTGATTTGAAAATTATAGATAAATATTTGTCTGAATAAAAGTATTTTTATATATAATTGGGACAAAGCATCTTATGTCTTATTAGTTAGAACATATTGAAATTGTAGGATCAAGGGAATTCTTCTTGTTTTTGGTTACTATATGGTCATACAGACGACTGTGGCATTTAACAATGTGGATATGCACATCATCGAAGAGGAAGAGAGCTTACTCTTGGAGATGCTCTCCACATCTGAGCAGACAGTTCAGTTTGTGCCCATACTTAAGAGTATGCTTCGATATTTCCCAGGGAACTATGAGCCAGTTGGTTGGGGGAGGGGGGTTGGGGAGCCAAAAACTTGTTAAACAAGAGAAGTGCAGGAAGAGGCATAGGAAATAGTGTCTGAGGTTAAAATCATCTCAAAGGCCAACATTTCCTGCACACCTAATGCCACGGATACAGCCTCTAGAGGCATTAACACCAGCATCAACACCAGCATCCTCCTTTGATGACACGCCTGCCTCTGCATCTTCAGGTTAAAACTTGAAGCCCTACAGCATGTCCTCAACCTCCCATTGGACGGAGAGTATCTCTTTGGTCCCCAAGATGTTTGAGAAAATATAAAAAGGACACCAGGATTGCAATGTTTATGGGTGACCTGCAATCACCAGTCAATAGACATTTCTTTTAAAAACAACAACCTAAGGGAGGAGCCAGCCCACTTCACCCTACCACTTGCAGTTATATCAAAGACAGCAGATAACCTTCCATCATCAGAAGCCACACCAGGGATGTACATAGGAGTGCAAAAGAGACCAGGGTAAAGGTAGCTCCAGTAAAGGAGCTTCTACCTCTAAACAGTGACTTGCCTGATCTCCCTCCACAATCACATTTCACCTGTTGGGAAAATAATTCGGTGTTTCCTCTCTTGCTATTAGGAAATCACATCAGAACAGTGGGTTTTAGTGATGGTTCACCACAGCTTCTCCCTAAAAATTGTCACAACCCTATCCAGCATCCCACCACACACAATTGCCCTCAGCAGAGACTATCTCCGCCCCCTGGAGAAAGAGGTGCAGGTGCTCGTCCAGAAAAGGGCAATAAAGAGTGCCTCCACCCACTTTGCATCCTTAGTCCCAAAATGGACATGTAAGGGAGTCCATTATTATTTGGGGTGATCGGTCACCCACCTCAAGGAATAGTGACACTAACTTGTCATGGTGAGCACAACCCCCTAGTAGCTATGGCACATAGCAGACAGGCTTAACTTAAGGCAATCTGTATTTATGCAGTACCAAAACAGTAATAAGGTCAAAACATCAAACAGTAAAAATCCCAAACTGAATTAGAAAACTAAACAAAAATTTCATAAACAAAATGACACCAAATAACAAAAATCCAATAAGGGGAACCAGAGAGATTATTTTTTAAAGTTTTAAATAAAAATAGTACCAAAAAGCACTAAGCACCAATGATGGCTATGGAAGTGGAAGACCAGGACCTCGGCATGATTTCAGGCGGACCATGATGAAGCACGGATTATATACATAAAGTAGATTCTTCACGGTCCAAGATTTTACCTTTTGACTTGCTCTTTTTTATGGAGCTCCAAAACCTCCAGCAGGGAAATCCTGAAGCTATAGCCAACAAAGTTTCTCACTTACCAGTTACTTCTGCACATTGACCTCTTGCCCTGATAACTCACTTCTCTTTTGTTCTTAATCTGTTTAATTTTTCCAATCATTACCATTCCTTTCCACTGCACTTTTCAATATTGGGACCCAAGAAGGTTTCCCTAATCTAGCGCCTCCTCTTTACCTCTTCTCGACACATTCTCTTTTCTTATCTCATAATTTTGCATGTTCTGTATTCTCTAGAACTATTACTAAGTACCTTAAATACTCTCAGCCATGGCTCACTACCCCTCTCTTTTCCATTTATAGTTGATTATCAACTACTCTTAACTGCCCACTACTCTCAGCTACCTATGTACTGCTCTGGATCACTCCTCTTGGTTTCCTTTTACTGCATTCAACTTCCAACTGTTTTACCTACAGATCAACCTAGTTGCTTCTTTTACTTCCTCCTCCCTCTTTGGTACTATTTCCTCATTTTTGACAATGTTGTCTACTATTCTAAAGTCTGAACTCGCATCCTTCCTAACCTTGGTTCTCTTTGTGGCTGCTTCGCTTCACCTATTCACAGACTCTTTAATCCACTTTTCTATCTTCTTACTCACATCACAGCATTTTTTACCATTGCTTCACCAATTCCCTGTTTCCATTGACCATGCTTCCGTTTTTCCCTTTCATAAAGGGTCTTTTCTTGATGCATTTTCTTCCTATTGACCTCTGCTTATCCCTCTTAGTTTTCACAGCTCCTGGACAGCTTTTTTCCAAACCCTCCTCAATCGACCCAGCCCACCCATTTCTCCATTCACCTCTACAGTTTCTATTCTGTTCTACTTGTTTTCCTTGTGTTTCTTTCATGTACTGCTGATGCCCCTAAAATAGCATGACTTTTGGGCATCATTTAACGCTGGTCCTTGTGGGATGTATGACGGAACAACGAGGGCATTTACCATGAATGCTTTTACAACGACCCTGAAACCACGGCAGTCTTTAAAGGAAAACTCATTACAAAGACTTTTTTTCAACACAAGTATGCCTTTACTACGAAAATGCAAGTGTTTTACATATATATATAGATATAGATATATATATATATATATATATATATATATATATATATATATATATATATATATATATATATATAAAAAAACCATAGGTTTCACACATGTTATAGTTAGCTGGACATTTCCCTCGTAAAAAACCAATGAAATTCCCCCGTTATAGTTACTGCAGGCAACTATAACTCACGCGACTGCAATCCTCTGCTGATGACGTCAGATATTACATCACTGTATTTAGACACTTATTTACCCATGTCTTCTTCCATTAATCTTTAGCTATACATATATTACAAATATTTATTTTTCAGAAAGACACATATGTCATCAGTGATGTAATATCTGACGTCATCAGCAGAGGATTGCGGTCGCGCACCGAGCGCCCACGGTTCGCAGTGCGCGCACTTCGCGTTTTAAAAAAAATATATGGTTTTTTTCTCCCTTGGGGGTCCTTCTGTGACCCCCTGACCAAGGCTAGGGGGTCAGGAACTGTCCACTCTGCCCCCTTTTCACGTTCTCCACCTTTGTTTTTCACCCCCTCAGACTGCGAGAGACAAAATGGCGGCCGACACTTCCTGGTTTCGACCGATTCGAATGTTTACCGACATCTAACAACCAATCAGAATTGCGCGCGTATAGATATTGATATGCTTTTAAATGCTATTTTCTCAGGAAATACTGAACAGATTTACACCAGACCTGCAAAAGGCACTTCCTTGACCTTATGGCTACCTCTCTGCCAAATTCCACGTAATTCTGTTCAGCCGTTCGGGCTGTAGCTGCGACTAAAGGTCCTATGGAAAAATGCATGGGGAAAACGCGTTTTGGGACCCCCCTTTTTCTCAGCGCCCGCTTGACGAATCACCCCGAGACTTTCAGGGTAGGAGCTGAACGGAGCGCCCCATTAGTTTTGAAAATTTCGCGAGGATTCGTCAACAGGCGCCAAAGTTATTCAAAATAGAATTTTGAGATTTCCTATGGAAACTAGGATGTAACTATAACTATCCACTGGCGACCGCCAGTAGATAATAAAAATATATATATATATATATCTCTATATATCTATCTATATATATATATATATATAGATATATATATATATATATATAGAGAGAGAGAGAGAGAGAGAGAGAGAGAGAGAGAGAGAGAGAGAGAGAGAGAGAGAGAGAGAGAGAATATATATGAATGAATAAATAGTAAAGACATACATGTGGTAGAAAATAAACAGGTAAGTTTAACCCCAATTCTATTTTTTATTTATATGCATATATATATATATAAATGCCTACTAACCCACAACCATTAAATTACCCTTACCACCCAAAAACCCTTACGCACTCTAAACCCTAAAAATACCATTGCCATCCTATAACCACCATAAACCCTAAAAAAAAAATCTATATATATGCTTGCCACCCAAGAGCCCATACCCACCCTACACCCAAAAATTACCCTTGCCACCCACAAACCCATACCCACCGAACCCTAAAAATACCCTGGCTATCCCAAAACCTCTACCCCCCCAAACCCTAAAAATACCCTTGCGATCCACAATACTTCCCTTAACCTCCAAAATACTTACATTTTTTGCCACGAGTATGCCTTTACCATCCATGCCTTTACAAAGAAATCCATTGTAAAGGCATACTCGTGGTAAAGACTGTTTCGTTTTAAAGCCTTCGTTGTAAAGGCATTCGCGGTTGAGACGTTGTGAACTCTAACCACGTCGTGTCACTCTAACCACTTCTCCTTCAAGATTTTCTCAGTCTTTTGTTTTATACTGGTTCACACTAGTCTTATAAACATACTTTCGTTTTTCTATCTTTTGCACTGCCTTTTGTTAGTTGACCCCTAACCTTTGTTACAGCTTCTGTTCAGATTCGTGGTCTCTCGTTTCTTCCCCTTTCCATTACTGTGTCCCTCAAGGCCCGTTTTCTCTCTTTTCCATTTATATTGCTTACCTGTCATTTCTAAATTTAGCTGTGCCACATGTAGGTTGAAGAATATTTAATTTCCATTATTATTGATATATATTTTTTTATATCTTTCTCTCTTCCTCAACAACTGCATATGTCTTCGTACCATTGGTTTATGTCATCCAATACTCATATGGCGATAGAGGTCAGACAAGATGCACTTGAAGTTTTATTCTTTCTTGCTATCTACTTTGTGTATTCTAATTGTCTGTTTTATATGTAGATACATACATATATATATATATATATATATATATATATATATATATTTTCCAGTCAGGGCACACTGTATCCAGTGTAATAGCCACCTAAATAACAGTTGTGACTTCATTAACGGGCGTTCCTCTGGAATTACAGTATTAAACTTAAATGCATACGTTAACTGCAGTGTTTGGGGGTGAGGTAATGCTCTGTTTCCTTGAGTGTAAATGTGACAATTCTGTATACTGGACTGGTGGTTTATGAAACTTCTAAAAGAATACCATTGATATATGCAATACCAGCATTTGCTTACTACAGCACAGAAAAGTAACAAGAAAGGGGCAGGAAAGCACTACATAAAAGCAAGCTATTATTGTTAAGATTTTCATTAACAGTCTCTGGACCATGTTGTTTCAGCCTCAAGCCATGTTTTCTCATTCCTTCAACAGGGAGCTGATGAGACACGGCTGAAGTGGGAGCACATCACAACACTGGTGGCCAGCCTGCGAGAGTTTGTGAGGTCGACCGACCGCAAAATCATCGCAACCACTCTCTCCAAACTGAAGCTGGAGCTAGACTTTGACAGTCATGCGATAAGTCAGGTGCAGGTGGTCCTGTTTGGATTTCAGGATGCGGTAAGGACACATTTCAATAGATTCCGATTTCTTTAGCATAAAGTAAAACCTTCTACACATTCCGTTTCAACACACTAATTTGTTGAGTTGAGAGGACAATTTTCAGAGCATAAAGTTTCCAATTTACAAATGTTTTCTTCAAAGGTCAGAAATCTAGGAGTTGTAGATTTCTGTGTAGGATTTTGAGTACATGTACGAATAAGTACAACTTTTCCAGCATTTAAAAACATGATCTGGAGTTTGCAATAAAATCTATGCAAGCCATTGACTTCCATGCACACTCTTGTTCCTCCAAGGGTAATCATGGGTATTGTCCACATAGCAGACAGTTCCTTTGAGTCACCATTCGGATATCTGTCCATTCACATATTTTGACCACAGAGCATGTGCTAAGCAGCAGTTTTTTTATCTCTGGCTCCATTTCCACCAGTAACTGATACATTAGGAGGGGTCCTGAAGTCTTCACTTATTTCTGGCACAAACTCCCAACAGTAGTACAAAGAACTATTAATAGGAATGCCCTATTACTTACCAGTAATCTTCATTACTCCTGGTCCCGTTGTCCTCGCCCCCTTCATTAACACAGTGAGATAACCCTATCTCGCTGACAGAAAAAAAGAACAAAGGATTGCTGGACCTACCCCTTCCCCTCCCTCTGGGAGTACATAAGCGTACATGTCCCAGCATTCTTCCTGTTCTTTTTTTTCTGTTTCTACTGATGGTAGAAGAACGTTGCAGGAGTTCGGTCGCTCCTGGTTTGTTGGACTTATGTGGTTGCTGCTGTACAGTATCTTCGCGCCTGCGCGGATTGCTCTCCCTCCCTACTGGGCATGGGGGGAGTGGTTCTTGCTCCTCTGACTCTTGGCCGCAGGTGTCCTTGTTTTCCTCGATTCCCGGTTGCCGGGCTTGTTGGGAGGTGCGGCGTGTCTCTCCATCGGGAAGTTCCAAATTTCTGGTGTCCTTCCGGGTCGCGTTGCCTGACTTCCGGGTGGTGGAGAGACCCGGAAGTCGGGCGCTGCTGAGCCGGGCTCCTTCATTATGGGATTTAGGAGCCGGCTGGGGTGAGTACCGCACAGCGGTCTGTTGCTTGCTGTTCCTTTGGTGTTTTTGCTGCCTTGGGGGTTCCGGCATCTGTTTTTCTGCGTGCTGGAGTCTGCTTTCCTGTTTTCCCCGCCGTACCTTCGGCTCTAGGATGGGCAAACATACCCACAAAAGTCGGCATAGGGAGCACTCCTCCTCCTCTTCCTCAGAGTCCTCTGCCTCCCCTTCTCCGGTCACGGCTAAGTGCTGCAGGAAGGGGGCTGATGCGAGGATTAAACGTCTTCTTAAGGAGACTCTCCGTGAGATGGGGTGTGATGGGGCTTGTCCTAAGGGCCTCGTGCCGGTGCCTTCTGGTTCCTCTGAGGCTGAATGGATGGGGGACGCTGAGCACAAGGGGAAGTACATTGACATGGATGCGTTGTCTGTTTTGCTGAAACATGTCAAGTCTAACATGAGGTTTCCAGATGAGGGGGCTCCTAACACGTCAGGTGGTCCCCTGTTGCGCCATTTTCAGAGCACTGCTGCTGTTGATGTCCCTGTTCATCCTTACATTCGGGAGGTCCTGAAGAGGGAGTGGATGGATCCCGATCGTATAATGCTTCCTCATTTTAAGGCAAAGCTTTACCCTCTGCAGGATATGGCTAAGGACTTGCCGGACTCCATTCCTATTGATTCCTTTGTGGCCAGTCTTGTGGGTCGCACTTCCTTGGCCGATGATGCTGTGCTGAAGGATCCAGTTGATAAAAAGGTGGATGCTTCCCTCAGGAAGGTATACTCTGGTTCTCATCTGGCTCTGAGGGCTGTCATTTATGGTACTTATGTAGCACAGTCTCTGCTTTCCGAAATCAAGTCTCTGTATCAGTCAGTGGATGATGCTACCGACTGTTCGGGACTTCTGGAGCATATCGAGCGGCAGGTGGAGTTCCTCTCGGAAGTGTCCTTCGATGTGGTGCGGGCCTCTGCCCTTTCCAGTGGGGCGGGTGTGGCTGCTCGTCGCAATCTGGTGCTGAAGGACTGGCGTACGGACTCCGCTCAGAAGGCTTGGGCGTTGCGCCTACCCTTTCGGGGGACCATGATGTTTGGTGAAGAGTTGGAGGACAAATTGCATAAGTTGTTTAAGGAGAAAAAGCACTCTTCTTCCTTTAAGCAGTCCTCTACTGCTTCTGTTTCCTCTAAGCCTAAGTTTTTTTCCCCCGGATTATTGGTCAGAGGTCGGCTGCGGTCCTTCTTGCCGGCTTGGGTGCAATCATGTTCAGACGCCTGGGTGTTGGACATTGTTCGTCATGGTCATGTCGTCGAGTTCTCGGATCCTCCTCCAGACTCGGGGATTCGTCCAACTCCCTGGTCATCCTGCCAGTCCAAGAGGGCCAATTTGTCACTGGGGATCGACTCTTTTGCCGAAGGGGGTGATTCAGGAGGTTCCACCGTTGGCGGTGGGGAGGGGAGGGGGTTTTACTCTCTGATATTCCTGGCTCCCAAAGTGACAGGGGGGGTTCCGGCTGGTCCTAGATTTGAAGGCCCTGAACACGTGGGTGGTTCGTCTGCCTTTTCGTATGGAGACCCTGCAGCGGGTGATTCCATTGGTGCTTCGGGGCCATTTTATGTGCACCCTCGATCTCCATGACGCTTACTATCATTTCCCAGTTCACCCTTGGTCTCGTCGATTCCTGCGGTTTTGTGTTCAGGGTCGTCACTTTCAGTTTCAGGTCCTACCTTTTGGCCTGAGGTCTGCTCCGCGTGTGTTCACCAAGGTTGTGGCTCCATTGGTGGCTTCCCTACTTCTTCAGGGGGTCCTGGTTTACCCTTATCTAGACGATTGGTTGATTCATGCTCCCTCTCGGTCCCTGTTGTTGGTGGCTCAGGAGGTGGTGTGCTCTGCATTGAGGGATCATGGGTTTCTTCTGAATCTTCCCAAGTGTCAGCTGACCCCCTCCCAGGGGGTTAGACTAAACTGCTCATGGTGCTTCGTGGAGATAGGCTGATAAGTCTTCAATAAGTTTGGAGAGTTCCCTCAATTCAAGTTTCTGATATCTTCACCAGTAAATTCATACTGGGCCCTTTCATGTCGGCAACCATCGCAGGCCACTCAATGGCTTCTAAGTAGCTTGGGGCTAAATCTACCCATGGAGCCTTCTGCTGTTCTTTGCTATTGGTCTCCCGGTGAGAACTGCTGGGCAAATAGAAAAGAACTACAATCATTGGTACTCACCGCTCATTTCTCAATCCTCTATCTTGCTTACAGAACTCACTGCTCACATTAGCGACACAACGATTAACAATTTTAAGACTTGAGATGTACATTTCTGTTCTTTGCAGTGTGGTCTTGATAAATAGTTAATGTCTAGTCATTGCTACAAGAGTTTGACTACACCTATGTTTGTAACTGAAGTAGGCGGATCTAATTTTCTAACTCTTTCTTATTTATTTACAAAATGTGTTCCTTGTTTTGTATCCCTCATAGAAAAATACAGTAAAAGAATTATTTAAAACCAGTTAATATATTATCAGAAGAGTAAGCTAAACTTAAAAATGTGGATTTCATTGTTGTGAACGTTGTTCTGCAAGTCATCTCTGCCATATACAATGTATATATTTCTATAGCACAAATCTAGCCAACTTGTAGTAGACCACTGTAGATTGTCAGAGACAAAGTATCTATTTTTATCATCTGAAAATCTAAAATATGTACAGATTCAGAAGCTGTCAACGGATATGTGCATTTCAATATTATAGAACACACATTACAACTTTGAAAGTTGTGCTAAAAATGCGAGGTTGGAGATTTTTTCACCGGTAACCTTAAATAAAATAACTCTCTTGAGAAGCTGCTTAATGTGATTAATACGACTCAAGAAAGTCAAATGAAATTCAGTTCAAACACCCAAGAACAAATGTTGCAATTCATTTGTCTCGTCGTTTTGCGGCAAAGGATAATGTTGTTTCCTGTAGGCTTTTATCTGTCATCACCTGGTGGGTCTACTCTACTAGCGGTTAGAATAAAACGTTGCGTACATGTAATACGTGTGCATGCTTCATGACACGCATCATTACCTCATCCCTGCTCGTATGTGTGTCCTCCTGAGTTTCCTTTTTGGAAAAAAAGATGCATTGGCGCAACCTTATCTGCCAGACAGATGGGCAACGGGTCATGGTCTTTTCCAGGCTGTTGCTTTAATGGTATTGTGCATTCTTCTGGTGATGGACGTGAAACCCAGGAAGAGGTTGTTGCATTGGACAATGAAGATGTGACTGGCCATTTAACAAGGCAGCAGATTGGATCGCTGGACTGTGGCATGAGATCTTCAGCGATGCTTGTAAAAAATGAATCTATTGATGCGAATCATTCATGCCCTCTGATCACTGTATTTAATTACTTGCCTGTCCGGATGGGACAAGCTCCTCAAAGAATTATCTCGGTTACCCGAGTTCCAATGAAGTGTAATGACTTGATCCAGCTATTGTAATGCTCAGGCCCATTTGTTTGTCATTTGCTTGTGCTCTTTTTTTTCCTCTGAGGCAGAAGTCAAGTTGATGAGCGTTAAGTGTAAGCTGCCATAAACTCGAGGACTGGTGCATATCAAAGGCCTTTGTTACTTTTCTTGCATTCACCAAAGGGTATCACAATTCCTGGAAATGATTTTTCAGTATGTAATAAATAGTATTGCATAGTGCTATAAAGCAGCAAATAAAATTCCACCTGAATGTTTATTTTTCTTTTCAGTAGCTGTTTTGGTGAGAGGTTTTACCCCATTAAAGAGCTGCTAGGAAGTCAAACGAACTTTCCTACACATTTTTGCAAAACATTGTTGCTACTCTAAAGCTCGAGCAGAAACATTGGTGGTCACATCCATCGTTTAGCTTGTATTTTGATTGCGCATTCCTTCTAGTGAGTATCTACTAACTGTAGTCCTAAAGGAACTGGGTAACTTTTGCTGATTACATTACCTGGAGAGGTTTTGCTGCCTCCCCTGGATGGGAGGTTTCTAGGAAGCAAGGTAACTGGTGCGGTTGCACGTCATTTAATGACTAGAGTTTCATCACTTCTGGTTATAGGAACCAGCCCTTCACCTCAGAACAGAAGTGGTTCTCCAGGTGCCATAGAAGTGTGAAACCTTTATGCACTCTTTTCTAAATGTTAAGAATCTTCAAAATTTCCAGCAGAACCATGCCAAACGTTAGTCATGCTTACCTCTCTAACTTCCATCAGTACTAGAGGTAATCCAGTTAAATCTCATACCCTTCTAAAAATGCTAAAAGCTTATTATGATGCTTTTTCTTAAAGAGTCTGATTCCCGAGTGCCTTCTCAAAACTGCCTTCACATATATCAGTGCTACGTTGTTTTCGCTGTTCCGTTAGCTATTAGTAGCAGTGGATGTCTTATTTCCCTGCTGCAATGATCCTTTCTGCACTATGTAACAGTGACTGTGTTGTTTGATACATGCAGTGGTCCTTTGTGCATTGTGTAATAGTGACTGTTATTTCATTACATGCAGGGCTCCTTTGTGGCTGTGTTATTTTATACATGCAGGGCTCCTTTGTACACTATATAATAGTGGCTGCGTTAATTCATACAGTAGTGCTTTTTTTTTTTGTTGCACCATGTACTAGTGGCTGTCTTATTTCATACACACAGTGCTCCTTTGTGCATTGTGTGGTGGCGTCTGTTATTTAATTCATGCAGGGCTCCTTTGTGCATTGTGCAATTGTGGCTGTGTTATTTCTTGTAAGCGATGCTCCTTTTTGCGTTGCGAAATAGTGACTGTGTTATTTCACTCCATCAGTGCTCCTTTGTGCATTATGCCATAGCAACTGTTATTTCATTGCATCAGTGCTCCTTTGTGCATTATGCTATAGTGACTGTGTTATTTCACTACATTAGTGCTCCATTTTGCTGTAGTGACGGTGTTATTTCGCTACATCAGTGCTCCTTTGTGCATTATGCCATAGTGACTGTGTTATTTCACTCCATCAGTGCTCCTTTGCGCATTATGCCATAGCAACTGTTATTTTATTACATCAGTGCTCCATTTTGCATTATGCCTTAGTGACTGTATTATTTCACTACATTAGTGCTCTTTGCATTATGCTGTAGTGACTGTTATTTCACTACATCAGTGCTCCTTTGCGCATTATGCTATAGTGACTGTTATTTCACTACATTAGTGCTCTTTGCATTATGCTGTAGTGACTGTTATTTCACTACATCAGTGCTCCTTTGCGCATTATGCCATAGCAACTGTTATTTCATTGCATCAGTGCTCCTTTGCGCATTATGCGTCTGTATTATTTCTCTAAATGCAGTGTACATTTTGTCTGGGGAGTAGATACTGTGTTTGATATACTAATTTCATTTCCCTTTGGGATGTTTTTTTTTGTTTGTTTTTTTTTAAAACTAACTTCACCTTCCTATGAAAAACGTTCCACTTTTCAACATAATCAATTGTTTGCTGTAAATTCCTTCAGCACCGCTTAGTGCACAGGAACTCGAATGATGTATGTAATGCGTTATCTTCCACCAGGTCAACAAGGTCCTCAGGAACCATAACATTAAGCCACATTGGATGTTTGCGCTGGACAGCATAATCCGGAAGGCTGTGCAGACCGCTATTACCATCCTAGTGCCAGGTGAGTTTGACTGCGTAGAAAATGTATGAAGCTTGCTCGCAATACAGAACTTAGGCTATTCCAGCCACTGCCCAGGTCTGCACGGCCATCTTTGATCACAAAATAACCGTCAGGGCTTTTTAGAAGCTTAATGATCTAAGGTGACACCACAGGGGCACACACAACCGAACAGTTTATAAACTCTTGTATTTGTTTCCAGCTTCAGAAATGGAACAAGTAGAACATTGTACACTTTCCAAGGAGGCCGAGCTGAACCAATGTTGAACATCATGGATGGAATTGACAGTTACAGATTGTATTAGCAAGTCATATACACATATGGTAATATTAAAAGAGCATTGATGTTTGGGCCTTGGAAACCCTCTACAGTGTCGCACGTATCCTTCCATTTTGTCATTCTTTTCTCCCCGGTGCCACAATGCACCACGATCCTTTTTAGAATGCAATTAAGGTTTAGGACTGCGCTGTTGAGGTCTTGGATATTAGAGACCTGTGAATGTAGCACAGTTTTTCAGTAGGCGTCCTCGTTATATACAGCTTGAGACAAAACCATGGGACTTGTGCAGACAAGCAAAATGGCTGCCATTAGGTAGTTTCTCTCTATTCTCTTGACCAAAGGAGTGGAACTCACTGACTTTACGTCTCAGTGCCCTGGTTTCCCTCCTCACAAGAACCCATTGATAGCACCCAGACTATGCAGCCAGCCACAATGCAGATACACTCCAGAGCTGGTGAAACTGAAGGAGCAAATGTGGCTGAGACTCTTATTCTGTAAGAAAAAGTATTTTTGATCGCTAATATCTTTGAGCTCGTTTGACAAACGTATAGAGAATTTAGCAAGACGTATCTCTGCAAAAGAGTTTGACCATGATCAAGGAGGGAAAAGTGTTTTAGTGGTGGGGAATAGCCACAAATGGGTGATTCCCAAGCAAAACCTCTTTTGAGAGTTTGAATAATATAGAGACATCAGAAAATACATTTTGCTCTGGTAGCTGTATCGAATTCCATGCAGCGACTTTCTGGAAAATGTTGATCATTTTAGTTCTGTCAGACATTTCTCAGTTAACCACAAGCCTCTTTGTGGATCTGGTTCTGTAAAGACTTTCTTTGTGACCATGTGGGACTAGAGGGCATACTCCACCTGCAGCGAGGGCTATTCACAGACTAAAAGAAAATGCCCCCGCAACGTATTCCCAAATATGGCAAAAAACCCTCTGATTTGCCAAATCATCTAAATAGTTTTCTTTTATGCCAGATTGAGATGGACATGAGAATAACATCCCCCTTACCTTTACCCCTAACCTTTACCCTAACAGTAACCCTAGCTTGCGACTGATACCAATATGTACTATGCTCAGAATTTGGCCAAGGGCCTTGTCCTCTCCCCGGTAGGTTCACCTACATTATAAGAATGCATACATTCGTACAAGAACTGCTTGTAACTGTGGCCCTTGTTAAGAATCGCAACAAAACTTTTCAAAAACAAAACAACCTGTGTCTAATTTTCGAGAGAGAAGTGGACACCGCACCGGTTAGTGGACATGGGGCTTGGATATAGGCTGAGCACGGTTTCTACCTTGCCCACCGACCAGTTAAAGAGATTAGGGAACCGGGTGTTGCTGAAGCATACATAGGTTGAGGTCATAAAACGTATTCACAGGGGCGGCTCCTCCATTAGGGCGGAGGAGCTTTGCCCCACTGCTTTCTCGCAGTGCGAGAAGCAGAAACATATTATGGTATTTTAAATACCATTTTATATTTCTGCTTCTCGCACTGCGAGAAATCAGAAGTGTATGCCGGGTTGGGGGCGGGTTGGTTTGGTTTGGGGAGAAGTGGCTTGTCCAATGCTGTGGGCCCTGACTGTTTGGTTGGCCCTCTGGTGCTGACCAAACCAGTCATGCACACTCTGCATTTTCTCTATGTAGGCTGCATGTAGTCTACATAGAGAAAATGGCCCCCTAAAGGCTCCCGGCTGGGCGCCGTCCTTCCCAATCACAACACCGCAATTGCAGCGTTCTGATTGGCTTACAGGAGGGGAGGGAGGCTGCCTTCCTGTTCCTGCCAGAAACGATGAAGGACCCGGTAAGGTAAGTTTTTAATTTTCTTAACCCCCCACCGCACGCAAATCCCCTGCGTGCCCCCCAACCCCTTCACCTGTGAGTCATACCGGCCGCAACTGCGTATGCAGGCCATGCCCACTGGGTGAAACCTATGGAATACTGGGTTGTCTGCTGGGTACAACTTCCGGCGATGCCTTATGGGGACAGGGCCACAGGCAACTTCTGGACATTTCTTAAATACACATCCTTACAAATACAAAAAAAATCACTGAACAACACTTTTGTTAAGGGGAGTTATGGTCGGCTGCTTAGATAGTTACTAATCTATGTAATTTCAAAATGAAAGAACGCCAGTCAAAGGGGCATTATTGTAACATATCACACATGGCTTCACAGATGACATACTAAATGACAACACTGGTAACTTCACAAGTGTGGCTCCTATGGCGTCATCAAAAACACAAAAGATTGCGTCTTTTCAGGTCTGAAAATTGACAGGAGAAAAACAACCCTTTACTCTCAAGGACATGTAGAGTTCATGGCGCTAGTCAACCTCACATTTGTATTTTATCTCGGACTATCCTTTTCCTTGTGAGTGAAAGTGCAGCAGCTTTCTTTTCTACTTATACTTTGGTGACATCTAGTGGCGGACAGCGGGTTTGCATGATTTAATCACTATATAGTCCTGTAACCAACATCTATTCAGCAGTAACCCAAATTCCTTGTAAGAGTTCTTCAAGGACATCTAAGTTCTGACAGTGGTTTGTCCATATGTTGTCGCCGGGGATGTCTTTGTCATTTGTGATGTCAACTGGGATGGCAAGTTTCTAATGTCCATGCTTGATGTGCAACCCCCCAGCCCGGACTTTTTTCTGTTAATTATCGGGCATGTAGTCTTTTTTTATTCCATAATAAAACGAAACTACAAGTCCCAGAATTAAAAGAAAAACCTGGACTGGAGCAGCACATCATTCATAGACCGTGGAAACTTGGCAGCTATGTATGTTGTGAGGTCATCTGCAGTGCATTGACACATGCAAAGTTAGTCATAACACCGGAAATCAGTTTTTTAGGTTTCAGGCTGTAAGTACAAGAAAGGCCATATTCTTGATCAGAGCTGTGGCTGAGGTGCCACACTGCCCAGATGGAGGATTCCAAAGAGCTAAACTGGTTTCAGTAAGGAATATCAAGCACACCATTGGTTGCTTGGCCTTCGAACCAATGCTAGCCCCAGAGAAAATGTGTATGGTGTAGTGTGGAATGAGACAGCCAAACAAAACCCCAGTTAAAGAAATTAAAAACGTAATGGTACGTACCACATTTTTCTAAAGGGAAAATGTAAGAACATAGAATAAGCGGTTCAAAGCTTTTCAAACATAAAACACAAATAATCTCAGTTTCAGATAAAGGAATCCAGAAGAGCTTGTATAAAGTTATTCACTAAAGGGCAGCAATTTTCTAGGAATATTCACTGTGTTCCAGGAATATGAACTTTGGAACTTCTGCTCAAGTGTATTTGTGGAAGTTCAGCTGATGGAGACTTTGAGCCACAGATTCCTCACCTTAGAATATTCACCCCTGCGTACCGGTAAGTGGCGTTGTTTGGCTCCGCATGGTGTCATTGGCGTCGTCCGCGCCAGAAGTGACATTCGTGGTGGCTATATAAGTGCCACCCAGGTGTGCTAACGTCAGTTCTTTTCTTTCCTCACCACCCTGCACAGATCCGAGAGGAGCTACCCCTTGGTCACTATTTGACTAGGTTTTTTGGATGTTTTTTTAAAGTCGTTTTTTAGGTTTACCTCCTGGTGTGGCAGGGATGTCATCAAGGAAGGCCAGATTCAAACCATGTGGTGCTTGTCACTGACAGATGTCGGTGATGGACCCACACCTTGTATGCCTTTGGTGCCTCGAGTGGAACCATAACCTGAAGCCCTGCCAGACTGCCGCGCCATGCATTGTAAGGCCTTGAGGGAGCGTCCTTCAAGCTAATAATGGCTTGACGTGCGATGCCACAACGTTCACGGTCCTGGTCGAGAAGAAGGTCCTTTGAGCAGTCAAGGAGCCCGATGTCATCACTGTATTCGAAGTCGTCGAGCCATTCAGGTATGTCCAAGTCCCACAAAAAGAGGTCAAAGCATACTTTTACTTTACCTAGTCCGTCAGCCAATGAGACAAAAGAATGTCACCATTCTAGGCCTGGCTCTGCGTTTGAGCTTGTGTCTGGGTCGGTTCTGCTCTCCCTGCCATGAGTTTCCAGGAGTCCGAGAGATCCCCGCCCAGTTGCGAGAATTTTATGAAGTAATGTATCTCATCTTTGGGTGGTCTGTTCCCTCCGGCGCACCTTCAGACCCTGGGGGTTCAGGAGGGTCCCCTACTGGATCCAAGCTGGCAGCACCGGCACCAGTCGAGCTCCTAGGATGCACAGATGCATCCGGATCAGCGCAAGTCATGCCACCTCAGCCTTCCCCGATGCGGATCCAAAGGCCGACACCATGGGCGCCATCCCCATTCTTATACCTCTCGGACACGGAGCCGAAGGCGCCCAGAGCCTGAGCCCTGTTCTTACGGGCTAGGACTCTGGTAGGTTAGGAGTGGTCGCTTGACTGAAGAATACCAGCCTTATGAAGAATAGCTGGACTGGGCTGAGGATTTGGGTGAAGGCAGTGAACTGAATACTTATCGAATAATTTGACATGCTTTCTCCCCCTACCGTGCCTACAGAGGAGGGAGCTTCTTTCACAATGGTGGGACGGAGGGCATCTGAGGTCTTGGAACTTAGCTAGCCCTCGGTGGCCATCAAGACTAATGTTTGATGGAAGTGCTTTAGCTGAGAGTGTCACCATGAGAACCACTTCTCCCTTTCAGTGAGACACTTACTGACGTCCTTCTTGGGACTTGGTCCAAGCCCTGCACAGGGGCTTGTGATAACAGGATAATTGCCCACCGCCCTGCTCCAGGGAAATAAAATTTCCTCGCCCAACACCCTACCCCAGAGAGCATGGTGGTCCAAACCTTCACGCCCACTTATATCTTGGTGCATTTCTTACTGTACCCCCGGACAAGGAATCTTAGAGGTTGGACAATCTTGGCAAGAAGATGTTCCCTGCTGCCAGCCTGGCACCGCAGTCTGTGAGCACTGTGTGCCTATTGGGCTACAATTCCCATGTGCTAGGGGAAACAGTTGCGAAGATGTTGACAATAGTCCTGGAGGAGGCTCGTGCCATGCTCTACCAGGCTATTGCCGATGAGAGGGATGTCATGAAGCTCACCATCCATTGTGGACTTGGTACCACTGACTCACTAGGCAGAGCGGATTCGTTGACAGTAGCCCTGCGACGCCACACCTGGTTGATGATGACTGTCTTTTCTGGGGATGTCCAGTCCTCACTCATGGACCTGCCCTTTGATGGCTCCGTATCTTCTGAGAAAATGCGGATTCGGTGTTGGAATGCTTTAAGGACAGCAGGGCTACGGCTAGGTCCTTGGGGCTTTCTTTGGACCCTAGTCACCCTCCGTCTGCCTTTTGTGGCCACGGAAGCGAGTGCAACCGTGTCTTTACCCACCCAGCCACCGCAGCACGCAAGTTCTCCAGCCTCTGCGTGGTTGTGGTTTCTACCAGCCACGTAGGTCAGATGTTCAGCGGTCGAGTCAGTCCACCAAACCCCCCACAGCCTCCAAACCCTCTTAGTCTGCCCACGTATCATCATGGGCACCCAGTCTGTGGCAGGATTCGCCATCATCTGCCTCGCTGCCAGTCCATAACATTAGGCAGGTGGGTTTTGCAGATTGTCTGAAGGTGCTACTCCCTCCCCTTCGAGACTTCCCTTTCCTCCATGCCACCCTCTTATGACAGGCTGACGGAGTACCACCTATCTCTTTTCCGCCAGGAAGTGACAACTCTTTTGGCCTAAGGTGCCATAGAGAGAGTGCTTGTGCCAGAAATAGGCTGTGGTTGCTATTCCCACTACTTTCTGGTGGCCAAGAAGGGCAGAGTCCATCATCCTATCCTCAACCTACACTTTTTCAATTTCTTCTTCAAGAAGAGGAAATTCAAGATGCTCACTCTGGCTCAGGTCCCGTCTGCCCTGGAGACTGGATGGCAGCATTGGGCTTGCAGGATGCGTACTTTCACATTCCCATCATCCTGCCTGCCCATAGGCACAACCTGCGGTTCACGGTTGACCACAAGTATTTTCAGTGCGCTGTGCTCCCTTTTAGCTTCAGTAGTATCTCTCTGATGTTTACCAAGGTGACAGCAGTGGTTGCAACTCATCTGCGAAGATCAGGGGTGCGAGTCATTCCCTATCTTGACGACTGGCTGTTTAAGGCGAGTTCACCTCCGGCTGTCGTCCCCTCCTCCAGACTATGGCGGACCAACTGCATTCACTGGGGTTTACTATCAATGTGCCGAAGTCACGCATGACTCCCTATCAGACGCTCCCTTTCATCTGAGCTGTTCTGGACACCGTGCAGTTTCTGGCCTGTCCTCCGAATGGTGAGCCCAGGATATTCAGTGATACCGATGTTTCAGCCTCTATCCTGGATTTCGGTGAAACTGACTCTGAGGCTGCTGGCCCTCATGGCCTCAAGTTCCAGGGGGCTCAGCATCAGGGTAATCTCTCCGACATGGTCCAGATCTCAGAGGAAACTGTGAAGGATCTGCAATGATGGTTTAAGAAACGTGACTTGAGTCAACGGCAGACCCCTCTCCCTTTCCCAACCAGATTTGATAGTAGTGACAGATGCATAGTAGTTTAGAAAAAATGAGTATGTAGTTCCTCAGAGTAAAGGGAGAGTGAGAGTGAGAGGAAGAGACCGTGTAGAAGAGGAAGGGGAATTCCTCTAGTCGGAACTAGGGTCCTCACACACCAAGCAAGCTAGGTGTCATGCTTCATCATATGGACCTGCTCCTCGTCGGGACGGCGCTGCAATTCCCGACGGGCACCCTTAAAGGGGCTCTTTTGCGGAGATCTTTTGTTCCTGGCCGTATGATGTAGTGTGTGTGAGGGGTCTAGTGGTGTAGATGTGAATGCGTGTATGTGATTAAAACAAGTTGGATAGTCCAAAAATAGGACTTAATTAGGAATGGCTATCCACTTGATTAAAAAACGAGAAACCGAGTGGCAGCTGGCTGACGTGAGGGTTCAGCTTAGCTATGCTCTTCTGTGGTGGTCAACATGTTTCATGCCTGGTGGTCTAATGATCCATTGCAATTCTTCAGGACCTAGTAAACTGTCAATTATTATTATGGGACAACGATCTCGCCTTACATATGGCGAGATCGTTGTCCCATAATACACGTGGCAGGTAACTATTGTACTTCCCACAGTGTGTAGATAGTTGACAGTTTACTAGGTCCTGAAGAATTGCCATGGATCATTAGACCACCAGGCATGAAACATGTTGACCACCACAGAAGAGCATAGCTAAGCTGAACCCTCACGTCAGCCAGCTGCCACTCTGTTTCTCGTTTTTTAATCAAGTGGATAGCCATTCCTAATTAAGTCCTATTTTTGGACTATCCAACTTGTTTTAATCACATACACGCATTCACATCCCCCCCCGATACGTTCACTTGCCTCCCTGTATGTGCCCAGTAGATCCCTCAGATCGGCGTCCCCCATTTACTTAAGGTCCCCAGGATTTGGAGATCGCGTTGAGGTGGACGCTCCACATCATTTTTGGTGTCCAAACGCTGGAATTCCCTGTCTCTTGAACTACGCCTTATGGAACAAGAACTCCCCTTTCGCAAAGCCTTGAAGACCTGGCTGTTCAGGGAATAACTGTTTAGTCCCTGGACGTTCTATGGTATCGGTGGCAGCGCGGGGAGGCCTTCTGGTAGCCGCGTGCTATATGAAAACTGCAGAATAGAAAACCACTGCAATCTCTAAAGTACTCACTCTGTACTCAAGGTAAGTGCGGACACCACAATTCGAACCAGAGATGAGTGTTTGTACCTCCATTTGAGAGCTCTGGTCTCTACAGCTCATGCACTAAGTCAGAGAATTTACAAATTAGATGTGTGCGCTTTAGTGCAATCTCCTAAGAAAAGACGCACTGCCTGGCGCCAGCACACTTGGTATTGACAAGGCACCTGATTTTCATATTGACTGCTGCCAACTTTTGTAAGTAGTTGGAGTATTAAGTTAAATGCATTCCCAATGTATCCTCATAAATCACCTAGCCTACTTTCAAAGGTCACTGCAGAGTATTTAAGTTCGAATAAATTAATTTTAAAAAAGTGTGAACATTTTTCAGCTTCACAGCAACATAAATGACCCAGGTGCAGCAGGCGGGGAGATAAGTCAGTACTTTTATTTTTACCCTAAAATGGGAGAGTTATTAATTGTATGTTATTTTCCAGTGTTACCCTGAAGCCCTGACAGGCATCCAGTCTCACATTGGCCTAGGATAAAGTAGGAGAAAAAAAATGCACCTAATTCTTTGCAGAGCATGTGTGATTTGAAATGCAACAGAGGGTGCGTTCAGTGCAGAAATCAACATTCCAGACCTTCAAAAGCCCCCTAAAAAACATGTGGACGCGCACTGTGCGGATGAAACGTCTTACATGACCATATACTTAAGCTTCTTGCATCCGGCTTGTTTTCAAAGAATTTAAAGGTTATTCTTTTACAGTGGGTAGTAACCCACATTAGTAGATAACCATAACTTCCCTTAGTTCATGTTTTTTTTACACATTATCCCCTTGATGGTCATTACATTAATGTATCAAGGGGTTTCCTTGAACTATACATCAACTTTGGACAGTCAGTAACATGCTAGCTGGAATTACGTTGATATGTAACCAGCAAACGGTGTATTGTCACTGTTAACTTGACATAAAATGGTCTGAGATCAGTTTATGGTAACATTGGAACAGTTACTACAACTAATGTACCATGTCTGTATCCCTCGGAGTGAGTTATTTTTGTGTGTTACGCATTGGGTATAGCCAATAAATTCTAAGTCTAACATGGATTGCTGTTTACCCCAAAACAAATCCCACATCATAATAATTATTCCAATTTGTAAAGCGCATATATATCACCCCTAAAGGGTTTCAAGACGCTGGGGGCCGTCGAGGAGATTAAGTGAGTTATTTCCCAGAGTCACGTGATGCTGAGCTGAGCTGCCACCAGGGATCGTACCGCTCTGGCTGCTGCACCATAGCTCTCTCTTGGACACATATGTGGGCAAATCACTTAATCTCCTCGTGCCTAACAAAAGGAATGTGTTTGTGCGAATCGGCCTATAAACTGATGACACAATGGTATTATACTCCTACCCGTCTCCACCAGATGTTCCCGAACACTCCTTCGATCTGCTGGCGATGCTGGTCTGATAGAGGGGACTTTCTGCACATTTGGTGGTCTTGCTCTGAACTCACTGTGTTTTGGAAGGAGGTTCTCAGCAACATCAAAGAGGAGGTGGGTTTCCCAGTCCCTGCTACCCCCTCCCTGGCGCTCTTGGTCATTCGACCTGATACGCTGAAGGCCATGACCTCGGCGCACTGGCATCCCATCCTTCACTGGGAGCAGCGCAACAGTCCTTTCCTCTTGCTGGAAGCGGCCCCACCCCCCAACCCATTGCGGCGTGGGTCCTCGGGCTGTGGGATGTCCTTTCACTGGAACTGCTTACTGCCCGTCTTACCCACACTGACACGCGCTTTGATCGCATCTGGCGCCCACTTATACACCACCTTACTAAAACCAAACACTCTCGCCTGATGCCCCTTAGACTGCGGGCTCTACAGCTGTTTGACGACCCCCTGGTATCCTTCTCCCGTGGCACGAGACCAACCTGTCTGGAGTAAATTACTTGACCTCCTGGGCGGCTCCTTCAGGCCCTGTGAGTGATGGCCTCCACTCTGAGCCTTGACCTCCCCCCCCTCTTCCTCCCTCCTTAGGCGCATCTGCTGCCGTCCTCTTTTCTTTTTCCCATCCCGCTGGGAACTGTGTTCTTTACTGTCCTTCTATTATTCTCTGTCCGCTCCTTCCTTCGCTCCCTTTTCTCTTTTTTCTGCCCTTTTTCTATTTTTCTCTGTTATTTGATGATTCTTATGTTATTTACCACAATATATATTGGTACTGTCGCAGTATGACCTGTATTTTTCACAGTGGCAGAGGGCCTCGTTTTCATCAGACCTTGTTAGTCTTGACCAATTGTTTGATTTCCAGATGGCGTTGTTGTGATCTCCTTTTACTGAACAATTAAACTTTAGCTCGGCCCCTGCTTTTTGGCCCCCCACACAGCTTCCCCTCTGGGCTTGGCGAGAACTTTCTTTTGAACATTGTCCCATACATTTTGGACATTTGCTATGCCCTTATCGCATATGTTTTGAATATTTATAACCTAGCCCAGCCCTCTTTACAGGGTCTTAGGTCTGATTGTTTATTCTGTAACCTCTTTTAGTTGACCCCCGCCCTTTCCCCTTACTCTCTGCGACATGTATTATTTTCTATTTGCTTGTTTTCAATAAACCTATATTAAAAAAAAAAAAAAGGAACGTGTCCGTCTGTAACGCAACTGGTGTTCATGTAATGCTCTCTGATACCTTCGTGTCAAGTTTGCGCTATATAAAACGGCACAAAAAAAATGTGTATCTTCCTTCTTCATTTAGAATTGAGACCACATTTTAGTCTTGCATCGGAAAGTGATCCAGCCGACCAGGATGACCTGGAGGGGGAAGACCACGATGATCGTGGAGGGGAGCAGACCGTCCTCAGGCCGAACACGGTCAGTGAAGACACCGTGCACACCTCAGGCGTCAGCACGATGAGCTCCACCGTGTCCCACGACTCTCAGACTGCTCAGAGGTCTCTGAACGTGCAACTGGGGAGGATGAAAATAGAGACAAACAGGTAAGTCACAACTTCCACACAGGGACATCTTAAGGATTTTGGGGGTGCTGGACCAAATTTATTTTGGGGGCCCTGTTCTGATCAGCTTTGAAATTATAATCCAGTTTCAGCTCTTTCATGCCTCTTTGGCCAGGTCACTGACAGCGCACACGCACTCCCTGCCAAATTATAAATGTGTTTATAGGGAAAAGGATGTGTGTTTTCAATATTGTAACACAGCAGCAACTCACTAATTTACTGCAAATACTCTCTGTGACACCCTCCCATTTCTCATATGTAAAAACCTGTTTGGATTTAAAAGGAACTTTTTTATGTATGTTGCATGAAACATAAACACAACATTTGTCTGCAAAATGTCTGTAATAAACTCTCACACATCATCCATATTAAAAATAACTTAAAGGAAAACGCTATTTGCAAGAATCTGTTAAATTATTCAAGGCCATCAGGGCAAGACTCTCTGCAGAACAGAGCTGGCACTATCAGGGGGACCCCTGGGTCAGAGCCCACTTTGCCCATGCCTTAAAACATCTCTGCTCCCAGAGGCCGTGATCTGCGTTCACTTCTATTCTGTCCCACGGCGCTCTCCTATTCATAACTGATGGAGCGCCTCCTCCCTGTAGAACCTCCTTAAGGCACTCATCAAATTCAATCAGGCGTAGGGTCACAGCTTGCAGCCACTTCCCTACTACATCCCTGTCTCACCTTAGCCTTGACTGTTTGTCATGCTGTTGAGCGCAGGAACTGTCTTAGTTTTGTGAAGACTACTTTTGATCTTCAAACCTTGCTTAAATATTTGTCATGCTTTTGCATAGCAAGGACCTCCTCACCTTACTTTGACTTTTACGTCACTTAAAAAAAAATCCACACTGGTGCCCAGATGACATACAGTTAAACCCGGGGAGTTCTTTAGGAGAAAATATTATTAACAAGGGCTAGACATAAAAAGAGTAGATAGGTTCATGACGTAGGTGACTATGCATCACCGCAGACCAAATGGTGGAATAACAGATAAATGTACTCATTGGCAAAGCGATGCAATACTGGTGTGCCAAAGAAGTATATAAGAAATCTTTAGTGTTGACACAACTGTGCCGTCGGGCTGTCTCCCCGAATGTATTTCCTGTATGTGCACATAACAGCACGTGGCCTCTTATAGTTAACATCCTTCTACCTGGCTTCATCTCCTGCTTAGGTTTGCTCTCCTGACAGGGACATTTTAGGAATTTGGGGGGCCCCGGGCTAAATGTATTTTGAGGGCCCCTATTCAAAACAGCTTTGAATTTGATTCAATTTCAGCTCTTACATGCCCTTTTTGGCTACGTCACTGCCAGTGCACAGGCACGCATGTTCAAAATCTACAAGCGTTTGCATCTAATAATCAGGGACAGTAATATGTGTTTCAATGTTGTAACACAGCAGCAGCTCACTAACATTACTGCAAATAATCTCTAACACCCTCCCATTTCTCATAGGTGAGGTCCTATTTTGATCTAAAAGAAACTGGGTTTTTTGGGCGTTACATGAAACATAAACAGAACATTTCTCTGCATAATGTCTGTAATAGACTCTCACTCATCACCCACATTAAAAATAAATTAAAGGAAAAAGTTATTTAAAACAATTTGTTTAATAATTATTTAAGGCCATCAAGGCAAGACTGCAGAACAGAGCGGGCTCTGTCAGGGGCCCCCCTGAAGGCTAAGGCCCTGGGCCAGAGCCCTCTTTGCCTTTGTCTTAAAACATCTCTGTCTCCTGATTTCTCTTACAGCCACCTCCTTCGTCATTAACGTCAAACACACTTTACTTGAAAAATATATGCTAGCAATTTATACTCTTCCCCCCCCCCCCACATCATGATAATGTATATAAACAAAAATTGTGTCTAAACCTACTATCATGTTTTTCTTGTAATTTCTGTCCTACTTACAATGTTTCTCATCTCAAATCATTGTGCATGCATAACTTTCATTCTTTTTATAACCACATCAACTGAAAACCCCCTGTGCTATGTATAGTTTTTTCTGTTAGCAAGGTCGCATATTAATAAAAAAAAAAAAACTAAATATTCATAGGGCTAAGTGACTTGGATGCATATGTGAAATGAATGTGTACTTTGAAACTTGTAAACAACACTCTAAAAATATTCACTTTGTAATTTCACTTATTATGGCCAACATAATGCTTCTAATTTGTAGAGAATTTAGAATATTTCACAACTGGCAAATACAAGTAGTATGCCGCTCTTGTGTCAGCCCTCGGGGAAAATGTGCAGCACTGAAAACAAATGCATCTGTTTCTTTTTTTCCTCTAGTACTTTGCATTTTTATTGTACTATGTATTGCTGCGATACGCTATTCTGGCGTCGTAACAAGTGCCTGGTGATTGAAAAACTTGTTTGTAGCATCCGTGGCTGTATATACACATGCTCTGCTTACTCCTGCCGCCCACTGTTGGGCTCTGAATTCTGCAACTTGTTTGCATTTAATTTGTTTTGAGACATAACATCTACTGTGACTCCTGCCCATGTCCACAGTGCGCCAGGGCAAACACTCCACCTTAGATTATTTTCTTCTGCCACAGGGCCTGGACGTGCAAGTGACAGCCCCAGAACAGAAGTATCGTTTCCCAGGTACTTGGGGATCAGCCATTGGAGCTTCAACTCAGGCATCCAAAAATCAATTGATGACCTATTCGACAATCAAGCATTTTTGATACGCCACGCCTAGGGGCTTCGCGCTCTACTGCCTTCAGAGACTCATACCTATGATCAGCGTCAATGGGACATCGAGGAACTTGAAAACATACTCCAGATCATGATAGTTAGGGGTGTAATCGAACAACCACCTTTCCAATTCTGCTCTTGTTGCAACACCAAGTACCTTTGATCAGATCAGCACGGAGTATGTCATTTGTGCTTGTTCCCTAGGCAAGACAAGGTTTCCTACACTGCCTGCAAGGCATTTTTGTGAAGAAGCCCCTTTGGTACCAAAGTGAGAGGTGCTGAAATTTCCAGCCAAACCGCCCCAAGGATGGTGTCAGAAGAACCCTCAACACCAAGGTCTGTGTCTCTATCGAGTGAGGAACCGCTTATGCTTCAACTCCCATACATCCTGGACTTGAGGCAGAAGAAAATCTACATCCACCCCTCCATGGGGAAGATCCTCACAAGGCCTCCTGTTCACCAGCACCGACACACTATTCAGGATCACAAAGAAAAGGAAACATCACTTTGAGATACAGTTCTCCTTTGACCCATCCACCCCTCTCATTCATAGGGTCTTCCGCCCACCGCCACCGCTCCCCAATTCCCCTGCACTGCAAGCCCATACAGACTCTGATCCGGGAGGCCCATACCATTCTGGTAAAACACACTTAGACACCTTGCTGGCCGGAAAGGGGAGGACCTGTGGGAAGACTATCAGGTTGATCCTCCTAATAACCCAGTTGGACCTTAGCTGCTGGGCCTTTTCACCCCGGTTCTGAGCCCTTTTTTAGTTATTTGGGGTAGTTCGCATAACATTTTCCATATAAGGTATCCAGACCAAATTTGTTTCATTTTTTTCCTATATCCTGGGGATTCTAGAAGTACCCATTGTTTGTGGATTCTTCTGGGGGGATGGAAAAAATAGGCAAAACAGTTTTAGGTTTTTGAGAAAAATAGGAGAAAAGTGCTCTGGATGAATGAGTGTTTTTTGTTTTCTGAAAACGGCATCAACAAACAGTTTGCTATGCTAAAGTCATCATTGTCTCAGCTTTCAGGAACATGCAGAGTTGAATAAAAGAAAAAAACTTTTTTTAACCACAGTTTTGGCATTTTTCAAAGAGGTGGCCCATTTTTTCTATTTTGTGTGCTCTCAACCTACATCCAGTTTGTAGTGAAAACCAGTGTGAAACCCTTGGGTAATCCAGAAAAGCTATAGTTTTCTGAGAAGTAGGCACAATTACAAATTCAGCAAGGGGTCACATGTAGATCCCATAAGGTTTCCCTAAGAAACTAACTGTTGAAATAAAGAAATACTGAAAATGAGTAGGAAAAAACGTCCATTTGTGACACATTTTCATTCGTAACTTTTTATCACAATTGTCGATTTACAACAGCAACATACTGTTATGTCTGCTAGGCCCTTCGTGTTGCAGGTATATATAGGGTTTGCATATATATAGGGTCCTAGTTCAGCCGGCACCAAGGGAATCCTAGCAAACCTCTACATTATTTAAAACTAAACAGCTATAGAAATCTGGGCTGGGGTGTCTTGCATGGCTATCACCAGGTTATTGTAACCAGAATTCCTTGCAAACCTCAAACTTTGACTGAAGAAACAAATTTTCCTCTTATTTCTGTGATGGAAAGTTTTGGAATCTGCGGGGAGTCACAAACTTGCTTCCACTCAGCATTCGCCTAAGTCTAGCGATAAATATGGTACATCATTTGTGTGAGTAGGCCTAGTGCCTGTGACAGTAAACGGCCCAAAACCCAACATTGATGCATTGTTTTTCTATTCAAAACTGACACTTTTTTTGCAAAGTGGGTAGCTGTGGATATTGGGCCCTAGCTTAGCCGGCACCTAGGCAAACCTGCACATTTTTGGAACCTAGACAACTAGGGGAGTCCAGGTTGGTGTTCCTTGTATGGATCACATGAGGTTTTTTACCCAGAGTGCCATTCAACCCTCAAACTTTGCATGTAATCACACATTTTCATTACATTTCTGTTATGGAAACTTCCACAATCTGCAGGAATCCACAAAATTCCTACCACCCAGCATTATCCCACTTGTGTTGAAAAAAATGCTGCCCCACTTGTGTGGCTGGACATAGTTCCTGCGGCAGGAACAAATCAAACCAAGGTCAATGAGATCCCTAGTGTGGGGACTCCTATAATTATTAAAAAAATTACCCTGGCAAAACCCACCCCTATATTAAAAAAAATAAAATAAAACATTCCCTGAAATCTGGGGGTAATCAATAGGGGTGGGCGTAATTTGCGTAGTCGCGCTACGCAAAACTCCGCAAAATGGTAGAAAATCTCCGCAAGCACGTAGTTGCGGGAACACGCGGAATTGTTTGTTCCGCCCGTTCGCGATGCTTTTTTCCTGTGTGCGAACGCTGTTTGCGTGCTCGGGGGGGGGGGGGGGGGGAGGGAATATCACGCAAACACGCATTTTGAAAGTGCGAACAAGCAAAAAATTCCGCAAAACTGCAGATCGCGGAATTTTTGGCAATTCCGCGTTCTCTGCAGAACGCAGAATTACCCATATTCCGCAAGCGGAACGGAGTTTACCGCCCAGGCATAGTAATCAACCCCATCTGCCCTCTAGGAGGGAAATATGACCGTCCCTATAGTTTTTGGGGTGCGGGTATGGTCATGCCCATAATGGGCAGCCCCCACCCCCTATAATTATTTAAAAAAATTACCTTGGTGTTTAGTTGGCTTTCAGCCCCGCCTGGGCGGGGGGACAGAGTGGATTGGGGGGTACTCACCCCATCTGCCTTCCAGGAGGGGGCAGAAAGACTGTCACTATAGGTTTTGGGGGTGCGGGTATGACCATGCCCATAATGGGAAACCTTCACCGCCCTATAATTATTTAAAATAACGCCCCTGGTGTCTAGTGGGCTTTCTTCACCCCTGGGTGTGGGGCGGGCAGAAATACTATCTCTCCTATTTGGGTGGGTGCATGGCTATGCCATTGGGCTCTTGTGGGCATTCACTCCATTTGCCCTCCTGGGGCGGAGGGGGTGGCAGAAAGACTGTCATTATGTTTTTTTCAGGGTGTGGGCATGGCCAGGCCCATAATGGGCAGCCCCACCCTATAATAATTATAAAAACAACTCTTGTGTCTAGTGGTGGGCAGATTGGGGTAAATATCCCCATATTTGATCTGCCATGTTGGTGGGGGAAGCTCAAGCCCTTGCCCAAGGAGTCCCGCAGAATCCCTGGTGCTAGTGAGTGGATCTCTGCTTGGAGATCGCTCTCCTAGGGTGATCCCCAAGCAGGGATCCACTAGGTAGAGATATCATTGGAAACAGGAGATTCTTCCCTTTCCAACAATACCTCGCCCATCCCAATCAGTGCTCCCGGGGAGGGGGGCTAACGTATACCCCCCAAGCACAGATGCAGTAATACTAAAATTAAGCCATCGGCCCGTTTTTCTATCACTTTAGTGGAATGACGTCCGCCCACCCTGCGCGCTGATCATCATTAAACATTCACACACACACCAAAAAGACTGACTTCTCAAGAAGCTCTGCCCAAGCAGCCAGAGTTTAAACAATATTAAAGGACTCCCTCTGGTGCTCTGCGCCACAGGAGCCTTTAGGTGCCTCCTCAGTGTTGGCCTATGGCTGTCACCCACACTGGGGAGGTAGTGCAGGCATCGGCTTTAGGCCAACGGCCACACCTATACGGTTAACCCGCTAAATCTCCCCTCTCTCCCCCCTAGGTGACACTACTGCCTATCTTGCTGTAATCCAGAGGGCTGCTCACCACCACAACATGAAGATGCATGTGAGGGGGGAGGGAGCACACTGTCTGGCATACCATTGCACAGTTTCCCCAGATGCATTGTGGTAAAGGTAGTGCTTGATAACACTCACTTTTGCTGAACATTTTTAATATTTACTTTTATTGGTGCAGCCAGTGCTCTGTATCTCTAGACACGTTTCAGGATATTTGTCCTTCAGTGGAGAATAACGTTTTAAATCTGGGGGTGCGGGCAATGCTGCTCACAGTCTTCTTAGGCTGCTGTACCACTCCCAGAGCGCAGGTGCATTCCAATGAGCCATTAACTCATCAAGGAGTCCGTCTCAAAAGGGGGAATGGAGTACACTGCCTGGCATACCAGCACACAGTTCAACCAGATGCATTATGGTAAATGCAGTACATAATAACACTCATTTTAGTTGAAAGTCTCTAGTATTCACCATTAATGGGGCAGCCAGTGTTGGGTATCTCTAGATATGCGTTTCAGAATATTTGCCTTTCTTCAGTAGAGAATAACACTTTAAAATTGGGCGTGCTGGCAATGCTGATGAGTATTTTCACTGTTCTGTGCCACTTCCATATGACCATCTTGCATAACCTGCATCCCACTGCTCCAACACGGGGGCATCATGGCGGCTAGTTTAAGAGTCCTGCTTCCACATTCCCATACATACAGCCCACCACTGGTACCTGCGCTTCATGATAAGTGGAGAATACTACCAGATAAAGTTCTGCCCTTCTGAGTCGGGCACCAGGAGCGTCCCTCTGATCTGAAATCCAGCCTTCAGGGGCTTCAGCCCATAGTGAAAATTACCAGTGGAATAAAAGGCCTAGTTCCAAGGATCTATTCTAAACACTGTGACAGGGAAGATATACCCCAATCTATAAAGGCTGATTGTATTCCAAAACCTGATGCTTCGTTTTCAGACAAGCTGTCCTCTCATTGTAAGAGCAGTAATAAGATTGCTGGGTATTATGGCTTCATGTATCACATTAGTGCTATATGCCAAACTATACAGCTAAGTAGAGGAGTGCCTCACAGGGCAATGGTCACAACAGTCTCTCGTGATCAAACAGCTAAAACCTGTTGTTTGGCAGACCAACTTGTTCAAGAGACGATCACCACAGATGCCTCTCTCGAGGGGTGGGCAGGGTACCTCAACCACATGAATGTTCAGGTACCTGGCACCCACAATAGCATGGACACCACATCAACTCCCTGAAGCTGTTGGCCATCCATCTAGCCCTCAGAGCTTTGCTGTGTTTAAACATGTTCAAGGCAAAACTGTCTGTTCACTACTCCCCAAAATGCAAAAAGTCAGAAGTTTGCCTCTAGGTTCCCACACCCACAGTCATTGGGATACAGCACTATGGAGGAACTGGTCTATAATATTTGCTTATGCTTTTCAGCCTTTTACCCTCATCTGGTGAAGCAAGTATCCATGACACCCATTCTAGTGGCACCGATGTGGGCCACGCAACCCTGGTACTGCATGCTCTTCAAGATGTCGATGAACCCACGCAAGAAACTGCCATTCAGGTCTCACCTTCTCTCTCAGCATCAGAGTCAGCTCAGGTATCCAAACACTAAGCACCTCAATCTAGTGATCTGAAACCTGAGGGCCTAGAGTTTTATTTCCTCAAACTCCTGGTTGAGTGTATGCAAATCCTGAGTGAGGGGGGTAAACCCGCCACATGCCTGTTGCTCAGCCAAGTGAAAACAGTTTATCTCCAAAGCATTTATCAGCACATAGATGCTTTTAAAGCCTCTGTGCAAGACATCTGCTACCTTTTACATTTGCAGAAAGTCGGATTACCATTCACTTTCATCCGTTTACATTTAGCAGCATTTGCAGCATACATGCAAAACAAAGAACATTTATCCCTTTTCCAAGTCCCATTTGTTAAAGCCTTAGGCCTCAAGAGTCTCTTACCTTAAAGAATGCCTTTAGCCCCAGTTTGGAACTTGAATGCATGGTGTACGGTCCCATCTTTTGATCCCTAATTCCAGTGACCTACAGTTCTGGTCACGGAAGGTGACCTTTTTAGTGGTCATCACCACTTTGTGGAAGGATCAGTGATCTACGGGCATTGACCGTAGAGGAATCCTTCATCTAGGTCCGTAATGGTCGGGTAGTTCTTGTCTCTCTATTTTACACTAACCAAGCTGCTCATCTTCTTCCTGCATCCAGACTCTGACAGAGAGAGCATAATACACATATTAAATGTTAAGAGGGCACTCATGGAACCAAGTCCATCTGCAAAACGAAGCAACTTCTTGTAGCCTTTGCGAAGCCTCATATGAGACACATTATCTCAGAAGTGGGCATTGCTAGGTGGATTGTCAAATGCCTACAAACCTATTATGCCAAAGCCAAGAACACAATGCCTGTGGCCCAAAAGCACATTCCACATGAAAGAAAGGCTTACTTTGGCCTCCTTGGGAAAACATACCATGAGAAGAAATTTGCAATGCTAAAAGTTGGTCAACCCTACACGCATTTACTAAACACCACTGTGTGGATATTCAAGCCCACGAGCAGGCTTCAGTTGGCCAGACTGTATTAAGAATCTTGTTTAAAACATCTGCATTATCTGCTCACTAGCTACAGCTTCGGGGAGAAACTGCTTCATTGTTTGTGCATTGCATTTGTATCTGTAGACACACATGCGATGATCAGAAAATGTTACTTACCCTGAAACCATCTGTTGATAGGTACTAGCGCTGGTGATTCACATGCATCCACCCTCCTCCCTGGAAGCCAGTAATGATCACAAATGTTTTTCCTCTTTATGTGCTACAATGCTTTCTTTGACTCTATGCGCCACTAACATCACTTACCCGCTGAGCAGAAAACAACCTTAAGCGGGGTATTTGTTGTAGTGCGTTGTGGACTGAGGATGGAGGTGAGGAGTTACAGTAAATCTTCTCTATACATATTTGTGGTGGGTTGGTGTATGCCTCATAGGCCAAGTGTATGCAAGATTTGATCTGCACCATATAGCTCTCTGTAACTAATTGCGATTTGCTTCTACCAATTTTTGGGGTAGTTCTGTACCCTCAAAAACTATCTGCAAAGGGGATAACCAGGGAATAGACAGTTGACTTTCATTTAAGATGGGCATGACCCCTAAATTAGAGACATTCAGTACTCGAACATCTTGCTGTGGTAATTTCCAGAACCACAGAACAGGTTTGCATGTGCTACCACTTATTCCAGATAGATAATTCTTTGCATATTGAATTTCTTTGCATCTGGTAATCTGTAGCAACCAAGATATGTTGAAAATGTTCATTAATACATTAAAGGTCAACATACTCTCTTCAGCTACCTTGAGCTGTTTGGCAAAGTCCAGCCTAATTCCAATTCCACACTCGAGTATTTTGATTGTGTGATTAAGAGGCTGTGTGTCAGTTCCTTCTTGAGTTCAGACTTCATCTCATTATTGAATTATCCAGTGGTTGGTCATACTCCATAAGATTCATGGAAAACACCTTCTTCTGTTTTGAATCAGGACAGATGAGAAGGAAAATACATGTGCGGATTGAAGTCCGTGATGGATCTAGTCTTTCCAGTACCAAGTCTTGTACAAAGCCCTTTTTCGGTCACACCTTTAAAGAGGTTGCCTATATCTCTGCCAACCCCAGCTAAAGAATGTACAATAAATTTGTTTAGCTCAGGGTTCTCCAAAGTCAGTCCTGGAGGGTCTGATACATGCCAGATTTTTTGGATAACTACATTTATCTAAATGTGAATATGCAAAATATCTGGCATGGATCCGGCACTCCAGGACCAACTTTGGAGACCCCTGGTTTAGATGTATAACCTCTCCCAAGGAAGCAATACCTTTTGAGTAATGTACTTTGCTTCTGATACTGTAACCACCTCCACTAAATCATTTCCTTCCATGTCTTCAGCACAATATTGCAGCGCTACTCTTCTGATACTTCCTCCCCTGAATCAGTCATTATCTGTGGGTCCACCTTCCAGTCAGCAGATGTACCGGAGTGAACTTTGAGAGTGAAATTTGATGCTGGTTTGCCCTTGCCCAAGCCAATGTATGTATTTATCCAGATTGCATTCCACCACATCAATTTCTTATAATGCAAACTGCCATTGCAGACTATGTGCACCGGATTTCAAGGGTTTGATCCATGGTGACTCCAATGTTGCAACTCCATCTGTACAGGGTTGTCATCAATAATTATAAATCTGAAAGAGACACGTTAGTGATAGATTACTTACCTTAGAATATCGCCAGGCATCAGACTGGACCCGGAAAGTTTTCATCAGCAGTACCACTGCGCGTCGGTAAGCGTCGTCGTGTGGCTCCACGTACGTCGCTGGCTTCGTATTCGCCGAGATGACATCATCGGAGCTAGTTAGACGCGCCCACGTGGGCTGACATCAGTTCTTTCTTTTTCCGCACCAGCAAGCGCAGATCCGAGAGAGAGCGGTTCTCCTAGTTAATATTTTAATTTTATTTCTGAGACTTGTTTCTCTTGCTTTGTCGAGTATTCGACTTCTGGTGCAGTGGAGATGCCCGGGTTTAAGTCCTGTCGGGACTGCCGTCGGAACATGTCGGTGGCGGACCCGCATGACCTATGTCTCTTCTGCTTGGGGCACGCCCATGACCCCGAGACGTGTCCCGATTTTTTGGGCCATGGCGCCGAAGGCTTTGCAGGAGCGTTCCCGAAAGTTGTTGGAGGCCCGGCAGTCGGTTCCATGACGCTCGAGGTCCCGCTTCTGTGAGAGGTCGAGGGACAGGCCGCAGTGCCGACACCACCGTTCGGCGGAATCGGGGACAGGTAAGTCAAACCGCCATAAGAAGTGACGTCGCTCTTTGTCTACCCCTCACCAGTCGCGGGACGCGGTGGAGGGGGCGGGTGGTCACTCCCCTGCGGCTCCGGTGGAGCCTCCATTGTCGCCTGCAGCCTACCCGCCTTTACCGGGGCCGCACGCGACTCTGGAAGTAACACAGGTATTCCTGTCGGCCATGGGCCGTTTATTTGCCCCATCGGGCCCCTCCGGCGTGCCTTCGGGCCCTGTGGACTCATTGGGTGGTTCTGCCCTGTTGGACTTGGCCCTTTATCCCAGAAATGTTTCGCTTTTCTGGGAAACCACATGTGTAAATGCAAAGATTGAATGTGTGCAGACTGAGTTTCCCCATTTTAAAAATGCAATTTAAAATGGATGCCAAAGCTGTGTGGTTGCGCCGTTTGACTGAGCTAGGTTGACAGTCTAGGGGTTATTTCCCAGCAGCACCAGCTTTTGGAGGGAAGCCTGGCACCCAGGGTGCTCTACCCCTCCCCCTAGGCCAGTTAGAGCCAGTTTCCCCAGACGCTTCTAGAAGCTTCTGGCACTGTCTGGAAGGTGGGGTGAGGGGCGTATAAAGGGCGGAGCTGGGTTGCCATGTGGTCAGTCAGAGGGTGGACCTGAGAGAGAGGGGACCTGCTGCCAGGGGTTACCGCCACATGGGCCTGTGTGCTGGGCCCTGAGCCTACCTACCCCCCCTCTACTGTCCCCAGGGCGAGGGAAAGCTATAGTTGGGACAACGCCGTCCTGGAGAAGCCTTCGCAGGAGTTTTAGGTGGTAGGGTTAGTCAGGGACCTATGCCTCTGAAAGTGACAGGGCTTAGGTGCTGCCTTTCAAGTGAGTGAGGGATCCTGAACTGCCCACTGATCTGGCCCGGCGAGAGGAGAACCCAGGGGCGACCGGCGGAGACTAGTTAGTCTACCGTCAGCCCCCAACGCAACTTCCCCCCCCCCCCCCCCCCCTCCAGAAACCCTCAAACAAGGGGCAGGAACCAGAGAGCGCTATATCCAAGCTGCCCCTGGAAGGAGAGCGCAATATCCAAGCTGCCCCTGGAAGGAGAGCGCTATATTTGGTGAGCGCTATATTTGAATTGACTGTGTTAGCTGGGGGGGCTGCCCCGCGCCGAGGAAGCGCTACCCCCACGGCCCCCATAGCGCTGGGAGGCTGGGAGAACTGCCTTAGCCAAAGCGGGCGCCCACCCCGCATCATTGCCGCTGGTGTGCCTATTTGTATCCCGGGTGCCCACCCCGTGTTATGGCGGCACTGTTCAGGCACCGGTAACCTCGGGAGCCCACCCCGTGTGTGTGCCGCAATGTGGTGTTGTATTCATACCAGCGGGAGCCCACCCTGTGGTTATTGTGCGGACTCCACGGGAGCCTACCCCGTATTGCCCCCGCGAAGAGAAACTGACGAAAATCACCGCCGCGACCCGAGGTAGCGTTGGGGGCCGCCGCGCTGCCTGCGGCGACCCGGAAGGTTTGTGGATCGCCGGCCGGGGGCGGAGCTGAAGCCAGAAGGGGTTGCCTGGTCGAGCGGGGCTCCCAGGAGCGAAGGATAGCCCCGCGTGAAGCCTGCATCGCCCGGAGCCTCTCAGGCTCCATACGAAGTCCCGGGTCCCAGGAGGGGTCCCGGATGAAGCCCGGAGGGAGAGCCCTGCGTGTTCCCGGCGCCAGCGTGAAGGGAGCTCTCGGGGGTAAAGGAGAGTCCCGCACTACCCGCCGCGGCCTGGTGGGTATCGAGGAGCGAGGGGGCTTTGAGGCACATTGTCGGTGCCTGCCCCCCCCCCCCGCGTAGAAGCCCCTGAGGGCCCGCAGGAGGAACCCATGGAAGTCGGAGGACCTAGAAGAGAGTCCCAGGGAGTGGGGCAGATGTCCGGCGGCTGGGGGGGTGTGTCGGGGCACAGTCGGTGCCCACCCCCGATGGTGATATCTGGGGCGGGCTGCTCCGGCTGCGCCAGTCTTACTGTGGGCCGCACCACTGCCAAATCGAGAGCCCCTGGAGGAGGGGGCTCCCAGATACCACATTTGGGGCCTAACTTTGTATGGAGAATCCCAGAGGAAGGACTCCAATGTTCCGTGACTGTACTGTCTGGGACTGCTAACTTGAAAGGGGGTAGCGCATGGCTCAGAGGCCATATTTCGAGGCCCTGTTGAGTGGCTATGCGCTATTGATCCCCCGGGTACAGCGCTAGGTGCAGATGCCCTGTTCTAAAGCGCTATGTTGAATTGCCATATTTCAAGCACTCATGATTGGTAGATGCCCTGTTTTAACGCGCTACTGCCGTGCTTTGTGCAGCGCTATAGTAAATGTACTGTTTTAACGCGCTATTGCATTGCTATGTGCAGCGCCAGGTTTATTTGCCATGCTCTGAGCGCTAATGCCTTGCTTTGTGCAGCGCTATGGTAAATGTACTGTTTTAACGCGCTATTGCATTGCTATGTGCAGCGCTATGTTAAAGGCCCTGATTTGAAGCGCCAGTCAATTGTTATGTGCAGCGCTATGTTCACATGCCCTGGATTGTAAGCGCTGTTTACTTGCTATGTGCAGCGCTGTGTTGAGAGGCCAGGGTTTGATGTGTTGATGCACTGCCTACCTTAATTTCTGCCTCAGGCCCAGGGGTCACTCATATTGGTGATGCATAAGAGAATGACAGGTGTTCCGGACCTTCGCCTAATGTTATGCCCTGAGGTATTCTATTGCAGGTTTGAGGCTGATGGACTTTCCCTTTATTCCGCACGTACATTTATGTTATCTGCAGGTTGCAATGATTCCGGTAGGGGCCCGATTGGCCCTGCCCTGTATATAATTCCCCCCCCCTGTAAATTTGAACCGAGCGCCAGTTGGCGCAGTGTTGAGATTACCTGACATACTGTGTTTGGACAATACAAAAGTTGTTTTTACCTAAACCTGTGTAGTGTCTCTTTTTGTAGTGTGCCTTGTGTGTCGCCTGTGTGTACTGCGTGGATGCTTTGCACACTTCCTCCAGAGTTTGGCCCACCCGCTCTGCACCACGCTACCCGTTTCCAACATGCCCCCATGCCGCCGCCTTTGACCCTGGCTACACGAGCAAGACACCCTTCAGCACCGTTGGCTCCGGCCTTGGCACCGCCTCCGGGCCCGACGAAGGCTCCTGCATCGGAGCAGACACCGGACACGACGCCGTTGCCTCCGGGGCCGGACTACGTCGAGACTGGATTGGTCTATTACCCCCCCGATTCCTATTCCAGGTAGAGAGTTTATTCCCTTTCCCCGGGCTCCTCATCCTTACCAGCCTCTTAAACAGCCGGTGGACGGAGGGGGGTACAAGGGGGGGGTCTGAGGACCCTGTCGCAGCTCAATGTGAGGATGAACCAGAGTGGGAGGGTGATATGGAAGGTCCAGGTGATCTGGATTTCTCTCCGTACCCTGGTACACTGTCCTCTTCTTCAGTAGCCACAGAGGAGGTTGGGACTTTTTTTGTGGCGTTGCGTAGGGCGGCTGAGGCTCTTAACCTTGAGCTCCCTAATGTGCCTATCAGGACCAATCTCCTGACTGAGGTGCTGCAGCCGGCGACCTCCTCGGCGGAGCCGCTACTGCCCTTTAATGACGCGCTTACAGACATTCTGTTAAGCACCTGAACCAAGCCTAACACGGGTTCCTGTGGATAGGAGTGTGGCACAACGCCATCGCCCAGCCCCGGGTGATCCCAGTTTTCTCACGCAAAACCCAACGCCTGAGAGTCTGGTTGTCCAGGCCTCTGCCTCTCCAAGCGCATTCCCTTCTGCACCTCTGGACAAAGAATCTAAAAAACTTGAGCAGTTTGGGAAAAAGATTTTCACCTCTGCCAGTTCTGGGTTGCGAGCGGTGAATACGGCATGCCTGTTGGGCCGCTATTCACACTCTGTGTTGGACACTGTAGCACAGGTGCTGTCTCAGTGTCCAGTGGCAGCTCGAGCGGTGCTCTCCCAAGCCATTACTGAGGGGAGAGATGCTGCAGAATTCACTATCCGTTGTGGCCTTGACACAGCCGACTCCTTAGGCAGAGCAATTTCCACAACAGTGGCGCTACGGCGTTACGCCTGGCTCAGGACAACTGGCTTCTCTGGGGATGTCAAGAATACTTTGTTGGACATGCCCTTTGATGGCACGCGCCTCTTTGGTGACAAAGCGGATCGCACTTTGGAACGCTTTAAAGACTCCTGGGCAACAGCCCAGTCCTTGGGTCTTGCCACCACTCGCGCTCCCTTGGGGTCTGCCTTTCGCTCCGTTCGAGGTCAGGGACGAGGCGCCCAAATGGGTTCCTTTCAGAGCCGCCGGCCTGCACAGCCACATTCTCAGCACAGACGCGGTTGGGTGCCCATCGAAGTGGGACACGGGGCCAGCGGACAGGTCAGTCCACCACCGCCCCGGCTACCACTGCCTCAAAACCTTCCTAGTCCGGTGTTTCAGGCCTACCAAACGCCAGTGGGCAGCAGGATTTGCCTTCAGCCCCCCACTGGCGCACCATCACTTTGGACAGGTGGGTTCTGCAGATAGTCCGAAGGGGCTTCTCCCTCCCTTTCGAGACTACCCTTCCAGCCATGCCGCCTCAGTACCACCGCATGTCGAGGGATCACTTAGCGCTTCTCCAGCAGGAAGTTGCAGCCCTCTTGGCCAAGGGGGCCATTGAGCACGTTCCGACGCCAGAAGTAGGTCGTGGTTGTTACTCCCACTACTTCCTGGTTCCCTAGAAGAACAAGGGACTGCGTCCTATCTTAGACATCCGGAAGGTCAATCGCTTCTTCCGGAAGGAGAAGTTAAAGATGCTCACGCTTGCTCAGGTCTTGTCTGCCCTAGATCCGCAAGACTGGATGGTAGTGTTGGACTTGCAGGAAGCTTATTTTCATATCCCCATCTTGCCGGTCCACCGGCGTTACCTACGGTTCACGGTAGGCCATGAGCACTTTTAGTTCACCGTGCTCCCTTTCGGCCTTACCAGCGCCCCTCGGGTGTTCACAAAAGTAGTGATGGCGGTGGTCGCGGCTCATCTGCGCAGATCAGGGGTCTCAGTCTTCCCCTATCTGGACGACTGGCTGATTAAGGCAGGCTCGCCCCAGGCAGTCGTCTCTCACCTCCAGACTACGGCCGACCTCCTGCATTCACTGGGGTTCTCCATCAACGTGCCGAAGTCGCATCTGATTCCCTCTCAGAAGCTCCTCTTCATCGGAGCGGTTCTGGACACGGTGCAATTTTGGGTTTATCCTCCCAAATAGTGAGTCTGGGGTACATTCGGGCTATTATTCCGATCTTTGAGCCCTGGTCCTGGGTTTCGGTCAAGAACACCCTGAGACTGCTGGGCCTCATGGCCACATGCATCCTGCTGATCAACCATGCCAGATGGCATATGCGGGCTCTGCAGTGGGACCTGAAGTTCCAATGGACACAGCATCGGGGGAACCTGTCCGACTACGTCCGGATCTCGGAGGGCACTGCATAAGACTTGCAGTGGTGGCTCACGGACCAACATTGGGTCAGCGGCAGATCCCTCTCCCTTCCCCAACCGGAGCACAGAGTGGTGACGGATGCGTCCCTCCTGGAATGGGGCGGCCACATGGAAAAGGAGGAGATCAGAGGCGGCGGAGTCCAAGCTCCATATCAATCTTTTGGAGCTCAGGGCGATCCTACTTGCACTGAAAGCATTCCTTCCCTCTGTCAAGGGGAGGGTTGTGCAGGTGTTCACAGACAACACCACCGCCATGTGGTATTGCAACAAACAAGGCGGGTGGGGTCGTGAACCCTATGTAAGGAGGCTCTGCGCCTCTGGACATGGCTGGAACGTCAAAGCATTTCATTGACGGTTCAACACCTGGCAGGTTCTTTGAACGCCAGGCGGACGAACTCGGCCGCCGGTGCCTGATGGATCACGAATGGCGTCTTCACTCGGAAGTGGCACATGTTCTCTTTCAGCAGTGGGGAGAACCTTAGATAGATCTATTCACCACCGAAGAGAACGCGCAATGTCAGCAGTTCTGCACGTTGGAGGTTCCAAGGCGGCACTCGCTCGGAGATGCTTTTCATCGCGAGTGGAGTTGCAGTCTGTTGTATGCCTTTCCACCTATACTACTTCTACCCAGAGTGCTGAAGAAGATCAGACACGACTGGGCCCAAGTCATTCTTGTGGCACTGGACTGGGCTCGAAGAGTTTGGTATCCCGAGCGACTCGGTATGAGCGTGGATCCCCTGATCCGACTGCCTCTTCAGAAGGATCTTCTGTTCCAGCAACAGGGGACGGTCCTCCACCTGAACCTGTCCAGTCTCCACCTCCTTGCATGGAGATTGAACGGCGACAGTTGATTCCTTTTGACTTGCCTCCTCAAGTCTGTAATGTGATTCTGGCAGCCAGGCGTCCCTCAACTAAAACTGTATAAGCCTGTCGGTGGAACACGTTTGTGGCATGGTGCACAGCGAAAGCTGTAGATCCCCTTTCTGCCCCTCTTTCTGAGGTCCTATTGTTCCTTCTCTCTTTGGCCCAGCAGGGCTCTGCTCTGGGCACTATCAAGGGCTATCTTTCTGCTCTTTCAGCCTTTCTCAGGCTGCCTGATCAGCTCTCTTTTCAAGTCCCCTTTTGTCAATAGATTTCTCAAAGGCATTACTCACCTTTTCCCTCCTATTCCTTTTTTGATGCCTCAGTGGAACTTGAACCTGGTTCTCACATACTTAATGTGCGCTCCCTTTGAGCCCTTTCATAACTGTCCTTTGCCGTTATTAACTTTGAAAACTGTCTTCCTGGTGGCATCACCTCCGCTAGGCATGTGAGTGAGCGCCAGGCTCTTTCATGTAAACCTCCTTTCCTGGCGATTTATCCGGACAAGGTTGTGCTTCGACCACGTACCTCCTTTCTGCTGAAAGTAGTCACTGCCTTTCATCTCGGGCAAACTGTCACTCTGCCCACTTTCTTTCCGCCTCCGCACCCTTCAAGAGAGGAAGAGAGGCTCCACCGTCTGGACCCAAAACGTGCGCTTTCATTCTATCTCAACCGCACACAACAGTTCCGGGTGGATGACCAGCTCTTTATTTGCTACGTGTGCGCCAAGAAAGGCCGAGCTGTGCACAAGCGATGGGTTGTCTTGTGCATTAAAGCCTGTTACTCTCTGGCTAAAAAGGAACCTCCGGTAGGGCTGTGCGGCCATTCTACCAGGGCGACAGCAGCTACTACAGCATCGGGACGTGGTTTCCCCCTGCAAGATATCGGTCAGGCAGTCACGTGGGCCTCGTTGCATACTTTCACTAAGCAGTATTGCCTTAACAGTCAAGTCCGGAGAGACGGCTTCTTTGGCCGGTCGGTTCTCTGTGACTTTCTGGTGTGATTTCGCTTCGCAGACCCACCACCAGGGTTGGTATTGCTTGGATATGTATTCTAAGGTAAAGAATCTATCACTAACGTGTCTCTTTCAGATGCACAAGTTACTTACTTGTGTAACAATATATCTGTAAGAGACATTAGTTAGTGATAGATTCCTTACCGCCCGCCCATCCTCCCTGTTCTGCGAACTGTTCTCTAGGGTTCAGGCTCATCGCTTTCAGGGCCCTAGTTCTATTGCACCACTAGTCGGTCTCTGGCATGGCTCTGCGTTACTGGCGTGGAAAGTTGTGTACAGAACTGACGTCAGCGTGCGTGGGCGCATCTAAGTAGCTCCGAGCCGCACGACAACGCCTACCGACGCGCAGGGGTACTGCTGATGAAAACTTTTCATATCCAGTCTGACGCCTGGGGATAGTCTAAGGTAAGGAATCTATCACTAACTAATGTCTCTTACAGATGTATCGTTACACAAGTAAGTAACTTGTGCGTCAGTAAAAGAGAGACCAGAATCCAGCATCTCACCATACTCAAACTCCTTTACCACCACATAACCTCCAGACTGAAGGTCAAAATGCTCCCAATTGAAAGTGTTCCGGTATATTTCTCCAAGGTATCTGACAACATCAGCTAACCAGCCAACTTGGGCCAGCTTTTCTGAATCTGCTTGCTATCCATGTGGCCTTTTAAAATCATTGTGGGAGAAATATTACTCAACAAACAAGTCTCTAGACTCTGGATTTTCTTTCTTCTCCATCTCATACTTATGACGACCACCAGAGGTTCCACATAGGGTTGAACCCCTATATTTTCCTTGTGGCCTACCAAAAGGGTTAACTTTCAGACTCTCTCCAGTGCCCTTATTATGGTAGTTCTTGATTCTTGAAGACCCTTCATACAAATCGCTTAATGGATCTATTTACTCTGTTTCACCATCCTGAGTAAAGGCTCATTAAAATCCATGTTTCCAACCAAAGCAAACTTTTGGATCTACAGCCACACTCTGCCCTGAACAGCCAGAGAACTACCCATTCCATTTGGAGTTAAATGTTCTAAAATCCTCTAACACAACACATTCCCCCTGACTGCCTTGTATTTGCTGCTTGCACCACAGTTGGTGTTGCGGCATTGTAAGACCTCTTGATGCCCCTTTGTAGGTCACATTATTGAGCTGCGCTAGGTGCCTGATTGTTATCCACTTTTTTGCCTCAGAATATTTGGCTCACATAATTAGATGACTGTATGGAGTCAAGAAGCCTATTGCTATCATAGACACTTCAGAAAATGTGCTGCTCCTGTTATTTGTCATTTTGGATCTTGTGGATAAGGCATATTTTCCTGTTCTTTCCAAAGAGATGGAGACACATGATCTATAACACCAGCTCAGATTAACTCGAGAAAAGCACCTGGTTGTGTTGTTGCTTTGACCTTTGCTGTAGCTTTTGATATTTAAAACAAGGGGACTCAGGTTGTACAACATACTCTTTAAGCATGCAAAAAACTGCAGTTAAAGCATAATTAAGCCTTCTTATTTAGACAGCAAGGGAATACCCAAATTTCTCCATTGGTCTGGGGGGGCGGGGGGGGGGGGGTCTCTAGTGTGAGGAGGAGAGGCACCTGAACCACCACTTACCTGTCAGGTCGGGCAGGATGCCTGGAAGACCGCTGGAGAACGCCACCAGCACCTCGAAAGAGAAAAAGAAACACTGTTAGCAAAAGGAGAGGGGATAGCACACAGCTGAGGACAGTTAACACAACTAATGAGATACTATGACTTACAGGAAAGGGAGGAGCTAGAGAACAGAAAATGACGGCAGAGGCCTGGAAGAAGATGACGGGGGCAGGAAGCCACGAAAAGCGAGAATAGGAGCGAGACAAAATCCAGCAGCTTCAAGAAGGAAGAAAAGAGGGTCCCTTGACATTACAGAGCGGAACGGAGAAGGTAACAGAACTAACCGACGCAGAGAAGAAAGAAGAAATCGAGGACGATGAAAGCTGGTCCATAGGACTGGTGGTTGCCACCGGCCCATGTGGAGTGGCCCACCACAACTCAGTAGAGTTGTGGTTACGGGGGTGTTTGAATGGGGCTTAACAATCACCCCGAAAGAGGGAACTGAGAGCATACCCGAGGTTGGACAGGTCTCCACTGTGGTGATGATACTCAGGATTGTTCTAAGAATCACTAAAAGGGGAATGTAACAAAGATCCACACGGCGTACATAGATTAAAGGGTTTATTTAAGATCCATCCAAGATACCACAGGGAAACATATCACCAAGTACACTAAGGAGGGGAGATGGCAGAGCGAAAAATGCATGAGTTTGAGGGCCAAGAGAGAGTACTTATGTGAGACCCTGAACAGGGTTCACTAATGGAAACCAAAGACTTCCCCATACCTAGAGAGCACTGGGTGTTGGTGACGGGAACCTGCAGGAGTGAAAGAGAAGAATAACGCTCAGGGGATCCTGATTTCCTCAAAATGGAGGAAATTATGGAGAGCATGTTTGTGGAGATGAAAGTTTAGCTCCCATTATTTTTACATTGTCTTTTCACTTACATGAATATTCCCCTATCTCTCGAGGGGCGATAGTGGCCACTGCTTACCCGGACCTGGAAGTGGGGAGAAGAGAAATTTATTAAAAACCTCAACAGTAACACCTTAAATCTACAACGCAAGACAGGAAAGACCTATGGTACCTGACGAGGAACATCGATTGGCTGACCATCCGTTTCGAACTGCTTACAGCATCCCCTGTTTGTATGTGACTTTAAGTATAGTTATTAAGCTCTGTGGAGGGCAAGGATCAACGGCGGACTCCAATGGCCGCACCTCTTGGCTGTGTTCCCGTAATATAATAATTGGTGAAGTAATCACATTTGGTGTGCACAGACTGCTCCTGCACCTGCCGTTGGGAGATGCAAACTGCATCTCCTAACATCATCCAGAGGCGGTGCGAGGAAGGAGCACAGACACACCACGGCTCCAGATCCTTCCTTTGTGCCCTTATCAAGGAGGCTCTCTTTGCACTTGGAACCGCCATACTACCTGTGACCGCTCCTACATTGTTTAAACGGTCATTCCCTACCAGGAGACCTTGTGACTACGGTACTTGCTTGAACTCTTCAGCACATACACACGCCCTTACGAAGTTCAATCCTGTTGAACGAAACGCGTTGGCTGAGGCTTTTTGCACATACCTGTTGGAATATCTGAATAAAGAACGTTTTTGCTAACCCTGGGCGTAATTCACGTAGTAGCACTACGCATAGTGCACTTCGCACTACGCGAGATACGTGTAGCACTACGTGAACTGCGTAGTGCGCTGTTCGCGATGATTGCACAGTGCCGGATGCTTGTCCGCACTGTGCAATCATTGAAAACCGCATCTTGCACAGTGCGAGCTGTCGTTTTCTGCCGCTCGACTAGATTTTTACTCGAGTGGCAGCTTTCTCAACACGGACTGGTAGTTTCTCATCGCAAGCGGTCGTGACCAAACGCGACCACTCACAATGAGAAACCTGACCTCCCCGAATCTCGCCGGGAGGTTTATTTTCCACGTTCACGATCGGCAACTTGATGTTGCTGAGCGCGAACGAGGGAAAAGTCTCGCCGGGATGTTATTTTGCTCGCTCGCGGCCGCCAACTTGACGTTGAGGACCGCGAGCGAGCAAAAAATGTCCGCTACGCTACGCGGTTTTGCACTGTGCTACATGCAATTCGCGTAGCGCGAAGTAGCACAAACTACGCAAACTTCGTGAGCGTAGCGTAGTTGTCCGCCCAGGGTTAGTTTTTGCACAAAAGGAAAATGACTACTTGGTGTTACTGAAACAGACGACCAGGGTTGTGCACCGCTCCATATAGTTAATAAAAGCCACCATACGTGAACAAGAAAAGTCTCCTAAGCCTTATTTCTGACCGTACCTTCACAAATAATTTTGCACTTTCCAACGCCCTTGTATTTATATACAAAATGTTTCCAACATCACCCTCGCTTTGCGATAGCTCCATACTGGATATGCCAATTCTAGCACTTTAATTTAATTTTCCTGGAACCTACCAGAAATAGGATTTTTCCGTCATTGCTGGAGTGTATGTTCAACCTGTTTGGGTTTTTCTTTTGTACTGCTTATTGTTGATTAAACTATAATAAATAAATAACTAAGAAATGGGATTCTTGATTTTATTCCAGTTTCTTGTGTCCTTTTTCTGAGAGCACAGCCTATTTTTCCTTAAATTATTAACGTTAAAAAAATGTCTCCGAAGAACTTGCTTTTTAACACCTTAGCCTGATGCATTAAATCTCCATGCCTTTCAAGTAAAAAATAAATATTTTCCCTGACAACGGCTCAGTTTCCGCCCTTTAAAATTACAGCAGAATGTCAAGCTTCTACGTTCTCTGCTGTATATGTGATGCCCTGGCATGCTACACGCATACATTCTGCTTAGATCTTACCGAGCTGTCTGAATTGCTCCAGAAAAGACCTTTTCTTTATCCATTTCAGCTAAGCGAAAACATTTTGACCAACACTTTGTCCTTTCTTTCTAAGTAACAGAATGGGGCCTGGACATCATCTGGGAAGTGCGGTCTCTGAGCTAATGTCTATTTTCTGTGATTTAAAGCTGTTGATATGGAAGACTGTTTTCCTAGTGGTCCTCACACTGGTGAAGATAGCTGGTGAACTTAAGGTGATTTCTACTGAAAAATAAAAGGGCCTAATGATGTTTTCTATACTTTTACTTAATTCATTCTGTTGTTATTCGCTCCGTTTGTTTTGAATAAGCATCAAGGTCTCCTGTTCTACCTGGAGCAGAACCAAAGACATTGGATGTGTTCCGGGGTTCTTTGTCATCTACGATGGAATACTTTTTAATTGAGGCTCCAGTTGCTAAAAGTGCACTTTAGTGCCTCTCATGAAGCAATAGATTTCAAGAGGTACTCCTAGCCAATGGTATGCATGATGATCACAACAGTACAGAGAGCACCCTTCTTTCTAATTCCTCAGCATATGTTTGCAACTGTAGATAAAAACAACCTGCAAACTTCTGAGCCCAACACTAGATGGCAGCAGTATGTGGAAGCATGTAAATCTACATTACTACTTGCTATTAATAGAAGCTTACAGGGTAACATTTTCCTTCAACGACCTAGATTTGCATGAAGCTGATGTGGGGATACTATGTCATTATTTGTAAGTATTACGTTCAGGATCGAATTAATTTATTTGGTCACACACCAAAACATAATGATCCCTAGGCACTTAGATGCACTTAAAAAAAGACCAATGAGTTGTCACCAGGACATTAGTAAGATAATATACTTACATTTTAAAGAATACATTTATAAGCAATTTTTCACAGCTTAACCGCATGGGCTTCCGTGTAATCTTTTCTGCCCAGAGTTCCTGATCTCTGCACCCTGAATGGTCACCAACATTCCTCCTCCCAATGTCGTTTGGTTGTTGGAATTTTAAGAAACACCTTACTCTCTGGCCTCCAGGAGGACGATGGCTGTTGACATCACTTTTTCGTGCCGGTAAACTGGAGCATTTCTATCTTGGCATTTAAATGCCATCCATGCTTGTTAAAATGTGACATGTTTGGCTATACGGTAAATGGAAGGAATCGAACCATGATGGAATTGAAATGGCGCAGTTTTAGGACTAATTTTGATGCAAAGCAGTTGTTTGCAGCCTCCTAGAAGCAGATGTTGATCTTATGGTGTCACGACCTCTAATCATTTCTACCAGTAATTCGTTCTACTGGTTATAAAAACGGGAGTGTTTAAGAAAGTGTAAGTAAAATCTGTCCTTCCAAACCTTGTCCTCTGAACTTGTATGTTTTCTCCTGTTACAAGTAATTGCCCTGTATCCATTCAGGCTGGCTAATTGTCCATTGAGAAATGACTGCTTTTTCTGATGGTGAGGATGAGGGACACAGGAAATGCTTGGGCAATCAGGGTGAACTGCATAGGACTAAAACACTGCAATTACAATTTAATAAGTAGTTTCCCACCTTAATTTAAAATGGAGCTAGCCTCTGTGCATGTTATTGCTTAAACGACGGGGGACTAGAAATACAGAAATTGGTAGGCAAGTAACTTTTTCCAATTTCTCCCTTATTCATTTCTTTCATTTTCACTCCGTATGAAGGGTATGATGTGGAATTCTCTGATCTTTGAAGAAAGGAGGTTGTTCCCTATTGGGTGATCTGTGGAGGAAGGGAGTCAATCTTCTGTCGTGGGATTCTTCATCAAATAGATTCCTCCAGTAGTTCACCTCAACCACTGGAATTGTGTGTGAAGGTAAATCTTCTAATTGAGGATTTACCACAGAAATTATAGAATTTTCTACTGCTGCCCACATTTTCCTTTCACTGATATGATTTTATTTCTTAAATGCAAGTTAAAGTGAAAGATGTACTTAGAATCTGTCAATATTGTTTGCTGGGTGGATTGGTGTGATTTGTGCAGAATAGAATGACCATATTGTATTACCGCCCACAAGCTATACCATGCTTTAAAGTGACGATAGGAATTTTCAGCTAGTGTTTGCACATTAAAGAACATATAAACCTGGCGTTGTAAACTTCTTAGGTTTGCTTTTGGCACTTATAAACTAAGAGCGTGCAGTTTATTACAGCAGCAAAACAAATTGTATGCGTTTCGTGCAGCACATGAAGCATGTTGTTTCCATTCAGCAGGAGATCGCTGAGCTGAAATGTGCATGTCTATGATAAGTATAAAAAAAACACACACACACAAAAAAACACGCTTTGCCTATCAGTAGTTACACACTGCTGCCTAATCTGGTACAGGTGTTTCTTCTAAATGGTGCTTGCAAGGAATTCTAATCTGCAGGTCCACTCTGAAGCAGATCTTTTGTTTTTGACCTCTGTAGCCTTCACCCCTTAAGTGGTGGACCAGCAAACTAATCCATAGCATTGTTGTGCTTCCTCATCTGTAGGCTGCTGGAAGCATTGGTGCAGAAGGAGAAAGAATTCCAAGTCCTTTTACATCAAGCAATTGAAGAAAAAGACCAGGAGATCCAGCTGCTGAAACTTAAGACACAGCCAATTGGTAAATATTCACTTGGCTACCGCTCAGGGCTAAAGGTTGACCCCACAGGACTCCTTGTGCTTTCTGGCCTCTTAAACAACTGTGTTAATGTTTGGACTGATGGGGATTCTCCTTGTTGCTATTTTATGCAAAGATTCGAGCTTCAAATTGCAAAAACTGGTGTAGGATTTCGCCACTGTCTCAGTAATAAAATGCTCAATACTCATTGATCTTGTGCGACCGATATGTGGGATTTGATTTGGATTATTAAACTAAAACACAATTTAATGTATTAAAAATAATTAGCACTCAGTCATTTTCTTCAGTTCCACAGTTTATTCAAGAATGCTTTCCACGAACACACCAAACATGACCGTTTTTCCCCTTTACAATCTACAGTATTTTTAGGCAGATGTGTTAAAGTATAGCTTGTATTCCTATTGCGGAGTAAATTAACTTTAATTGGGATCCAAACGCCTTGACTAATCACTGATCGTCTATAAAAACCATAATGTAGTCAATTACTAAAAGCTACTCAATCAAAACGATTTTCCATTAGCTCAGTCTTTAATAATTACACACACATTGCAATTCCATAAACCCAATTTGCTGTAATGACATAATACATGCTTAATTGCTGATTAGATTTCGAACATTTAGGCCTAATGATTGCAGATACACTGTCATGCTAATCATTCTTTATTCTTAGACTTAAAATTGTCTAACGTGTATATGTATATATATATATATATATATATATATATATATATATATATATATATATATATATATATATAAAAATCAAACATTTCTTAGCACATAGACGTGGAGTTGCTTGCCAATCGGCTTTTACATTGTGAGAGCTTAAAACATTCGACAACATTAAGTGATTGCACCTGGTATACAATTCCACTATGAATTTATATATTTTACCCAGATATATTATCTGCTCTTGAGGTGTTAGCACTCATTTCGCATCTTTTAGAACTGCATCCCATGATTTGTGGTTGTGCAGTTCTGGATGGATCGGTTTGATTAGTAAAAAAACACATAATGGTAACAATTTTCATCTGGGCCTATTCAGTTACTCAGCTAGAATTTGCTTTGAGTGTTTAATGCCCATCTTGGGCTCCAGTCATCTCCCATTTGGTGCTGGAAGTTATAAGAAAGACAAGAAGTGCAAACTCCAGGAAGTAAATTGAAAAGTGCGAGCCTGATTGCTTTCTGTTCATGGCCCTGGATGCAGGGGTTGGTGCCAAGGGCATAAGAGGGCTGTCAGTGGCCATATCTGATTCAAGCTCATATAGACTATGCCTGGGCAGATTTCGCGGAGTGCCATGACCAAAAAACTCTGCCGCGCTACGCGGAGCTGAGTGCATTAGGTTTCACTGTTTCCGCTGCTTTTTAGTGCCATATGTTTGTCCCGCTTTGGAAAATCAGCACAAGTGGCACCAAGCGCAGTGCAAGAGGGTGCTGCTTATTTCTGCTGATTGACTCGATGTTCTACTCGAGTGGCAGCTTCCTCAACGCGAACGGAAGTTTTCTAGACCCCGCCGCTTTGTGAAAATCTTGCCGGGAGGTGGTCTGGAGTAAGATTTTCCTCGCTCACGCTCGCCAATTTAAGGCTGGCGAGTGCGAGCAAGAAAAAAACTCTGCTACGCAGAGCGCAGTTATTCGGAACTCCAAGCGCTACACAAAGTGGTAAAAACTCTGTAAACCCTGCGCGCAGAGTAGAAATTTACACCCAGGCTTTATATAGACTAAATGTCTCCAACCCTTTTCTGTAATAAGGGCTACTTATGTTAAATGAAAATCATCCCGACCTACTAATATCATTAGTGTTGTAACAGTGATGGCATCAGGGCAAAGTTGTATTCGGGGCTGCCATGTGCAAGATTATGAGCAGTGATCACCTCAGTTCATCAAGCAGCGTTGCAAGCAGTAACATAAAAAAGGTTTTGTCAATGTGACATGCCTCTTCATGGATAGCCATAGCTGGAATGCCCTTGGTACCAAGGTAACAATATTAGTAATGTCTACCCAGCGTCGTATGACTAATTTGTCAAATATGTTTTGGAAATTCAACAATTGTTCTCCAAACAGTAAATGGGTTCTTAAAATACACACATTTTTGTCTCAAATATATGCTTTTCAATTTCGGCATACATAAATATATATTTAAACCAAACAAAGCTTCCAATTTATAAGGCTGGACTGCACACGAGGGCTACTTCTAGGTAGCTGGAGAGCTACCAGTAGCTCATCAGCTACTCCTTGGAGATGCCTGATTCAGACACTAAAGTAAATGAATATCCCTGTCCCTTACCATGTGACATTAGCGCTGCAGCGGCAGTGGGAGGGTAGGCTCTACAATGATAAGCATTGCATTTCATTTCTTCATTTTCTCGGTTTATTGTGTGCCTCTGTTGATCTCTACCGTTCTGCAGTCTCCTGTGTGGGAAAGGGATTCTATCAATAGGGCGAGGTGTATGGTTGATTTATAATAGTGAAGTGCTTGATATGAGCATTATGTGACTTGAGCCTAAAATATTCTGTTGTCAGTATGGTACCTTCTATTCTACAGGAGTAGCCATTTAGATATCAAACAGTTGTCATTTTGGTTTCAATATTTTTCTTTATCTTGTTATTCACTATATGTTACTTCGCAAATCCCATCGGAATGTTTTATGTGCTGTATAAGCAGATACTTGTGACGTAGTTGTAAATTGTACACAGTAAGTATAATGTGAATATAATGTGATTTGAAATAAGGAAAGGTTTATATCAGGCGTTATACCAGTATACTTTAGCCGTTAGTGGACGTTGATTGAAACATGCAACAAGCTCTTACCACTGTACAACTATGTAATAAGTCAAAATTATGATTGACATCGTCATAATAATATTAAAAAGTTAAAGTTCGGTATCTATAGATAAGGATAGATCTACAATTCTTAACTCCACATCTACATACCTTGATGATACATGTATATTTTAAAGGTACATAGATGTTAAGTTTAGTATCTCTATATAGACGTACCTATATTTACCTTTATGAATTATTATTTACCTTCATAATTAGGAGTTGATATCCCGGTTATCTCGGTTGCATTTAACATTTGTAAAAATGTTTTCTTTAACCAGATATTCCTTGTGTGTCCGTGTGCCACTTTGAGCCATCCACAACTGGTGCCGAAGACCCTGAGCTGATTGACTGGCTGAAGGACCACAATGCAGATGCAGATACAATAAACAGAGTATGTTATAGCATTCTTTATGTCATAGTGACTTTTAATTTTAGGGCACTAATGGGGGTGCAGGGGAGGGGTGTACATGAAAGTTCCAGATAATTCAGTTGCTTTATGCATGAAGTTACATATTTGTTTCCAAAATCAGCTAAGCAAACTCAAAAGCCAAATTGCAGAGGAGGTTGTGTTCACTTAAGTGCAGAGTGGATAAAAGGCGAAAGCCAATGTAAGGGTTCACATCTTTGTGCGTGCAATAAGGAGGCACCCAATTGTCAACTCAGATTCATTTTTTTAAGTATTGTAATGGGTTCGTTTTTTCAGTTAGGATGACCAACTGGCACGGGTGCAAATTCAGGACGGTAAGTGTAAAAATTCAGGACAAAGGGGCAAAATTCAGGACAGGAGGTCGAAATTCAGGACAAAACTTCGGGACAAAAGGTACGTTTTACAGACGCATCAGAGGAAGTTGCACGATAGTGTGAAAGTAAGTAACTAGACAACCACTTAAGTATAAGTCAGAATAAGTTTCTATTAGGTTGAGACAATCGTGCATTTAACCGGTTTTTCGGTATGCACGCGGCTTTGAGCTACTGTGCAGGTTTTTTGTGGTATTTCATATGATACTAATCTATTTCTATGGTTACTATACTGGGTTGTTCAGTGTGATATTTTGTTTACAACTCATGGTCCTGAGCAGGCATGTTTGGTGAGAGATGTAGTCAGGAAGATCTGCTCGGATAGACTTTGTTACTAGCATCTCATATCTGAGTGCCATTGTGAGATGTAAACGGCACCCCTAGCTGAACTAAAGGGAGGATTGCTGTGATGATCCAATCCACCTATAATGGGTGTTTCTGCAAGTGGAACTTAAATATGGAATCTGACTTTGCTCATGGGGGCTTCTCAGAGAGTTACACTAGCTGACAGAAGTCACAAAGGGGCTTTTTCCTGCAGCTTTCTTAAAAGAGGCATTGTCAATACACTATTACATAGTTTATTTTTGACGCCTTGCCTATTGCTGCAAACACAATATACACTCAAGCACAGCTCATGGCACTATGAGGCTCTCCCTGAAACGTTACACCTAAAACAAAACATTTACAATTACTAGTGTAACATTGAAGTAGCAGTTGGGTGTCACTCAAAATGTCATATGCATAATGTATAGAGCCCACACATAAGCACACAGCAAATACAGAATAGTAACACATAGGCAAGGGAGTAGCCAGAAAATGTAAATACCCCCCACTTTAAACTAAAGCTCTTATGGCACCAAGAAAGCAAAGTAAGTCATCACAACCTTCACCAGAAGATCTCTCTTGTCCAAGGATCTAGACATTCATCATTCCATCAAACAACTGATATCCGCCATTTCAAATTTACATTGTCATCTATTAATTCTTTCATCCATCGGTCAGTCATTAACCATTCATTCTGTCCTTCCATCTGTGTGCCCATCCATATCCAAACCTTTTCAACCATTTGCAAACCTATACATCATATATCCTTCTATCCATCATTTCACTCATCCATCCCTCCATCCACCCTTTCACTCATCCATCCATCATCCATCCACCCTCCATCCACCCTTTCACCCAAGCCATCCTTTCACTCATCGATCCACTCTTCCATCCATCCAATCACTCATCCATCCAACCATTTACCCTTTCACCCATCCTGCCATCCTTTCACTTACTCATCCATCCACCCTTTCACTCATTCGTCCAACCATTCACTCATCCATCCAGCCATCCTTTCATCCAGCTCTCACTCATGTATGCATTCTTTCACTCATCCATCTTTACATTCTTCTTTTCACTCATCCATGCACCCATTCGGTCAATCATTCATTTCTCTCTCCATTCCCCTTACAATGGCCACCCATCCTTCCATCCACCCTTCACCCATCCACCCAGCCATCCATTTACTCATCCACTCATGAATCTATCCTTTGACCCTATCACTCATTCATCCTTTCACTCACCCATCCATCCTTTTGTCCAACTACCCTCCCTTTCACTCACTTATCCATCCTTACATCCACGCTTTCAATCATCCATCCATTCATTCATTCACCCTTTCGCTTATCAATTCATCAATCCATCCATCATTTCGCTCATCCATCCACCCATTCACTCACCCATCATCCACCCTTTGACTCATCCATCCATCCTTTCACTGATCTATCCACCCTTTCACCAGTCCATCTACCCTTCCACCCATGCATCCATCTGTTTACCCTCATTCATCCTTCCACTCACTCATCCATCCATCCTCTCATTATTCATCCATTCACCCTTTCACTTATCCATTCATCCTTTCACTAATTCATCCAGCCATTTACCCATTCCTTCACTTACTCCCTCACCCACCTTTTCACATTAGTTATGAGCTGGCCCTTTGTCTACTGAGTTGTAGACAGAAGAGGCCCATCAAGAACTTCACCCTCCCTGTAGTTCCTAAAGCAAGGGGTGGGGTGTCGGAGGGTTCACTATACCCCGGCACATAGGCAATCTGAAAACTTGGAAATCATGAGACATGCATGATGCACAGTGCTAGGACATGAGGTGACTCTGACATGGTGTAGTTTCCAGGGCTTTAAGTGGGATGAAAAAATTGGGGGTCTCTCCAAGGGACGTGTCTGATGTAATTAAGGGCATGGCTTAAAACACCTAAGCTAAAATTTATGTGCTGAGCATAATGTGCTGGCCGACTGGTATTTTGCTGTTTCTATCATTGCATCCAATAACATTAGATCTACAACAAGCCATGACTATTAGCTTTGTCAATGGATGTTAGTTTCATAAAATCAATAAAAAAGCAGCAACTATGGATTCGTTGTATATATTATAAAAAATGCTTCAGCTCTGAAATGATGAGACTGTTTAAGAACTATAACTCTTCTTTGTAACTTCTTTCGCTGGCATATTTTCATGAACTGGAACATAGCAGCACGGGCGTTTTTGACATTTTTTGTGTACATTTCTTCCATCTAGTCCTAATGTTATGTTAATAAATTTGTTAAGTGCGCGAATACCTGGAGGTGTCTTGGCACTGAGCAGTGGATTATGCCAGTCTCCGAAAAAGATGAAGATGACTATTTATCGAATAGCCATGTTTTCAAGGCCTTCCTAAAGGCAAATAAAGTAGAGAGGGATCTTATGGAAAGAGGGAGTTCATTCCAGAGTTTGGGGGCAGCCGCTCTGAAGCTACTGCCACCCCATCTGGCCTTAAAGACTCTTGAGGTTGCTAGCAGTTCAGCTTTTTCGGAGCGTAAATGCCTTTTCGAAGCATACCAATGGAGCAGGCGCCTAAGGAATATGGGGCCTGTGTTCTGGAGTGCTCTGTAGGTAATGCACAGGGCCTTGAAGATAATGCGGTTTCTAACTGGAAGCCAATGTAGTTTATACAAATGACTTCTGACTGACGAGTGCCTAGGGATGCCCAGCAAAATACGTGCTGCTGCATTCTGGATCATTTGCAATTTGGTGAGTTGTTTTTCAGATACACCAATATAAAGACCATTGCAGTAGTCGAGTTTAGCTAAGATCAAAGAGGAGATCACTGTTTTTCTGCTGTCCATGGGAATAAACGGTAATATTCTTTTGATGGTTTTCAACAAGAAAAAGCTTGATGAGGAGACAGCATTTACCTGTGGTTTCAAATTCAGTTGGTTATCGATGATCACACAGAGGTTCTTAGCCTTGGTGACTGGAATAGGTGCCGCACCCAGTTTATCCGGCCACCAACTCTGTGACCAGTTAGGTAAAAAGTTGCCAAAAGTGATGACTTCTGTTTTGTCAGAATTTAGATTAAGACAATGGGAGTTCATCCAAGAGCTGACTTCCAGCATGCAGTCCTTGAAATTGTGCATTTGTGATGCAGAGTTTTGCCCCGCCCTAAACCGTGGCAGGAGGAGGTCACCATATGCTTTAATAGCCCAGACTGGCCCATTGTCATTCTGTATGTGGCAATCAGCCGCATACAGAATGGCAATGGGCGGGGTGGGGCTGCTCTTGTGCTCCGAGGATGAGTGTGAGGTGGCCCCATCAGGGAGCTGAGGCTTCTCGCCGGGGTACAGCTCTTCTCCCTGCAAGGCCCAAAATTACAGACAAAAGGCGTCGGTAAAAGGGATCCTCATGGACAACGGACGTGAGGTCCAAATTTTGGACTGTTCGTGAAATTTAGGGATGGTTGGTCACACTATTTTCAATGCATGTCGAATTTGCATTAATTGGCCCCATTGATGGGTCCGGAAAAGTCTGCATTTACTAGAGCGTGCACCATGCTCAGGGCAGGTCTTGGCTATGGGCAGGCTGGGCCCAGGCCGTCAATATTGCGAGGGGCGCAGCAGGGAGCTGCCTAACTTGATGTCATGCAAACAGCGGCTTGTCCATCCCACTTGGTCTCAATCAGGCCCCGGTAAAGACTTTGTAATCAGCCTTTAATGTACCTCAGAGTAATTGTTAGCACCCCATCAACTCACTGACCTACTCCCATCATCCTCACACCTGCCATCACACCGAAACAACCCCCCACCCCTACTATAAACACCAAATTTTCTTTCCGGTCAATCTGGTTTAGGGTCAGCCCTGCCTACGCTCCTCTGGCTCTGGATTTATGCTGGTGCCAAAGTTTTAGAGAAGATATATCTGCGGCCACTCGTACTTCAACTGCACTGCCAAGCTGTGGAATTCTCTCCTTGTCTCTTGTGGTGTGCACCCCACTACTCTGGAATTCAAAAATGCTTGAATCCGTGGCTTTTTCCACTGTCTTAATGTCCTTTTTGCTCACTTTTTTTATCTTAGCGCCACAACGTCCCTTTTTCAGAGTAACAGTTTGCTATACAAATATTGTTTGTTCGTTCGTTCATTCATCAGTCATTCATCCAATGCTATTACCAGTTTATGGCCATCATGAGGTCTGTAATTTGAGGTCGCCTCATCAGGACTTTACATTCTCAAATCAGGTGATTTTTAAATGTTCTTCTCTCCATTATTTGTTGTATTCCTTAGTGTCATTTTCTGAGGAAATCATTAATTTCTTCATTCAATGCGACTTTTGTTTCTTCGTACAAGTGGTTCCCCAGCAAAAATAACTTAATCATCCTCAGCAGTTTGAAAGGTTTCATGTCAGCATATTGTTTGGTGTTCTGAAATGACCACTTATTAAATTATAGTGCAGGTACATTTCAAATTTGAAGTGAAACAGCCTTGCAGAAAGGCACCATATAATTTAATGGATTCCATGTTGTTTTCATTTATCTTGAACAACTCTTAAGCTAAAAATTCTATTTTAAGGCTTATATTAATAAAAACATCTTCTCTTCCCTCATTTTGGTCTATATAAACAGGGAGAGGTTCTAGGAAACTGCATGTACACAAACCACCTATGGTGACTGAGAACAAAGTCTGGGGAGCTGAGCTGCACACACTATTTGCCCTATTTCCCATTGAAATATACATTTCCACACATTAAAATAAATCCCAGCTAGGTGCAAGAAAAGATTGTGAGTAGGAATTCAGAGGAAGGGGAAGAAACAATGCTGGAGAAGTGAGAGCTAAAGGTGGGGAGAGGCTGAAACTAAGAGGTAGATCAATGCAGATCAAGTAGAGAGAACTCTGAGGCACGAAGAAGGGGGTGTTGTAATGACCCTAGCAAGACTTTCAACCCAGGACACCTGATTTTACTCGCTTGACTCCAACTCCCCTGTGATGCCTGGTTCGCGGTTGGACTAGAACTATGGTCCACCAATGTTGTTTGAAGAAATGACCTGTAAAAGTGAGCTACATCTGTCAACAGACCCTACATTTGTTAGCCAGTATTCACTCATCAGCCACGTCTATCTCATGAGCCACTGAGTAATGATTTACTCTGCCTACGTGAAGGGTAGCCAGGGCAACCTAAGAGAAGATGGTAGAGCATTAGCAGAGCTCCAAAGCTGGGATGGAGGGACACACTGAATGTAGTTTTTACAACATACATCTTGGTGCGATCTGACATCTACTGATTTTAGTTGAGACTCTAGACTTTCAGTGAGATTGGGAATATTTGAGGGAAGACTGTCAAAATAATAGGCTCCATGTAGATTGCAGATCTCGTTACCCTGTCTGTCAGTCTCAAGTCTGAACTAAAACAGAAAGAAATGCGAGATAAGAGGGGATAAGAATGATGAGATCAATGAATGAGAAAAAATTTTTGGCTGAAAGAGAGAAGGTACTGCAAAGGCACAAAGAGGAAGGAGATGACAGCTGAATGTGCAAGAGATAGAATGAAAAGAGATCAGCTTATGTTCGGGTTTACTGTGGGAAGAAGAGCGAGGTGGATCAATATGGAGCAAAACAAATTACTGACTTTAGAAAGGTCCTAAGATTTGAAATTGTGCCATTTTTGCCTCATCCTTCTTGTTCATCACAATATCTTCTTCAATGAACACAAGTCTTATCCCAGGTGCAGCTTTGCTTGCTCCTAAACATAGAAATAAAAATGGAGTCCTTTTTAACTCCTCCCCTTTAGAAGGACCCTGTAGGAAACTGGGTTACTGGTTGAGGGGAGGGTGAAACCCTACGCAAGCAGCTTCTACAATTCCGATCAGGGTGAAGTCACAAGCAAACCCTAAATTAACCTGTGATTAACCCTCTGGTAGCTTAGCGCAAAGTAGTCCGCATTAACTTGGAGGCAATGTGTAAATATTTATGCAGTACTTCAACCAGTGACAAAGTGAAAACACAAGAAAAATCCAACATCAATCTAGAAACAATAGTGTAAAATCGAATAAATTATTTGAGACCAAAACAACAAAAATCTAATCGGTAGAACTGGAGATATGCAATTTTCACAACTTAATTGAAAATAGTGCCTAATAGCACAAAATGCCAACTGTGGCTATCTTGTTGTTCGGGACCGGACAAAGTCACAAATTCAGACCGACCGCGATGGAGTGTGGGCCAGATACAGAGACCAAGTTGCGCTCACTGAACAAAATACCTTAAATCCTACTTGCAGATAGTGTTGTGACCCCGCGTCGAGGATGCGTCGCACAGTGGTGGTTCCAAGGAAGTTGCAGGGCTGCTATGCGGAGTCCTGCCTCATCGTCCAGGTTGTCGTTGACAAGGGGTTTGCATTGAAGATACGACGTGCACTGGCAGTTCTGAGGAGGCTGTGATGCGAGGTCCTGCGTCGGGAATGTATCGCATAGTGGCGAGTTCAAATGCAGCTGCAAGTAGATGCGTCGCACTGCATCGCTTCTGCTCACAGCAGCACAGCTGGGCTGGCAGAGCACCTTCAGCCACTTCCAAGTGTCCAGGCCTGGGGTGGCACCACTTGGGGGGAGTAGGACTCACAGCAGACAAATTCCAGGTGCTGGGTTCAAGGTGGTTGAAGCCTTTTCAGTCCCTGAGTCTCTGATCAGGAGGCCAGCCAACCAGCCTTTGGTGTCACTCTGGTGATCCTGGGTTCCAAATGCAGGTCCAGTGCTTTTCACTCTGGCCGCAGGGCAGCAGAGTAACAGCACTTCTTGCAGAGCAGCACAGCAGTTCTTCTGAGACTTCCACACATCCAAAGGTGTACTGAAGAGTTGGGCCTGTGGGTTCATTATTTATACAGGGTATCCACTTTGAAGTAGGAGTATTTTATGGAGGTTCCCACACCAGAGGTGCTTGGAATTTCCTGCCTCCCTGCCCTGCCCCCAGCTTGTCTGGCGTTACAAAAGACTAGTGTCAAACCTTTTGTCAGTGTGCAAGTGTGATAGGGGACCGCTCCTCCTCAAATCAGACATGGTCCATCCTGCCAACACCTATTCCCCTTTGTCTCACTGTCTGGGAGCAATACACAAAGACCAACATGTGCATTGTCAGTGGCTCATTCCTTTCCATGCAGGGCTTCGGAAAACCAGTATCCATTGTGATGCAGATAAGAAAGTTTCAGTAGTGTGCCATTCCTGTGTTTGATGGGATCTTACAGTCGGAGCCCTGGAATGCTGATGACTACTGGGTATAGATCGAATCAATGTCAGCAGTGGCTGTGAGCAAACTTCACAGCAAGATGCCTCATGGTTTCTAGTTCAGCAAGTCAAGAGACTGAGTGTCAGCACGAGCGCTGATGGCATAAAAGCCACACTGCTCCCCTAGACATGCTAAGGAAGCTACTACAGCAGGACGTTGGTATTTTTGCAAGCATGAACTACTTTCCTTAGTGCAAGAAAAAGTTGATGCTGCTATGCAGAAAGGAGCAGTGGGAGACCCCTGCATCCAAATCTCAAATGGCGAGACTTGGCTTAATCCCTACTCTACTAATCCTCTTTCTGATCCAGGAGGTGAGAGAACAAGCTTCAATTCAGAAACCAGATCTGCAACAGTTATTAATAACCCCTGTACCACCTTGGATGCTCTTGTGTAGGCTGCATCAGCTAAAGGAACAAATACCTTACAGATGTACGAGCATATTACTTTTACTATATTTCTACATCAGAATCTGAAGTAAAATACTTCCTAGATTTTTGAAAGAATATGGAGGATGCATTATCTTAGCTGCTGACCAGGCTTGACACTTTGGGAGTCTTTTAAATCTAAAGCTAACCAGGCATACTAAATGTGGACTCAACTTCATTATACTCCTCTGGGCATTTAACTGCTGTAGCCGAGTATGCGGTCCCTACTGACCCTTGGGCAAGTGGATTGATGGCTTCATTAAATGATGGTACACAACTGTCAATTCAGTACTGCATTCTGAAAGGAAAGTAATTTTCAAGTGTTAAATTGTACTCAAGAGTGTAGGAAGGCATATATTATGATTATAGAGGACATGGAATTTCAGGCTAAGTTACTGTGCAGCAGCCCCTGCCTGCCAGATAACCATACTCGCTAGAAGGAACTCTTGGCAGTCGCCTTGAAGGTCACAGACTTTGCTCTAACAGAGTGGCTTCTTACGAATCAAGCAGTTAACTGCATGGCTTCAGCAGTTGAAGAGGAAAGTGGCAGAGGACAAGAAAAACTTGGCTTCAGTTTGTGAGATAGAGAAGCAGCACTTTCACAATAGGTTCGACTGAGAGACTCAAATTCTAGAACTCTGAGGGGGTAAGGTGTGGCAGGGCTCAAGCCGGAATGAATCCTCCTCCACTTAGAGCCGCAGTGATGTGAATTTATAGGTTCTAAATGCAAGACTTTAGTCACCTTCCCATACTGAGGATTGAAAATTCAAAGACACTTCAATGGGTCGCAAACATTGTTAAAAAGTATACAAAATTGAGTGCAGTGAGTGTCCCAGAAAGCTGCTTGTAATAATTGTCCCTGGTATGCCAAGCCAGCCACAAGATATATACCAAATAACACTTCTCCAAAACCAATTATTTAGTATACGGCATTATGTCCAAGGTAAAATTACAATTGTCCAACAGACCAATGGTTTTTAATCTTTATTATTCAAAAATATATCGTATTTATAAATCATGTTTTTCTTTTATAGAATAAATATACATTTCATTGTAAAAAGTACACCAACAAAATCTAAAGAATATATACTTAACATATCAAATCTTGAGGAGCCCCAACAACATTACAATGAACTGACATATTGTACATAGGTTAATTGATAAAACATGACAAAAACATAACACATTGTCAAAAACAAATAAACAGTTGACAATAAACAATATTGACAAAAGGAGAATACACAAACACACTAGAACAAAATTCATATATGCCCAGTCAATCGAATCATTGATCATACATGTTTCAAAAAAAGAAAAGCGCTGACGCGCGTTTCGCAAGTGGCACATAAATAGAGAATTCCTTCATCAGGGCGCTTGGAATACAGCTAGATCAGTGGCTTAAAGCAATCTGTAGAACATGCACTGTTGCTGAATATGTAGTGCAGGGGGCTCTGTATCAACACATGTCGCCAAAGGTTTGCTGGGCATGAATTTGAAAGGGCTCTGCAGATAGGGTCTTTAAATGGTCACTTCTTCTTATGATATATCTACGTCGAGGGAACAGTCCCTAATAACCAGTAAGATGGTCTGCAAATATCTTATATTTGTTTAAGGACCCAACCCTATACGCTTGACCGCTCATTTCTGATTTTATTAAGTTGTCCAAAAGTAAGATTTTGGCTATAGCTGAATTGGTGACTGCTGAATTGGTGACTGTTGGTCTTGGTAATGACATAGATCTTTTTGGAATATTTGTTGTAGAGCTATTAATTTGAGTACCTTAGCTTATTTAGCCTCTCTTCCATTCCCCACTCTTGGCACCAAAATTACCAAGCAGCGGGGGCAAATCTGCACAAAAACTTCATGCATGACTGCTTAGTCATATTGAGCAGTACCTCCATATATTGGATTCAGAGTGTACATCATGATAGTTCACTGCCTTTTATCATAACCATATGTTGGTCCTGTGCTAAATCGGTTTATGGTCATTCTTACTCAAGATGCTAAAGGATGTGCCATGCTGTATCTCAAATATTGCTTAAAATATCCACAAAATCTAAACGTGGAAGTAAAAAAAAGGCTAATAATATGCTGATTATATAAACCTTACTGGTGGAAGTAGTAGCATGTAATTGATAAAGTAACCTCACAGAATTGAGCTTCATTTAGAACATGAAGACATTTTCTTGCCAATACCTTAGCCCTAAACTCAAATTACAATACCTTTCTGTGGTGACATCTCCTTTGGCATTTATGCAAGTAATTCTGGTATTACATTTCAATAGGTACGTTTAAATGTTACATACATTCATTTTTATTCCTGTTTTTTTTAGTTTTTAGATGAGGAGTACAGGTTGACAGATGTTCTTCACTACATTACACGGGAGGATTTGAAAAGCCTAAGAATAAGGTCTGCCTTTGTAATTTTTGTTGATTTAAAAAAAAAAAAAAATGTTTTAATGAACTTTTCATGAATGATGGCTTTGTTGGTTTTGTTTTGAGCAACTTTTGTTTCTTTTGTTTCTCACTGAAAGTGAAAAGTGTATGTTTCTTTTCTGTATATGATGAAGTGTTATGAGAATTTAAATTTTTGTTTATAATGCAGTTGCGGGTCTTGTGAGTTTGTCTTGTATTTCTGTAATCGGGCCTGTTAAATTCTTCTAGAAATCTAAAATATTAGATTTTATTGACGCAAAATATTTTATTTTCCCAATTAATCCTCTCTGTATTGCACTATTCTGTGTGCCAATTCATTTAACATCATACATCAAAGATCTCTATTCAATCACTTTGTTCTGATGTACAGTAATAATTTGCTTACAGTATTTCTTTTTGTTAATATGCTTTGCTTTAAGTTTGTATGTTGTTGCACACAGAAATTGCCTTCAGAATCTTGCCTTGTACACTCTGCTTCACTTAGTCGAGCTTTAGTTTTGCTTGTCTATTCTGCTTTGCCTTACGATTCAAGTGTTAATGGTGAATTGTCTCCCTCGTCCCTTGTTTTACTTTCTTGTACATTATTCCTCCTAATCTTGCTTGAGCATTTTTCCTATTTTTCTCAGCTTCTGTGAACATTTAAGGCAATTTACCCTTAGATCCGGAAGCTTGCAATTACCAAGGAAAATTATTTATCAACAGTGAGATCCCATCCATCATCAACACATGATTAGGCAAATTCTTTTTGGTTGAGTATTTTTATGCATTGGGTGTCCTTTTTTTTCTCTGATCTAATCAACTGATCTCTTCCCGTCCTAGAACCTGTTGATCGCCTTTTTGAAAATATTATTATTATTGCTTGTTGATGCAGGTTGATAGTACAAGACAGTTGACATCAGTGTTAAACACTTTTGAAGAAACTATCTTTCGTGACATAGCTTTTGTTTGTCTATTAGCTATGATTCTCCTGTACTAAGCCCTTTTGTAGCCACATATATCACAGGATTTGCTACTGCAAAAGTTTTTTTTTTTACAATGGACTAAACCCCTTTTGCCATTCGTAAAAGTCTCTCTGAATGATAAAACAGCTTTTGCAACCCATTCCCTATCCCTATTAGGGGAAGAATGGGTGAAAGAGGCATTTACTCCTATTTGAAATTCACAGTGAGATTTATCAAGGATTTGCTGATGTGGTCTTCAACCAATTAAAAAATACGGACACCTCAAAGGAGGTGGTAACTCAGCCACAAAGGAGAAACAGTTCTCCTCTTGGAATTATTGGGCATCTCAGGAGTGTAGACAGTGGTGTAAGGTTCCAGTGCCTGCCCTACCCCAATGTTTTCCCAAACAGAAAACTTTCTTCTAAAGCAGCACCTGTTCCTTAAGGAACACAGACTACTTTAAAATAACTGTTTGCCATTTGGGGCAATCATTTGGGGCCTACTGTCCTTTGCAAGTCCTCATTCCTGTGCACCTAGCCAATTGCAAATAGTGATGAGCCTAAAAAATATTCCCTAAGAAGACCATCTACATCTGTACTGTTTGTTACGCAATTCCTTAGTACTTGGGTCACATTACAAAATTATAGGCAGGTCGCACAATGTTGGTTATCAATTTTCAACGACTGCTCAAATTTAGCACTTATGAATAGTTTTCGCTCATCTTACCGTGCAGTATTCGGTATCAAATCCTTCATGTGTTCACAAGTTGGAAGCGCCTTATTAAGTTGGTTATAACTATTTATAATATTTAATTTTACCCAACATTTTGGGGTATTTTGCTTCACTCTGATAAGCAGTGTTCACATATTGCTGTACAACAAAGTCCAATTACAACAATCAACAACTTAAATGAAAATGTCTGTATACACTCATAACAGTTCATTATCATTGTCTTTTCTTGCAGAGGGGGGATGCTCTGTACGTTGTGGAAGGCGATCTCTGACTACAGGGAAAAAACATCTTGATAGTGGCTTGAGATCATCTCTTTCTGGAAAGAGGGAAACTGCAGTCCCGATTTGCTACCTACTACTCCTCAACCAGACTGCGACACTTTACTCCAGTACTTGTTTACAAGTGCGGAAGATACTGCACGCCCCTGTTTGTGCTCAGCCCCATCATTCCGATGGATTCTGTAAACATTGATTTCAAATGTCTTTAAATGTTTTTTAAATACAGAGTTTTTTAACGTGACAGACGTTTTTAATGAAGTAACCACATGTGAAATGTATACAGAGGTGATGTACAAATAAATGTGATTGTTCCAAGCAGTTATGCTAACTAAAATGTGATAACCCTTATGAGGCAGCATTTTATTGTTTAATGTATCTTTATATAACATATTCCAGATGCCCCCTTTACTTTTATATGTAAAATGTAAATCTTATGTGTTTCATTGTTCCCACCTATGTAAAGTTGAAATTTTTATATTTACTGGTCCGATTAAAGTGTGGCAGTGTGAATTTTTAATTCTAGGGGTCCTTTTACAAGAGTTGTACGAGTTGCACAGTTGGAGAACCCACATAGAGTGCATCTCATGTACATACATTGTTTGGACTGTGGTGCATTGTTTTCATTTCTTTTTGTATTACTGAACTGTACCAGTTGCATTTACCTGAACTGTACGAATGTTGGCTTGTTCTAAAGCTATTCATTGAGTCAAAACACATTATTATAATTAAACGATCACACAAAAAGTCTATAATTAAATGGCTGACTGGTGTTTTATTCCTAGGAACAGTTGTGGTGCACTTGATTTGCAATATTCCTGATTCATAATGTATTGTTCATTTACTCCTCTGTATGAGTCTGTTCCCGTCTGGTTAAGAATGAGGTTTTTTTTTTTTTGCTATCCAGGACCTCTTACATTTTTCTTCATGGTGAGCTTAAACTTAAACATTTACATAATTGTACCTATATAAAGTATAGGTTTGAACCACTTTTGTGGAAAGTAGCCCATGTGTCCATACATTCATTGATATGCACACATACGTTTTCCATTGCTATTATAACATTCTCACTCACTATTGATTTCCAACAATGGATAGACTACTCAGTCTGATTTCCTTCACAGCCGCTAATTGATCTCTTGGTTTAATAAACTTGTATGAGGAAAAGATCACATTATGAACAAAATCATTGATCAATTTCTCTGTTAATAAAAAACAGTGTAGCTCACCCTTTAGTTAATGATTTAAATAAACTTATTTTCTGTTTAAAAAAACATTAATTCATGCTAACCACCAAAATAGAAATGTAATATAAAATACAACACAGGTTTTGCTGTTCAACAAAGTAATCATGGAGTTCTGAAAACATTAAAAATCTCTCAGCTTTTGACCACATTGATTATCATCAGAACCCTATTAATTATCCTTTATATAGACTACAAATGTTTATATATCTGTATTCACTTAAAACATTGTTGTGTTAAGGGAAGTCTGTAGTGGAGGCAGTCCGACCACTTAAACAAAAACAGGGTTCTTAAACTGAAAAACTCATGAAATGTGATTGTTATGGTATCTAAACATTCATGTGTGCTGTTAATGACATGATCACTCATCACTGACATAAAAATTACAGTAATATCATTGATCATATCACATCATTGTCATCAGTAATGCAATCACATTTTCACCATACCAAGCCTTCTTAAAATGGCGTCCAATCCTATGAAGTCACCAGAGCGAAAGAGAGCAATGATGCAGAGGCACTGCCTTACTTTGATCTAAAGCAGCTGGTCTTAGAAGGTAATGAATAGATCACAGGAAAAAAATAGCTATTTTCCCAAACAGTAACACTGCTCAGGCAGGGTTTGTGAACCAAAATACAAGAAGATTTGACAGAGAGGAGAATTTTAGATGTTGAGGATGGAACACTTGAATAATATAGACAAATAGACGAGTTACTGAACATACAGATGGGACACGAAAATAAACTCATTAATCCAGAAGACAGATCCCAAAGAAGGAACATTTGTCTCATTGGTTTGCCAGAACGAATCGAAAAATTTGCTGGGAAGTTATTTCTGGAGGTCTTTATACCAACTTCCATACACGTGTTGTTTTCAAGATGTATTTAATGACTTGAATGTGATCCTCTATATTTAACCAGGATTGAGAAATGGAGAATTTCCGAAACACGTTTGCTGGATGTCGAATAAATCACCTGTGCAGAACCTATTGGGTGCTCCAGTTCGAATTGGTTCGTGAGGCCACCCTCATTAAGAGTTCAGCGGTTTCCATGTGGCACTTGTGATGTGGTTTTAATATAATAACTGTTTGAACTGCCGCTGTCAGGATGACACAGCATGTCTGCTGGGGAAAGTCAGGACACTATACTATGTATGGGTATAAATGATATTTGATCAACGCTTGCAGGTATGTGCTGTGCTTACTCACATTGAGGGCTGACGAAGGGCACATGGAGTAATTTACGATTTGCTATAGACATTGCTTCTGTGGAGTTAAGTGGCAACCCATTGGGCGTCTGATTAAGAAAGAGGAATGCAGGAATTATGGCTACAGTGTAATAGTGACATATCCACTGGGATTACAAATATTTTATATCTTATGCAAATATGGCCGTTTGAAAATGAGTATGGACAGGAATCGGTGCAGTCCTCTTGTTTTCCACAAATGTTTATCCAGTGGAGGCTTTTCAAGACTTATATAATGGCTTGAATGTGACATCCTCTATTTTTAACTAGCATTGAGAAAGGGAGAATCTCCAAAATGCGTTTGCTGGATGTCGAATAAATTACCTGTGCAGAACCTGTTGAGTGCTCCAGTGTGTTCCGATGGAACTTGTGGTTCGAATTGGTTCATGAGGCCACGCTCACATCTGATGCACCCGTCATTAAGAGTTCAATGGTTTCTGTGTGGCACTTGTAATGTGGATATATATTCATTTATTACAGACTGTTGGTAGCCACTTAATAGCTAAGATTTCTAGTGATAGAAATTCTCCAGATTTTTGCTAAACAAGCATAGTGACTAAATGGCTGAACTGATATTTATGAAAATTGGCAGGAATACAGATTGATGTGGGGAGGGTCCTTTTTGCTATTTGATCAGAATGTGTTCATTTTTAAGTAATAAGAGACAAAAACGTAGTGATACATTAGGCCGTGGTATACTGCCTTCGTGACTGTACACATTGTACCATATTATTATTGTTATCCTGGTTTTAAATGGTGCTTTTATGGTTTTATGTAATATGAAACCAAATAAAGAAATTTGATATTGAAGTAATAAGGGACAAAAAAGCAGTGATACATTGGGCCGCGGTATACTGCGGTGCATGGCGATGACTAATCACAATATTATTGGTTAATCAAAGCCCTTACAAAATAAAAAGGCAGCCATTTTGTAAAGACCACACTTTCTTTGTCCTGTTTTAATGCAAATTATTGCTTATTACTCTTTTTGTAATGTATGGTCAGACAGAAGTCAATTTAGCAAACTCTGTAGAGTTAGCTAAAATAATTTTTATTGATTTAGATCTTCTTTATAAAGTTTACAATGTGCCACAGTATTTTCTCAATCTTATCTAGAAATTACCACGGTACTTACTGAAATGTAAAAACAAGAATTTACATTTTACATTTCACAAATTAGAATTAGACCCAATATAGAGTGGCTCTTAAAAAAGCCTTTGCATTTTTTTTGTAACTAAACAGAACTATATATGTTTGTCAAGTATTTAGGTTTGAAAGGATAACCATATGTTTTCTTAGGTAGAAAAACTGTCCACCGTCGGGACGATACAGTGCTGCATAGGAATATTTTATATTTAAATGAAAAATGGAACACATTTCATGATCGTGAAGGAATGCAGACACTGCCTTGTACAAGTCTTCGTGTGTTTTAAAGCTCAGCAGCATTTAGAATAGACTGCTTCTACTTTTTTCTGATATATGTTTGAGAACACATAATGTGTGTTCAGAAACATAGACATTAAGATGAAAAGTGTTACTGTCATCTCAATTTACAGTCCAACTCCAGTTAAGTGTCCTATATCATTGCCACCATAAAGTGGGGATGATCACATTTACTGACAGAGGAAAGTAAAAGGAGTAAATGATTGTATTTCAACCCTGTTTCACCAATCCATGTTATTAAAGCAAAATGATCACACAGACGAGGCTAACGTTCATAATGAACTTTGACCTACCTCGAAAGTACTGTGGTACCAAGAAACAATTCAAAAGAATTAATAGCTGTAGCATATTTATGTTATACGCACTAGAACCCTTATGGTTCTGGGGCAGATTCTGAACAGGAACTACATCATATTCAGGCAGGCGTTAGGGTGTGGTTAATGTTGAGTATAAGATAATGCCCATTGTGTGAGTGTGAGCTGAGGAATAAAGAAGCATTTGACTGCAGATCCCTTGTGACATATTATATTTGCTTGCTCCAGGGCTGAGGAGGACGCTACATCTGGTGACGAGTAGGGGATACGGGCCCCGAAGAAAACAAGGCTGTCCTCCGAGAGTTTGCAATGGTATGGCAAACTGCTTGTGCATGCCATGTGTGCCTCAAATCGTTGCAAAGCAGTGTGCGACTGGTACATGTGGAGTCAGTCCTGCACCAGCCCATACATGGCCAAAGAAGAAAGTGAAGGCCCTACAGAGGAGCACGTTCAAAACGCCTGCCAAAACCACCGGTGAAGCGGTCGACGGAAACACTGCGTAACACCCCGGATACAGAGCAATAAATCAAACAAAGCAGAAAGATAATAGCAGCAACAACCAGGTACGAGAAACAGAGTGTATACTCGCTGTCAAAGACAAATGAAGCATTCTACGACCTCCGATTGGGTGTGGTAAACCAAGCTCAGGCACAAGACTTGTGCTTGCAGAAGTTGCAAAGGCTGCCGGGTACCGTGAAAGGTGTCTGAATAGCACGTGCTGGTGGAAAAAGAGAACGCGAAATACAATGCAGCCATATTCCTCAAGCCACCCCTGCTCTTCAACACTTCTAAGACCAGAACATTGGTGCCAGGTGGGCTACGTGATTGAAACATTCGATGACTTATAGATGCACTAGAAGAAGTAGATGAAAATATCTTCAAATACTTGAATCCTTGCAGGCCATCGAGAGAAAGAAGTGCTTTACAGACTGATGCAAAATCATACTAGAAGGCAAAGGAAGCGTTGGAGGTCAAGTTCAACCCAATGCCGAACGTTGACTATGAAAGGTATATCTTCAACTAAGCACGAAAACAGGTTGGTGAAACAATGGACACATTTGTTGAAAGGCTTGATACAATCATTATCCTCCAAAAATAGAGAGTTACCCCAGTTAGGCCAAAAGGGACTGGGTAGTTACACTTAGGACAACAAAATATCCCTTCTGTACTGTGGTAATGACCATAAGTAGTATACACTGTACCAAGTCCACACAACCAAATGATGAGTATCTGATAATTCTAATATATTGAAAAATACAATTATTTCATACAATACACATAAATGTTTGTAACAATTCTGTTATGTAAAATTTATATAAATGCAGTCAAATAATTGATCTAGTTATCAACATTCACATTTGTATACAGAACTACTTGTATATATCTAGAGTCCTATACAGAAACTATTTATTTAAAACTTTTCTTTAAAAACCTTTCAATTTCTCTGTTGCAAAATCCCTCTCATAAACATAGAAAAATTGTGTCATTTCATAAACATAGAAAAATGTGTCGACGCAACGTTTCGGAGGATCTTTTATTTTGGCGCCACATTCTTCAGGACTTATTCAAAATACACAGATTTGTCATAAGATTAATAAAGATCAGACAATCTAAAAATGAAAAAATACAATTCAATTATAAATCTGTACTGGGTTGGTTCAGTGTACACTCTCAATCCAATAACTATTTTGTGAATAAAAGTCATAGTTATGAAAATTGGTCAGGCTCTATCAGATCGTTTTGCGCTTGGAGACCTTAACCAAAGTATATACATTCATTCAATTAAAATGAATAGGGAATCTTACCGGAGCAATTCCAGAACGTGCAAACCCTTTAAATTACGGTGCACTTGTTCAACAGAATATTATCTTCAGTTTATATCCTTCGTATTAATGGTATCCTAGCAATAGTGAAACAATTATTAGTGTCATCCTCCAATCGTTCCATCTTAATAATTAACTATCCCTTCTTTTAACTTACTTAAAAAGAGTAGAATGGTTACACAAATTTTGCAGGGCCCCTCTGAGTCTGATTTCATCTGAGTGAAGGGTTATCTGCCTGTTTGAGAAAATCCATTTAAAACAGTATTATTTATTTAATATACTGTAGGAGATTAGAATATTTAACTCAAATTCAAACTTACCCTTGATTTACCTGTACTTTTTCTCAATTAAATGTCACCATGGTGGTGGTTTTTATCCGTTCTGTCCCACCTTGTTATTCCGGTCCAATCTTGTTTCAATTGATGAGATCCCTGGTTTTTGCATTAATGTAAATATATATATTTCCATTTTATGAATCTAAAACCCTATATTCCATAACATAGTTCTATATTATTTTCGTTCCCTATCATTTCCTTTCTATATCTTTTTACACAGATGCTGACGACTAGCTATGGTGTTATGTATATTGTAGGTTTTCAGGGCGCCACACAGGAAAATAACACAAATTAAAATTTCTTGGAAATAATAAGATCTGGGTAATGGTGCTGACAGGGTGAGGAGAAACCACCTAACTCCTCAAAACGTTGTGACCTAGGCCAACAAATACATTCAAATTTTTACAACAAATCCCTAACACACGTCAAAGCAGTAAATTTTATAGGTCCGATAAAGGCAAACGAGTAAGCACAAAATATCGTGGACATATGTAAGTTTTCTTGATTATTTAATCCAGTATTTCTTCAGGCTGAGAAAATTTCCTTAGGACATAAGCAGACGACACGTGTTTCTTCGCACAAAGGGCAATATCACGCGACTTTTTCAAGGCTGCACTAAACAAATAAACCAATGTATCTCCTTACAACATCGGGAGTACATAAACAGACATTTGTGAATAACAAGAAAACACGTTCAAGAGGCCAGCATACACGTGTAAGACGTCAAATCATCAATTATATCCTAAGAGGATCTCATTGAGGACTAAAAAAGCCCTGAGTAGAGATGGAGACTACCGGAAAATATAGCCAAAAGAGTGTAACCACACGTGATACGTGAGTGGAGACCTAAATAGGATCAGAAAGCATCTGTGCTTAGTTGAAGATACCAAACCAGAAAAGAAAAATACTACTAACCAAGCCTGCCAGAAAAGATAAAACTGCGAGCGCAAAACGTAGCTGAAGAATCAAGCATGCAAAAGTGCTGTTTGTATGCATGGCATACAAAACAATGTGCATTCGTGTCATGTGTTGCCCATATTGTCAATGTGTGATAAGTTGGGTGTTAAAAGTACCTCTGTCTTTTAGGAAAGAAGATTCTGTAAATACAATAAAGGAAATTCTGTCAAATGAATAAAATGGAATGACCATAGTCAAATAAGAAATGGTGCCAGAAACGAAAGAAACAAGTACCTACATTAATGTGGTTATAATTCCGTCCCACGACGGATAAAATTATGCTAAAATTTAATCCAAACAGTTTTAGCTTTGAGGCTCCTGATTATACATTTACCTGGACGTAATTTAGATGACATTATTGATCCACTGAATGGCTATTTAAGCTGCATGTATGCTAGCTGCTGTATTTTAAGGTCACAATAGATTGGTTTGTTTATCCTCTTGCAGCGCTTATTATTTATTTTACGCATCAGCTCTGAGCTTGGTAATTCTCTCTTCCAGGTGCGTTCACTACGTCATTCGTGTTTTTCCGGACTGTATGAACTTTGGATTGAATTTTAGCAGAATTTTATCCTTTGTGGGACGGAAATACAACCACAATTAATGTACTTGTTTCTTTAGTTTCTGGCACCATTTCTTATTTGACTATGGTCATTCCATTTTAATAATTTCTTTCCTAAAAGACAGAGGTACTTTTAACACCCATCTTATCACACATTGACAATATGGGCAACACATGACACACGAATGCACGCATGCTTGATTCTTAAGCTACGTTTTGCGCTCGCAGTTTCATCTTTTCTGGCAGGCTTGGTTAGCAGTATTTTTCTTTTCTGGTTCGATGTCTTCCACTAAGCACAGATGCTTTCTGATCCTATTTAGGTCTCTACCCGCGAACATCACGTATCACGTGTGGTTACACTCTTTTGGCTATATTTTCCGGTTTTCTCCATCTCTACTCAAGGCTTTTTTAGTCCTCAATGAGATCTTCTTCGATAGAATTGATGTTTTGACGTCTTACACGTGTATGCTGGCCTCTCGAACGTGTTTTCTTGTTATTCACAAATGTCTGTTTATGTACTCCTGATGTTGTAAGGAGATACATTGGTTTATTTGTTTATTGCAGCCTTGAAAAAGTCGCGGGATATTGCCATTTGTGCGACGAAACACGTGTCGGCTGCTTATGTCCTAAGGAAATTTTCTCAGCCTGAAGAAATACTGGATTAAATAATCAAGAAAACTTACATATGTCCACGATATTTTGTGCTTACTCTTTTGCCTTTATCTGACTTATAAAATGTACTGCTTTGACGTGTGCTAGGGATTTGTTGTAAAAATCTTTTTACACAGGGTTTATAGTTTCTTGGGGGCAAAGGTTTGGCTGAAGTCATTTTTATGCGTAGAGCCTTAGGTAGGCTACTCAATTTATAAACATTAAGCTTAGTTATATAGAAGTTATAGTCTTTTCATCTAACTTCAAAGGACGCTTTATTTAGATATCCAACAGCAGCGTAATGTGTGGCCACTTGTCTGTTTTAGGTCGGCCTAATGGACCGGTATTCATCATTAAATTCAATACATACGCTCCTCATTTGTCTCTATCGCCCCACATAATATATACAATAGTTTGTTTTTAAATAAATTTAGTAATCCTGCACTCGACCTTGCGTTAGATTCAAGCACTCCTATTATTCTCTTAACCCCGCTTGCTGCTTACTGCTTTTAACCGACAACGAGTCTACCCTTCTTGCTCCATCTGTTGTTCCAAGTTTGGAGCCGTTAGTTTTATCTATCCTTCCGGGTTACTTGATGAACGTCTATGTACGTGGAGGCCATGATTAAGCCAGGCATGCCGGTTTACTAAGTAATTTCAGTCCAATGTTAGGTGACTTTTGCAGCCATCGGGCTCTGCCATATTTCAACATTGCATTTCACTATCTTTTCTTGAATAATTCTATTAAAATATTATCTATTTACTGGAATCTCATTGTTTTTATTTGAGATTCTATAGGGTTTATTTATTGCTTTCGTCTATAATTTGTTTAACTTTGTTAGGGCTCCCATAACATTTGACTTGAATGTAATCCATTTCCCTAGCATAAAAAAGGAAGAAAAAGGATTTGCTGGTGGATCCTGATTTTAAATTTTAAATGTTTAAATGTACAGCGATGTTAACCTACTTATTCTTCTTAATCCCAGCATTTTAAAAACACAATTATTGATGTTAGTGGGACTTTTCATGTTTAAAATTCATGATCATACTGTAGTACAATTTCTTTAACATATTGTTAGCTAGCTAGTCTTTCCCATTCTTCTGTTATTTAGACCCTGACTATACGTATTGAATTTCGACATAGAGAACTGTTCTCTGTTTTCTTTTTCTGTCCATATTCCCACCCCTTGTGGATCCTTTCACTTTTTGTAAAAAAACCCATTTCAAATCCTGTTCATTATGTTTATTGTCTAACCAGTGTTCTACCAATGGGGCATTCCTTTTTCCTATTCTTATAGCTTATCTATGCCTATTGAGTCTAGTTCTCACCTCTCTGCTTGTTTCACCTACATATCCTTTTTGACAAGGACAGGTGATAAGATAAATGACATTCTTCGTCCTGCAATTGACTAACTCATTTATCCAATGTCTCACCTCATTTAATTCCACTTTGTGTTCCTTTATTATGGATTTGCAGTTAGTACAAGAGCTACATGGAAAATTGCCCACCAATTTTGAACCATCTGTTATGCTACTTTGATTTTTACATTTTGTTCTCTGTATGTTTTCACCAAGTGAATACGGATCGTTTTATTTCTCCTATATGCAAAATTTGTTTTTTTCAGAGGTGTTTTTCCTGGATTGTTTAAGAGAAACCAATTTTTATTAATGAGGTTTTTTTACCTTGTTACTCATGCTATTGAAGTTCGTGACCATCACAATGCCTTTTTCTACACTATTGATCTTACTTTTTCTTCAAAGAGGCTTTCACGATTGTAGTATTTAGCTCTCTTGTATGAGTGTCTAATCACTCTTTTCGGATAGCCACGGGTCACTAACTTTTCTTGTATTTTTGCAAGAGTTTCAAAGTCTCTCATGTCACTACAATTTCGTCGAATACGTAGAAATTGCCTAAACGGAATACTGTCTTTTTGACAGTTTGGATGATTACTAGTGTGGTGCAATAGTGTATTCTCATCCAGTGGTTTGGTGTATAGTTCCACCGAAAACGCCCCATTTTATTCTTTGATTGTTACATCTAAAAAATCCACTGAGATTTGAATCATGTTAGAGGTCAATTTAAGGTTAATATCTCCACAGTTCAACCATTCAATGAGAGTGATCAAGTCTTCGTTATCTCCTTACCAAATGAAAAAGACATTGTCAATAAATCTTGACCAATATTTTACATTTTCATAGTAAGGAGATATTTCATTGTAAATATGTTTTCTCTCAAACATGCCCACAAATAAACAAGCTAGACTGGGAGCACAGGTCGCTCTCATGCGTGTCCCTTTAGTCTGACAAGAAAAACTTTCACCAAATAGAAAGATATCGTTCATCAAGATTATTTCTGTGCACTCTACAATTAACCCACTTATTGGGGATAGATCCCCTCTTCGTTGTTAAGGAAGTCCTTTATCATCTCTACGGTGTCATTTTGTGGTATATTAGTATATAAGGATACAATCATTAAACATTGCAAATTCTGTGATTTCACCGAAGAAAAAGCCATGCATCTCAGATTCATTGATGACAGACTTTCAGATTCGTATAGAAGGTTTATATTGAGAATAACCCACAGCTTGGAGAACATGCTGATGGCTGTAAGAGCAGAAGAACGAGCAGACTGACAAGCTGCTGAAATGGAAGCAGGAACAGCCCACAATGAATCAGCCTTGGTAGTGAAAAGCACCCAAAAGCAAGATGCACGCAAGTCTAGATCTTTGAAGAAATCAAAGCTATGCTTCGGATGTTGATTTTCATTTCCCCCATGAATGTGAATGTCCAGCTAATGGGCAGGTCTGCAGAGGTTGTGGAAAAAATAATAAGTTCCTAACTGTGTCCCAGGCTAAAGAAAAATCAAGTGCGTCACAACGAAGAGAAAAGATGGATGCAAGAACATTCCAGAAGCACTCTCGGCACGCCCACAAAACTAAAAAGCAACACCAGCTACGACAAGTAGCAACCAGGCAATGTCAATTGTGGTCAAGCTCATTGTATAAAGGCTCTCTAACGTCACTATCGAGTATCCGCAAAGAAGATGGGTGTGCACTGCTGATGTCTATAGAAGAACAGTGTGCACATGTGGGGTTAGCTACCTGCAAACTAAATCAAAGACAGCTTATCAAATAAAGCGACAGACGTCATTTGGATACTGTCCCAAAATCACATTAGAAGTGAACTATCAGCCCATGACTTTCATTATAGACAGTGGTGCACCGATAAATATCATGCCAGTGGGAAAATATAACAACCTATCCCCTGTGCCTCGCCTCACCCCATTAGGCATGAAAGTATATACGTGGGCTGCTTCTGAGCCCCTGCAAAGTCCAGGATCATTCACAGCGACAATGAGATACAAAAAGACATTGGTGTGAGCCACCATTCATGTTCTACAAGGGCCTTCGTCAAGGGCCTGCTTGCTCAATTTTGCCACCGCTGCTGACATGGGGTTGATATCCCTCAAGTACAACCTCTGTGCTCTGTCTGAGATCATGAGTTGGTTCCCGTCGTTATTTCATGGCCTGGGAAAACTCAAGAAAATGAAAGTACAGCTTCACACCAATGAAGACATTCACCCTGTGGCTCAGCAATACTTTATAGTTTTTTTCCATTTACAAGAAGCTGTAAAAAAAGAGTTAGAAGCACATTTAAAGCATGACATCTTTGAATGTTCCACAGGCCCCATGTTAGTAATACCTAAAAAGGACAGTAGCGGACCAGTGTGCATTTACGTTGATATGCGCCTGACAAAAAATGCCATTGAGTGGGAGAGACTCCCTAGTCCACACATCGCAGACATGATCATGCAATTGAACGGAATCAGTGTTTTCCCGTCTTGACCTGAACCAAGGATACCATTGTGTTGTTTGTTCAGATATAAAAGATTGAGTTTTGGAGCATCTTCGGCTGCGGAGATATTTCAGGACGTTATTCTCCAAGTAATCCAACCTGTTACTCATGCTTTCAATTACAGTGATGACATACTGGTTTTTGAGAGAACAGAAGAAGAACATAACCCCTTAACCAAATGTGCCAGTTACTTGCTGATGCAGGCCTCATTCTGAATGCTGCAAAGTGTGAGTTTCACAAAACCAAACTTAAATTTTTTGGACACATATTATCTGATGGGGAAATGACTCGAGACCCAGACAAGGTGCAAGCACTGTCATTCAGTCCCCCCCCCCCCCCCAGGATCTTACCATGCTGTGCTGTGATCCTTTTTAGGCATGACCAGTTATTGCTCAAGATACATCTTCTACAGTGAGCTCTTCATTGAGAGACTTGACAAAGCAGAATGTACTGTTTCAGTGGTCTCCGGAATGTGAATCTCAAAGACATTAAACATGCGATCGAGAGTGCAACTGAAATTGCCTACTTTGACCCCAAGTTACATGACGAAAAAATGGTTGATGCAAGTCTGTAAGGGCTAGGGGCAATCCCTGCTCAACACAATGGCCACCCAAATGATCAGAGACACATTGTGGCCTAGCCAGTCGAAGCCTGTCTCCAACAGAACGTGTATACATTCAGCCCGGAAGGAGTCTGGTTGTGGTGTGGGCCTGCAAACATGTTCATGTATTGCTCTACTGAAAAAGATTCACTGTCATTACAGATTACCAAGCATTGCTTACAATTTTTGGAAACCCAAAGGCTAAGATGCCCCTTGCATCAAGAGGTAGGAGTTGAAATTGCAAGAGTGCAACCATGAGAATGTGCACAAGCCAAGGAAGGATCAAAACCCAGCAGATTACTTTTCATGAGTGCAGCTACATCGTCACAGTTCGACATCCAAGACAGCTGAAGCCTATCTCAACTTTATTGTGAGATCCAGCACACCAGCAGCTCAGTGCTGTCTGTGGAACAAATCATTGCTGCCACCAATGCAGATAAAGACATGACCATAATTAAAGAACTCATTACGACACAATCATGATGGAGAAGTACCCGGCCCCATGCCGATGATGTTGAATTACAAAAGTTCAAAAATGTACAGGATGAGTTACCAGTCACCCAGGAAGGTGTAATACTGCAAGGCTTAAGAATAGTCATGCCTGTAAGCCTAAGACAGCGGGTCATTGAGCTGGCCCATGAAGGACACCATGGTATTGTGGCCACCAAAAGAGACTTAAGAGATCAAGTGTGGTTCCCACAGCTAGATGAGCGAGTTGAGAAGAAACTGAAGGTGTGCAACATTTGCAATTCTTTGTCTCCAAAGTTGACCCAGTGACAATGTCTGACCTTCCTGCCCGTGTCTGGGAGAGGGATGTAGTTGAATTTGTGGGCCTTTAGTAAACAGACATCATCTCATGGTAGTCATAGATAAGTATTCATGTTTTCCTTTGGTGGAAGACCTATCTTCGACAAACCATGACAAAGAACGGCTTGATGACATCTTTGCAATGTTCGTGCGGCGCCAGGGTAGGTTAACGGCCTGTCCCAGCAGCAACTTTGACTACACCAGAATTCTGGTGTTACGGGTGGCGCAACGAATACGGACAGAAGCAGGGATACACATCCACATAGGTTCCCCCTTACATTTGGCGAGACCGTTGTCCCTTATTACACGTGGCAGGTAACTATTGTACTTCCCACAGTGTGTAGATAGTTTTTTTGATAAATTAGGTCCTGAAGAATTGCCATGGATCATTAGACCACTAGGCATGAAACATGTTGACCATCACAGAAGAGCATAGCTTAGCTGAACCTTAAACGTCAGTCAGCTGCCACTCTGTTTCCTGTTGTTTTTAATCAAGTGGATAGCCATTCTCAATAAAGCCTTGTTCGTGGACTATCCAACTTGTTTTAATTCCGCACACACTTTCACATCTACACCACTAGACCCCTCACACACACTACATCATACGGCCAGGAACAAAAGATCTCCGCTAAAGAGCCCCTTCAAGGGTGCCCGTCGGGGATTGCAGCGCCGTCCCGACGAGGAGCAGGTCCATATGATGAAGCATGACACCTAGCTTGCTGGGTGTGTGAGGACCCTAGTTCCGACTAGAGGAATTCCCTTTCCTCCACACACGGTCTCCACTTCACACTCTCACTCTCTCCTTGTTCTGAGGAACCGCATACTCTATTCTACTGACTGATCTTTGCAATGTGGGACATCCCCGAAATCCTCAAATCTGATAACGGCCCACCCTTTACAGCAGAGAGTTGAAAGAATTCCTGGTCTGACTCAATGCCTAAAAACCAAAAGAGTACACCTCTGTGGACCCCGGCCAATGTTGTGGTTGAACGATTCATGGGCACACTCAAGAGGGTCATGCAACGAGCATCCATGAAGTGAATCGATATAAACCAAGCCCTGTGCGAGGCCCTCCAGGCCTATCAATCAACCTCTCACTCCACAAATTGTGAGAGTCCAGCCAGCTTGCTATTTGGGAGAACCAGCAGAACAAAACTGCCCCAATGTACCCTGAATCGACAAGTGAATGATTGCAAGGTTCGAGACACCGACGCAACTCGGGAAAAGAAAAATGAAAACGATGCAGATCAGTATCACCATGCCCGAGAGACAGCCTTTGATAAAGGAGACTGCGTACTGGGTAAGTATAGACAAAAACGGAAATCAGACACTCCTTTTGCCACTGATCCTCTACAGGAAGTGGATTGCATGGGACATATGATAACAGCACATCGTCCTTACAATCCATCACTCAGCACATTTCACATTTCGAACATCTACAGCAACACTTACAGAGTCCTGAAACCAAACGTAAAGCAGCTCTGCCAGCAGATCCGGTTCAAGCACCTGAGCCTATGTCACTGTTGTCTAGTCAGAGTGGGCCTCGAACATCAGGTCTGGCTGACCAGTGTGAACACCTTGCCTATTGATTGAAGAAATTTGATTTTCATGATGCTCACATCTTTCTGTTTAACAAAGGGGGAGACGTAGCATATTGGCATTATACGCACTAGGACCCTCGTGGTTCTAGAAAGCACTCTGAACAGGAACTATGTCGTATGTGGGGATGTGTTAGGGTGTAGTTAATGTTGAGTATGAGATAATGTGCAGTGTGTGTGTGAGTATGCTGAGGAATAAATAAGCATTTGACTGCAGATCTCATGTGGCGTATTTCATTCACATACTCCAGGGCTGGGGAAGATGGTACAATAGAATAATAACATTATATCATTAGAAGAACAAAATATGAAAATAACATACATGTTCAATTAAAAAAATAAATGTTCAAAATTAGTTAGAAAAATGTAATTTGTTATGTCTATAAAAAAACCCACAAACTACACAAACCCTAGAAATTCAAAAGTTATAGTTATAATGTACAGTTCAAATTTGTACCCCACCCAAACCTTACTATAGCTCACGCACCTCAATACGCAATGTTGTGAAATCGCTAGGCTCACTAAATGAACTTTAACTAGGCCTACTACCATGCACAGTGTTCTCATAAATAATATAATATCAGATGTCATAAGTCTTGTTATGAATGCTTTGATTTAACATGCTATAAGTGATGTAATATGAAAGGGTATAAGCAGTGCTTGGCAAAGGTGCAAGTTTGATATAATAAGAAAATAACACTGACTCTTTGTGTACCTAATGTATGGGTGTTAAGAAAGGAATTTAGTAAGTTTCCCCTAAAACACGAGTGTAGTATGTGAGATTGTGTGATTGTGTTGTTGATGATGTCTTAGAAAATTACAGAAAATGAAGAGTAATCTATTGCTAAACTAGAGCACAGCATGTGAGCAACAACATTATGTGAAATAAGCAGAGTTGTCTCAGAATGGTATATATGGACATTGAGTTAGCCATCCACCATTCATCATTGACAACAGACTAAACAACCACATAAATGCAGAGTGAGATAAAACTGGGATTTCCCAAATCACCCTGCGGAACCCAATCTCTAAGTATATGTTAGAAATTGGGGTTCTGGTTGGCAGAGGTATGCACCCTGTCCAACCAGGAACTAGAATCTGAGTCAGATAAGTGTAACACACACTAAAAGTTTACCTGTGCTCAGCTTCTGGACAGCTTGGCACAGAGCAGTCAGGCTACAACTAAAGAGGCAATGTGTAAAGATTTGTGCGCGCACACACATGCACACAGTAATACAGTGAAAATATCACAAAAGTACTCCACACCAGTTTACAAAACCAATGCTAATTTGTATCTGAGTAAAACGACGAAAATAAAAAAATTTAACATACACAAGTCAAGATATGAATTTTGTAAGATTAAATCAAAATGCAGTGTTTAGAAAACAATAGCTCCAACTGGGGCTATCTGGTCACGCTTGACCAGGGCAAATTCAAAAGTTCAGTCTGACCACGATGGAGTGCAGGCCAGATACAGGAGTCCTGGAGATCCGCTGACAGTACTTGGCATGCGTCGATACTCTGGGATGATGCGTTGGTTCCGAAGTCAGGCAACGTCGCTGATGTGTTAATGTCAAGAGCACTGTGCATCGGTTCCAAGGCATCGATGTCAAACCGCTGGGCCAAAGGAGATGCATCCGTAAGAAGCCACGCCAGGCCGGGAATGCGTTGGAGTTGGGGATAGGGTGTCTCAGACTTCAGCGATGCGTTGTCCAAGACTCATGCAGCATCAGTGATTTGGAGGCGATGTGTCAGCACAGTCGGGGCTTCACTGTAAGTCAAGGTTGTTGTGTCATGCCCTTGGCAAGTGGTGTCTACGGCTTTGGTGCAAGCAGCGGAAATGCTTCCGTTTCACAGGGAATGTGGCAGTTCCAAACTATGCTTTGGTGTCGATGTATTGATTTCTTGGGTTGCAGCACCAAACACTCACTTCCAAGGACCCATGACTGGATTTGGCACCCGTTGGCAGACCAGGACTTATGGCAGAGGAGCCCAGGTGCTGGCAGCAAGATGCAGGTGAAGTCTTTGAAATCCCTGAGACTTCAACACCAGGAGGCAAGCCCAAACAAGCCCTTGGGGAACTTTTAGAGATACAAGTATTGGAGAGTAAAGACCAGTCCTCTCACTCCCAGCCAGCAGGCTAACGCAGCAAAGCAAGCAGCAAAGTGGCAGTCCCTCCTGGCAGCACAACAGCTCTTCTTCCTGGCAGAATGTCCCAGTCCAGAAGTGTTCTGAGTACCCGGAGGTCCAGTACTTATACCCATTTTAGCATTTGAAGTAAGGAGACTTCAATTAGTGCACAAGATCCTGCCCTTCCTGGCCCCGGCTCCAGACACACTACAAGGGGATATGCGACTCTTTGTGTGGAGACAGGCACAGCCCTATTCAGGCGCAAATGTCAAGTCCTCCCTCTCACTCTAGCTCAGGAAGACTCATCAGCCTCGCGATGGGCTATCAGATTGTCAGGGCACAACTCTGCTCCCTTTGTGTGCGACTGTATAGAGAGAATGCACAAAACCGAGCTGTCTCCCAACCCAGACGTGTATTCCAGAGGCAGGCAGAGGCATAAATGGTTAAAGTAAGAAAATGCAAACTTTCTAAAAGTGGCATTGTTAGAATTGCAATCTAAAAACCAACTTCACTAAAAGATGTATTTTTAAATTGTAGAGACACCAAACTCTTTCTTCCTACCTTTTCCCAGTTGGAAGTTACACTTTTAAAGTGTTACAAGGAAGCTCGTGTGCTAACCTGTGGGAGAGATAGCCTTGCTGTAGTGAAAAACGAATTTAGGTGCCTTTCACTACCGGGACATGTAAATTCCAATGTACATGTCCTACCTTTTAAATACACTGCACTCTGTCCATGGGGCTACCTAGGGTTTACCTTAGGGGGGACTTATTTATAATAAAAGGGAAGCTTTGGGCCTGGCAACGAGGGGAACTTGCCAGGTCGAAATGGCAGTTTAAAACAGCACACATATAATGCACTGTACTAGGGACTTATCAGTAAATCAAATATTCCAATCATGGAGAAACCAAATGCCATTATATTATAGACACAGAGCACATGCACTTTGGGCACTGGTCAGCAGTAAATAAGTGCACAGAGTCTCAAAACAAGCATAAACGAAGTTAAAAAAAAGAGGCGGAAGAAGGCATAATATTTGGTTTAACCCCTCAAAATGGGCCATTTCCAACAATATATTAATAAATAATGGATTCTCTGAAGGAAAAGATTAAACCTATGCTACTGAATCCACAAAAATAGAGTAACTCATTACTGGGTGTGCAAATTAATTTCCTCTAGTTTCATAGTACCATTCATTTTTATAACAATTCCCTAAATAGGTGTGTCCCAGACTTTAGAACATACATATACAGACCGCTGTGTCTCTATTGAGCATGTGTGAAAGTTGTTGTATGTCAGATTACCCATGTGTTCTGTGCGGCAGTAGTCCCACATGCACAATGTATATTTCCTATCTTGTGCAGAAAGAACTAACTCTGCACAATATGTTGGCAGTTAATGTAGTCAAGGAGGGTTGGACAAGCCAAACAATGGAAGAAGGATCCATGTTTCAAAGCCTGTCATTTAAAAATATATTATTATGAGAAGGGACATGGAGTGCAGCTCATTGACTCCTGTGTGTCTTTTATATTCAGGAAAATGTTGCTGCAAAATCCTTGCAAGCTCAATGACCTATAGATGAAGACCTGGATGTCTCACACGAAGCACATACGAGCAGAAGCACTGGATAACCACAAGCAGGCCAAGGTCTCATCTGGGAACATCTGCCATCTGAAGGGCTCTTTTTATTTGCCTCAGGTGTCAAGAAAAGAATGCATCTTATAAATACATAAACCCCTGCACTTATGTTACTGCCCTACACTTATGGGGAAATGTGACAGGTCTGTACTGAAAGGTATTTCAGAAGAGTATGCATGTCAAAATCCACCGTGGCACATCATATATTACTAGTATGTATCTGAATGCAGTAAAATCTCAGTGACAGTGACTCCAGATGCACTTGTTTCACTGTTGCTTCTAGCTCTCACACTATGGACGAGGACTTGACACGAACTTGGTCTCCTTTCTCAAAAACCATGTCTCAAGCGCATCAGCGCTTATCGGCGTAAGTCTTCATTTTGCATTTGTGAGAGGTGTCAGTGACATGAATCTCATCAGCGGAATCCAATAGACCCACCTCCATACTGGTCTTAGACATATTTTCATTGCTAGAGACACCAGACTCGATCAAACTTTTGAGCTCCATTCGATCAGGGTCTCCCACGGATCCATGTCCGGCGTTTGTGCTAAAACAAATTCCAGAAGTCATAGGGTCAGCTCTTACACCCTTGTTTAATGCCATATTCATATCGGGCAAATTTCCTAGAAATTGTAAGAAGGCTTCCATTCTTCCCCTACAAAAAAACAGACCCAGGACCCAAACAATTATAGGCCAATTTCACGACTTCCGCTTCCTGCAAAAATCATTGCAAAAGCCATAAATATCCTGCTCAGTGCATTTCTCCGAACGAACAACATACTTGACCCGTCTCAATACGGGTTTAGAGCGGAACATAGCACTGAGCTGGCTCTAATTAAATCCACAGAAGAAGTGAGGGAGGCCTTGGATGTGGAGGCAATGCAATACTGATCATGTTAGATCTATCAGCGGCCTTCGACACGGTCCATCACGAAGTTTTGATGGACTGGCTGTCGGAAGCAGGGGTACAAGGTGTGGCCAGGACTCCTGCAGTACTTTTTTTCCGATAGAACGCAAACTGTGAATTTGGACAATAACAGGTGAAAGCCATTCTCCCTCCCATGCGGGGTGCCACAGGGCTCGTCTCCCAGCCCGACGCTCTTTAATGTGTATGTGGCAACTCTTGCAGGCTTAATAAGATACTTTGGCTTCCAACTCACCTCTTATGCGGACGACACCCAAATAGTGTTGTCGCTCAGGGACGGGGAAGAGAAGGAAACGGGCACAATTTCACGATTGCATGAAAGCCATCTCAGGGTGGATGTCCTCTAACTGCCTGAAACTAAACTCAAGCAAATCAGGGGTCATCATGTTCGGGAACAACCCACACACATGGATGCCTGACTGGTGGCCATAAGATCTGGGTATCTGCCCTGCACCTAGCAGGAAAGCAAAAAATCAGGGGGTGATAGTGGACAATAAGCTTACTTTTGGTGATCACATACGCACGGTGGTCTCGGCTTGTTCCTTGGCACTCAGAATTATAAGAAAAATTAAGTTTTTTCTTCCTGAAGGTAGTCTTAGGACAGTGGTCACAGCACTCATTATGTCATGGCTAGGCTATTAGAATAGTCTTTATTTGAATGCCCAAAAACAACACATTAACAGACTTCAAATCATGCAGAATACAGCGGCCAGACTGCTGACAGGGATACTGAAATTTGTTTCGGTCAAGAAAGAATTAAAACTTCACTGGCTTCCTGTAAAACAAAGGGTGCGTTTTAAAGCCTTTTGCAATGTTTTTAAAGCCCTCAATGGAGTAGGCCCCAACCACCTGAGGCAAAGATTTCAGTGGTATGTCCCTAGAACATAGGTCTTCACTCCCAGGGGGGACATGGAGTCATTGGAAAGGGGTCGCGCTGCATTCACCTGCCTCACTGCTGCCTCGAATCCAAAACGTTTACGTTTCGTTTTGGATTCAAAATAACCATCTCAGGAGCCTCTCTGATTGGAGGACAGGGCAAAATAAGCCAATCATAATGTGGCTACGTCATCAATGCCTGTCCTCCAATCGGAGAGACTGCAGCATGCACACCAGGAAATGCCCGCAAACTTTGTCCATAAAGATGGACCAGCACCTTCGTAATGCAGGCTGTATTTCCACGGAGTTCTGCGCTGTCACTGCTGCCTTTCACTGGATCCAGTTGTCTTTCTTGGCCGTTGCTGCTTTCACCTCGTGTTCCTTTTTCCAACTCATCTTCGTGGCTCATTGCTGCCTCTGCATTAGGATCTCCTTCCCGGCTGATTTCCAAGGCAACCCGAAGCTTCCAGGAATAATTAGGTAAGCCCCCCCTCCTCATGCCCTGGCTTTTCAGCTGCAGATGACATGCACTGAAACTATCTTGCACACAGGCAAAGGCACACACAGATTCTTATCTGTTTTCTTGATTGAGCTATGTGGGTAAGGGGGGACAGGAAAAAGGCTCTGGGTAATTTTTATGACTATGGAATGGTGTTTATTTTCGGCGTACTTTCTGTTTTTATAACAGCAGTTTCATATTCATTTTTTGTGGCATTGAAATGTTTATTTTCCATGTTCTTTCCGTTTTTAATCTTGACGCAGCAGATTAATATGATGCCTTTGTCCAACTACAGTTGCCGCACGGTCCCAAAAAAAGCGATGGTTATTTGTTCATGTGTAAAGCATCCATTATTGCACCTTACTTGATGTGGTCGTTTTTGTAGTACAAAAAACTTTATCACGTGGAGGAATCATTTAAAACAGGTCTGGGAGAGTTCATCTGAGGACATCATTTTTTTGTCAAAAAGTTCTAAATAGATTGGTGAATATGGGCTCATGGAAACCTAAATAGCCTTCTGAATTTCAGCTGTGGTTAGAAACAGATAATTATGTCCTGCAAAGAAATATATTGGTGCTATACACATTAGAAAAATGACAACATTTGTAATTACAAAATTATCTTTATTCATGTGTTTTGCAAAGAAACAAGATTCCAAAACATGGAGTATTTTAAATTGTGTAGTTCAAATGTATTAAGAAAGCTTCTATAAATTACGAGCATTGGAAGTACTATTTGTAGTAATACAGCAAAACATAAGAATATGCCAGAACATTTAGTCAATGCATAAGTATCTTCTCATGAGTAAAATCATAGCATTAGTCAGCAAACGTGGACAAGCACTAACTCTAGAAATGTCCATTTAGTTCATGCTTAACTTTTACATACCTCTTTTACTATTCTGATCCCCACCCCCTAAAACAAGCCTTTCTAAGCCCTTCCTTCTGACTCTTCCCCCTCCATCTCCCTTTTACTCCTCCCAAGCCTCCTACTACTGCGGTGAGCTCCATAACATCCCTCCACTATCCTCCTCAATCCAAATAACATAATATCATATCCACCACTCTAATTATTTTCCTTTTTCACTATACTAATTCACTACTAATCCTTTATGGGTTCTGGAGATGCGTGCTACTTGCTGAAAAAGCGCTCTGACACTTCGTCTGGGGTAATAAGCGCTATATGAATGCAATTACAATAAAATACAATATCTTTGGCACACTGCAGCAGTGAATGCTTTGCGGGTCTTCAGTTCATATAGAACACATCCCGCCATTTTGTTTGCAATGAGATTTTGTGTCCTAAACTAAGCACATGTGACTCAACGCTTAATGGTGCCTCCCCATATATGCTGTTGTCATTGTGGTATTGAATACCAATGTGTGCCAAAACTGATCTCTCATGGCATCATTTTCCATGACTGGTCTATAAGTTTGTCAGCAATAAATCGTCATAAATCACCCAGGTACCGGGGAGGGGAGAAGGAAGAGACAATGGCGTGTGGTAAACAGCTGTCTGTCTCATGTCAAGGCCAGGCTCTCTCAGAATCGCAGTGTGTGCTAATTTGGAGGCTACTCAGCTCCTCGCCGACGGCCTGTGTGATCTTGAATGATCTAGTTTACCTGTCTGTTAGATTACCGGCCTCTGGGTACAATGAACTTCACCCACAAAAAAGAAACAACTATTGTCTTTTGGCTTCCATCACTAGACAAGTGTGTTTTGCTACCTTTCACAACCTCTCTTCTGACCCTCACCCTGCGAAGGCCTTTCCAAGACAAAGGCTCATATGAGCCAGTCTGACCGTGCAACATGTTGTCCTCCACCTGCACCAAATGCATGCGAACACGTGTTCACAATGGGTGCCATTCTCCTTGCAGACACTAAGGGGTCTATTATAATGGCAGGCGCATCGTCACCGCCCGTATAGCGGTGGCGATCTGCCCGCCATTATCCACCGTCCGCATGCAATTTACCCCCCCCCCCCCCCCGCCTGATTATGTTGGCGGGAGGTACCGCAGCTGATGGGAAGACCGTCCGCCGCTTTTCCGCCCGGTCGATGAGTCGACCAGGCGGAAAAGGTTTGAATATGGTGGCGGTTAGACACCGCCATCCATATTACTATGCATGTGGGGATCAGCCTTTCCGTGGCGGCATTGCCGGCACGGAAAGGCATGCGGAATTCGCAGTTGGGGTGGTAGGGGGGCACATGGGGGGTACCTATGGTACCCCCCTGCATTTGCATGTACAACGTGGCAGGCACCGCGCTGTGCCTGCCACATTGTGCATGCAAATGCACAGTGGGCAGCCACAGCATTGTGGCAGGTGGTGCTGTGTGCACCGCCTGCCACAATGATGTGGATGGGGGATGCCACCGTGGCGATGGCATCCTAATTGCCGGTGCGGGACCGCCGCACCACTGGCGGCCGGTCCCAGCACCGCAACCATCCTAATAAGCCCCTAAGCCTCCCACTGTACTGAATGTCTGGCCTGCAAAGAAGGGCACTTCTAGGGGCACTGACATGAACAAGGTCATAGGTCACCTGCTAGGGACAGGAGATACACCGTGAGCATAGGTAGTCTACTTCAAGATGACTTTTGTGTATAGCCCAAGCACACACATCACAAGGGCATACCCCATGGTCGTCCTTTCACCACATTAACATAATTATAGCCCAGGTTACTGGACACCAGGGCAGCCAGCCTCTTAGCATTTTCTCGTGGCCTTCAGAAGTTACAATTCACTTGGTCAAAATGATACCAAAAACTGAAACAAATAACAAAAGGCAAAAAAATATCAGATGAATTGGCATGACCCTGTGCCCCTAGCCAAATAAATCTAAAGCATCCTTCCCTGCACATAACAAACACATAAGGGCAGTAATAATTAATGGATGGCAAATGAGAGACCATATTGCATATCTGATTGGACTTTAACCTACTCTGCTATTAGAGGGAATCTGGCATGCAGCCATCCATTGCCCGAGCTGTGTAGTAAGCCTCTGACACAGAACCACAGTCACCCACAAACCTTTGATTTGCTAAACACTGTTTAATACTATTTCCCCACCGTGAAATGATTCGCTGTGGTAATTGGGGACGCTTTTGGTTGTCGATGATGATGAGTACCATGTTCTAGATTCTTTTGTCGGAGGGGGTCCTTACGCCTAACATTTTTTGACAGGGGGGGTCTCAGCATCAAAAGGATTGAAGACCTCTGCCCTAGAAGGACTCTTCGCTCCACTGGAGCAAAACAAGTCTGAGTTCCTCCGGTCAAAAAAGCCACTTGGGGAGGTAGATGTTTTATCACCTGCGCCTCTAAGGCCTGGAACAATCTTCCATTCCACCTGAGAAACTCAATAGATCTCCTCTCCTTCAGAAAGGGGCTGAAAACATGGCTATTTACCCTTTAGCACCCTCCAACTATGATAGCCAGCAGGCAGTGCTCAGCGCTAGGACACCCCAGGGTAACGGTTGCGCTTTAAAAGTTTAATTAACATAACATAACAGGGTCTATTGACCGGCTGGTGGTCCATTGTAATATCCTTGTTCCAAGAGCTCTCCAAACAGCAAGGTTGCAGGACTTGTTCCTGTCCTGGAATGAGGAGTGGAATGGTAGGCATGAAGGGATGAGCGTAAAGCAGACTTGAGGTTGATGCCTTCCAGCACAGCACACTGAACCACCCTTTTCAAAGTACTCATATAATTGTTCAACAGATCCATTCACCTGTGGCCAGAGAGGTGTACTTCTCTGATGTTTGATATTCAAATGATTCAGAAAGACTTCGAACTCTCTGCTATTGAAGGGTGGTCCGTTGTCAGATTTGGAAACACCCCATTTTGCGAAAATGTCATCTAGCTTCTCGATGACTCTATCATGTGTGCTGGATGATAGGTCTTCCACTAAAGTAAAAGGTGAGTACTCATCGACAACTACCATGAGATGATGTCCATTATTGAGGGTTCCAAAGAAGTCAACCGCGACCATCTCCCAAGCTTCCTCGGGTAGATCAAACATGTTCAAAGGGTGCTGAGTCATTTTGGGAGTCAGGCAGTCGCATAGATGACAACCTTTAAGCTCTCTTTCAACTCGTTCATCAAGATGTGGGAACCACAATTAATGCCACAATGTCCTTTGTGTGCCAGTTCAATAACTTGTTGCCTCAGACTTTCAAGGATAACTATTCTTGCCCCTCTTAGTATGACACCATCACATGTAACAGAATGTTGTTCCTGAATATTCTTGAACTTCTGGCAGTCAACATCATCTGTAAGAGGTCGAGTTCCATTATTGTGATTTCCTCCATGTCTTTGTCAGTATTAGCAGCTGTCAGCATCTGTTCAATAGAAAGAGCTGCAGGCACACTTGACTTTACTATGAAATTGATGTAGGTCTCAGAGGCTTTAGACGTTGTATTATAAAGCTGTAGTAGTACCCGTGAAAAGTAGTCTGCGGGGTTTTGATCATTCCCCAGTTATTGCACAATACTGTAATAATAATCCTGGAGACGTAACCCCCACCTCTTAATGTGAGGCAGCATCTTGGCTTTCGGATTCTTTAAGATGCTGAGCAACGCCTGATGATCTGTGACAAGGGAGAAATGCTTTCTGTACAGAAACACGTGGATGTGTTCACATGTCCACACTACAGCTAAGCTTTCTTTTTCCAGTTGATAATAGTCATGTTCAGTCTCAGATAGACTCAACTAGCATAGGCCACAATGTGTCTCAGAACATTTGGCTGTCCATTGTGTTGGGCAAGGATTGCTCCCAGCCCCACTGGGCCTGCATCCACTACAATCTCTGAATACAATTTCGGATCAAAGTAAGCCATTTCAGTTGCCTTTTCAATTGTGTGTTTTATTTTCTTAAAACTTTGGTCACATTCAGATGACCATTCAAACGGAACACCTCGCTTTGTTAGTTTTCATAAAGGGGAACTCACATTGGCAAAATCACAAATGTATATGGAGCAGTAGCTGCCCATACCTAGGAAAGATCGCAACATGTTCACATCTTCTGGAGGGAAAATAGATGACAATGCTAGTACCTTTTCAGGGTCAGGAGTCATCCCCTTACAGAGAAAATATGCCCATAGAATTTAAGTCTGTTTTTGTGAAATTCACACTTCTCTGCATTTAGTGTGAGACCTGCATCAGCAAACAGAAGGCATATTTGTGTGAATGCTTTTTCATTTTCCTTTCATGTAGTCTCAAACACAATCAGGTAAAAGCATGTGTGAGACGCTGAATTATTCGACAAATTATATCTTAAACGTTTCCTGCAGCTGAAGACACACCAAAACAGAGGCTTTTATATCTGAACAAACCAACATGTTTTGGAAAACCAGTAATATACCTGGTGTTTAATTACAGTTCAAGTTTATGGTAACCTTTGTTCAGTTCAAGAATTGAAAAAACTGCACCATTCAGCTGTGTAATCATGTACGCCATATCTGGATCTGGATGTCTTTCTCTTTCGATTGTTTGTTTTTTTGGCCTGTCGCATATTAAGACAAATGCGCACTGAATCTCAACTGTGTTTTTTTTATACCACTACAATGAGTGAAACCCACGGCGTCAGACCAGTTGAGAGCTCGATGATGTCATGCTTTAACAGTGTTTCTAGTTCTTTCTCAACAGCTTCCAGTAAGTTAAAAGCAATTTGACCATGTCGCTGTGCAACTGGGAGAAAATCTTCATTAATGGAAAGTTCTACTTCCATAGTCTTAAGTTTCCCAAGTGCCTGAAACAATGTAGCAAACTGACTCACTTTTTCAGAATGGGCATCCAAGTTGTGGTTAATAGAGATCAGTCCCATGTTAGTAGCAGCATCGAAACGTAATAAGCATGCACTCGATAAACTACCTGGGAGGACATGAATTGGTGCTGCACTGTCACTTTCTTGTGCACTATGGTCGCCACAGAGGATCCTTTGCTCTGCAAGGGTATAGAAGCTGTCCAGGTGTACACCTTTGTTCTCAACGGTGTGAGACACGGTATCAGAGACATTTCTTTGTACTTTTTTGCTGGCATAATGTTTATTAATGCACCACTGCCTCTAATAAAGGTGTATCTTCATTGAAATCAGACTCAGCTGTACAATTTCAACCTACTGGAGAGGGTCACTAATCTCCAATTCATAAAATTGGGGACAGGTCCATTCCAAAGAACTATCGCCTAATTGCCCTCATTGACAATGAGCCAAAATGTTTTATAGGGACCTTATTGGAGGAACGCTCGATGTGGGCAATTGAAAAAGGAATAATACCACTAAACCAAACTGGGTTTTCAAAAACCTCCAGCTCGACAACTAACATGGCCATATCACTTCTTATAGACAAGGCGAGAGACTCAAAACAGCCACTTCATCTGTGCTTCATCGGTTTCAGGTCAGCATTCGACCAAGTGGATAGGACCAGGCTTTGGAGGAAACTGGCTTCGGTATTACCCGGGCTCTCTTGGACTTGCTAATAGCTCTTCACATGGATACATGGGTGCAGGTAAAGCTGCGAGAAGGAACGCATTTCTCAATGTGAATTCCAAAAAGCAAGGGTTTGAAGCATGGATACGTCCTGGCTCCCACTTTGTTTAACCTGTTTTTAGCCCACATGGTGCTGGAACTCAACACCTGCAACTCTCATGCCCCAAGGCTAGGGTTGCTTTTTTTGAGCTTTATGTATGCCGACAACATAGTCCTAGCCAATCATACTAAGGCTGGCTTACAGCGGCTTCTTAAAATATCACAGGAATATTCTGATAAAAACGGACTGCAGATCAACTTCAACAAAACAGGCACTATGATGATTGGCAGCAACATGACAAATCTACTGGCATGGTTCTGGGGACAAGATGCAAATTCAGTCAGCCTCAGACTATAAATATTTAGGGATGATCATCCACAAAGCAGGCAACTTTGTGCAACAAAAGGACACTATAAAAAGGGAAGGCCTGGCACTATCAGTGTCCCTAAAGAGTCTAAAACCAATACTAAACAGGCCCTCGTTCTTCCCGCTCCTCCGGCTATTGCACACCAAACTACTGCCAACAATAACATATGGTAGCGAGCTCCAAATAGGCAGGGATGCCAAAATTCTAGACAGCACACATGTGAAAGCATTCAGGAACATCTTCAGCCTACCTAACAGCACCTCACCAGCACAAATCAGGCTAGAGTATGGTCTGCAAAAGCACACCCTGGCGAAGAACTTTCATCAACTTCTGGGGCAAAATCAGGAAAGTGACTCCTGGGATTCTTAATCGCTGCTTGTGGCAGGAGCGCCAACAGAGTATACCTCAAGGAATGCCTGTCCACGAATGGGATGACAAACTTATGGGAAACCCCAACCAGTCACTCCATATTAAAAAAATAAGCCTGGAAGTAAATTAAACTTCTCTCCTTGGTAGAAGATAAGATGGCATTCTCAGCTAGAGCTCATGCATAGATGTCACTAAACACCTATACTTCACTAGCACCCCAGTAATACTTCAGCTTTGGCTTCCCTAGATCCATCAAAGGGCAATTCTTGAAATATCGCCTGGGGCTGCTACATTGTACATACCATTTTCCTCACTGGATGAGAGAATCCATAACAAAGATCTGCTTGTGTGGCTCTGACATTGAGGACTTACTGTACCTACTATGCACCTGTGAAGAGCTGCTGAAGGAAAGTAGACAAATGCACAAAGCTCAGTTCAACCAAAGAGGGATCCATTCACAGAGACAGGCTGCACTGGCCTGCTTTGCTCTAGGCATTCCATGGTTGAACTGTCGACTGGCGAAATTCCTTGCATTGGCACGCAATAAATTGCCAAAGGACACTATAAGCTGAGCAGACTTTATCTTTCCTGGCACTTCTACGTAAGATCTATTACCTGCTGCACTCAGTATTGAGCACTCTCTGTACTTGGGCTTTGATCTTGGATGTTGAGCAAGGGTCTCCGGCCCCCACTCCAGGCGTGGCAAACTTAGATCAAGACCTGCCTGATTTCCAACTTTAGTTTTTCATGCATCACTTTCTGGCTTTGATTTCCTGCACCTGGCAGCCAACTCTGATTGCCTCGGCCATTACCCCATGACAGGAATAGAAGCAGTGGCTGAGCATCTTGAACTCTCAGACCACAATCCCCTGCCTTTTCCTTGCATATGGGTCTTGTACTTGAGTCGAGCAAGGGTTTCTGAATCCCACGTGAAAGAGCGTAAACATTTCCTAAAGATTTAAGCATTTACTAATGGCAAACTGTAGTAATGACACCGGACACCGAAGTCTTCAGGAACATGAGTTTAATCACAACAAGCAGTTCCTCAACGCGGCATGCGAGCGTGTTTCACCAACGCCAGCCAAAGACCAACTGACATCGCTGGAACGGCGCGGCACGAACATTGTAACAGGCAGAATAAGTGGACTGGACACAGCCAAGTCCAAAAAGGTAACAATGACATCACTACACCCCCCCCCCCTTCATACAATAAGAAGAGAAAAGAAAAGGTAATGGAAGCACAGGATAAAATTGAGAAATGCAAATCATGTAAGTTCATAGTCTGCCAAATAACTTGGCGGACTGCGGTCAAGGCAGGGGCATGAGGACTCAAGCCCAGCAGATGGAGAAGCGGTAGCAGGTAAAAAGTTGTGGGCATCACAAGAGACACGCCCCTGTCCTTGTTCATCCCCACCACACCCTCCATTGGCTTCAATTCCGACATCACTCAAAAGCCAAAAGTCGTTGGCACATTTCTTTGAAATTTTTACATTAACGCCATCTACTTTGTGTGCAAAATGCCTTCCTTTGCGAAACAAAGCGACCCTACGTTTGTTCCATTTGTTACCATTCTCTACAACAACATAGTTCTTGAAGACTTGTTTTACCTTGAATGTCCCCCAAAACTTTGACAGTCCCCTGACAGTCCTGCCATGTCTTATTTTTACTAGGTCACCAATACCAATACCTGATATTCTATTATTGTGATCATTCTCCCTCACCACGGGAGAACCGGGTGAAATAAGCCATGCAGGTACAAGTTTAGTTCCAGGTTTCCGCCCACGCATCTTATCAAAAGGGGAAATCCCAGTTACACTGTGCACAGTCGTACGATGTGCCCACACCATTTCATTAACCATGTTTCTCACATTCTTCTGGTTCTGGACTGCCGTGGAAATTGTACCTTTAACCAGGCGATTAGCCCGCTCAACCATACCATTAGCCTGTGGGTTGTACAAACTTGTGCAATGGTGTTTAATGCCGCACTTGTCTAGAAAATCTCTCATTTCTTTCTATACCAGTTGGGTCCCATTATCTGTGATAAGGATACGGGGAAGACCCTCCTCTTGGAAGATCATTATGAGTTTCTCTATGGTACTCTGAGTGGTGACCTCAGACATGAAATGCACGATGAGCCACTTAGAGTGCACATCTACCATAACTAACCCATTTCATTTTTTAGCTTTTCATCCACGCCATGCATTGGCCCAATGAAGTCCAAACATACGGTATTCCATGAATTTCCTTGATCTTCAATATGGCTAATGTTGCTCTTGAGACCCGTCTTGAGCCTCTTTTCGCTCTAGATACACACCTCGCAATTGACCACCCATTCATTGATTTCCTTGTCCATACAGGGCCACCAAAAATTTTCTCTCACACGTTTCTTGGTTAAGGTTTGGCCAAGATGACCCTCATGAGCCAATGCTATTATTTTGCGTCTGACCGCACAAGACGGTACAAATTTGTCATCCCTCATAAGAACTTTGGACTCACTCAAGCTGAATTCGTCAAGTATTTTGACAAACGGCCTCACATTGGGTCCCACTGTACATTCCCTTCCACAACCCTTGATCAACATGCGTTCGACCTCCTTAAGAGTAGAAACTTGTTCCATCCCCAATTTCCACTCATCCGCAGTTACCACTCCTCCAACGCATTCAGTCACGTCACCCAACGAAGCCACAGCTCCCTCCTGCTCCCAAACATTGTTTTCAGTTACGCCTGCACTCTTGTGCAATGACAAACGGGACAGACAGTCTGCTTGTGAGTTTCTCTACCCGGGTATGTGAGTCACCTTGTACCTGTACTCCTGTAGACGCGATGCCAATCTGGTCAATCTTGCGGACCCCTTTCCAGCCCCCACTGGGATCAACACTTTTACCAAAGGCTTCTTGTCCGTCCGAATGCAGAATTCGATTCCCCACAAGAAAGTTCTAAAATGTTCCACTGACCACGCGACAGCCAGAGCTTCCCGCTCTATCACTGATTAGTTACACTCACACTCGGAAAGAGTTCGTGATGCGAATGAGACTGTTCTCTCCCGCCCCTTAACGTTTTGGGACAAGACAGCCCCCAGCCCACATGCACTGGCATCTACAGTGAGAAAAGTAGTGAGTTTGGTTTTAAATGGTGCCAAGACACCCACTTCACAAATATTTTTTTTGATTTGTTCGAAAGCAACCTGCTGCTTCTCCCCGCAATGAAAGGAACACCCTTTCTTCAACAACGCTCTCAGGGCCTCCGTCTTAGTGGCAAATGAATCTACAAACTTAGCATAATACTCAATTAAACCCATAAAGGATCTCAGTTTGTCTTTATCATTAGGAACAGGTGCGTTCCGTATAGCTTCAATGAGGTCAACTTTTGGGTGAACTCCGTTGCCAGAGATGGTATGACCCAGGTACTCTATTTCCTCCACCAAAAAATTACATTTCTCTTTTCTTAGAGTAAGGCCAGCCTCCCTCAACCTGCCCAAGACCTCTTTAAGACATTTGCTGTGTTCATCCATTGACTCCCCGAACACAAGAATGTCGTCCTGGAAAAATGTTACTTTTTCGACGCCTTTCAACACTTCAGTCATGATGCGTTGAAAGACGCTAGCTGCTGAAGACAGCCCAAATGGTAGTCTCCTGAACCGAAAGGTACCCTCCATGTTGATAAAATACGCAAGATTCTTACTCACCTCATCAAGTTTGATCTGGTGGTAAGCACTCTTCAAATCAAGTTTTGAAAAGTACTTACCACCTCCCAGTAATAGTAACAACTCATTAATGTTGGGAAGAGGAAAGCTGTCAGTTACGATATGCTGGTTAAGACTGCGCAAATCCACACACAATCTCAACTTCCCATTGCTCTTTTTGCTGATAACCACTGGTGAGACCCATTCGGTGGCTTCCACCGGTTCTATTACACCATCTTTTAGCATTTGATCTAACAATTGTTTTACTTCCTCCCACACCACAACAGGCACCCTTCTAAGTTTGTGCTTGATTGAGGTGGTACCTTTTTTAAAAACAATTTTGTGAGTGTACTTAAGTTCACCCAGACCCTTTGTGAACACATCTTCCATGTCTCTCAAGACTTCATCCGTAGACATATCGGACAAGCTAAGTACTTGCCCCTCTGAGTGCGGGTCAATGATTATGTGCAAGTCGAATTGATGTCCCCACCCCAAACCTGGATGGATCTGAACCACCTGAAACTCAATCCTGGGAAGACAGAAATAGTCCTTACTGGGGACAGCCTTAAGCACTGGGGCCCCCAATATTGGCCTCCTGTACTCGGCCCACCTCCCACCCCCTCTAGCTCCGCCAAGACTCTGGGGGTACTTCTGGTTAGTGGTCTATCCTTAAAAGCCCAGGTAGGAGCAGTGGTATCCAAATGTTTTTACCAACTGCGGAAAATCAGGAAAATTCATCGCTTTCTTACTCATGAAGCTCTGGTTCAAGCTATGATCTCTACTGTATTGTCTCACCTAGACTACTCCAACTCGGTCTACCTGGGAATGCCCCTTTATCTGTTCAAACGACTCCAATTGGTCCAAAACCAGGCGGCCCGACTGATTTACCACCAACCTAAATGGCAACCTGTCTCTCCTTTGTTGAGGAAACTGCACTGGCTTCCGGTGTCACGACGTTGTGTTTTTAAAACTGGCTGCCTTATTTTTAAGGCTTTACACGGTACCAGTCCGGAATTTATTAACATCATCATCCTCAGGTACTCCCCCACTCGCTACCTAAGATCTACCCACCTTTCTTTGCTTACTAGTCCGAACTTCAAGAGGGCTCGTCTTGGAGGTCGCAGGTTTGCCACTCTTGCTCCCAAGCTGTGGAATTCCTTCCCTCTTGAGATTCGAACGTGCACTGACCTCCTCCCATTTAGGAAACTCCTGAAAACCTGGTTGTTTACCCAGGATAGCTTCCGCTGCTTTGTCAAGCTGTCTGCTAGCGCCATGTAGACAAATCGGCGTACGTGCGCTTTATAAATCCCCATTAACATTAACACACCCCAGAATAGGGAGACCATCCTCAGCAACATAGATTTTGCCCACTGTACATCGTGACTTGAACTTAATGGGTGCGGTAAAGTAACCAAGAACATCGATCCTCTCTCCTTGGTATCCTCTTGGATCTATGTCTCTGGGTTCCAGGTTAACGTCTGGCCACTCTTTTTTCCACATCCATTTTGGCACACTGGTGTACAAAGACCCACAGTTCACCATCAGGTCGACTTCTTTTCCTCTAATGTCAAATTCAGCTTTAGGGCGTTTCCTTTTACCTTCGCTGCCATTGCCAGGTAGGACCATCAGAACTCGTTCATCTCCATCTCCATCTGAATTAGGCTCTTCAGCAACAGCAACCCTTGTTCGTTCTGTTGTCCTGCACATCCTAGCATAGTGCCCCCTGCGTCCGCACTTCATACAGTCTTGTTTGCTTGCAAAACACCACTTTGAGTTGCTTGTGTGCACCAAACTGCCACATCTAGTACACCCTTTTTGCTCCTTACTTTTTTGTAATTTCTCATAAGTTTTACTTGTCATTTTTTTTATTGTCTGATCCTTGCGCCCCACGACTGCAACTTCTTCTGTTATGGCATTCTTCTTACTTAGAAACCATAACCTATCAGACTCCTCAACCACTTTCGCAATTGACAGCGCCTCTTTTAATGTAGGTTTTTTTTGCTGCCCATAACCTTTCTTGTGCCTTTCTGCTGTGGCACTGGACAATGAATTGGTCACGAATAAGTTCATCTGTCATTTGCCCAAAGTTGCATTTGATGGACAATTCCCTCAATGCAGACACAAACGCCTCCATAGTCTCCTCTTGCTTCTGTGGCCTAGTGTAGAACATATACCTTGAGAGCACGACGTTCTCCTCCTTAGCAAACCGCTTCTCTAGACGTTGTTTTGCTTCCATATACACATCCTCTATGGGTTGACTATTACTACCCAACATCTGTGGCAAATATTTAAAGATACGATGTGCTTCCTTGCCTATGGTACCTAGAAGTAGTGCTTTCTTTGTCTCTGGAGAGAACTCAACGCCGTCTAATGCTATTATGTAATTTTCAAATAGATCGATCCATTCCGCCCAAGGCATTGAAGGTTGTCCTGGTTCGGCCATGAATGATGGCGGAATCACTATTGAAGAACTTGCCATGTTTGCTCGAACAAATAAACTATTTGCTTCAACTGAATTCACACGTTATGGTCACTTTGTCCACTACAGGGCTCACTCCTCCTGCTTTTCATTTATCAGCTTCCTAAACAAGTTACTTCGTGGATCACCACCTGATTTCTGACAGCTGGGTGAACTACGGTTTAATTTCGTGTTCAAGTGAACCTTCAACAGATCCAAAACACAGCTGTGACTAGGAAACGACTCTGTTCGCTTCGCCACTCCTTCACTTCAAATCCTCTTCACACAGCTGTTGAGTTCCACACTCGCGCTTTCATGTCAGCGCTCTACGACGATGCTGCCACAGAGAATTCTGCGCTCACAGTCACTGTTCTTTTCTTATTAAAAAGAATTCCCTTTACATCATAGAATTGAACTATGAAGCGTCTTCAGTCAGCGTACGAAAACCATTCACTTTACAATTGGCAGTTGGCTTCAATACTAATGTCTCTCTTCCTCACAGAAAACCTTTCTTCACGCACTCCGCCGTTATTTCTCACTTTTGAAATACCGCTTTGAAAACGCTTTAGCTCTTTAGTTAATTCCACTCGCATACTCTGCTTACTTTATTTCTGTTGCGTCTCTGTTTCCGCAAAGTCCCTATTATTCCTTCACAATACACTGTGTGCGCTACGTAATATGCGTTCTCCACCTGTAGACAGCTCCCACAACTCTTGTGAAGGTGGCCGATGCGTCTACCGTCCACACTCACTGCCGCTCTGATGTCACTACATATGGCTGGCGTTCCGTCGCCAAGAAATGTAGTAATGACACCGGACACCGAAGTCTTCAGGAACATGAGTTTAATCACAACAAGCAGTTCCTCAACGCGGCATGCGAGTGTGTTCCACCAATGCCAGCCAAACACCAACTGATATCGCTGGAACGGCGCGGCACGAACATTCTAACAGGCAGAATGAGTGGACTGGACGCAGCCAAGTCCAACAAGCATTTACAATGCCATGGTCTCGGCATTGGTAAAGTTAGAGCTATTGGCATTGCTCATGACATTATTTTTGTTTGTTTTTGTTTTTAAAACATTTAAAGAAACGGCATTGTCATGAGCAATGCCAATAGCTCTAACTTTAACAATGCCGAGACCGTTGCATTGTAAATGCTTGTTAAATACAACTCAGAGATGGATTGGTAAAAAGAAAGTAGTGCAAATGTGCATTTTTGTGTTGGAGAGGGTGGTGCCGTAAGGCTAACAATCTGTAAAGAGAAATTAAAAAAATATCAAAGGATAAGGATGAACACGAGATAACCTACTAGAAACGGAAGTGGGGCGGATAGGTCGTGAAAACATGCATTAGACGGTTTAGGTTAAACCCGGGAATAAAGGCGATGATAATCGAGGCGTGCATCGGAAACGTGGTGAGGGGGCTCAAATAATACATGTCTGAAGACAGATGGAAAATATGTGTCTTATTGAAAAGATGGAGGTATTGGTCTTATCCCTTAGAAATTTAAATAAAAAAAAAAGAGGCGCCGGGTATGGATGTTCTACGTATAATAGAGGGGTAGGGGAGAGGTATGGGCTGGATAGCGAGGTGGGGTGCGATGCCCAACAATTAAGACAAGTCAGCCACAGCAGTTAGTAGGTGGGAAAGAGGCACTAGGCCCGGAGAAGTGCCTTTTTGAACGTCTGTGCTGCTCTACTGGGTGCCAGAGAATGGAACTGTCCTAGGATTGGGTGAAAAATGTACCTCTCAGACTCATCTCCACTATTTTCTCACACTGTGTGCCTTTGCCGGCACCGGGCCCGCCGAGGACGAACACCACCAAAGGCTTCATGACAGAGCTTAGGATACAGCGAAGACTGGGAGGAATGCGGGACAGCGAGCCGAGGATACTGTACAACATGCAGAGGCTGGTGAAAGGCGGCGCAGGACACACCCGAGGGAGGGGCGGTACACCCGGCCTCAGTGGAACCAGGAAACCAGAACAGAAACTGGCAGGCAGGAGGGCTACTAACATAGAAGAAAGACTACCACGGATATCCTGATGCTAGTCTGACAACAGGTCAGAACTATGCAAAGTTAAAATGGGAAGTCTGATGCGAATATGTTATATTTCCGCTACTTGTTACTATGTGTCAACTCATATTTGTCAATACACAGTACATGCAAGTTAAATTCAAAATAAAAATCAATCACTTGAAGATGGCCGCCGCCTTTCAAATGTTCATTAAAGAACCTTTTACGGCCTCCTTCGAGTCAGCCATGTTGGGAAGTGGCGATTTTTAAGCCACTCCCATAGAGCATCGTGTTTTAAGGGAATTCTGGCATGTCGTCATTGCAAAGAGAGCAATAATTTTACTTTAGAAATCGAACGAGGGTTTCCTAATCAATATCATAAATTCATGTGAGACTTCCAGCTGTTTTTAAAGTGAGCACGTGGTATAAAAAGCTCTTACACTGGAGCTAATAATGTAAAGTTCCAAGAACGTAGTTTAGTTGGAGCGAGCAGTGAGCCTGACCATCACACCTAGAGACACTGCTACGAGCCGAACATGTAACACTGTGAGAAAGAAGATAATATCTAAAACGCACGTCATAGAGTAAAGAACATTACTAACAAGGCAGAGCAAAAGGCAAGCACACCACTGCCTTTCTCCGAGGCAGAGCAGAAATGCCTCAGAGAAACGCAGTGGCGTTTTCGGATTCGGGGGCGTGTTTTGCTTTTATCTCCTCTTGCCATTGGCTGGAGGAGATAATTAGACTTCTTGAAAAAAACACGCCCCCGATCCGAAAAGGACGGGGCCTAATCGGAATGACGGACCACTTCTCCAATGGCTGGCCAGCATTCAAGAGGCCAGCCAATGGAGAACAGGGGAGAAGAGGGGCGGGTTCAAGCCCCTCTGCTCCAAGTCATTAAATCTCAGATCGAGACTGCGCAAGCGCAGCCTTCGAGCCGAGACCTAAAAAGGTAACAATGACATCACTACACAAACGTGCCTTGGGCTTCAGACATAAAACTGCATTTAAAAAGTGACACGCAGACATTTGGTGCTGCAAAATGAAACCATGAGGCTTTGATATTCACAGGCTTAAGTCAGACACTTTCTGCTTAATACATCATGTAAAACATTGCACAATTAATTCATAGTTTGATTTAATGTGGCTTGTTTAGATTTTGTACTATGTGATTTGAATTTGCAAAAATATTGAATGTGTGCAGTGGTAGAATATAAATGATATTAAAATTAAGACAACATTTTAAAATGTAGAAACATAGAAACAGCTCTTGCTCTGAAAGCTCCAGTTGACCTTTGAGATAAGCAAAGGAATGTTTCTGCCTGTGTGAAAGAGAGAACCCTTGGCATAATTTACAGCATGTAACCTCGGAGCCTTATTGTATTTTAGTTGCTGGTAAAGTGCTTCATTTAAACATAGCTCCTTTATTTCATTGGTTTAAAGTGAATAGAAAACCCATGCATTTTTAGAATGTATTACCATGTTATGCGTTAATGATTCCCGTTTAAAATAACAAATTTTTTTGTAGATAAGGGTATGTGTTTAGTTAAAATGTATTAAATAAGAAGGATTTCACCTGTCTGACCGATGATATATGCAGACTGCAGAGAGGTAGAGATGATAATTCCAATTAGATGCAGAACGAAGATCATGCCACATACTCTGCAACATTTTTCTGACTTATAAACACGTTCCTAGTTTAGGAGTTTCAGACCTTTGCTCAGAGACAGACTCCGACAGATTTAGAGACGGAAACCTGTGGAGGTGTTTAAACTTCAATGCAGAACTGAAGGGAGCAGAGCAGATGTGATTTGCAGATGAAAAGGAGGAGAGTACAGACTTTGATGGAGAGCAGAACAGATGCAGGCGAAGGCAGACTAGAAGCAGACTGTTTCATTCTGACTTTTATTAAAAAAAAAAAACTTTATGCTTTGACCAACTAGCTTTGCCAAGGCTTATTTGCTCTATGCTTTATTTCTCTTAATGGGAGATTCTGAAATTATTAACTATTGATTCAGCTTTATGCTAATCTCACTCTTCCTTCTACTCTTGAGCTCTTCATGAGTTCTGACTGACATTATTTGTGCTTCGCTTTCTTAGAATAGGAATTTGTTCCCTTTTGGAATGCACTGTATGCAATTTATGATATGCTCTGTACTAACTGTATTTTTCTATTATCAATTATGTAACCTTATCGATACCTGATTGATGAATGAAGAGTCAGAAAATCTTAAATATGAATGAGAAAATGAATCCCTTTAAAATTACTCACAACTCTCATTATTGACTAAAATGTTTATTTGCATTTGATTACTTGCCTGTGTTAATGAAGGAGCTCTTTTGGTCAAAATACGGCAGTAACGATTCATCACCTTTAGAATAGATAATAGCCTGGAAAAAGGGTAATGGTAATTAAAGGTTAATTGTGCTACATTTGCTGGGTGTGGGTGGCTGGGAGCGTGAAATGGACTGGTGCCAGCTGGTGGAGAAGGCTGTTTATGAAAGTAGAGGCTGCCCCCAAAAATGGTAAAAGATTTGGGCCCACTCAGGGGTGTATAGGCAGGGCTAAAGGACTGCCGGGGATAGGTTTACCGTTGGCACTGCTCTGTAGGGATGGGGTTGAGGACGAAAGAAGGGATGACTGCAGGGGAAACCCTTCACTTTGAAATTATATGTACCATGGATCGTCTACACCTCTGTATCTGTGTCAAATTGTATTGATGTCTCCTGCAACTGTTTAATAAAATAACGCCACTTTTACTACATTTTTCAAAGAGAGATTACCCCGAGATTTCCACGCTATCAGCTTGGTAGCAGAGGATGGTTATACACCTTGACCAAAAGGAGCAGAGTTTAGGTTAACGCCCTGAATGGAGCTACAAAATAATTGCCTAAGTTAGAAAAAAGGCCCAAATCCCCAAAAGTCCTGATTCCGATGCCCAGAACTTGAAGACTGGCAAATCGGCACTAGAAGGCCATTCGAGAAGACGGTTGCTGAAGAAGGTGTGAGTGTTGATAGGGAGTAATGTGGTGCGGTAATTTTTGACTGCGGTAATTCCATTTGCAGTAATTGCGGTTCCAGTAATTGCGTGTATTCTGTTAGATTGTGTCAGGTTGGACCACTGTATGTACACTAACTTGTACGGTTGTCCAGCGGGGATGATGGAAAGATGCTAGCTCCTTGATTCCTCCTGGCGCTACCACACCGAGCGTGAAATAAAATACCACTGCTCAGTATGTAAGCACTCCAGGAAAGAAATGGGGAGAGGGAAAAAACACAAAAGCGCGCTGTCTACTGAAACGGAAACCACGTCCAGAGACCCTCTGGAGGAAGCGGATTACCAAGGTGTGTGTAAGGAGACTCGGCGTCATGCGGGAAGGCATGTATATATAAAGGAGGCACGTTAAATACAACCTACGCGCTTGTCCCCTCCCTCTCCTTGCACACCCCAGGCTAAGGATACTCACTTGCACTTTGCTGCGCACTGTTGACAGACCACAGACATACCGCTGGGTATATTGCAGGAAAGTAAAGTAAGAAGGTGTGCACCCGCACTCTGTAGAATAGTTCTCCCACAAACTAAAAAGTCACTACTCTCCTCCAGGAGAGCACACTTAAGTAAATCAGGTGGAAAGTACTCCAGAGTATTTGAAGAGTAGAATTGTTCAGCAGTTCACAAAAAGAGAAGTACATAAAAGTTTCCACCTACTGGAATAGTTAGCTAAGGAAAAGCTCCTTGTTACTTCACAAGATCCGTTGTCATGAAAACCAAGGAAAGACAGAATTCCGCACACTGCCCTCAGCTTCTTCAGCTTGAAGGGAGGAACCATAGGGTAGGCAAAAATGCAGCTCGTAACAAAACCTGCCAGCAACATTGTGCACGATACTTCTGCGTACTGCCGTCAATTCCCTTTGGCAGTCGGGCGGGGTCACGCTGAAATCACTGAAGCTGCAGGCTGCTCTGTAACACAAAAGAATGACTGGAGCAAGGTAGCCGTCAAGGAAAGTACACCCTGGGAAGCAAGCAGGGAACCACGCTCAAAACGTGTGCAGGCAAACGCGTTGGCTGAATCCGATCAGAAGCACCGGAAGCAGGTACGTCCTAACTGGTATCGCAGATCCAAAACACTGATTGGCAAGCACCAGAGGAAGCGTGCAGGAGGGGCTTGTATTCTCCCCCTCCTCTTCCAGGTGATGCAGCATGCACGCTATGATTGCCCCAAGGGTTTGTGGGGCATGTAGTTCAGCAGACACATTCGTTTACTAGTCATACAGCAGTAACGCAGAGAGGGGTTGGCTAACTTGTGTGTCCCTCGCACATGCCTAACCTGGCCTCTGGTCACCACCATGACAGATTGTGGTGATGCTTTGATTGTGTGATGTCTTGCGGAGTTGGAGTGAGAGTAGAGTGAATGTGATTTCTGGTAGGATGTGGCCCTAGGATTGAGATTTGAGTTGCAGGTCCCAAAGTGGCCTAAGATCCCGGGATATTTGAGGGTCTAGAAGACACCAAGATTGTGATTGTCTGACCGGAGAATTGAGTTGTTGTGAGACGTCAATAGCTCCACTTAAGACAGGGAACTTTGTGTGAATGGGACAAATGCGAATCGTGTAGTAGACTTTGTGCGCAAAGGGTAAATTTGATCAATTCAGGTTATTCTACACTGGTCGAGGTATCACAGCAAATGTGTATTCTTGAGTGATCAAATTCTATCGATCTTTTAGAAAAGCTGACAATTACAGATGATTGTGTGAGCGAATGTCTACGGAGAAATTATGAAGGAGGGTAAGCTGCTGTGAGGAGTGAGAGTGACGTCAGAGTATGCCGCACTGTGATAGGTCCGTTATGTGATTCCCGTATTGAGATTGGGTGAAAGTCTTCGAGAATTTAAACTGTAACAGGATTGGAGGGAAAAAACGTACATTTACAGAATTTAATCAAACATTGTATTCAATTATTGGAAACATGAAATGGGTTAAAGGCTTTAAGAAATCTTTGGGAGTTAATGTGACAAATTCAATTTGGGTCGGTGATGAGGCACCACGTGAGGAAGTGCCTGCAAATTTTATGTTAACAAATTTGGAACTATTTTCATGTTTGTGGATTTGCCAATGGTGCAAGGTTACTGAGAAAGAGAGTACTTTGAGTTTACCAAAATATGGTACTTTTGAACTGCAAATTATTGACAGATTAAGAGAAATGTTTTCTAAAGTAAAGTCACCATCTAGAGTCACACAATTGGAAGCCTTAATCATGTGGGAAGAGACAGCAAGTGACAAGGAAAGAGAGGATGAAAGGGTAAAGGATCGGATACAGGAGAAGGAAAATAAGGATGACAAAAAGCCTCAAACCGCTAGTGATTTAGGGGAAGAAATATTGGATGTATTGTTAACTGAGGAGCTTTCATACCTGCTTTCTTTGCCTTCCTGGCCGCTGGTCCGTGCTGCTTCGTGCGGGGGCAGTTTGCTGCTCAGGATTTTCTGGTGGGAGGGGGGTCCCAGGGATACACCTTGTTTGCTCTAGCGCCATCACCTTCACCCTGGGAGAGGACTGCAACTCCCAGGCTACAACTTTGCCTGCACAGCTGCCGCGAGTGAGGGGGAGGCGTGTCCATCGCACATAAAGCACTGCCTCTCCACCCGCTGCTTGGGATAAAGCCCGGACGAAGTCCAGACCAAGGGCGGGCCCGTCAGAGGCCGGGCTGGGCTACCCCTCTAAGTCCCTGAACTTGAGGTTTGATTTTCGAAATCTGTGATCTGTCTGGGTGTGTTGGTACTAGATATCACCTGCAAACGGACTCCGCCACAATGAGTAAGTGAAGAGTAAACAAAGGCCAGGGGGCTGTAGGCACTCTGGATGCTTTTCTTCAAAGGGCGGAATCAGTGCTCATAAATGAAATCAAACTTACGGAGCGGAGGTTGTCACTGGAGCCTGTACCCCCTCAAACTAGACTTTCTATGACGCCTGTGCTTACTGAACCTTGTGTGATGATTAATAATGAGGTATCTTTTTCCCGGTCTGATTCTACACCACATGTTACAGAAGACCTTTTTGTAAATATTGTGTCCACGTCATCTTCTGAGTTGGAGCTCAGCTCTACTAGGCCTACAGTAACTACCAGAGGGCAAAAATCTAAGTACAGGATAGCCCCTACTGTAGTACTCCCGCCTAAAAAAAGGAAGAGTAGGAACATCCGGAAGCAGAGCAAACCCGGGTCAGGATTAAATGGAAAGGCAGCGGAAACCTCAACTGGTTCTAGAGAACCTAGCGAGGGCCAAACGATTGGCATTAACTCTAACAAGTTAAATAATCCTCCTGACAGTTTGCAAGTCGGGAACTTTTGGGGCAGACTCAAAACTATGATGACAACCCTATTGGAACCCATCCTGTTAAAAATAACTACCGTCGAAACTAGGCTAGCCAAGGTGGAGGAACTTGTCAGCCACACAAATTCACCCGCACTATCACATAGTTCTAAGCCAGGCTCATGTGTTTTAAACAGCAGAGAGGTAGACACGGGGGCTGGTGATTCTAGTAGCATCATAAATGAACAACTACAGGGCGGAAATAACATTAAACATAAAGACTCAAGTGTAGCAAATATTCCAGCTCGCACTAGGCAGCCCCCCTTCAAATAGGAACTTCCACGGCACAACTCAGTAACTCTTCTGATTTAGTGAGTGGAGTTCCGACTCTCTGGTCCTCTGGTGTGCACAAAGATAGAGAGAGGTACAGCACCCAGGGATCCTCTTGAATCCCCCCACTGCCCTTTATCTATTCTAAATTTGCCTCCAGAAGTTACTTCCTTTACAGTGGTCCTGGCAAATGTCCCTCTTTTACCTCACAACACTTTTGAACATTGGGCGGCGTTAAAGAATAAGTCACTTCACTTTTTGGGTTTGAGTACTGGTCTAGGGAATTCTCTTTTCTCTGAATTTAAAATGGTTCGAAGAATAAGATGGTTTGGCCCCTCAGGTAAGACTTTCCAAGGGGATTGTGTAGTGTTAACTTTTAGTTCACCTCTTCTGGTGCGCACAATCCTGGAGAGGGGTAACAACGGGCCCCCCAATTCTAGTGATATACACATCTTACCATTAGGCTATTTCCATAAACCATCGAACCCTTTTGAACCCCGAGGCACTACTTTCATGGGAGGCCATTCGAGGGGATTCGGGAGCCTAGATTCCCGATTCCAGTGTCTAATCGCTTCGATGCTCTGCGCTCGTTGGAGGACATAGATTGACTGGACACAGGAATTCGAGCACCTGCAAAGTCTGCAGTGGAAGGGCATAGTGCTGAGCGATTTTTCGGCCCCTCCAGCGTGGGCACAGCTGGCCTTTCTCACAGTTGCTCCAATTTATGCCATAGTAAAGAGGTTCAAAGAAAGTTAGAGCTGAAGAATACACCACCGGATGAACCCTTGGATCCCCTAAATATCTCTTTACCATCTAATAACACATTAGAGGATCCAACCGGGACAGCTACAGTTGAATATCCAGAGAGTGGTAAATCCGGCCTCTGCAATGTTCTTTCTTGGAATATTGCTGGTATATCCTCCAAGCTAAATAACCATCTATGGGGAGAACTTATTAGCCAGTTTGAGATCCTGTGTTTTCAGGAAACCTGGATTAAGGAGGCGGTCCATCTGAATGGATTAAGGGTTTATCATACGCCAGCAGTTAGTAGCTATAATGGTAGGGCTAAGGGCGTTCTTTGCACAAACATATCGAGCAATATAAATTCCAAAAAGATAACATCACATGCACATGATATCCACTATCAACTAGTTAAATTGGACTTAGATTCCACGCACTCCATTGTAGTCATGAACTTTTACAATAATATTCCTTCCATCAAAGTGAGAGCTGTGATTCATATTATGTTAAAAATGCTGGAAAATGTGGGCAGAAGTAAAGACTTAATGTTGATTTTGGCTGGAGACTTTAACTGTACTTTATGTATGAACGCTGGGGACAAATTATGTGAAGCGCTAAATGATGAAGGAGCGTGTGTGTCTCATTTTCGACTCTCAGGTTTGGGGGATCAATTCAACGAGCTTATTTTCTCCCTCGACCTGGGATTTGCTAATGAAATGTGCCCTGCCCCTGTTCCCATGCCTTGTACATTCAATGGTAGGGGCTTTGGCTCTACTATTGACTATGTTCTAGTTTCCAACAGCCACGCACACACACTCCATTTTTTTTATGTGTCTGATAATCCCCTCAGTGATCACTTCCCTCTTTGCCTGGCGTTCTCATTACCGTCCAACATAACTTTAAGATCGACAAAGAACAATCATTTGCTAGGTAATTGTGACGGTGCGGGACAGACGGACCCTAAGGGACACACCGAATGGTGGACACACATGCCCGTCTCACCCCCTTTTCTTCCCTCACAGCAGAGCGAGTGGCGATCGGACACTGAAAGCGAGAGAGGGAGCTGGGACGGAGCGGAGCCCTTTAAGGACAGCGCGTACGGAGCGAGAGACACGCCCCCGTGGGATGACGGGACGTCAAAAAGCGGAAGAGCGACGGAAAGGACGGACGGCGTTTCCTGGAGGAGTGGAGTAGACGAGCGGAGCAGAGGTGGTTGGAGTGCGGGAGCAGAGTGGAGGAAGAGAGAAGCAAACCTCGGAGGAGAGCGGGAGACGACGGAGGAGAGTGAGGCGGCCGAGAGACCACACCGAGAGGAGGGGGAGAATCGGCCAGGAGGCCCGGGACACCGCGGATCGCCCAGCCACGTTCCCAGGGGAGGAGCGTGGCTAGGACAGGTACGGAGCCGCGTAGCGGGGTGGTGGGGAAGAGGGGAAAACACACCGAAGTAATCTGTGCCCCGTAGCTTAATCCACCCCTATTACCCTGTCCTCTTGCACTACACCTCCCATAGTACAGTTCGTTTGAGCACTCACTAGGGTGTGTCCTCACTCCCCGGTCCCGGTCATAGATTGTAAGGCGTTACGGTCCGGGAATCTGATACTTGTCCTCTTGTCTCTTCCTTCCCGGGACGGAGTAATCAGAGAAGAACCCCGGGACCCTCCCTACGACACGAACGAAGGCGGAGAAAACCAGACACCTGACGCCCGGGAAGTACACCTACGAGGAGCAACCACGGATCCTTCAGTGTGGCCCCGAGAGAGACTGACAAGTCGCTTACGAAAACGTTATATTCCAATAAAACCTCGTTTACAACGCATACGTGTCCCGCCTGTCCCTGACCCACCGCCACAGTAATCTAGCCATAAAGAGTATCAATGGGTATTCCCTGCGTTGGAGTATGGTGGATCAAGACGCACTGGTTAAATCAGTGGTGGGTAAAAGTAAACCAGCGATTGAGACATGCCTGAATGAAATAGCCCCCCCAGAAGATATTCTGGCTTCATTTCAGGTTATCTCCAATGCTGTTAGAGAGTCTCTCACTAAACGTAGAAGCACCAAGGGCCCCCATTATGGTTGGTTTGACTCTAGGTGCACTCAAGCGTATTCCCACTTAAAAAAGGAATTACATAAAACTCCAAGAAATTAGACTGAGGTAAAGGCGGCCAGAGATGCATACAAACAAGTAATTAGGGACAGGAAAGCCACTATAAAGATGGAGATGTGGGATGCACTAATTTCTGCGTCAGTGCTTAACGACAGTGCTGCTTTCTGGAAAGTTATTAGGGCCCCTTGCTTGTCTAGAGAGGACGGCCCATCACTTGAAATAGCAATAACTGAGGAGCAATGGATTAAGCACTTCACTAAAGTATATCGGGGAGAGGGAAACCCCGCTATGACGGACAGTCCCGCCCAGGATGTTTGCAACTTGAATCTCTTTCCCCAAGCTAACGCACTATCATTTACCTTGGATGAAGTAGTGCGGGCCCTGTCTGTCAGTAAGGGTGGTAAGGCACCTGGTCCTGACGGGGTACCAGTAGATCTGTTTAAATCAAACACTACCTTATGGGGACCCATTTTGACACAGGTCCTAAACGCTAGCTGTAATGCCGTCTTCCCACCCACTTGGGTAGAATCAACTATTGTCCCCATTTTTTAAAAGGGGGACAGAGAAGATCCGGCATGTTATAGGCCCTGCTCATTGCTGGATGCCATAACTAAAGTAGCAGACAAAATAATTCTGTAACGTCTCCAGGACTGGCGGAGGAGTGTCGGACCTGCAATATGGCTTTCGAGCCGGCGTAGGAACCGTCGAGCAGGGTTTGAACCTGTCTCTTTTAGTAGGCAAATACACTAGGGGCAAGGTGGGGAACCTTTTTTTAGTTTTTGTTGACCTCACAGCCGCATTTGACTGTGTGATTCATAACAAACTTTGGTCAATTTTAAAAGTGATGGGGGTTGATCCACAGATTATTTATTTTCTTAAACGTTTTTATAGTGATGCCAATGCACACGTGCGCTGCGTGCGGCCTGCAGGGTATGCTCGTCTCCCTTCCCGATCAGAAGTGGAGTCAGGTAAGGTTGCGTCCTAGCACCATTTCTTTTAAATTTATATATAAACGGCTTGAGGGAGGCTCTCTTAAACGATAATCATGACTTCCCCCATGTAGCGGGACGACCTATCCCAGCCCTCCTATATGCAGATGATGCGGTGCTGATGTCCCAAGTAGGACTTCAGAGGGTATTGGATAGTTTTACTAAATTTATGAATGTTAGGCCTGAGTCAATTCTTGCAAGACTTTTATTATGCGTTGCGGTACCGACATAAAAAAATCTAAAGATATATTTGTGTCAGGACAAAAGATTGGGGTCACCAAGAAATTTTCGTTTTTGGGCATCCTTTTTGCCCACAATAACTCCTGGTCGCAGGCTGCGTCTGCGTCTGCTAAAAAATTGGCATTACTGCGCACTACATCTGCCCTTAGAGCCTTTGCAAACAAACCTAGGCAAAAGACCACCTGAGGAACTTATCAAAATATACAAAACAAAATGTGTCTCAGTGGCAGTTTATGGGACTGGGGTTTGGGGGCCAGTTGACTTGCTTCCTATTCAAAGAGTAGAAAACTCTTCCTTAAAATATATTTTATCTGTCCCGAACGGCACTTCTGCATGTATCTGTCATGCGGAGTTGGGCCTTTCCTTTATTTCAGATCTAATAAAACTTGAGCCTGTGCTGTTATGGCACAGACTCTGGACAAAGGAAAAGACAAAATTAAACCGAGACATCATTCTAGATGTTTTGAAACTGGATGGGGCCCTGAGGATTCCATGGATAAACTATGTTCGAAAGTTTTTACAAGATCTTGATTACCTAGAGTACTTCACTAATCCCAGCATCATCAGGGAAATAACTAGGAAGGAACTAAAAGCAAAGGGGTTGTCTCTACTAGACACTGCCAGACTATCATCTGAAATTGTAAAACCTTCTGTCCTGCACAACCAGCTGATTCTAATTACTTTTAATATCCAACCCTACCTCACCCTGGTCCTGAGTGATACGACAGGGTCCTTTTAACTCAATTTTGCCTGAGAGTTTTCCATAGACTAGTCACTTTCCCCAAAGCGAATGACTGGTCCCAAGACCTACAGTTGTGCCCCTGTGATAACATCTCTAAGCAAACTAGGATTCATGTTATTCTTTTTTGCAAATGTTATCCTAATGCCAGGAGAATGAGTATAGTCCCCGTGTTAAAACAGTTTGGGCTTCGTCAATGTCGACCTGCCCTTTTGGCACTACAACAACTAGACAATGTACACACTGTTTTTAGGATGGTTACTTTTTGGAAAAAGGTTTTGTGTCAAAGGAAACAATTGCTTCTCTTTTAAATGTTTTTTAATTCCAGGAAAGCTTGTTGAGTTTAATAATGTTTTATCTTTTCATTGAATCTCAATTAATCTGTCTAAATGAATTTTTATATGAATTTTTATATATATGAAATGTTGCTACTGTGCTTCTATGATTGTTTGCTTACAATCGAATAAAGCTTTCTTGAGGATGATGATGATGAGTATCCACCACCTTATGTGTTCCCCACTACAGATTCCGATAATAGTGTACCAGCAAGTTCCTCAGTGGCTACTGGTTTTGTTGAACTAAGAGAAATACAGATTGAGAGAACTTTATAGACATTTCAGATTGCCCACCACTTGTTAACTCGATCCCGATAGTGATACTTCCAGGTGTTACTGTGCCAATTGTGCCTGATTCGGTCCAAATTCTACAAACTGTAGCTTCACAAACAGTGCCTAGATCAATTGTGACTGTCCAAATTAATATGGTTCTAACTCAAGAAGCTCAAAGAACTGTAGAGGTTGTAATTACATCAGGTTTTACCTCAACATCTCAGAATTCACAGATTATAGAACAGAAGCTGCCCAAGACAGTTCAAGCATTGAAAGATAGAGGAGGGATTGTCTTTACAACACCAATAGCCAAGTGAGAAACACATTTATTTGAAGATGGGATTTTTCGAGCCTGGTTTGAGGAAGCAGTAGGGATTAAAAAGATACAGAGCATGGTGGAACAAATTGACCCAGAACCCAAAAAAGAAGGACCACTTAATATTTCAAATGTAAAAATGTAACTTGAAGAAATTATCAGGGATTGTTTAGATCTTGAGAATTTGAACCCATATCAGGAAAAAGGCTCCACTTACCTGAGTAAGGAAATTACAAAATGTGCAGTAACTACACGTGACGAAAATATGAATTTGATGTTTCAGCAAGTTTTTCCATTTCAGAAAAGTCTCAGGGTACAGATGGATGATGAAGCAAATGAGACAACGTGTTCTTCAGGACTGCAATTACACATCACAAAATTGGTGAAATACAATTGTAAATGGAACGGTTTTGAGAAATTAGGAAACAAGTGGTTAAGCAAACATGACAAGAAAAAGAAACCACCAGACCTATTTGAGGATAACAATAACCAGGATGAGGGAGAAACTTCAGCTTATCTATTGAGAGAAATAGTGGGAGAAGTGCATGTTGATGTACAATGGGATGAAGGTGAACTTGCAGCATTTGTGAACACATTTCCAAAATTAAGAGGCAAGCCTGTACTGTGGTACCCACAAGCTGATGGATTTGTTAAAATGTCAAAGGTGTTGTAGATTAAGCAATGCCAATTGAATTGTGGTCTGAATTAAAAGTTGTTGTGAAGTGGCCAAGGGAGGAGACCATGAGATATACTTGCACTAATGCACCATCTTCTGTAGTTGTAGAGAAAAATGAAGCAGTGGTTACTTTGCTGAAGGGCCGAGGGCCACCGAAAGATCTTAATCGGGTAAAGATTAAAAGAACCTCACAATAACTAAAATAATTGGTTAATGAATTTTATGAAAGAGTCTGTCAGGAGTTTCAACAACACAGTAGGAGAGGTTGCACTGATGTCAGTGACATGAGATTCTTTGTGTCTCAATTTGTTATTGGATTAATACTCTTTGGTCAGATCAGTGTGCACATAGAGCAAAGTATGGATCGTTGGCAGAGGAAGTTGATAGATGGGATTTTGAAGAATGAAGGGTAATGGATGAGAAATTAAGCAGATGAAGTTTAAGGAGAAACTTGTGATGGTTCAGAGGAAGTTTGCTCAGAGAGGATTTCAGAATAGGTCATTTGCAGTAAAGGAAGGTGAGATACAAGGTGTGGTTCCTCAAGCAGGAGTACAAGGTGTACAAGGAGGATTTGGTGTTTCACAGGACAGAGGTAGAGGAGTTTTGGTGGTCCAAATTCAGGTATGGATATCGCAATGCTGAAGAAAATGACCTTTTGCCATCTTTGTAACAGATTTTAGCATTGGAAGAGGAAGTGTACACTTAAACCCGATACAGTAAATGGAAATGCGCAAATACAGGTAGAAATGCAGATGCAAAATGTGCCAGTTCAGCAGATGCAAATGTCAAATCTGAGACAGGTCCTAATGATGCAAGTTCTCCAAGCCCAGACGGTCCCGTTAAATATGGAAAACTCTCAAATTAATTTAAATCAGTTTTCAAAGGCAAATTTGAATTCTTTTCAGAACCAAAATAGGAAAACATTTGTGGTGCAAGTTAAACTGTACAATTTACTGTACACTGGATGATGTTGAATATCAGACTCCTGATGAGGATGTAACGTTTAAAGTGGCCCAACCAGAGACAACTGTAGGATTGATTTCAGAAATGACAGTTGAAAAATGATCCTCTGATTTGAAGGAAACAGTGAAGCCATAAGTATGAGAGTTCACAGTAAACGATATCAGATTAATTAAAAGAGCAGAACCAGTCTTAGTCAAATTAAAATCAGACGCCATGTATTAAGCACCACCATCATAAAATTTGGGATAAGAGACAGTTGCAGGCATTTCACCCGTAACTGAAGATAAACTGACCGAGGAACTTTTGGAGGAATTGATTGGAAGTTCATGTTACTCTCTGATCACAGGTGTACAGAACCCCAATGAGAAGTACAGTATAGTGCAGTAGATGAGCAGCATAATTGTTCTATGTTGTCCTATGGTACCGAATCCGACCAACATACGCTTCCACATTGCATGTACTGAAGAATGGCTTACTGTTATTGATGATTTTTGTCAGGTTTATATCAGGGTGTCATTGCATGAGGATAGTCAGGAGTACTGTCAAAAAGAAGATCAATATCTGGGACACATAATTGAAAAAGGAGCTAGAAAGGTGTCACCAGAGAGAGAGAGAGAGTGGAAGCAATTCACCAGATGGATCCACCTCGAACAGAGAGAGAAATCAGGATGCTTTTGGGAATGGTTGGCTATTGTCAACAACAAACCTTTCCCTAATGGCTTAGCCTTTACTGAGGCTGACACACAATGATGTGTCCAATCTGTTTCCATGGGACAATTGCACAAAAGCATTCCTAGAGTTGTGTCAGGAAATTCATGGTTGCCACTGTAATGAATCAGAATCCATGCAATACGTTGAAAAAGGCAAAAGTCAATGTTAAACCTAGTTTGGTTAATTTTTGGTATGATTTAGAGTAGGCAAATTGCACATTACAAGATGGCCGCTGCATTAGTCATTGTTATCATCACACTTGAAAACACCTGTACAGTCTAGTGGTTAAGGGAAGTGCGCGCGATCTCTACTGCGCACTTCAACTGAAGTTTGTTTTGAGTTCGCACGCTCCTGCCATTTCTCCTCAGTTAATATAGGAAGGAGAGAACGGGTTTGAGTAGTGCAGTTCAGAGCGCGGGAATACGAAGATTCCCGCTTTCGGAAATTACTTGGTGAAGACGTCGCGGGAGAGTTCAGTCTCCCCTTTGGTTCCAGTGAGGAACATCTCCTCAGAAATTCGTCCGAAGTTTCAGAGTACTGACGACCAGCAGAGAGAAATTCTGAGAATCAACTTGGCGTCTTTACATCTCGTCAAGCATCCAGTATTCAAAGTTTTCACCCTCAGAGTCAGACTTACCAGTAAGAGAGTTTTCCACACGTTCTGCAACGCTTCAACAAGGAGTCTGCGAAGCGTTTGAACAGATATCTGCAGCTTCTCTGTTAAGTAAGACTCACCCAAGAAAGTAGCGCTTATAAATAAACCTAATGCCAGTTAGCAGAAAGTTTCCTACCTGGCGCTAAGGTAGTTCTGCTGTTCCCTCTCTTGCGCTTTACCTTTCCTTTCCTCCCTCTTTTCTCTCCCTGGTACCTTTTTGCGCGCAATAGAACAGAGGATCGTAAGTACTGGTGAAAGACTAGAGTTTACCAAGAATACAAGACAACCAATCTGAAGATCACTATTGAAGTGTGTAATCTAACATTAATACCATTTGTGATAGAAGGTATATTTAGGAATAGACTCTACCATAGTTATTTTTTTTTTTTTTTTTTTTGAAAGATTTTATTGTGCATAAAAAGGGTTACAAACACGGGCCTACAACCACCAGGGCCGGCCGCTAGTAGTCGAAGTGTTCCAGCATATCAGAAAACAATGACTGGCCCACAGGGGCTCCGCACTATCACAGTAGATCAGACTGCACATAAGGGAAATCAGAATACACACTTTTAGTATAAATAACAACAAAAAAGAAAAATACAAAAATACAACAAACAAGGCGAAACGACTTATGGAGGGCGGCGAGCACCAGCCGGGGGAGTCATCACCCAACCACCCGAGGGCGGTCAAAAAAAAGAAGACCTGAGAGGGAGGGGGGGGCCACGAGAGAACCAAATCTGTACTCCAAAGTACGAGATACAAAAGGAACCCTCAAGGATCAGGGGGACGAGGCAACCCCGGACGTATCCACCAAAGGGGGAGCACAGATAGACCCACGATACGCGTTCCACTGCCCCCAAATTTTACCCCAAGCCCCCGGTTTACCACGAGCCACATACACTGTTTTCTCCCTGAACATGCACCAGTCCATGTTCTCCTTCCAGACGGACACGGTGGGAGGCCGCTGGGAACCCCAAAGCTGTGCAATATCTCTCTTTGCAATCATGTTCCCCAAGGCCGCCCACCGAGCCTGAGCCGCATTGCAGTCATTGGGCTCCCATACATTCAGTACACAACGACGCACCTCCGGCAGCAGAGCGACCCCGGTGACTCGTCTCATAATATCATGCACCCGGCGCCAGTATTCCGCCACCTCGCGGCATTCCCATAGGATATGGAGAAAGGTAGCACTGAGCCCGCAGCCACGCTTACAGAGTCCGTCGTCTGAAAACCCCATCGAGACCAGGCGGGGGCCCGTCACATATACACGATGGAGAATCTTAAGCTGGACCAGGCGGAGACGGGCCGGGATGGCCACCTCCTTAGGGGATGACAGTGCAGTCTGCCAGTCCTCATCGTCCAGCTCCACCCCATCTCCCGTCCATGCCTCCCGAAGACGCACCAAGAGGTCAGCCCGATTGTTTATCAGTTTTTTGTAAATCAGGGAGATAGTACTGTCGGGGCGTGACCATCGAGTATGCGGTCCTCGAGAGGCGAAGAAGAAGGGACCGTGGTCCCCTCCCCAAAGACCGAAAGCAGGGCGTGCCGAACCTGTGCATAACGGAAGAACTCTCTGTCACTAAGCTCATACTCGCGCTGAAGCGCCGCGAAGGATTTAACCGCACCTTTAACCCACAGGTCCCCCACTCTGCTGATGCCGATCGTATCCCAGCGCTCGAAGCCTTTCGTTGTCCAGAGGTTTCCCAAGCGGTCTGAGTCGAATAGAGGAGTGGCGCACGTTAAACGCTCACTCCAGCCCATCGCAACTTTAGCTGCCCTCCATACACTGACCGCAATCCTGGTAGGGCCCGTAAGGGCCCTACCAGCAGACCGCGAGTAAAGCGCTCTGTTATAGTTACCGCCGGGGAGCAGGAATTTATCCATCTCATATGCCGGGTTCGAACCAGGAGCGTACGTAGCATGATTAATGGCAGACAGCTGGGAGGCCCAATAGTACCGTCTAATATCAGGAAGCGCGATGCCCCCGTCATACCAGGAAAGAGTCAGCTTGGCCAAAGCGATACGCGATCGCCCGTCCCAAACCAGTCTCCTCTGCAAACTCTCCACCTCCCTAAAGTAGGCCGCAGGAATGACATCGAAGGAGTTCTGGAGTGCATAAAGGAATCTGGGAAGGGACATCATTTTAAACAGCGCCGCGCGACCAAGCGGAGACAAGGGCAGCTTACACCACCGAGCCGTATCTGCCCTCAAACGCCGGAGTGGAGACAGGAGATTCTGCTCATAGCGGACCGCCGGATCCAACGAAACGTACACCCCCAGGTATTTAAAGCCGGACTGAGATATTTGGAGCGGAAGCCGAGGCGGCAAGAGAGGAAGACCACCAGAGATAGGATACACACAAGATTTGGACCAGTTGATTATCAGACCCGAGTTTTTCCCGAAGGAAGTAAGGACATCAAAGAGAACATTGAGCGACTTCCGCGGTGAGGTGAGATACAAGAGAATATCATCCACGTACAATGAAACCCGATCCTCGAAGCCCGGGGCCCACCGGAGCCCTCTAATCGAGGGCTCCCAACGGAGCCAGGCAGCGAGCGGTTCCAGGGCGAGAGCAAAGAGCAGCGGGGACAACGGGCACCCCTGCCTAGTTCCCCTCCCGAGAGCGAAAGGCCGAGAAACCCGCCCATTGACAACCACCTGAGCCATTGGTCCAGCATAAAGGAGCTTCACCCAGCTAAGGAACCCCTCCCCAAAACCAAACTGCGCCAAGACGGCCCAAAGAAATGGCCATTCAATGGTATCAAAGGCCATCGTGGCGTCTAGGGAAACCAATATGGCCGGTTCAGCGAAGTACTCAGCCCTAGCGAGGACGCCGTGCAGACGCCGTAAGTTGAGAGCGGTATTACGATGTGGGATGAAGCCACATTGATCCGGATGTATCAAGTCACATATAACGCTCAGCAAGCGATTGGTGAGGACCTTAGCAAGGATTTTGGGTTCGGCATTTAGCAGGGAAATAGGCCTATTGGAGGCACAGCAGTCACGTGGCTTACCCTCCTTGGGAATCACCACTATAGTAGCCAGACGCTGGTCGTCAGGAAGGGAACCCCTCTCGAGCGATTCCTGAAACATGTGACGGAGGAAAGGCGCGATTTTATCCGGGCGCAACTTATATAGTTCAATCGGCAGACCGCTGGGGCCCATAGCCTTGCCCGAGCGGAGGAAGCGAATCGCAGTAGCTATCTCTTCGACAGACAAAGGGGCATCCATCAGCTCGCGGTCCTCGACGGATAAGCCGGGCAGGGCAATATCCCGAAGCAGAAGACGAGAGTCGTCCTCATCTCTATCAGACACCAGGGAGTACACTGCACGGAGGTGGTCAGCAAAACACTCAACAATCTCACCAGGCTCAGTCACACACACTCCATCCGACACCCGAAGCTCCGGGACCACACGATTCACTCTCTCCTTCTTGTCCAACCAGGCAATCAGCTTACCCGCCTTGTCTCCGGCGTCATACAACCTACCCTGCTGCTCCCTATACATAGTCTTGGCAGCATCAGTGACGAGAGACTTATATTCAAACTGCTTCAGGCTGAGGGCATGCAGCCCCTCCGGGGTGACACCCGCCTCCAAGGCTGCCTCCAGCCCCGATATTTCAGTCAAAATGCTCAACGAATTGGAGTCCAAGCTATCCGTAAAGAAAGATGTGAACCAGTTAGAGCAGTTGATGGTACTAATTTGACAACCATCTATCGAGTGAGGAGACGCTGTGGAGAGCTCGTGCTGGCTGCCGTTCTCTTGCCGTTTTCTTGACTTCTACAGCCTGCCTGCCATATCACTGATCCTTGCGGTACCCGCTGCGCGGGTCCCGCATCGCCTACCTTGTTGAGACTGAGGCTACATCAGACTAGAGCATCAGGACTGTGAGCGCCAGGGCTGGGACTCCATTTCCCAGGAGTCCCTGCGTTTGGTATCACCTGCACCTGGACGCTCTCCCTGTTTGCCTCGCCTCCGACCACCGACTGAAGAGTGCAGGCTTGCACTAGTAACATTGGGAGACAACCATCTATCGAGTGAGGAGACGCTGTGGAGAGCTCGTGCTGGCTGCCGTTCTCTTGCCGTTTTCTTGACTTCTACAGCCTGCCTGCCATATCACTGATCCTTGCGGTACCCGCTGCGCGGGTCCCGCATCGCCTACCTTGTTGGGACTGAGGCTACATCAGACTAGAGCAGCAGGGCTGTGAGCGCCAGGGCTGGGACTTCATTTCCCAGGAGTCCCTGCGTTTGGTATCACCTGCACCTGGACGCTCTCCCTGTTTGCCCCGCCTCCGACCACCTATTTCCTTTATCTGGAACTGCTGCTGACGCTGCGCGGGAGCGCGCCGGGAGAAGCCCGGGACAAGGGCGGGACAGTCTGCGACAGTCCGCGACAGGCAGAGACTGGACTGGGCTATATACGCTGCCCATTTATTTTGGTAAAACGTTATTATCGTTGGTTGCCCCTCCTATTGTGATTGGCTACGTGACTGTATATATTGTTTTGGCGTTGCTATTGTTAAGGCTTGTTTTTTTTTTTTGTTTTTTTTTCTCTTAGCAGATCACTTTGTATTTCTAAGGGTAATCGTGTCCATAGTGTATTGTGGTGCACTATGTCCAATCCAAAGCTTCCTACGGCCATAAATACTATGGATAACTATCTGGTGCAGGTAGTAGCTAAAATCAACACCGAGAGGAGAGCCTCTCTGGGGTTGGATGTATCCCGGGAACTTGCATTGATGGATTTCCCCTCAGCTGATTTACCTGATTTAGCTAGTAGCAGTAATAATGTGATACTATCTGAACCTGCTGAAAACATCAACTTGACCCAGCCTAGTTGTGCTGCTGTGGCAAGTAATAGTGAGGAGGAGACTGAATTGTATACAATAGGGGAAAAAGCCCCAGTGGTTGTTCCACGTATGACAAGAAGAGTAGGAAAGGGTCAGCCTACTCGTGGAGGCCTACGCTCAAGTCGGAAAAAGCCGGCTTCCCCACCTAATAAAGCAGCTGGGGTTGAGGAAGAGGGGTCGACTGATGATATTTGTATGGCCCTATCCAACCCTCAGTTTAAGAAGCTGTTGGGTATGATTGACTCGAAAATTGGTGGCATCGTTAAACCCCTGGTTGGCAGGATAGAACAGTTAACTGCAGAAGTGAACAGGCTGGGGGATCTCTTGGACAAAACTTTAGTTAAAGTAGGGAGTCTACCTGACGAAATTGTAACTAGAGTGGAGACTAAAAAGGGTACAGGTAGTCCGGATGATGGAGGAGCAGTGACTGCTTTGCCTAACCAGCCGGTGGTTCCACAGCTAGCCACAGGGGTGGCTGTTTTAGGGGATGCTGTCCCTCAAGGTGAATTTATGGCTGTGAACACAGCAAAGGGTTCGGCTGAGCTCATTGTTGAGGCTTCCCCTCTGGTACTTGTGTTAGCCAACGTCCCCATATTGTCTCCAGGTCAGGAAGAGTCTACTCCTTCTCTGTTGTCTAAGGCTCTATACTGGCTGTCTAACAACATGATGATAACTCCCTGGGGCAAGCAACAGCTGGCAGCAGAATTAGTTATGGCAAGGAGGGTGGAGTGGATTGGAAGCAGCCCTAAAAGATTTCAGGGTGATTGTGTTGTTTTAAATTTTTCAAACCCTGAAGTATTAATCGATATTCTTCCGAATCTGTTACCGCCACAGCGAAGAACTGCTGATATTATCCCTCTGACCCTAGACTTTTTCTATCACCGGAGAGGGAGGGGCCCCAACCCGTCTATGCTGCGGACGAAATGGAGCATGGTGTTAAAACTGGGGAGAAGGGGGTCACAATCTGCCGAATGCGGCTTTAACACAGGTAGAAGGGTTGTACATTCTGAAGAGTGGGGAATACATTTAGAAAATAGGTTCTCGGCTCTTTCAAACTTAGACGAATGCGACTGACTTCTTGGGGCCGAAAGTATTGTTCTATCTGAGTCAAATGATCAGGGTAGAAGCAGTCCATTTACATTTCAGGGTATCGATTGTGGAAATAAGTTATCTCCTTGTAAGGCTATCTGTAATAATGGCCAGCCTAGTGCTGTGGATTTAGTTATGGAACCTTGGCACTCCTAATCTTATCCTTAATACCCTAGTGGGTACTATGACGGGGGCACCAAACTTAATCTCTTGGAACTTGGCAGGTTTTCACTCTAAAATTGAGTGTGGGGATTGGCTTGGTTTTGTTACCTCATTTGATGTATGTTTATTTCAAGAAACCTGGGCATGTGAACCTGTTTTTGTCTTGGGGTACTTACATTTTTCTGTACCAGCTATAAAAGGACCAAGAGGGAGACCAATGGGGGGTCTTACCATCTGGGTTCGACAGTCCCTCAAATTTTCTATTAAATGTATGGTGACTAATTCTAACGATATCCAGTTAATTAGGATAACTAATGATACTTCAGGTTCTCTGGATGTTTACAACGTGTATGCTAGAACCACCAAGGGTGGACAATCAGGAGTGTTAAATGCCCTGGGTGACCTCCTTGACATTAATTCACAAGGCAAGAATATTGTTATAGCAGGTGATCTTAATCGGACCTTTGAGCCCTTAGCGACTGGCGAGGCTTTTCTTGGAGCTGAAGAGGATTCACTTTGGGGTATCCCTGCTTCAGAACTGAAGCCAGTCACACGTTGGACTGAGGACATAATAGGCCTGAATGCTATGTGTCTCGAAAAGGGACTAAGAGCCTTAAATGGTAGAACAAGATCAGATATAAAAGGGTCTATGACTTTTGATAATGGGAGACACAAAAGTAGAATAGATTACGTAATTTGTAGCATGAATCTATGGTCGTCTGTATGTGACATGGAGGTTGTTGAGAGACCTGAGAGTGATCATCACCCTCTGTGTGTGGTGCATAAATGGTGGACAGCTTTGAACGATTTGAATTGCTCTAACGTCCTTGCCCCTCCTCTTGTCATTCCTGGCAATGATTTGCGCAGGTTAAGATGGGCTACTGTGGAGACCAACCAACAGGTGATTGACACTATTAACCTAGAAACTGATAAATCGATTATGGCCATGGAATTGATTAGTGCTACTCTTGGCTTGGCTGAGGTGGTTAAGATCCACGATTCTCTCTTTGGTCAAATAAAAAAACATTTCCTGAAACCGGTTGCACGTAAAGGGGCAAGAGTATGCAAAAATGCAAAATGGTATAACGCCAATTGCAGAGCCGCCCGGCTCGCTTTGGGCCGTGTAATCAAAAAGAGGGATCCAGTGGCTATCTCCCTAGCCAGGAAGGACTATAAAGTCTGTATAGTAAATGCCAAAAAAGCTTGGGACGAGCAGCATTGGTTAAATCTGAAAAGAGCTAGTGACAATAGGGTTTCCAGATTGTTCTGGAATATTGTTATGTGGGGTTGCGAGAAAGCAGTGAACCCGCCAAGTAACAATGTCCCCCAAGAAGACTGGGTGAAATTTTTCAGCTCTCAATACGCCAGTAATAATCAGATAGCTTGTGAGGATAGTATTGCCTGGTCTTTTTCTCAAGAGAATCTCTTCACCTATAAGGAGACAATGTCTGCCCTCAACACAGTAAAAAGAGGGCGTGCCCCTGGTTTAGATGGTGTCCCTGCTGACATCTTTGTAAACGATAAGGTGCGATGGTGTAAATATATTCATTTATTGATTAACTCCATCGCAAAAGGTGCTGAGGTTCCGGCATCCTGGCGGGGTGCTGTGATCATCCCAGTGTTTAAAAAGGGCGATAGAGCTCAGCCAGGTAATTACAGGCCAATAAGCCTCATTGACACCGTGCAAAAAATAGTTGGCCGCGTTGTTGTAAACAGGCTCCTTGACTGGGCAGAGGAGAATAATATATTGTCTCCCTTCCAAGCAGGGTTCCGAAGAGCGACGAGTACTGTAGACCAGGTCTTTCGCTTTCAATTACTGCAATGGAGGACTGTGGTGCTGGGAGAAGGCAGCCTATATGCGGCCTTTGTCGATTTACGGGCTGCCTTCGACCTGGTGCCACGGGCCAAACTGTGGCAAGTTTTACATAGCATAGGGGTTCCACCGGAGCTATTATCGCTGATAATGCGACTCCACGAGCAAACTTTAGCGAAAATTCAGTGGGGTGGATACGGGATGGTCACAGCGGACTTTTCCGTTGAGCGTGGAGTGCGTCAAGGATGTTCAATGGCTCCGACCTTGTTCACTCTATTTATTAATGGTGTAGTCTCCCGCATGTTATCAGCGTCAGTGGATGCTCCTTCACTTGCAGATTTAAAAATTCCCATTTTAATGTTTGCGGACGACACGCTTATTTTATCAAAAACACCTAGTGGTTTACAGCGTGCTCTGACTATTTTTGATACATTTTGTGGCGAACATGGCCTAGAGGTGAATGTCACTAAAACCAAATTAATGTTTTTTAAGCCGCATCGTAATTTTAAACCAAAAATTGTCATGAATGGCCGGTCCCTAGAGGTGGTGAAATCCTTTATGTATCTGGGCATACAAGTTGCAGATAATAATAGGTGGTGCGAGCACATAGACATCGCTACATTGCGACACAAGCAATTATCTGGTGCCATTAGTTTGGAACATAGGAAGTCTTTGACTAAACCTATTAAGCCAGTACTGAAGGTTTACGAAGCGAAGGCAATTGGTTCCGCTCTTTATGGTGCGGAGATGTGGGGGTTCGAAAAATTGAGTTCCCTACAAATCTCCGAGAACAAGTTTCTACGTTCCATTACAGGTACCCCGAAAACCAGCCCATTGTTGCCTTTAAGGTATGACCTTGGTAGGAAACAAATCACGGACCTAGCTAGACCCCGCCCAATATTGTACTGGCGAAGGCTCTGGACAACTCCAGAGCTTTCTCATTATGCGGAAGGGTTTATTGATGTTATTAAGGCTGACCGTTTCCATAAGATCGGATGGCTTAAATCATTAAAAGCATCATTGATTGAGCTTGGGCTAACCTCATTATGGGCAGACCCAGCTGGTGTAACCTTTCCTGCTAAATCTGTCATAAAAAATATATTTTGGGAATATGTTGTGCATAGGAGTAAAGCTAGTACTGGGTCCCTGACTGCTGGCTTTCTGGAAGTCAAATTATATCCCTCTTTGGAACCCTATTGGGACATTATTGCAAAGCCGGGAGACAGAAAGCTCCTTTTTCAGTTTGGAGTGGGAGCTCTTCCCATAAGGTCCTTCACATCAAAATGGGTAGAAGGGGGGTGTGACTCGTCCGGTATGCGGGCAGGGGAAAGAAACTCTTGGCCATTTTATGTTCGTCTGTCAGGCTTATTGTGAGCCAAGACGTGTTTGGTTATCACCTACGTGCAGGAATCTTGGGACTACCTGCAGCTCTGTTGCTCTGCGTATTATATGCACAAGCCCAGTTACTTGGATATTAATTGCCACCGCTAAATATATGGGATGGGCATGGACGATCAGGCAGAGACTGCTAGTTATTTAACTATTCTCTGTTTGAAAATGTTTCCCATGGATATTATTATTAATTAATTTTAGATAATTCGTTTTATATGTTGGCTAAATTTTTAAGATGTATCTGTATTTTATCATATTTTTTGTTAAACAGGTATTATGGGAAATTGTCTGCAAATGAATGTACCTTAGTTGATTTAATATTGTATTATTTGATTTGAATCGATTGTATTTCAACTGCATTTTAACTATGAGTGTTTGTCCTGCTTTTATGAGTAATCACTCGAATAAAGCATTATTTGACCTTGGTACTAATTTGTCTTCGGGTCCGATCACTAGTCACACAGAGCCTTTGGAACTAATTCAGCCTGATGGCCATCGAGAAATTCTGCAATTTAACCTTATTGATGCGCCCCAATTCCAACTTATTGTGGGATTGCCTTGGTTAGCGATCCATAATCCTACCATCGACTGGGAGAATAGAACGGTGTAGATGCAATCCACCTTTTGTTCGGAACATTGTTATCGCCCTACAGATGAGATTCCAGAACCTTCACAGGCCTCGTTGTTATCTTTTGGAGAACAGTCAATTGGGGTGATTGACTCGATGGAAATTCCAATGGAATATCAAGATTTTGAGGAAGTGTTTAGTGAGCAAGAAGCAGAGCACTTACCTCCACATCGTTCTTATGATTGTGCTATCAACCTGGAGCTGTGCTTCCTTGTAGTAGGATTTATGCTCTAACGGAAGCTGAAAACCATCATCTTAATGAATATCTAGATCGTTACTTGGCGAATGGGTTTATAAGACCCTCCCAATCTCTGGTCTCATCCCCATTATTTTATATTTCCTAAGAAAGAAGGATCTCTAAGAACTTGCATTGACTATCGAGCATTGAACCGAGTCACCGTCAAAAATCGTTATCCTCTTCCGTTGATTTCAGTATTATTGGATCAAATTAAGGAGGCCCGAATTTTTACTAAACTAGATCTACGGGGGGCCTACCATTTGGTGCGTATGAAGGAGGGTCATGAGTGGAAGACCGCTTTCAGAATGAAGTTTAGATTGTTCGAATACAGAGTGATGCCCTTTGGTCTCTGCAATGCTCCCGCAGTATTCCAACATTTCATCAATGATGTAATGGGAGACTTGATCAACAAGATTGCAGTCATTTATTTGGATGACATATTAATCTATTCAAAAGATCCTCAGGACCACCCTGGGCATGTTAGAACAGTGCTGGAACGTCTTCGTACTCACCGCCTATACGTTAAGCTTAAGAAATGTGTTTTCAGTTCTGCTAGTGTGGAATTTTTAGGATTCATTTTATCCTCACAAGGCATAACCATGGACCCCGGAAAGGTGCGAGCAGTGGAAAGTTGGCCTTCCCCAAAAGATGTCAAGGAAATTCAGAGGTTCCTTGGGTTTGCAAACTTTTATCGGCGGTTTATTCAAGGATTCTCACAACTGGTTGTTCCCATCACTCGTCTATTAAAGAAAGGAGTAAAGTTCCAATGGACCTCAGAAGCCGAGGAAGCGTTTGTGTGCCTAAAGAAAAGTTTCACTTCAGCCCCAATCTTGTTACATGCAGATCCCTCCGAACCCTTCTTTGTGGAAGCGGATGCTTCTGATCAAGCCATTGGGGTGTACTTTCACAGCGGCCTTGGAATACGGGGCAGCTGCATCCAGTAGCATATCGATCACAAAAGTTGAGTCCAGCTGAAATCAATTACACAATAGCTGAAAAAGAACTTCTGGCTGTAAAAGATGCCTTCGAAGATTGGAGACATTATTTATTGGGGGCCAAACATACTGTTACAGTATTCTCTGATCATAAAAACCCTCCATTTTTGAAGACTGCGAAGACCCTAACTCCAAGACAATTGCGCTGGTCATTATACTTCACTGACTTTGATTGTGTCATTACATATCGTCCTGGAAACAAGAATGGAAAAGCAGATGCTTTATCTCGATTACAAACTGAAGAGTGTGAGCATTCTGTGGAACCACAGCCAATAATTCCAGATTCCAAAATCATCTGTACCATTTCATGTGACAATTTCCAAGCAGAAGTTCGAAGTTGCCTAACTACTGAAGAAATGAAACATTGGGCATCTCAAGGAGCTGAAAGAAAAATACAAGATCAATTACCCTATTTCAAAGAAGCATTGTATCTTCCTACTAAAACCTTGCAAGAAAAGGCGCTTCAAGTGTGTCATGATCAGCCTTTAGCTGGACATAAGGGAATCTCCAAGACATTAGATTTGGTACAGCGTTATTTTTGGTGGCCTGGGTTATCCTCACATGTGAAACAATATGTCCAGACCTGTGACTTGTGTGCCTGAAGTAAACCCAGTCGACAGGCTCCACAGGGAATGTTACGACCCTTGCCTACTCCCTCCCATCCCTGGCATACGGTGACAATGGATTTAATTGTTGAATTGCCCTTGAGCCATGGATACAATACTATCTTGGTTTTTGTAGATACCTTCACAAAAATGAGCCATTTTATTCCATTAATTGGAGTACCTTCAGCAAAGGAATTGGCACAATTGCTTAGTGAACACATAGTGAAATTGCATGGGGTACCCAAAATGGTAATTTCAGATCGGGATTCTCAGTTTGTGTCCCACTTTTGGAAGGCCTTCTTGCATAGATTGGTAGTAGAGGCTAGGTATTCTACCAGTTATCACCCCGAGACTGATGGCCAAACGGAGAGGACTAATCAAGAGCTAGAGCAATATCTTTGTTTGTTCCTCATGGATCGGGGTGGGGAATGGTCAGAATTGTTGTGGATGGCTGAATTTGCATTTAATAATGCGAAAAATGTGTCCACGGGTTACTCTCCTTTTTATTTGAATTACGGTCGCCACCCTAATCCTTTTCACACACAGGAAGAATTACAAGTACCAGCAGTGGGAGATTTAATGAAAGATTTAGCTCTTCTCCATAAATCTGCAGAATCTAATTTAACTAAGGCAAAAATTAACTATAAAAGATACGCAGACAGGCATCGAAAACCAGCACCAGAGTATCAAGTGGGAGATCAGGTTTGGTTATCGTCTCGTAATTTGCATTTAAAAGGTAATCGAAAATTTCAGCCCCGCTTTGTAGGCCCCTATGCCATTGAACAAATATTGGGACCAGTCACAGTGAAACTGAAATTGTCTCCCAAACTAGGTATCCATCCTGTCTTTCATGTTTCCCTTTTGAAGAAAGTTGCACCACATGTTAGAGTGTCAAAACCCCCAGAACCTCTTGAGATCAATGGACATCCTGAATATATTGTAAAAGACATTTTAGATTCTAAATTTACTATAGGAAAACTGTTCTACTTGATTGATTGGAAAGGGTATGGCCCAGAGGATAGATCATGGGAACCAGCTGATAATGTTCATGCCCCTCAGTTGAAAAGACGATTCCATTCACAACACCCTTTAAAACCCAGACCGATAAATCGGTCTTTGAGAGGGAGCACTGTCAGGAAATTCATGGTTGCCACTGTAATGAATCAGAAACCATGCAATACGTTGAAAAAAGCAAAAGTAATTGTTAAACCGTGTTTGGTTAATTTTTGGTTTGATTTAGAGTAGGCAAATTACACATTACAAGATGGCCGCTTCATTAGTCATTGTTATCATCACACTTGAAAACACCTGTACAGTCTAGTGGTTAAGGGAAGTGCGCGCGGTCTCTACTGCGCACTTCAACTGATGTTTGTTTTGAGTTCGCACGCTCCTGCCGTTTCTCCTCAGTTAATGTAGGAAGGAGAGAACGGGTTTGAGTAGTGCAGTTCGGAGAGCAGGAATACGAAGATTCACGCTTTTCGGAAATTACTTGGTGAAGACGTCGCGGGAGAGTTCAGTCTCCCCTTTGGTTCCAGTGAGGAACATCTCCTCAGAAATTCGTCCGAAGTTTCAGAGTACTCACGACCAGCAGAGAGAAATTCCGAGAATCAACTTGGCGTCTTTACATCTCGTCAAGCATCCAGTATTCAAAGTTTTTAACCTCAGAGTCAGACTTACCAGTAAGAGAGTTTTCCACACGTTCTGCAACGCTTCAACAAGGAGTCTACGGAGCGTTTGAACAGATATCTGCAGCTTCTCTGTTAAGTAAGTCTCACCCAAGAAAGTAGCGCTTATAAATAATACCTAATGCCAGTTAGCAGAAAGTTTCCTACCTGGCGCTAAGGTAGTTCTGCTGTTCCCTCTCTTGCGCTTTACCTTTCCTTTCCTCCCTCTTTTCCCTCCCTGGTACCTTTTTTCGCGCAATAGAACAGAGGATCGTAAGTACTGGTGAAAGACTAGAGTTTACCAAGACTACAAGACAACCAATCTGATGATCACTATTGAAGTGTGTAATCTAACATTAATACCATTTGTGATAGAAGGTATATTTAGGAATAGACTCTACCATAGTTGACAGGAATGTTTGCAAAGAACTCAACTCATGTAAACTTCTCTTGGTTACAGGGAATCTCCTCTATCACAGATTGAGAATCATAACACCAACAACACAGTAAATATAGAAGAGAAGCTTATACTCCTGCTATAGCTGGTAGGGAGATAGTAACCTAAGAACCAATAGAGTTTGTGTAATTTGGCAGCAGGTTGTTGTATTTATGTTCTCTTCCCCTCTGTGTATTAGGCACCCACTCGGCAGTCAGGAACAGCTAAAATAGAAGATTCTTGGGAGCAGCACGAGGGTGGTAGCTGAAGAAGGAGTGTCTCTTCTTTGTCCCATTCCCCTTTCCCCCTATTGGTGACGTTGCTCTGTGAGTAGCGCGGCGGCACCGGTGGGCTGGCACAGGGATCAGCATCCGTTCTGCTTCTGCGAAGACTAATGGGTTCTTGACAAGTCGAAAAAGAAAGTGTGTCATGCCCCGGCACTAGGAATGCAAGTTTATTTAAAAGAATATACACTAATTTGCAGTGAGAGGGAGGGCTGTGCTCTCTCAGTGCCTGTTCCAATACATGAAGATTTTCAAACGTCTGTGACATGTTTCCCAACAACCCTTGACCCTACTGTCAGTCGCTACTGAAAAATCTTGTGTCTCAATTCAATTGTATTTAGTCTACTGCCAGTAAAGGAAAATGTTTGTGATGAAGCTGAACCTGAATGTCTAGATATCATTGTTCTATGCATGGAGCCAAGGTTTGACACTAATGATGAACCCCTAATGGAACCCGATCATGTCCGTTTTGTAGATGGCCCATGTTTAAGTGGTAACAACGGCACATTAGGAGCAGCATATGCCGTGTGCACCATGAATGTTGCTGAAGCTTCATGGCATCAAGAAGTTACCTCAGCACAAGATGCAAATTTGATTGTCCTTACCATAGCATGCAGTCTAATTACTCAAATGGGATTCACTATTGTCATGGGAGAGAAAGATGGTAATTCAGTTGCACAATATTGTGTCCTGCTAGCCTACCCAGGGGAAATTTCACATGTGAATCTGAAAAGGACACTGTCTATTCAATGTTGATGTCAATAGCGTACACTAGGGAAGAGTTAAAAGGGGTACGAGAAAATGTTTTAGAGGCAGAACAACAAGGATGGAGCAGAACAGATTTTGAGAAAAACACAAATGACATCCAAATGTCAGCTAATGGGAGACCAGTGTTGCCAGAAAGTTTGTCATTTCCAATGACACGATACATGCTTGGACATACACACTTAGCGAGGAATTCAATGAAATATCTCTTTATAAGGAAAAGATACCACCAAACGTTTAGGAAGCTTGCAGAAGAAGATTGTCATTGAGATGTGACATGTCAGCAAATAAATGCAGGGAAAAGAACACACGCTACTTTGAGTCACATATGGAGATCAGAAGGTCCCTTCAATAGAATGCAAACAAACATCATCAAAATGCCTGATTCCTACACAACCAGAAGAAATGACAACCACATGGTAGCAAATGGGTTATTGCAAAAATCGATCCTCAGGTATAGATTTCCAGTTCCTCTGAAATCATATCAAAAGACCCACTCTATCAATGAGGTCTCGAAAATGATGTGTGCAAAACTACAGATTGAACAAGGATTGCACTGCAGCTATCGACCTGAAGTTTCAAGCATAATTGAGCAACTCAAAGGCGCCATAGAGTCTCGCTTTGCAAAGGTGGCTTGATGCTGTACCTATAAAGGCACTTGTGAAAATCACAGATGAGGCGGTAAGCCATTGCTGCGGAGGATTGGCTGATGTGGTGCATACAGTTCCTCACCAAGTTGCAGCTACTACAAGAGATTTGCATAGTGATCGGTGTGGCAACCTCGATCTGAGAGATGGTGTTGTGATTAAGAGCCACGTTCTGAAGACTTGGTTGAAATCAAGATGAAAAGGCCTGTTCCAAGTTATCCTGGTCACATCGATTGCTGTGAACTATGGTGGCCTTCCAAACTGGGTGCATATCTTTCATGCTTGTAGGGTCTAATATCCCCTTGATTAAAATGCTCCTCTTCCAGAAGAGATGCCTGCAGTGGTCGAAAGGCCACAGGGGAAGGTCAGTCAAGCTGTAGGAGAACACACTGAGTCTGAAACAGCACTAGAGCAAACTGAGGTGGTACTAAGTGGAAACTGGCTAGGATGAAACTGGTATCGAAGTGGTGAATGATCCAGGTCTATCATCTGATGAAGGAACTAGTGCTGTGGGCCCACAAGTAGAGGAGGAAGAAAGCTCGCTAAAGGGGTATCTGAAAAGTCTGCAGTTGTCCCCTGAAAAAGCATTTGCAACCATAGCTGAAAGCCTGAATCAGAAAAAAATGAAGACGAAGGTGGAAGACTTTGGTTGAGAAAGTCCAAAAGATTGCTCTGTCAGAGGTATTTAGCACCTGAGTGGTCATATTGCATTGACAAGGCACAGAACGTCACATTGGATGAACTGTGTGATGCAGGATTTGAACTGTATGATCCACCCTGATTTCAAACTTGAGACAAAAAAGAACTGAGAAAAGCTGAAACAATGAGTGAGAACTATCAAAAGCTGCAAGGAAAACAATAATTGTAAAAAAAGAACTGTCCTGTTAAGACCTTCATTATTTTAGTTACTTATTTTACAGAAGACTAACCTAGGTCCAAGAAAAAGCTACAAGAAGAGTTAGGGATAACATTTTAGAAGACAACACAGTAGGTTTAAGTAGGTTTAGTCTATTTAGAAATTTGAACTGCTGAAAACTAACCATTCTAAGGAGCTACTTATTGAACTCTGCACTGAACTTTTGATCTTGGCTATATATGATTTGATTGCAGACAAAACTTGTGCTGCCCTAGAAATAGATATAACATTTTCGTGTGCTCAATGTTTGTTATAACAGTGATACTGATCATACTACTTTTAGTAGAGTTCTTTCACATACTCAATAGAAATTAGGTCCGCTAATGAGATTGCCACATCTACACACACCACAGACGAGTGGCAACATTTAGGTAGAGAAAAATATAGATTGATTCAACTAAATGATAAGGCTGCTCTTTAAATGATTTTAATTGTGACATGAAGTTGGTGTGAAGACTTACAAATCACAAGAGGTTTGATGATTTAAAAATCATCAGAGGGAGGAATGAACGAGCGTAAACATTTCCTATAGAACTAAGCATTAGTAATGGCAAACCTGACTTGGGCTTCGGACATAAAGTTGCATTTAAAGTGACCCACAGACATTTGGTACTGCAAAATAAAAACATCAGGCTTTGATATTCATAAGCATTAGTCATACACTTTCTACTAAATAAATAATGTAAAACATTGCACATTTAATTCATAATTTGATTTAATGTATCTACTTTCGATTTTGTCCTATGTGATTTTAATTTGCAAAAATATGAACAACAATAGAATATAAATTGTATTAAAATTAACATGACATTTTAAAACGTAGAAACACAGAAACAGTTCTTGCTCTGAAAGCTCCAGTTGACCTTCGAGATAAGCAAAGGAATGTTTCTTTCCTTGTGAAAGAGAGAACTCGTGGCATAATTTACAGCATGTAACCAGGGAGCCTTATTGTATTTTAGTTGCTGGTAAAATGCTTCATTTAAACAAAGGTCATTTATTTAACTGCATGGAAAACACACACATTTTTAAAATGTACTACCATGTTATGCTTTAATGATTCCTGTTTAAAATAACAAATTCTTTTGCAGCTAAGGTTAGGTATTTAGTTAAAATATATTAAATAAGAAGGATTTCACCTGTCTGATGGATGACATATGCAGAATGCAGAGAGGTGGAGATGAGAATGCTGGATTTCAATTGGATGCAGAACGAAGATCATGCCACATACTTTACAACACTTTTCGGACTTACAAACGTGTTCCTAGTTTAGGTGTTTCAGAACTTTGCTTCAGAACTTTGCCTCAGATCTTTGCAGAGAGACAGACTCAGACAGATTTAGAGATGGAGACCTGCAGAGCAGTTTCATACTTCAATGTAGGGCTGAAGGGAGAGGAGCAGATGTGATTTTCAGATGCAAAGGAGGAGAGGGAGACTTTGATGGAGAGCAGAACAGATACAGGCGACTTTTATTAAAAACCCTAAGCTTTATGCTTTGACTAACTATCTGGCTTTGCCAAGGCTTATTTGCTTAATGCTTCGTTTCTCTAAATGGGAGATTCTAAAATTGTTAATTATTGATTTAGCTTTATGTTAATCTCATTCTTGCTTCTATTCTTGAACTCTTCATGAGTTCTGACTGACATTCTTTGTGCCTCACTTTCATAGAATAGGAATTCTTTCCCTTATGGCACGCACTTTATGCAATTTATGATATGCGCTGTATTTTTCTATTATCAATTCTGTAACCTTATTGATACCTGACTAATGAATGAAGAGTCAGAAAATCTTAAATATTAATTAGAAATAAATCCCTTTAAAACTACTCACAACTCTCATTATTGACTAAAATGTTTATTTGCATTTGATTACTTGTCTGTGTTAATGAAGGAGCTCTTTTGGTCAAAATACAGTGGCAAAGATTCATCATCTTTAGAATAGATGATGGCGTGGAAAAAGGGTAATGGTAATTAAAGGTTAATTGTGCCACATTTACTAAATTTTCCAAAGAGAGATTACTTCGAGATTTCCGCGCTATCACACCCCTGCGAAGCAGCTTCCATGAACCTTTGCACATGCCCCCTTCCCTTAGGGTCTCATTTATTATCTTTTGCACTCTTGCACTGGAATTTTGACTACTTCTCCCAGAGTCCAATGATTATGCCATTTAAGTCTTCGGACTAAGCCGTGTACTACCAGGTATTGTGGTGGTTTTTTTCGGCGAATGTCATCTTGCTCTTGGAGCTTGGTAGAAGAGGTATCTCAGTGGTTTTTTTTGTTGATCTCCATGGCTTTCTGGTACTAGTAGGCTGCGGTTCCACTTCTAACAGCCTACACTCCTCAGTTTCTGAGAGTAAGTACAGACACCTGGAGTGCAATTTGAAGTGAGATTAATGGCGAATGAGGAATAAAAAATAAATTTAAAAAAGAAAGACCTCTACTTGCTGTACGTGCAAAATATGTTTTATACTGATATTTATGGTTTTATCTTTAGCGCTGCTACTACGATGAGTTTTCTTTTTCCTCCTTTTTATGAGAAAGGACTTTACCTAACATGTGTAATGCGGCATTATTTATGTATTCAAGCTTTTATTTTTGGTGTTATTGTTGCAATGATTTTAAGTAACTATGCAAATTAAATAAACGTTACCTTTAACATTCACCATGAGTGGGATTTAAGGACAATGTCCAAATAAACTTTGTTGCTTCATGTAGCGATTCTTCTCAGATTTGTGTTTTTCCTTGCAAGCGGCCAATTTTATATGTGCACGTCGATCTTTGACTGACATCACCATTTTCCTCATCGTTACTAGATGATGACGTCAACGAACTGTTGAAAAATTAATTTGATAACAATAGACTTTGTTTCATTTCCACTTGCCTTAGTCGTTGTTTCCGTTTGGCATTGTGGAAGTGGCTAGACTGCTTCTGGAACTTTCTGGCGTCTGTCTTCTCGTCTTTTTGTGACTCACTTTTTTCTCTTTCGCTTTGCAAACCGTTATGAAATGGTTTTCCTCCCCACAGCCTTTGCATATTTGTCTGATGGCAGGAGATTTACCTTTATGTGGAAAGGAGAATCCACAGCAAAAACACAATTTCTTTTTCTTTGGAGACATCACTTGGTGAGCCTCTGCCTTGTGTTACTGCTTACTTTTCATACTCAAAGCTAATTCATTTCAGGTTTTTTTCTAGCTTCCATATCAGCAGGTTGTCAATCGGCACAGTCTTAAGCTTTTGCAGCCATGAGTACTTTCTTCAAACTGAGCATTTCTCTCAGCATGCGTCGTAGGAATGAATCGTAGAGGCAACCATCAATGACTCTAAAGAGCCTGGCTTCTTCATCATTTAATTAATTGAACTTGCAGTGCTTTATAAGTGAATCAAGTGTCTCAACAAACTCATCCATTGTCTCACCAGGCTGCTGTCTTGCTTGTTTGAAAGTATACCTTTCATGGTCAACATTCAGCATCGGATTGAACTTGACCACCAACGTTTTCTTGATTTACGGTACAATACTTGTGACATCTGCATCACTTCTTTTAGTCTGTCACCTCCAATGTTCTTTTAGGATTTGATGATCTTTTTGTCATCTGCTTCCTATATTGCATCTATGAAGTCATCGAATGTTTCGATCCAGGCAGTCCATCTGTCGCCAATATTCTGCTTTTTCGCAGTATTGAAAGGAGGTGGGGTTTTCAGGAACGTGGCTGCGCTGTATTTGATACTCTTCTCTGCAGCCATTGAAAAATGGCATTATTCCAAAGGCCTTTCGGTGTATTGGATACTACTTGCCACTTTGTACACATCAGTGGCTCAACCGGGTTGGGTTGTCACACCTGATTCGACGTCACATCGTGTGTCACATCCATCGCTCATGCTGGTAAGTACAATTGCACTTCTATACCTGGTTGTCACTGCCTTTAGTGCTTTCTCGTACCTCGTTGTTGCTGCCTTTAGCATTTTTTTGCATCTGGTCACCTCTAGCACTTTCTTGCACCTGGCTGCTGCTGCCTTTAGCGCTTCTTCGTACCTGGTTGTCACCAGCTTTAGCGTTTCTGCTTTGCATTGGTGCAGATTTTGTGTTATGTTGTGGCGCAGTATATCTTTTTTTGGCCTCACCAGTACATTTTTTGTCAGACTACTGACTGTGTTTCTCTGTAGGGTCTTCACCTTCTTTGAGGGCCTGTCAAAAGATGGAGTTGCCCTTTGACTCCATATACGCCAACAGTAGATCGCTTCTTGAGGCGCATGTAGCACGTGTACAAGCAGTGTGCCAAGGGAGAGCAGTCTTGTATCTTTGTGGGGCAAGTGTCCCCTATCTTGTTGCCAGTTGTAGCTCCCTTCCGAGCCCAGGAGCATGTAACAGACCACACCACACATGGATCTCTGGATTGCACATCTTTGTTCTTCAGCATGCAACCATTTACCGAATGCACTGCGTCATAAACTTTATGAACCACACCGAGTCACACCCACCATATTACATAATACTTGTAAGGAGTCTGCTGAAGACCACTAGAGGCCTCATACAAATAAACACAGGACACATCAGGTTCTGTCCCCAAATAACAAGCTATCTGGTGCAGAGAATCCAAAGCATAATTCACCAATTAAATGGAGCATTTATATTTTCCAACCTGGAATTAAATAAAGTCTATCACCCACTTGAACTAGAGGAATTGTGATACATTACACTTTTGTCAACCACAGTGACTCCTTTATATATATATATAGCCATAGGATATGTCCCCTCCCTTGCACTGCCTCCTCCACCTGCAAATGTATCAGCTTTACATTCATTTTTATGATTGGCCAGTTAATGCTCTCTGGGCATCCCTATTTTGTACCAGTCAGTGCACTTATGGGAGATCTCATTTAAAAAAAGATGTATTTTCAAATGGTTCAGGAAAAGCCAATATGTGATGGAGACCATCTGTTCAAACTCAAAGGATGAAACTCGTGCTAACTTCAACTCCTCAGAACACAAAGAACTTGTGGTTGATGCAAGAACTATTGTTTTGAGGGCTGTTCAGATGCAAATAGACACTGACCCTCCACATCAAGTCGTTGCATATGCTAGCTGCATCCTGAGAAATCCTGGACAAGTCTATTTGCAAGGAGAAAAAGAGAGCCTTGTTGTGGTATGGCCCTTAACACATTTCCACTTATTCCTATGTGGCATAACAAATCATCAGGCTCGGGTCGCTATTTTTTGAAATCCCAAAGGTAAGATGCCACAGAGAACAGAAAAGTGGTGGCCTTCATTTACAAGTCTACATACTCAAGATAATCCATCACCCCGGTAAAGACAAAGGGCCATATGTATCAAGAATGGGAATTGTGATTTTTACCAAATCGCAATTTGGAATTCGCAATTCCTAATGTATCAGTCTGCAACATTGATGTTGTGATTCATTAGGCTTCGCAAATTAAATTTAGCACCTACCAAAATACGATTCTCTAAATCGGGAAACGCAATTTGGTAATCGCAAATTCATGCCATGCTGTTTGCAGAACCTAGCTCTGTATGTGAAAGCAGGCTGTGTGAGCAGAGCAACTGTGACCTTATGTGGAGGTGTGTTTGGAGCAAACTGCTTGCCATGGCCACAGAGGACAATGTTAAGGATGCAGGAGTGCGCAAGAGAAAGCTGAAATTCAGCTAAAAAGAGCTTGAGTTGCTCTATGGGGAGTATGTACAACACCTTGGAAAGGTTTTTGGAAAGAGCCCACTGCATGCTGCTGAAATTGAGATGTGCAGAATCTGGAAGGACATCCAGGCAAAATCAGTGCGGTGAGTGTATCACAGTGCTCTTTTGAAGAAATTTGCAAGTGTTGGTATGATCTTCGGACACCTACCAAAGAAAAGGTGGCTCGCAGATTTGTAAAGGGATGGCGAACAGGTCGAGGACCATCCACTCAGCCACCACCTAACCCTCTTGAGTACATGATTGAAGCTACATTGCAACCAGAAGTTATTGTTGGGGTCTCAGACATTGATACCTCTGCCACACCTAGTACCACGAAAGGTAAAACATACATTTTGGTACATATAAAAAGGTTTTAGGTAAAAAGTAATACTATTAGAAATGTATACTAATCTCATTAGCTCACCAAAGCATAATGGGATTTGTAGTTGTATGTCTAATAAGAAAAATTAAGTTGTAATGCATTCTGTAGTCTTATCTAAAGTGAGATACCAAATTACATGACAGAACTTCATAATAGATGTCGAATTTTATTTGAAACAAACTATAAGAAAAATGATACATAACAAAACATTTAATGAACTAAACTATTTATCATATATCTGACAGAGCTACCTGCAACAATTAAAAGAGAAACTGAACAGGAGGAAAGTCAGGACATTCAGCCAGATATACAGCCTGAATCCATTCCAACTTGAACAGTCAGAACACCTGCACCATCCAGACATAGAGCAAGTGTCTCCACTTCCTGATTTTGTAAAATAAAATGATAGAGTCAAAACAGACATGCCTCCTTTTGACATGAGATCTACACTACAAAATTGAAATGTAATATATTGCCTGATGCCCTTGGGGCTTTATATGGTATAGATATATCTATAGGACAATGTCATTTTTTTTCTCTCTACCCTCGTAACAAGATCATTATTTCTAGCAAATTGGAAGTCAGATGTATTCCCTACACTGGACCAGTGGATTGGTCAAATCACATGGAAACGTATATGCAAAAAGAGTTGGATCTCTAAAACATTACAGAAAAATCTGGCAATATTGGGAGGATGGGGGTGATGCGTAATCTAAAAGAAAATAAATGTAAAAGATGTATATTATTTCTGCCTTAATGAATTGGCTGACGTATTCATAGTATTGTTTTTTTGATTGATCGATTGTATTTTGTAACATCTCTACTACATAATATAAATATTTTTTTTTTAAAGAATACAAAAAAGAGAGATCTACACAAAGGCATCAGTACCTTCTTCAACCTCGAAATAATGACATCAGAAAGCGTAGAATTGGTGTTAGGAGGGCTGCTGAGGAAGTAGACAGTACTGTAGTATTTGGCGGTTTGGAGGTGTCCATGTTATTGGTGGAGTGTCTGCAATGTAAAAATATAAAGTCATTAAAGACACAGTTGGTGTCAATGAAAAAAACATTTGTGACATTAAAGATGGCATAAAGCAGCTGAGAACAAATGTTGAGGACAGAACAGTAATACAGCAAGATAATGTAACACACCAACAGCACCATCATCAACTCATAAGCAGATTGGGTGGTTTCACTAGATCTGTCTATTGCCTGACAAATGCTACAGCAACATTATCTTGCCGCACAGTCATCATGCAAGTTAATATGGCACATTGCAGTGGAGGTTTAGTGCAAGTTGCCAGTGCTATATGTCAGCAACCAGTGACTTAGCTGGAGGGGAAAGTGTAAGGGATGAATCTTTAAAAACAAATTTCAAGTTACAGACCATATTAGAATTGCACTTTAGAATGCATTTAAACTTTACAGAATGTTTTCAGTTAGATAAGATAACACGTAGGGAAAATGTGCTTGCTTTAAACGCATATGAAAAAAAACGTAGACATTTTTTGGGGTAATATTCTATCATTCTTAAATATGCCTCTGTAACGAGGCCCAAGCCTTTTCTTTCGACTCTTGCTCACAGCTAAATAGACATATATTTGGGACACTTTGCCTAGCACCAGCAACTTGCTAAAGAATGTGCTGACTTCAAGATTATCTTCCCTTAGCCTCATCGTACCATTTTAGATCATCTCGTAATAACAATGAACCTAGCTGTGAATTCATGATGAATAAACTACTATAATGAACAATAATTTAGATATATGTTATATGCATGCTTAACTAGAACATTATTGATAGATTTGTTTTAGTGCATCTGACTAGCCTTTGCATTCACAATGGGACATTGAACGCACCTTTTAGCTTAGGTAAAAAGGTTCTCATGAGAATTTTCCTCCATGTTTCTAGTACTTGCAACACTGTTTTACTATATATTGGCATGAATGTTTACTGTGGGCATCGGAAGGAGAAGCACAGGATGTTGATGACACCATCGGATGAGCGGTTTACATTGTTCTTCGCGAGTTAGTAACCAACCGCGATTACAAAAGGTGACTTTATTCTTCTTCCCTTTATTCTGATTTTCTTTTTTTCTTTTATTAATGTTCCACAATAAAAAAAACATATAACAAATAACAACAAACAATTAAAAATAAAAAAAATAAAAAAATAAAAAGCATATCATATCAATACAAGACAAGAGTTCTTTCCCCCCTATATCATGCTCATCAAAAATAGCAAAACAAAAAAAAAGTTAATTAATCATTAAAATAATCTTTTAACGGACGCCAGATAGCAAGGCCAAATTTGCTGTTACGAGGTTTTTTAAGCAGATACATACTAGTTTCCAAATTATACAAATTAAATAACTTGGTACGCCACAAATCAAAACTCGGCGCCTGAGGTTGGAACCAGGCTGTAGCTATTGATAATCGTGTTACAGCTGCTATAATGAAAAGAAAATAACGAAATTCAAAAAAAGGATGCCCATGAGCAAAATCTCCCCCTATCCCTAATAAGATCATACTTGAAGACAGTGATATAGGTTTGCCAAGAACATAGAGCAAAACATTTGTAATTTGATTAAAAAGGGGTAACAAAAAGGGACAGCAGAAAAAAACATGTACTATATCGGCATTACACGCTCTACAACGAAAACATTCCCCAGAATTAGAAAATTGAGAAGAACTGCCCCATTTCATCATCACCGCAGGAGTGCGGTATAAATTAAAGATGGTTTTATAATGTTGAGCCTTTAGAGAGGCAGAAGGAAAAACCATATGAGCAATCTTAATAGAATCTTGGATACTAATAGACGAAGATGATAGCGGACATCTCCACTTCTCATTTGTTTTGTCAAGATCATCTAATCTAAATGCTAAAAGCACTTGGTAGATAGATCCTATTCGTAATTGAGATCTGACACCATCAATGATGCGAATAGAGGTCAATTGAGTAGTGCGTTTATGAAGAAAATCACGAAATCTGAAGAAATTAAAAAAATTGATTATTAGATAATTCAAATTTCTGTCTAAGTGCATCAAAAGAAAAACAGACACCCTCCTCTGAAATAAAATCCCCCAGACTTGTGATCCCTTTAGAATACCAATATCGCATAACTGAATCTCCAAAGATGGGAGGTAAAAGATGTAATGCAGTGAGAGGAGTATATACTGTGTATTTAGGAATATTACACATTTTTTTAACAGATTTCCAAACAGTAAAATCAGAAATGATAATTTTAAACCGAGTGCGTTTATAATAGCTACCATCGATCTCAGATACTAAGCATTTTTTAGCAAACGTGCCAAGCGCAATTTGGTAGATCGATGGAGCTTCTGCCAAATTACCAACTTCCTCACCTGTCAGAAGAATACACATTTTAAGGAGAAAACAGGAGATCTGATATAATGCAAAATCCGGGATTCCCCACCCTCCCCGTGCAGAAGGTAACGTCATCAAACGTGAAGCTCTACGAGTCTTCCCCGGAGCCCAAAGATATTTTTCGCATACTGACTGTAATTGACGAATCTGAAGTTTAGGAACCAAAAGAGGAACAGCTCGAAAAAAATAAAGTACTCTGGGTAAAATAATAATTTTTAACAAATTGGATCTACCAACAAGAGTGAGGTGAAGACTCTGCCACGAATCCAAAGCAAATTTAGTCTTGTCCAAAATATCCTTCCAATTAACCGTAATCATATCATCCAGATTGGGTCTGATCTTAATACCTAAATAAACCGCTTCTTCCACTATCCTAGTATCAGAAACTATAGCTCGGTCCGTACATAAGCATTGTGTCTTGGCATTATTGAGCTTATACCCAGAATATCTGCCAAAACACTCCGCTAGTTGTTCTATATAGCGGGCAAAGCGATATTTAAATTTGACGTAACCACGGCTATATCGTCCGCATAGGCGAGAACGCTATACTGCGTATCCTGAGCTATAAAGGGGGGAATTTGTGGATTAAGATCAAGCATTCTAATAAATGGATTAATATAAAAAGCAAAAAGAAGTGGCGAGCAGGGGCAGCCTTGACGAGTCCCCCTGCTAATCTGAACCTCCTCCGATTTAATACCCATTGCGCATATCTTAGCCGTAGGGGTCTGATAGAAAACCTGAAGGGCACGAATAAAGCCAGAACCAAACCCTGACCGTGCCATTATCTCCCATAGGAAACCCCATGAGACCCGGCCAAATGCCTTCTCGGCGTCGAGCAGGACGAGACCCAGAAACCTGGATTCGACCTGTGCGACGTCGAGAAGTGCAATGACCCTATTAATATGGTCAACTGTGCCCCGGCCTGGTACAAAGCCATGCTGCTGTGGCGATACCAAACCAGCAACGAGCGGAGCCATTCGATTTGCCAAAAGTTTGGCATATAGTTTGCCATCACAATTGACCAGGGATATCGGGCGATAAGATCCTGGCTGGTCAGGAGGCTTCCCCTTCTTGGGGAATATAACTACATGTGCTTCATCCCATGAGCGGGGGGAGAATCCCATCCTAGCTGCCTGAAAAGTATTCAACAGGTCCTCACGGAGTTCCGAATAAAAGACCTTATAAATCTCCGTCGGGAGAGAATCTGGCCCAGACGCCTTGCCAGAAGGCAGTTTAAAAAGCGCTTGCTCAATTTCTTCACTAGAAAATGGCATATCTAATCTCTCCGCATCTACAGGATCAAGCTTATCCCATTCTAATGCAGGTAGCCCAAGATCAAGAGGAAGATCTCCAAGATCCGGCTGGCTATATAAATCAGAATAAAAAAGCTGAAATACTTTCATAATAGCCTGAGGCTCATAAATTAGTGTATTTTGATCGTTATAGATAGAATTAATTTTTAATGCTTGATTTTTCGCGCGTATTCTTTGGGCTAAATATCTCCCTGATGATTCCCCAAACTCATACAGTTGCCTCCTATAGAGATGATGTTTAAGCGCAATCTCCTGGGCCCAAACTCGATTGATATTTGCCTTACAACATGCTAACTTATCAAGACTATCCCTGGGATCAGCCGCTGCCCGAAGTTGAGCTGAAAGATCTAATTCAGCATTCCTCAGTTGGGTAAACAGCTGTAGCATGTTCTGTTTACGTAGTTTTTGTGCATGAAGACCATAACTAAGAACCTCACCCTAAATTATGCCTTAAAAGAATCCCAGACTACCGCAGAGTCGGCTGTACCTCGATTAAGTTGAAAGAAGTCTGGGATCCATTTTTTCATATGACTCAAGAAAAGAGTATCAAACAAAAGCTTCCTATCAAAAGAAAAAGCCTTAATATATCTAGTGATAGCAATATTCGAAAGAGACATAACTACAGGAGCATGATCAGATAATAGTCTAGGAAAAACTTGAATTTGGCTCCAAAAGGCCCAGGCTACAGGAATAAAAAAATAATCCAATCGAAATAATTTATTGTGCGGTGAGGAAAAAAACGTATATCCAGGAGCTTGCGGGTATATGGAATTCCAGACATCAACCAACCCATGATCACCCATCAAATTCCTTAATGCCTGGAAAACCTTAGGCTTACGACCCCTATATACCTGAGAAGAGGAGCTCGCCCAGTCACCATCCAAATGAATATTAAGATCTCCACAAAATATTAACGGTGAGGGCCATAAAGCGAGCTCCCCATTCAGGTAATCAAAAACATTTGCCTCATCCAAGTTAGACTCATACACGGTACATAGAGTAAACTGTATCTCTCCCACTAAGCATTCAAGAATTGCCCAACGAACATGTATGTCTACCAGAGAGCGTTCTGATTTACCTAAAGAGGGTCGTGCTAATATGGCAACTCCCCTCGTCGTATCCAACTGTTTAGAGGCAGCCAATATAACATATCCTAAATCAGCTAACTTTTGCCTATGGGACCAAGAAATGTGTGTTTCCTGAATACACAAAATATCAGGGTTGATGATTTTTAATTCAGCCCGCATCTTCTTCCGTTTATCATAATTATTAAGGCCACAAACATTATACGTACCAATTTTTAACCTCACATTAGCCATTGACTTCGTATATTGAATACCACCCGAGAAAAAAAAAACTCAGTCATAAATGCAACAGATATGAGACAAAAACAAAACATGAAGGATATAAATTTGGAATCAATTTGTGGAACATAGTTTTTCTTTTTTAGTACCCCCCGGATCCCACTCACCATCCATCCAGCCCCCACCCACCACACCCCCCATTACTGGGGCTATAGGACCTAAGTCCCTGATGATGGGAAGCTGGTGACGCTTACCCGCGGTACCCCCCCCCTTAAGGACAACAGATCATAAACTAATCAGTTGATCAACATATGCCACGTCACCTTCAGCACCCGGGGCCCAATTGATGTAAAAATTCTTTAGCCTGTATTTCAGAGAAAAAAAACGTATTCTGGCCCTGGTAAACAACCTTTAGCTTTGCGGGATTAAGTAAAAATGCCTGCCCCCCCTTGGCTTGAAAGAGAGGTATCAGCTGACGAAGCTGCCATCTACGAACAACTGTTTCATGGCAAAAGTCAGGTCTAACAAAAAAATGAACACCTTTAGCAAATCTCTTTTGGTTCGGCCTAGCCAAATCATAAACAGCTTCTCTCGCAAGAAAGTTATTAATTGAAATTAATATGGCACGAGGATGGGCTGGTTCCTGCCCGGAACGGGTTGCTTGCTGCTTACTTTAAAAAGTAAATCGATGGGCTCTCTGTATTTCGATCTCCCAGTCCCATTGAGAAAGTTCCGGGAAGCCCTCTACAAATAGTTGTGTGATAAATTGCCTCGTATCAGCCCGCTCTGCCCCCTCTGGAATGCCCAAGACTCGTAAATTATTACGCTGCATCTGATTTTCAAGTTCGGACAATTTCCAGGTGGCATCATCTTTCTGTTTCTTTAATTCATCAACCACTCCTTTCTGCGTCGTTAACTCATCCTCCAAAATAGATATGCGATTTTCTGTCTCGTTTACTCGAGTGCCAATCTCGGCGCTTGTCTTATTTATGCGTCTGATGGCATTTTGTAATTTGCGACAAGCCCCCTGTGTTCTAGCATTCTCAAGCCTGGTCTCAGCCCTGTGTGACAGCATCGTATCATAGATCATCTCCAGCGTAATTGGTTTCGCAGAGTTGGAAGAGGTGGCTTTGGCAGACATCCTTTGTCCCTCATCATTACCAGGGACAGAAGGGTGTGCAGTCGAAAATGAATAATCCTAGGCCAGATTCTCCACCTGAGGGTCAGAGATGTTATCAGGTAGAACGGAGCCCAAAGAGGTTGCTTGTCTGTTCAGAATCTTACTTTTCCGAACTGTACCACCCGGGGGAGCCAGATTCATATATCCCCCTGTTACACAGTCATCGATCTCTCCTTGACTGGCAGACTCGGCCTCATACTCAGCCCAGTCCCTGTTGGTTGTATCATCATCATCTGAAGTCGTGGATGCATCTGACAGGGAGAAGAAATTATCCAACGGGTCATTACCCGGGTTGGACCCCGCCCTGCCACAAGCGGTGCCCCCTTGTGAAATACCAATCTCCGGTGTATCACCCAAAGCTTCTGCTGACCCGTTAGAAAGAACTTCAGGTCCCAGAATGCACCCTGAGGAACCGGCCAGGTCCGCGTGAGAACCAACAGCCAAATCAATAGCTGCTAATTGACTCATGACATTTTCACCCCCCCCCCGATCTTGGCCGGGGGGGGGTCGTTACAGTTAAATCAGCCAGCTTATGACCCTCCAATGGAGAGCTCAGGACAGAGTCTGAGGGTTGCAGCATCTCAGTATCAGCAGATTTAAATACAGTCTGTGGCACACTTTTAACTGAGCGTTTTGCAAACAATGGCGCTGTGTGTCTTATCGTGGCCGTTACTGCAGAAGCAAAAGCAGAGGGAGTCTTACCCACAGAAATCTTCGCGCGAGGCGCAGAACCAGCGACAGCGCCAGGACCGATATCCGCAGGCGCTGCCTTCACCAATCCCCCGATTGCAGGCTCTGCACTCGTTACAGGCTGACCGCTGCAAGATTTGGAGCTCCTTACTGAGGTCTTGGCGGCTGATTTAGGTGCCATTCTACCAGCAGTCGAGAGAGCGGAAGAAGAGAAACGCTGAACTCCACAGTACAAAGCGCCGAGACGCCAGGAGCCTCTACGCGTCCAGATCAAAGAAGACGCCGACGTGAGTATTATCATTGCCGGTAACTTCCAACAAAATTCCGCTTTCAGTGCTTTTTCTCGGATACCGCAGCCTCAGAAGACAGATCAAAATCGTGGCATACAGGAAGGGGGCATGGGCGTCCGCAGGGGGGGGCAAGGAGGGGCGCTTGCCCCCCCCTGGACTGCTCCTCCTTGCCCCCCCTGTGGCCACTTATGCTTTTACGGACGCCTTTTGTCCGGGATTACGGGCCCTGCAGGGAGCAGAGGTGTTCCCTGCCAGAGGCCTCAACTCTCTGATGGGGCGCCTTGCACTCCTCCTCGCAGCCCCTCCCGCCCATTGTCATTCTGTCTGCGGCTGATAGCCACAAACAGAATGACAATGGCCGGTTTGAGCTGCGTGCCACAAGCACGAGTGGTTAGGTCTGGACACAAAGACCTCCTTTTAACACTCTCAGGGCCGGCTTTAGGGCGGTGCAACCGGTGCCACCGCACTGGGTGCTGACTCTTCGCGGGGGCGCCTATTTGGAAGTATTTTATGGTTTTAAAAGCACCTGCTGCATTGCCGGCCTCCGAAATTGTCATACAAAAATAAAAATGTCAAGATAACTTGGTGATTAATGTTCTTCCTGGAGAGAAAAGGAGTTTTGTCAAGTGGAAGTTTTAACTCATTTTATGTATCACAGAGGGTTAATGTGTGTGCTGCAAAGAATGTGTACCATGCAGATCACAAAATGCATATAGTTTAAATAGGTCAGTGCTTTTGTCAGAGCGATCCTTTCGGTAAAAAAAAAATCATCATTATGAAATGTAACCTCCAACCATCGGGTTCTGATTTACTTTCTGAGTCTGTGCTTCTCCAGACCAAGCACTCTTAAACTATACTGCCTACCAGTATGGATGACATGTGACTCCTACACTTTGTAGTCCTCTGTATTATGTAACATTTCCTATACACTGATTTACACACCTATGATTGATTGCATCTGAGTAGTGTTTGCGATGTAAAGTGCTCTGACACCCTAAACTGGTACAGGTGGCACTATTAAATACATCTGAGAGAGAGTGGTTATGGAGACTTGAGGGAGTACTGTACTGTTAAAGGGTAGTAGTGTGGGAGTCTGTGGGGAGCGCCCGTGGGGGGTGCCAACAAACTTTGTCGCACAGGGCGCCACCAGCGCTAAAACCGGCCCTGAACACTCTGTAGCCTGAGAGCAAGGGGTCTTCTGAATGAAGTTCGGGGGGGGGGGGGGGGGGGGGGGTCGATGCATTATTCTCCCAAGTCAAAAACTGAGGTTGCAGCATAGCCCGGATTCCAGATCCCACTAGAACGTACACAGACTTGTGTCAATAACATATCTATCTGCCAGTATGCACCCTATCATGTCTGGCAGGACGTCCCGACCCTGTGTTTCACTACCTCATATCCCCCTGCACCCCACTCCCCACGCTCACTGCCTCATATCCCCCTGTATCCCACTCCCCGTGCTCAGGGCTGGCTCTAGGGCGGTGCGACCGGTGCCACCGCACCGGCTGCTGACTTCGTGTAGGGGGCCCTAATATGATGATTTTAAAAGCACCTGCTTCTTTCCTGGACTCCTAGAAACTTTCAGCCACCTATAAAAATGTCTAAATGACTGCAGTGATTAATGCACTTCCTTAGAGAGAGGGAGAGATCAAAGTTTTGTGTAGTGGAAGTTTCTACTCATCCTAAGATAGCGCAGAGGGTTACTATGCTTGCTGCAAAGAACGTGCAGCTCACAAAGTGCGTATAATGTAATGTAAATAGGTCAGTGGGTCACACTTTTGTCAGAGAGACCATATTGTTGATAACTCTATGAGTTAAAATCCTAATGTGGAACAGTGAGCAAGTAACTGTTAGCAAAGATGCATGCAAACTGGGCTAGAGCGTTATGATTTCCCCCCAGTTTTTCATTATCCTAATGTGGCAAAATGGGTTAATTTGGGTAGAAATCAATTCTTATTAATAAAGAGAACCCCCCCATCCATGGTGCTAGGTTTTAAATTCTAGGTTTCTGATTCTCCTGACCAAGCACTCTTAAACTATCCTGCCTACCTGTATGGATGACATGTGACTCCTACACCTTCTTGTCCTCTCTCTTATGTAACATTTCCTATGCACTGATTTACACACCTATGATTGATTGTCTCTATGTAATCTGTGTGATGTAAAGTGTTGTGACACCTTACACTGATAGGAGCGGCGCTATAAAATGAATTAAATGCACCTGAGACTGAATGGTTACGGAGGCTTGAGGGGCGCTGTGAAAGGATGGTTATGAAGAACCTGTAGTGGAGGTGGTCATTGGGGGTGCCAAAAAGCATTATCGCACTGGGCCCCACGAGCGCTAAAGTCGGCCCTGCCCACGCTCACTGCCTTATATCCCTCTGTACCCCACACCTCGCGCTAACTGCCACGACATATCCCTCTGTACCACACACCTTGCGCTAACTGCCACAGCATATCCCTCTGTACCCCGCACTTCGCGCTCACTGCCACATATGCCTCTGTATCCCACTCCTCACACTCACTGCCTGATTGCTCATTTTACCCTGCCATTCATCTTCTACGTATTCTCTCCCCTTCCACTCGTTCTACCTCTGTTCACCCCTTACTTCTTTTTGTGCCTTACTTCTTTCTCAATATCTCTACTTCTTTTCCTCTTCAGTAACATCTGTGACACATCTCTGCACTTCCTTTATATCAACGCACCCCTCTACCTCGCCTGTCTACCTCAGTCGTTATTATTCCCTCTTCCTCAGCTGTCTCTACCTGTCTCTGACACACCTCTCCCTCTCTCTACCTGGCCCTCTCTGGTTCTACGACTGCGTTATTCTCCCCTCTCCAGCTTTGATTTACCTGTCTCTGCTCCTGAATCTTTTACTTCTACACCTCACTTCTTCGTCTACCCTTCACCCCTCGCTACCCTTCTGTTTGCCTCACTACGGTCTTTACCCGACCCACCTTCAGTGCCTCTTCCCATTTCGCCTCACTCCCTCACAGCGCTCTCCTAGCATGCATCTGTTTTTCCCCTCACCACCATGCCTGCCTCTACCCCTCCTTACCTTTCTAACCAGCCTAACTTTCTACCTTCCTGTTATTCCTGGTAGTGAACCTTTCATTTCACCCCTCCGGTTGTATTATCTACGCATTCAAATTGAGTAGGTCATTGCTGTGCTCCCAACCTGACATCGAGACCCAGTCCCCTAGCCTCTCAACATGCCCAGATATAACAACAAGCATTGGCATAGCCAATTGGTCTCGCCTTTGGGACCTGCTGCAGAACTAAATACTTATACTGCCGGCATCACACTTACCCAGCGCCAAGACGCCTTGGCAGAAGTGCGCTATATAAGTTCTTCAGTCAGTGAGTCAGTCATAAGGTCCCAAAGGCGAGACCTATTGGCTATGCCAATGCTTGTTTTTCTCAGGTTGGCCTGAACATTACCCGATCCGGATTGTCTGCCATTTTAGCCCCGCCCCCAATAACATTAGCCACGCCCCTTCATTTGCCAGGTTCGCCCCCCCCTGGAAAAATTTCTGCGGACGCCCATGGAAGGGGGAATCAACCACGGGGAGCGCTCAGGTCCAGCTCACTCGGCCATAGCACCGGCCGCCATCTTGCCCCCCCTTTATTCTGATTTTCTCGGATCAATGCTACTTGAACAATCATTCCTCTATTACTGATATTCTGGCGGTTGCTACTGCAGCTGTGGGGAATTCAGCTGAGTATCCTGAACAACTCTTTACAGGGAGTTCTAAGTCTTTAGCTATGCTCTGAAAATCTTGCTCTTTTCCAGAAGGGACTCTTCACGGGTCCTACTTTAGAGTAGATTAGGCTCTATAGCTAGTTAGTGACAATTTCCTTTATGGAACACTCTGTATTGATTTATGGTGTCACTAATCAATCTTTACTAGATATTTCTGTAAACTGGACTAGTATGAATAAAGATGAACAAACCTGCTAAATCCTTAAGATAAATAAAGGTTTTGAAAACTTCTTCAACCTCTCATCATTGACTGAATACTAAGAATCTGGCAACTGGTAATATATGCATGACCTGTGTTTTGTTCCAGCTCCATTCGCAACATGGTGGCAAAGGTCCATCCGACCTGTCAAGTGCCATCTGGATTTCAAAGGGTCAATCTGTAAGCAAGCTGGGATGTTTAATTGAAGAGACCATTTTGGCCAATCTTTTAAGCGCCAACAAAATAGAGGAGTTATCCAGCCTAAATAGCATTACTGCCCCCAAAAGTAGGAATCAGTGTAGTAGTTGCAGACAAAGTGCATCTATAGAGGGCTCACCAAGGCAAAGTGCTGAGAACACTGAAAGGCCAAGTGGAGTGCGAGGGAGGAAAAAGTAGTTGGAACATAGTTGTGTGTTTACATTTCCAATTTCTGAATATTTGTTATGGATGAGATGACAATTTTGCTTTGGCACAGAATGTGCATTTCATATTATGTTTATATTGAATCTTTTGCACTCGATTTTAGAGCAGCATCAGGTGGAAGACCAAGACTCATGTGATAACTTCTCGGTCCAACATACAGTGCACTTTATATTTTTCTGTGATCATTATGAAACTTTAAGACATTGTTATATTTTACCATAGATCAGAGGAATGGATTTGGCAGGTAAACCCAGCCCTGATCTACCTTCAAATGTTACAGTTCCCCAATATTTGCCTTAATGTGGCAAACTGTTTGGTGGGTGCTCTAAGAAGTAGGAAAACATTTTGAGCAGCTGAAATTAGGTAAAGGCCTTTTTTTAAACTGAATCTTTTTATAGTATTTAAATATTGAAGATATGTATTTATGATTAAATATACTTTTTATCTTTGTTTTTATGCATGTGATGTACTTTTGTTGTGTTTATTTAATCAAATTAAGTATCTATTGAAAAAGTTAATTACCACAATTAGGTTTTTGACAAAACATTTAAAAAATGAAGTAGTTTTAGCCTAAATGCACACTTGTTCTGTACTAATACCCTATAAAATACAGAGGTGACAAGCCTCTACAAGCTTGAACCAGATGCCTAGCTCCAGGGTTGGATTGGGATCAAAAATCGTCCCAAGCTCAAAAAAGTGGCCAACATTTGCACGTTGCGCCTTTCCCCAAAACACTGCTTCAGTGTTTTAAGTTTTATGAAAGGGGGGTTCTCTAAAAGAGGCATGTTTTCTTAACTTCACTGAGATAAAAAAAAATGCCAATGTTGTCTGCACGCTTTGTGCACGGATTAGTTCACACTGGTGAACCATACCTGAGTATAAGTGAAGTCACTTCTGCTCAGGCCCCTTGCCGAATCTGTGTACATTGAAGGGCTGGCCTAGCGAGAGACTGGGAATGACACCTCTGCCCCCCGCATCTGTTGGTAAAAAGGAAGGTAACAGAGGCCCATCTGCCTCCAGAAAGACTGCTTAGTCCCCCACTGGGCCGCTGGCGGCATCTGAACAGCACAGACAAAGCCCAAATCGGCCTCCATACTACCCAAAAAAGCGGACCACAGTTGCAACTCAGATACCAGCCCATTGCCCAAATGCCAGCTTTACCGATCCGACCCTGCCTGGCTCTGGCTCTGGCTCAGCTTGAGGTCTTCCTGGACCAAAAGGCCCAAAATGAGTTGAGCTTTCTTGTGGCTTCTGCTCATTCTGCCCTCATTCAAAAAAACTGCGAAGTTAAGAAGGAGAGAAAGAGATACCCATCTAGCATTTGAGTTGCATAACGTGGATCTAGAAAACCTGGGTTCAATCCTGGATTTTGCGTTTGACCAAATTGTGTGATCCAACTCAAGTATTTAATTTCACTGAGCCTTCCTTTTCTTCATTATTACATGTGAGAGTGCCTTCAAATACCTTACTTCAGGACGGGTACAGTACAAAAACCTTTAAAAGAAATGTAGTAGTCGATAATGTTAACCCATGCAGAATAAGAACCTAGGCCATGTGATCCAGTGTTTACCAGGCCCAACTTTTACTGGTGGGTGTGGTTAGACCGCTTACTTACTTTAGTCCTCCATTGAATCTTGCTCATCGCATTGTGGGGGTGAAGGAAGTTAGAGTGACTACTCTTTGGCTACCCAACAAAGACCTGGAATTGGTTACCATATTACAAATTGGTAATTGAATTTAAATAAATAACTCTCAGGATCATACTGTCAAAATATAAGATGACACTCGGAAGTCCTAGTCTCCTGAAAAAGTTCAAGCAGGTTAGAATAATGCAGACTAACAATTCTGCTGTCGCTATGCAGAAAAGCAGGACTAGAACCTTGTGCTCGGGGAGCAATCTATGGTTATCACGATTATGCATCAGTAATCTATATAAATTAAGCACAGTCCCTGTGAGGGTAAGACTCTAAAGACACAGACATTTAAAGAGTTTCAATAATAATTTATAATGGTTAATAGCAATGACGTACTACATAAATCAGTAAGAGTCTCATTAAGTCAGTAACTGGTGTAGTCTAAACTACACACCAATCAAAGTTCAGTGTCCGTAAAGTTTATTAAAGAAAAAATTGATTGGGCAAATCTAAGAGGACATGTTTTAGAAAGCTCAGCAAGGTATTCGCAAAACTCTGGTTTGGCAAAGGAGTGCAGGGAAAGATCGTCAGGCAAGGCATTCCTACTAATTCAATGAAAGGGCAAAGTCTGCAAAGTTCCCTCAGCATGGGCATGGGATCAGGGGAAAACTTCTGCAGCAATTGGATAATTTTGAAAAGGTAAGCAGGTGAGCCAGAGTTTTCGAGAGTGCTAGCTGTAGAACGCCAACCAAGGAGCTTGTCAGAGATAGCTTTGGGAAAAAGATCTGCAGCAGCTAGCTTGTCAGTTTAATGGCATCGGAATAAGGGCTATCGCCATCTGTTCTCCAGGATTCATAATATTATAGCTTAGCAGTCCAGAGATGACACCCACTGTCACACCATCATCGTCCGATAACTATGGAGTGATCTTCCACTCACAAGTTGCAAAAGTGGTATCATTTGGATATTTTCCCATAGAAAGCATTGGAATGGCAGTCCGTCACAAGACACATAGGAGTAATCCACAAAAGGCTATTCATTGTCAAACGTTTCGCGTGTGCTAGTTGCTTTCACTTTGGATTTTCAAGAAAGTATCAATATTTTAGTACAGTGTGTATCAAGTTTCTCAGTTTCTCATGGGACAGTACAATGCTACATGAGCGAGAACTAAGATAGACTATTTTCGCAAAGACATCATGAGAAAGCATAGGCCTAGAAATAAATGTCCAGTTAAATGCCTTTCAAAATAATATCACATTATTAATAAGCAATCGATATTGACAGATGAGCATGTGTAACTTCATTTATACACTTGTTAAGCAATCAATATCATGTTTTGATTCACATAAATGTTCAATAATAGGTATTGTTGATTGCTGCAACTAGAAAACATATATGTGTAACATATGCTCATAAATGTTATTTCTGATATAGTTTGAGGACATGTGAGACTCTACACATATATGGATAACGTGTAAAGTTTTGGGGCCACATGTACGACCATTTTATTTAGTGACTTTCAATTGCGATTTTTTTTGCAACTCACTAATTGTGAAATAATGAAATGTACAACAGTGTCTCAGACACTGTTTGTGATTCCCAAATGGGTCGCAAGGGACCTGCCTCATCAATATTCATGAGGCAGGTCACAATTTGCAACTCATTTGGAATGGCTGGCACTCACAGGGATGGTGGCCTTCTGTGGCAAGCAGACCACCATGTCTGTGACTGCTTTTTCAATAAAGCAGTTTTTAGGGCTCGTGCTTGCGTTGCAGTGCGCAGCACTGCTGGCGCAGCGAGAGCCCTTTTGTATAGGGTTTTGAAAGCTGACCACACGCTCGTGCGTGTGATCAGCTTTTGCCGTCAGGCATTGGCTTTCGCATGCTTTTTTTTTTACAAAAAAAGGCACGCGATTGGGCATAGGCGGAACAATGTCCCGCCTTTGAAACGCCCATTCCCGACGGTGGCCAGCACGCGCAGCAGCGTGCGTTTGCCTTGCTGTCGCCGCCGCGCTCCCCCCTCCTCTGTGGTGCGCGCGCACCACTAATTGTTGACACTAGCGATCGCGACGCGATCGCTTTCAGTGACGCTTTTTTTTCCGTTATTAGGAGTAGAAGGCAGAAAACACACATCATTGGTGTTTTTGAAAAAATGTGGTGGCGCCTACCCATTGTAGGTGCCCCCATTATCTCTCAAATGCCCCAACTATCTTTTCCAACCCCTTAATAGGAGTACTTGACACAGACAACTGCTTGGGCGCCAATGTAGTATATAGATACATCTGTGTTAAACAGTCAACATGCATAATGTTTTTTTCCTATCAGATTTAGTACTCTGTTGTTTGTCTAAAAACAAGCCCCGAAGGTCGCAAAGCCACGATATCGAAGGATTTGCAACAATAAAAGGCTATTATCTGTGTGTCACATTGACACTTGGCACAAGGCTCAGTAGTGCAATAATCAACGTACTCTACTGCTGCCTGTTAGAAAACTGAGTCAGTGAATACTAGTGAACTCTCCATCTGCTGCCTTACTGGAGATGGTGGGTGGGGGCAGCATTTCAGTGCAGCATAATTCGTGACATTACTTGGTTGTTCTAAGTATTAAAATGTGTGCTGTGTGATGAAAATAATTGTATGCGAGGGAGGGGGAAAAGCAATCCTGTTGGCTAGGAAAGAAAACTTCCCTCAGTGCACATCCTGTTTTATTTCCTGGATGTGCTCTTGGGTGCACCACATCCTGCAGATTTGGCTGGGCGGCTTGGGTGAGACATCCCAGGCCTTGGGGGGAGACGCTGCCGCACATGGACCACTTACCCTGCGCTTCGCTCTTCCAGTGGCCCCTCTAGGACATCACCACACATCCCAGAAGTGGTGGGTTTGGACTGAGGGAGAGGTAAGTGGGACCAGGTACTTTCTAATTCCAGATGGAGAGTCATGGCCCACCATTGTCTCACCAGTGGCGTAGCAAGATCAGGTGGTACCCAGTGCGGAAAATGTCTTATCACCCCGGCTTGACAAAATGGCAAAAATATGTTTAAAACGCATATTATTGCCATTTTGTCACCCCCCCCCCTCAGTGATGACACCCAGGGTGGCCCTCACCTACTGCACCCCCCTTCCTACGCCACTGCGTCTCACAGCTGGGGCGGGATTTCACCTACACTCAGTGGTTGAAGTGAGTGAAGGCTATTGGGACACCAAATATGCTGACCCCACCCCTAGTTCACTCATCATAGTTCCCATACTTTTTTAGGCATGTCAATCTCAGGCCACATTCAGTGTGCCTACAGGAGCCCTTTAACTTTATGTTCCCCGGATGAAGATGTTTTATTGTCTCTTACTAGATACTATGCATCCTTTCATACCTTGTGCAAGACTGGACTTGTCTTTATCCTGCATTTTAGTGCATCCTTAGTGGTGCACAGCGTGAGTTAGGTCTAGCAGTGCGTGAAATGGAGCCGGCACAACTGCCCAGAGTAAGGCCGAGTCCCGCTACAGCTGTTGGGTGAATGGAGAAAACTAACATTAACTTTTCTGGAACGATAGCTCAGTGAGCTGATATTCGTCCGCCTGTAAAATGCAGTACCCTGAAGGTCAATGAGTTGAAATTGTACTCAGCCTTCCGTCCTTACGAGTGGTTTAAATTGGGTTATAGATTCATCGTGTTATTCATTGTTCCTAAAACAGCTGAAGTGCGGCACGTAGCGCTATGCAAAAACAAGATTATTGTCGGTTAACCCATGAGTTGTCTTAGCATTTAAGCCGGGTTCCCGCAGAGCATGCTAATGGCAGTGATTATGCAGTTATCGGCGTGAGGTGGATTTCCAGCCACCTGCCAACGATGGTTGCACTTGGCGGTGTGAGGAGTTAATCGCTATTTTCGGAGCTCCTCTTAATCGTACAAAGTGCAGTCAGAGTTGTAATTGGAGCTTTCAGAGAAGCGTGATTTAAACGTTCATTCAACCTGCCGTAGTTATTACGTGTGGCTGCAGGGGTGGGCTGAAGTTGATTTATAACCAGAGCACCTGGAATTATGTGACAGGAGAGGGCCAAATTATGTGGTATGGCTGAGTAAATTATGTGGTAAAAAGGCACATGATGCGGCTTAATGTGTAAGATTTTGTGATACTATTACTTTATTATTTTGTCCTTTACACACTTCTTAAGACTCGTCTGGGCTTTGGTTGCACCTCATGAGTACCAGTTTAGAACCCAAATGCAGCAATAAGCAACAGAAATGTGATCAGTCAACCTTTGCACTGCGCGCAAAACGTGGCGCTTCGTTGTTATAAACTTTTGAACAATTTGCGCTAGAAACAAAGTTTTTGTTTGTTCAAATCTACCGATTATGCAGCAAATGATGAGATGTGTGGCAAATGTGTCAGATCTATAATTATGCGGAAAAGAGCAGTGGCCGCACAATCACATAATTCCAGTGGCACTGAGTGATTTTGCGGTTTTCCTAATGGAGATATTACTGTCTGTGGTTCAAGAAAGCCCCCAACCGTTTAGCCAAAAGCGCAAATGCGCACATCGATGACATCTCATTTTTGTTGTGCGCTGGTATTAGAGCGTGCCGTTTGCTAGCTGACATCAACCTCAGTAATAACTTCTGAGGTGAATCTGTTCCATGCACTTGTTTATGAAAGGGAATAGGTGTGGACAAGTTATTAGAGATACATTTCCTTATTAAACAAGCATTTGCAATGCAATAGGTCTCGCATTTACGCGAGTTTAAGCTATTGGCATTGTAAATGACAATGCCTTTTATTTATGTTTTAAAAATGAAAACAAAAATGAAAGGCATTGTTATTTGCAATGTGAATAGCTCAAACGCGCGTAAATGCGAGACCTATTGCATTGCAAATGCTTGTTTTAAATGCAGCCTGTTTTCCCCAGAGCTTTCATTTAATCATAGTATGGACTCTGTCTATTCTCTAATTCCATTGCTATTCTCTTCCTTTTCATTCTTCTTTTTCTTTCTGTACATTTGCACATTTGTATAATCACAAATATCAATAATAGACATAGAGCAATTATCACTAAGGGTGTCAAGATTTTTCCAGCTATTCCACTTCCTAGATTTTTCAACCATTTACCAACAGCAGTAAATCGCTTTTTCATCATTACCCAAATATCATCAGTGTCTAAAACCTTCAGGTCAGGTCTTTGTCAAGAGCAGTAATGTTTTTAATGTAACCTTTCAAGTCCTTACTCTTATCAGGAATATAGGTACAGCACTGATGAACCTTTAACATCCAACAGACTCCACCTTCCTTCTCTAGAAGGCCGTCAAAAGCAAGCCTGTTTTGCAAAACCATTGAACGAATTGCAAACATTTCAGAATCAACAGCTAAAAGTCCACTGGCTGTATTAGTAGATAGCTTAGTAACTACAGTAGAAAGCTTTCTTATCTTGTGAGGATCCAGTATTACTCCTACAGATGGTATTAAAGCACCAAAGATATTGCCTACTATTTCAGTAGTACTGGCATCTCTTTTCCCTCTTGCATGCTGTTTTTCTATTAATTCTTCAATTTGTCCCACGTGATCATTTTTGGGAAAAACTATTCCCAAATAACAAGTTCCATACCATCTTTTAGGTAATTTGTAAAAGGCATTTTCCCACAAATATAATACCCTCCAGGAAACCCAGGATATACTCCAGCCAAATAGTGGTCCCAATGATTTTGAACTTAAAAAGTGTGATCATATTTACTAGTACTTACAAGATTTGTATCTATAGAGGTTCTTTTCATAAATATGTATAATTTCCCTTTATGTTGCCAATCTAAAGCTAAAGCAGCCATGTTTCCCATTATTCTATGTTCTTCATTTTGTTCCCAAGGTGGCACTTTCAAATGATTTGCAGCTTTAGCCATAATATCTCTACGCCTACTTCTACTGACTTTATAAATGTATTTTCTAATCTTTCGAAGGTGTAGGTTAAATTGTGTCATTGTGCAGAAGCTGTATCCAGTGAGAAAGACGGGGTAAAGAGATATCCCATTCTTTCAATTGTTTTAGATTCAGGATGAGGATTCAAACGTTTTAGCACAGGAATATGTGAAAAGACTAAATCATAATTCCAAAAATAATAACACTGCTACTGATCAGTTCAGTAAAACAAACTTGTTAGTAAACTACAGGCAATTCCTTATGTCAAGGGGATGTGGTGATAGGTGATGCCTTTTGCAACTGATGCAGGTAACTACATGCATACATGACAATCCCTAGCATCCATAATGTCAAAATACACATACAACATTTTAGTATATACAGTCGGCGAGTAATCTCCCGTTGAAGCTTTTAAGTGTATAAATGTATCCTCTAATGTAATGAAACTATTACTAGTAGATAAAAAGGCTATAGGGTAACGTGTAGGTTTAGGAATTTCTACATGCAAGTGATTAGGTAAAATTAAAATTACAAGCAAACCTACTAATACTAATACCTACAAATACTGCTATACATATGTGTTTGAGAGAGGTTGAGGTAGTCTCTATGAGTTCTCTAGCTTATGACCCTTTAGCTTTAAAGATTTGGTGCAGAAGAAGAGTAAATCGTAGCTTAGTTCTACTGGCACACACAGCAAGACACAATTCAAGTGTTCTTTTTCAAAGCTTATAGGCCAAAACCTCTTTGATGAACGGGTAGATCTGGTTCATTGATGAGTATCTCCAGAACAATATGAGTCAGTCTGTTTATTGGCACAGCAAATTCAAGTGTCAGTTCAGCCACAAAGTTCTATTCAGAGAGGTTCAAATGAAAGAGAATTGTTATAGCAAAAGGTGTGATATGCTTTCTCTCAGTCATTGGCTGCCAATTAAGTCCATTCAGGAAAGGAGTACTTTTGGCTTGGTACTCTTGCCCTTTTCGATCACCTTACTGCTGAATCATTATCATCACTGTTACTTTGGTCAGACTGGCCAGGACTCTCAGGAATAACTGGAGGAACTCGCACTTCAGTCAGACAGCGTCTTCCTCTTTCCTGTCTTCTGGGCCAACAGTTTCTGGGTACTACTCACGTTTCAACTGCACTATGCCTTTCACTAGGGTCTGTATCTCATGCAGACAACTATACAAGCTGTGACCCTTCTCTACCAAAAATAGTTGACTATCTCTGACCCCCCTCCTCAGGCCAAGCAAGTGCTGTCAAAGTTGCTTGCTGGTCTCCAACAGGTTGACTAACCTGCTCCCTCTGTCTCACTGTAACCACCGGCACATCAGGAACAGGTGCTGTGATATCATCAAGGGGACATGGGACTGTGCGAGTATGAGCAGCATGTACCCACTTCGGAAGACCTCCACACTTCACAGCGTAGTGGTTACCAGTATTACCTGGTATGACCCATGTCCACTGGTTTCCAAGCATGGCTTCTGTTCGTGCTTCTTCAGCAATACCCAGTCGTCAGACTGAGATCATGGCACTGGTACTGTTGAGTCAAAGCTGTAGCCTCTTCAACCTGGTGAGACACAGAATGGACCACATCAGTCAATCCTTTGCAGTAATCAAGAATCATATCATCTGTGATATTCAATCATCTGTGATATTAACAAGCGTGTTTGCAGGCACAGCTGGCTGTTGCATAACTCTCCACATTATGATCTCATGGGATGAAAATTCTGTTCTCCTGTTTGGAGTACTCCTCAGACTCATCAACGCAAGAGGCAATGCATCAGGCCACTTCAGAGACACTTGAGGCACACACTTTTACCAATCTGGTCTTTAAAGTGTTCAATCAACGTCGAACTGACCCAACATTACACGTCCCTTTATGAATCGACCATCAAACTCAATCGAATCCACTTTGAAACTTGCTTCTCCCAATTGCAATTGTCCACCATCACTCCTACACAATGTGAAGAGCTGGATGAACCAATCACACTCTTTGAGATCCACAAAGCCATCAGAGCTCTGGCGTCAGACAAAACTCCTGGGCCTAACGGCCCACCCTCCAAATTCTACAAGACGTATGCCCACACACTAGCTCCACATTTACTTGCCTTATATACTGCTGCACTCAAGGCTTCTACCCTTCCAATGTTGCTACGCAAGGCTTTGTTGGTCTCGTTACCTAAGCCCAGCAGGGACCCAGTGACCTGGGCTCTTACCTCCCCCTGGCCTTAATAAATACAGACTATAATGTTGCTGATCGGCTGGCTCTGCTGGTTCCATCTTTGGTCCACCCAGACCAGAATGTCTTTGCTCCATCCCGCAGCACATCGTTGAATCTGCGACGGTTTTTCCGGTTCTCCACTTACTCCACATTGCAATGGCCACACTTCAGGTGTCTGGTGCTTAAACTTGAGAAAGCTTTCGACTCCTTGGAGTCAGACTTCCTTTTTGCCACCCTATCTCGATACATCATTGGAGGCAGTTTCTTTTGCTTGCTCTACTTGCTATATGCAGCGCCGACAGCTAAGGTGAAGACTGGCCGCTAAATCTCCACTCCCATACCGGTGGGCCGCAGCACTTCATCAGGGATGTCCACTGTCCCTGTTACTTTTCTTCCTGGCCATAAAACCACTTGTGACCACCATCCGAGTGCAGGGCATGAACTGGGGCATCCCCCTGGGAGATGGCACGCACATAATTTCGTTGTATACTGACAACATTCTATAATATATCCGAAATGTGCGGTCAATCCCTATTCTTTTGGCCCAAATACTCAACGATTTTGCAGCCCTCTCTGGACTAACTGGACCAAATAATGTCTCTTCCCGTTTGCCTCCCAGTGCCCCAACTCAGCTTTCACCCTCAACAGTGTCCACATTACGTGGCAATCTGACACATTCCGTTACCTAGGGTTAAGAGTGTATCACCAAGAAACGGATCTACTGGATGGTAATCTTGGGAAAGCGATCACAGCTCTCCATTCCCAGAAGTTCTTCTGGTTGGTGCTTCCCCTCTCGGTCCCAGGCAGGATATCACTCCTAAAAATGTTGGCCTTCCTCAGACTGCTATAGTATTTTACTAACCTCCCACTCTACATCGGACCTCCCCTTTTCTGTGCGTTTGAGCGTGTCAGGAGGGAAGTTATATGGAACAACTCCTGTTGTCACATGGCACTTTCCAAACAATACTTGCCCACCAACCGAGGAGGACTGGCAGTCCCAAACATGGAGCAATACACCACTCCTCACAGCTCCAATGGATGGTCAGGTGGATGGAGGGACTTCAGCTGACTGACACAGCCGCTCGCTCGCCACCCTGGTCGAGCACATCAATACTCCAGTTGTTTCAACCCTGCGCAAAAAGTAGACCACCTTAAGCTCTACTTCTGGGAGTCGAGCACCGGTGCTACCGTAGAAGCATATACATAACATATTTGTCACTACTATATGCACCAGCACTGCAGGGCACACCGTGAGGTCACCTTGTCACCACATCTGCCGAACTAACCCCCTGACTGGAGGCCGGACTTCACACTTTAGGTGATCTGTATCAGAATGGTACTTTAATACCCTTTGCTACACTGAGAGAAGTCAGTAGCCTTCATTCCGGACAATTTTTATTATACAGGTTGCTGATTACTGCCTTGTGTGGCAAACGGGGGAACATGACAACTGAGCATCAAACACATTTGACCATCCAATACTTACATATCATGGGACAGAGAAGGCACCTCACTAAATGGTTCGCCTCCTCACTGCGACATCACACAGCAGTATCGCTACTGCCCTTGAGGCAACGCTGGGAGGCGGACAGACATCGCCCCTACACGACAAAGAATGGGCTGAGATATTGTAAGGCATCAACCACATTTGCAGCAATGCTCGTTTCCGCCTCTTTAAATATTGCATTGTGCAGAGACCATACCTCACCCCAGCCAAAATCAACTGGTCCTTTCACCGCACAGATGCAATCTGCCCAAAAAGGCGTGTTAGCGATGCTGACCTACTCCACATGCTATGGGCCTGCTCGATCCTGAGCGCGTACTGGTGATCAGTCGTTGCTGTGTTATCTGCCTTCACAGGGCACACTGTGCCACAAACATGGGAAGCATGTATCCTACAACTCTACCCCAGAAACAAACGGCAAAAAGTAACCTCCTCTTTTCTCGATCTGGGTATGATAATGGCCAAGCGACTGATCATGAAATATTGGAAGTCACCCGAACCCCCTAACCCTAGAGTCGGGCAGAAAGTGTGGCATTGCACACAGAAGACACGTTAGGCCTCCACAAAATTCCCATAGCTGCAAATTGAGGTGCTATACTGCATGATCTTTGAAACGAGCTACAATTGGAGTTAAACACTCCAAGCATCACCCCTCCAACAGAGTTAAGCGCAAAGGAGCCTTGATTAACTCTTGCACAGCTCATGTGGCAGTACCAAACCTGGGGTTGTGTTTTCGCCTCCTGTAGCTACGGTTAAGCTGGACGACCACAATCTCGACCACGTACACTGCACTAACATTTGTCATGCATGAGGGTCAGAAACAACCCAGTTGGGCTGAGTTCTTCCTGTTATTATTGTTTTGTCCAACTCCTTCTTCACCCTCCTCCTTTCATTCACAAGATTAAATGTGGGGCACCCCCAACATAGCCATTGTCATCTCTAAGTGCACGTTCTTGAACATGGTACATTTAACGTATCCGTCCACACATTACATAACCCATATGCACACAATTGTTATAGCAGTGGAAACGGTACTGTATGCAACATATTGGAACATTATGCATCTCTCACTGTCATTTGCATTGTAATGCTACTTCCTTGAACTTGTAACTATTTTACTATGTTAGAAAAACAAATAAAAACATATTTAAACAAAAATAGCTGGGGTATCTATACCTCTAAGCCAATCATCAAATTATCTGGATTTAAGAACTGGTTGTTTTACTGGGGTATTCAGAAGTATTTCTTCACTATATGTGCCTCTACGCACATCAGGCGGTGAATGTAAAAGGGACATGTCAGAATTTGGTTTTCCTCTAAGCACTGTTGTTTCAGAAGTACTATAGTTTACTTGTGGTGGCTCACCGATTTTAGGCATAAAAAATGGTGGTGACCTCTGAACATCTTTCCCAGCTGGGTTGAATCTTGTCTGATTCAATGTTGCACCTGTGTTTGTAGTTTGTGTGACAACTCCCTGAGTCGGAAGCATAGGAGTCTGAGGAACTTGTCTCACTATCGGGTAAATAGGCATACAAGCTACAGCGTATATTCCAGTAGGAACAGCTAATGTATGGGCCTTACTTCCCTGTACTCCAGGTTTATAAAGGGGTACAACAGGACCAATAGTAACAGGAACTTTCACCGCATCTGGAGCATTCAAAGCAATTGGATTTAAAGCTGCTGTCATTCCTGCTTCTTCTCCTATTAGAGAGAAAGGCGTATGAACAGTTGAATTTACAGGCACAACAGGTGCATTAGGGATTCTATATGAAATGTATTAATCAGTGATTCAGACAGATTCGTTGTAGGGCAATGGACGATTTGACAATAATAATTTATTTAGGAAATCATCATTCATGTCACTGTCTCTATCATCTTGTAATGTTTGTCTTAGTCATTTCTATATTCTTTTTCTTATCCTTTCTTTTACCTTTAACCTCTTCTTCCACTCTTCTTCTACTGTTAGAATGGGGTACATTATTGTTCCCTCTGCTATATCAGCTTAGCTCTCCAAGCTTTCTGTTGTGCATCTCACTTTGCATCTCCATGAGTGCATATGGCACATTTGCATCTTCCCTAATATTTCTCCTTCTCTTTCTGGTGAGCTATGTGTTCCCATTCATTAATTGCTTCAAATTGTCCAGGTCTAGGAGGCGGCTTCATTTAGTATAGCGTTTTCCTCAAATGTTTAATCACACTCACATTGTAAGTACCATAATGTGGAAAAGCCAAAGAACCATCGTTCTCTGTGATCCTATTCCATTGCTCAAGCCAAAGGCATGTATGGGAATTCTTTGTTTAGCTCAAAACAAAATGTCTGGAGGCTTAGAAGAAATGTACCAATGCCTGTAGGATGGAGAGATCCATTGAACAAGGATGAAGGGGTATGTCCTCCCTACACAAACATAATATTAACATATGGGTATCCCTCTGGAGCTAAGGCACCTACAAAAGGGGACACAAAAGTTATGTACCACACCTATGCACCACTCCTAAGGAAGTGGGGAAGAGAAAACATTCCCTTTTTTATATAACCCTCACCCACTCTAATAGTGGCATGCTTCATCATCAGTTCACCCTGACTCCTAAAGGTCAGGGTGGGATCAACTATATTCCAGAGAGCTCTTATGAAGATTGTTAAATAGGGGGCGCACCTTTAAAGATAAAAATTCCTCATTCACCCCCAAGGTATCCCTTTATTAGTGGGGTGGATGCGAAAGATGAAAAGTATATAATAAGATCGCAGTTTAGAATGCAATGGTCCTATGACCCTAAACTCACCAATATGTTTCAACCCTATTCTAATGGCCTGAAGAAGTCCTGGGCTTTCGTCAGGGTAGGTTTGTATATTTAGCACTTCCCCAGTGAAATACTTTACACAATCCTGTGTGGCATGCAAATACACTGAAAGCATGCACAGACAACGTAATACTTGCCACTCTAGGTTGCACCTGTAAATATTAAATTATGTGGCATGGTGAAAATTGCCATTGTGTGGCTTCTCATACGTGACATGCACACCTCCCAATCTTGTGTGTCTAATCACATGCCACATATTGTGATCATATTTTGCCACTCATTGGTGTCTGCTCTACTCCTAATCATGAGTCTCAAACTGGCGTAGGAATGACCACGAGGAAAATCAAAATCCGCAAAAGTGAGCACAGAAGTACAATCAGATGCAGAAAGGCATAGACTTGACTGACAACACACTTTCTTGAGCGAAGCCACAGCGAGAAAGAGTTAAGATGGTCAATTATTGAGAAACTCCTCCCTCAGGCTGTGATCAGCAACATACTCCTAGAAAAGGAGCAGAGATGGGTCTACAAATTGAAAACGCACAAATGGGGACTTAACGATGAAATACCATAGAACCAACTACACATCCGTTACTTCCACTCTGTCATACCTATGAAACTTTATGATTACATTCAATAACTCTCAGAGAAGTGCATTGCCACATCATATACTATTCCATGGGCTCTGTCACTTAATTAATGAGATCCCCCCTTGGTAGAAACCTTCAAATAGAGATATTTGAACACTACCCTGATGAAAGCCCAGGACTTCTTCAGGCCATTAGTATAGGGCTGAAATATGTTGGTCATTTTAGGGTTATAGGATCATTGCATCCTAAACCCTGCTCGCATGATATACTCTTAATCTTTCTCATCCACACCGCTGATGAAGGGATACCTTGGGAGTGAATGAGGAATTTTGATCTGTTTACCCCTATTTAACAACAGTGGCGGCTCCTTCATTGGGGCGTGGGGGTGTCGCCCCACTCCTTTGTCGCAATGCAGGAAGGCAGAAACATAAAATGGTAAAACTACCATTTTATGTTTCTGCTTCTCACACTGCGAGAAAGCCGAAGTGCCTGTTTGGGGGCGGGCGGGTGGTCAGTCCTGCTCGAGGGCAGGGGGGAGTGGCTTGCCCACTGCTGTGGGCACTGACTGTTTGGTCGGCTCCCTTTTTCTCTATGTAGGCTGCTGCATGCAGCCTACATAGAGAAAATGGCCCAGCTGGGGTGCTCTCCGCTGCGCCTCACCAATCACAACACTGCCATTGCAGCGTTGTGATTGGCTTAGGGGAGCAGGAGGAGGGAGGCTGCTTACTACGTGACAGGAGCAGCAGGACCTGAGGCGGCGGGTGATGCGGTCACGGAACTGGAGGAAGGTAAGTTTTTTTATGGCGGGACATCTGGTTGAAAAGCTAATGATTTGGTCACATTGCTCACTGCAGGGAAGTGTTGCTTGCTGTGTAAACTGCGCCGGTCACAGAATGAAGCGTGCTGGGGTTGTTGGCACGTGCCAGGATTGATGTTAATGCAGCAGGTTAAGGTTGTTGCTAGCAGTGACCATACATTCCAATGCAGACGCCTACACTGTGATTGGCCCTACACATGCATTGTATGCATCAACCATTCCTTGTACTGGCACTTACACAACACGAGGTAACGTGAGGCGACGTCATGTAATGTCAGGGACGAGGACAGTGGCGTATTAAGGGTACAAAGGGCTTAGTCCAAACAAGGGAAATGGACCACCGTTCACTGGCTTGATAGTTTAAAACAAATAGCAAAGCTACACCCCTCATACCCTTAGGCCTTCGCACCTGCTGCAGTATTAAGATACACCCTAAACGTGGAAGGGTAACCGGAGTAATTAAGATTACCTTTAAGTAATCGTGCAGTTCTGACAGATGTTTAAAACATTAAGCGACGGGTGGATTAATTCACGTGTCTACACCTTTCACATTGATCCATGCAGTCTGTTGTAGTTCCCTGAACAGACCTATTTATCAAATTGTACGTTGTAGACATAATTCCTTCTCTGAATATTTAAAGTCGAGGTAACATGCACAGCATTTCAATACGAAAGACAGGTGTGTTTTACACCACGTTATTTACAATAGAAGTGAATCTGTAACGCCCTGAACGTCTCAGGATCGTTTAACAAACACGACAATGAGGACGCAACCACTTGTGAAGGGTTAGTTCTTTTAATGAAGGCAAATAAAATACAAAGAACAAACAAAAGTTATAGTCACTGGAATCCTCCAGGCTAAGTACGTTACCAGCCCACAGCACGGATGGTCCTAACCGTCCTCTGCATATACGCCGATCCCGGCGTATGCCAACAGAGGGCAGATATGAAATGGCCGACAATGCCAATCGGTAGGCTGTGAGGGGCACGAAGAGTGTTGGGGAGAATCGAGGAGTCAGGGAAACACCCAGCCGGGGTCTCTACCTGAAGGGAGCAGCCGCTCAACCTCTTCCTCAGACTGCACCGGGACGCGGAGTCACCTCCTGGTGATGCGTCACCGATACCCCAATCACAAGCAAGAAGACTGAACCGAGAGCAGCCGCTCGATCGATCCTGTGGACTTCCGAGTCTGTAACGCGGCAAACACCTCCTGGTGTGCGTTACAGCTGGCAGTCCCTGTGTCTCTGGTCGGGCTGGGAGTTACGACTCCAACCAGCAAAAGCGCCACTGCGCTTGGACTCAGCCGAGTCAAAAAGCGAAGCTCAATGGTTGACCGGTAGAGCTTCCGGGTCCTTCACAGGTGACGATGGGGCAAGACACGGCCCAGGGAGTAACGACTCGACCTACCTCCGTTCTTGCCTTACTGGAGCACCACTCCGGAACACTGCTCTTCACGAAGCAGGTACGTCGGTGTAAACACAATATCCGACAGCCTTGTACCTCCCGGTTCCTCCCTTTATAGGGCGTGTTTTCCTTGAGTTATGTAACAGCTCTCCTGTTTACATAAGGGCGTGTTTCCCTTGAGTTATGTAACAGCTCTCCTGTTTACCTAAGGGCGTGTTTCCCTTGAGTTTATGTAACAGCTCTTCTGTTTACATAAGGGCGTGTTTCCCTTGTATGACAGGAATTCTTGACAGTACATCCTCCCTCTCAGCGGCTCCCCACGGGTCCAGCGCTGGCAGGAAAACGCCGATGGAACAAGGAGACCAAGCGCGGAGCATGAACCCCTTCAGACGGTTCCCATGAATGCTCCTCCGGGCCATAGCCTTTCCACGCAACCAGGTACCACAGCTTCCCCCTGCGCCATTTGGACGCCCGTATGCCCGACACTTCATACTCCACCTCCGACTCCACGCATACCGGCCTAGGTGTCCCAGACGGCTTGGAGGGTGCTGGTTTGAGCAATGATACATGAAAGACAGGGTGTATCCGCAATGACTGGGGCAAGCACACCTTCACGTTCACGGGACCCATACACTTGGTAATTCGATAGGGGCCCATGTACTTGGGATGGAACACACTGTTCTTTCGAAACCTCATGTTTCTTGTGGATATCCAGACGTAGTCTCCAGTGCGGTACAGTGGCCCGGGCCTTCTCTTCCTGTCTGCCGCAGCCTTGTATCTTCTCTTGGCCTCTATTAGGACAGCCCTTGAGCGCATCAACGTGTCTTTTATGTGTGCCACCCTGTCCGCTGTGGCGGGAATCCTGTCCTCTCTGAACGGATGTAGAAATGGCAAGAACCTGGGATGTTGGCCATAGTTGCTATAGAACGGAGATGACTGTGTGGAGCTGTGAGTGGCGTTGTTATAGGCTATCTCTGCAACCCATAGCAAGTCGACCCATTCTTCCCTGCCCTGGTCCACAAAACATCGCAGATACTGTTTGAGCGTTTGGTTCAGGCGCTCGGTTTGGCCGTCCGTTTGAGGGTGGTAGCTGGTGGACAGGGCGGTCTTAACATGCAGCGCAGTGCACCAAGTCTTCCAGAATTGCGCAGTAAACTGCGACCCCCGGTCCGACACGATCACCCCAGGTAATCCATGCAGTCGTACCACATTCTTTAGGAGTAGTGACGCCAATTCCCCGGCCGTAGGGACTCTCTTGCAGGGGATGAAGTGCCCCATTTTCGTCAAGTAATCCACCACCACCAGTATTGCCGTCATCCCCTGGTCTACCGGTAGGCCCACCACGAAGTCCAGTGATATGCTATCCCATGGTCTATCCGGGGTCGGAAGTGGATGTAAGAGCCCTTGGGTTCGGCCATGGTCGGCCTTCATGGTAGCACACGTAGGACACTCCTGTCCCCACCTCCTGACATCCACTCTCATGGTTGGCCACCAGAAATGCCGTCCCATGCTAGCCACCGTTTTTTCAAAGCCCAAATGACCTGCGCATGGAGAGTCATGGCACCAGATGAATGCTTGTTTCCTTAGCCTAGGCGTGGGTATCAATAGGCACCTGCCCTTCAGGGGTATCCCGTCCTTCAGCTGCCATTCTCTGTGACTGAGGAGCCACCTCCGCCATGCGAATGACCTGATCCCTCTCTTTATTCCCCTCAGGAAAGTATCCGGTTGGATAACCCCCAATACCATCCTCGGGGAAATGATGGAACGCTCGGTTGCAGGCAATGGTTCCTTAACTGCAGATTGACGGGACAGGGCGTCCGCCTTCCGGTTTTCCGTCCCCGGCCGATATGTGATGCGGAAGTTGAACCCCGCAAAGAAGACCATCCACCGCAGCTGCCTGGGAGAAAGGTGTCTAGTGGCTGTCATGAACTGTAGGTTCCGATGGTCCGTGTACACCGATACCACATGTCTTGCCCCCATCAACCAATGCCTCCATTCGGTGAAGGCGTCCTTGATTGCGAGAAGCTCCTTCTCCGCAATATGGTAGTTGCGTTCGGCGTCGTTGAGTTTGCGGGACATGTACGCAACGGGATGAAGCACCCCTGTGTCGTGGTTGCGTTGGGACAAGATAGCCCCCAGCGCCACATCCGACGCGTCCGCTTCCACCACGTAGAGGAGATCCGGATCGGGGTGAGCCAACACCGGCGCCTTACCAAAGGCGTTTTTCAGGGCCTCAAAGGCTTTGTTCGCTTCAGGGGACCAGACAAACTCCTTGGACTTCCTCAGTAGCTGTGTGATTGGGGCCACCACTCCTGAAAATCCATCTATAAACCGCCTGTAAAAGTTGGCGAAGCCAATGAAACTTTGGACGTCCTTCACGCTTTGGGGCACCGGCCATTCTTTCACCGCCTTGATCTTTCGTTCTGCCATCTCCTGTCCCTCTGGACTCAGCATCACTCCGAGGAATTCCACGGATGTGACGTGGAAGTCACACTTGCTGAGTTTACAAAACAGCATGTTTTCCCTCAGCTTTTGGAGCACAGCTTTGACGTGGTGTACGTGCTCCTCCACACTGGACGAATAGATGAGGATGTCGTCGATATATACGACCACGTAGATATCCAACTCCTCTCTGAATACCTCATTCAAAAAGTACTGAAAGGCTGCCGGGGCGTTGCACAGACCGAATGGCATGACGAGGTACTCAAAAAGGCCGAACCTGGTCTTAAAGGCGGTCTTCCACTCGTCTCCGTCCCTCATGCGCACCAGATGGTATGCCCCTTTCAAATCCAACTTGGTGTAGATACGAGCTTTCTTGACCTGTTCCAGAAGTACACTGATGAGAGGCAAGGGGTACCGATTTTTTATGGTTATCGCATTCAATGCCCTAAAGTCCACACAGGCTCTCAGCTCCCCATTAGCCTTCGGGATGAAGAAGAGTGGCGAGGCGGCCGGAGACTTGGACGGGCGGATGAATCCTAGCTTGAGGAGTTTATCCAGGTACCCCCGGAGATGCACGTTTTCAGGCTCCGTCAGGGCATACAGCCTGCCGCTGGGAACGCTGGCCCCTGGCACCAGGTCGATCTGGCAGTCAAACTGTCTATGTGGTGGTAGCACTTCCGCCTTCACCTCATCAAATACATCCTCAAAACTGTGATAAGCCTGGGGGAGAGCCACATCTTTTTCTGCCGCTGTAGCCACCGTCTGACTCCCGCTCTCATCTGCGTCAAGGGATTCCGTTCTTATTCCACAATGCAGGATGCAATACGGTGACGTCATTTCGATGCGATGTGTTGGCCAATCCACAAAGGGGTTGTGTTTCTGTAGCCACGGCAATCCCAATATGACGCCATATTGGGGCGCTCGGATGATGTTAAAATCGATTTGTTCCAAATGGTTCCTCCCATATCTCATCGGAAGGACCCCCGTGTGCTGTCCGATGGGCCCCGTCACCAATCGCCTTCCGTCTACCGCATAGACGTCTTCGGGTACTGCTTTGGGAAGAAGCACTAGCCCTAGCCTGCATGCCTCGTTGTGGTCCATAAACATGCCAGTGGCCCCTGAATCCACCATGGCCACAACGGGTATCCACTGGTCATGCACTCCCACGTGCACCGTGATAAACAGGTGTCGTTGTCCCTTAGTGACCGAGTTGGAAAGTGAAGGGATGGATGAGTGACTCCGAGATGCCCCTTCTCTGGTCTTGGAGTCCTCTAGTTTTCCGCCGGTATGTCCACCACGGCTGTTACCGACCGGTTGGCCCGATAACGTGACGTCTTCGGTTTGGCAGGGCATTCACGTACGTAGTGGCCTTTTTTGCCACAATATAGGCACAATCCTTGTTTACGGCGTGACTCTTTCTCCGTGGCTGTGAGGCTCGCTCGTATTGCGCTGATGTCCATGGGTTCTCCCTTGGATGCGGTGGAAGTTTCAGGACTTCCCACCGTCACATAGGATGGAAGGGATTTTCCTTTTCTCCCATGATCCCCCTTTCTTTCACTTAGCCTATGTTCCAGCCGTAATACCAGATTGATAAGGCCCTCACATGTCTTGGGTTGAGGGTCAATATGAGCCACGGCGTCCTTGAGCTCATCGCACAGCCCTTGATGGAAGAGCGCCGTCTGTTTAGCAACAGGCCACTTGGTTTCCGCAACCAGCCTTCGGAACGCGTTGAGATACTGCACCAGGTCGTTGGATCCCTGTCTCAACTCAAGCATTTCACGGTCCGCCGTGTACAAATCAGCCCTTCTGTCGAATACCTTCAGGAATTCCTCGCGAAAAGCACCCCAATCACATAAGAGGGGGTCGTCCCTGCTCACCAGAGGTACGGCCCATTGTGCCGCGTTTCCAGCCAAATAGGATATAAGGAAAGCCACACGAGCCTGACTCGTGGGGAACGCCTTTGGTTTGCACGATAAATGTAGCGCCACTTGTGTGAGGAATACCTGCACTGTGTTAGGATCCCCACTGTACCTCTCTGGTGTTGCCAAGGGGATGGCTACCGGCATTTCCACTACTACCGCAGGGGTCTGGTTCGTGAGGGAGGTGCTGGGCGTGAGCGGGTCCAATTGGATAGCATCCAGTCTGGCTTTTACATCGGCTGTTTCTTGCCTAGAGGCAGCCACTTCAACTTGCATGGCCAATAAAGCAGCCAGCACATCATCAAGTGTTGCCATGTCTGTTATCGACCGGGAGACAGTTAGTGTTATTAAGGTCGGATATTTTGTAACGCCCTGAACGTCTCAGGATCGTTTAACAGACACGACAATGAGGACGCAACCACTTGTGAAGGGTTAGTTCTTTTAATGAAGGCAAATAAAATACAAAGAACAAACAAAAGTTATAGTCACTGGAATCCTCCAGGCTAAGTACGTTACCAGCCCACAGCACGGATGGTCCTAACCGTCCTCTGCATATACGCCGATCCCGGCGTATGCCAACAGAGGGCAGAAATGAAATGGCCGACAATGCCAATCGGTAGGCTGTGAGGGGCACGAAGAGTGTTGGGGAGAATCGAGGAGTCAGGGAAACACCCAGCCGGGGTCTCTACCTGAAGGGAGCAGCCGCTCAACCTCTTCCTCAGACTGCACCGGGACGCGGAGTCACCTCCTGGTGATGCGTCACCGATACCCCAATCACAAGCAAGAAGACTGAACCGAGAGCAGCCGCTCGATCGATCCTGTGGACTTCCGAGTCTGTAACGCGGCAAACACCTCCTGGTGTGCGTTACAGCTGGCAGTCCCTGTGTCTCTGGTCGGGCTGGGAGTTACGACTCCAACCAGCAAAAGCGCCACTGCGCTTGGACTCAGCCGAGTCAAAAAGCGAAGCTCAATGGTTGACCGGTAGAGCTTCCGGGTCCTTCACAGGTGACGATGGGGCAAGACACGGCCCAGGGAGTAACGACTCGACCTACCTCCGTTCTTGCCTTACTGGAGCACCACTCCGGAACACTGCTCTTCACGAAGCAGGTACGTCGGTGTAAACACAATATCCGACAGCCTTGTACCTCCCGGTTCCTCCCTTTATAGGGCGTGTTTTCCTTGAGTTATGTAACAGCTCTCCTGTTTACATAAGGGCGTGTTTCCCTTGAGTTATGTAACAGCTCTCCTGTTTACCTAAGGGCGTGTTTCCCTTGAGTTTATGTAACAGCTCTTCTGTTTACATAAGGGCGTGTTTCCCTTGTATGACAGGAATTCTTGACAGAATCACAGACTCAGCCAATCAAGGTTACATTTTCTGTAGCATAGCAAATGCGGCCCATTGCGTTAAATTAGCATGGGTATAACCTCATGAGAATATTTATGTCTGCTGACCGGAAGCTGCCACTCGTTACCTGATCTGCTCTGCGGTGTTTTACTCCCGCTTGGATTCAGTACCGAAAAAGTCAAGGATGATTTAAGTGTCCTGTTGAGCCTTTGTAATGATGTTCACTGGTCTATCAAGTTGCTGGTGCTGATGGAATTCGCCATTTCAATTGGCCTCTGAAATCGTTGTTGAAGATTTGAATTTAAACCGATATCCAATTTGGTATAAACTGTCCAGTTGTGATGCTCAGTATATTTTATGTCCTGAAGATGACCATGGATTAACACCACAGGTCGAAACGCCGTCGACGCTATAGTGGCTGCAACTATTAGAGGACACACTTTTTTGTCTACTGGAGATTTATGCACATTTTGTAAACTCCTTTGTTATGTAACCATCTCCTAGTCTGCCACTTGTCTGGTTATGTATATGTTTCTATGTTATATGTACCAGCTTACAACACTGAGCTGTTTTATTGAATACATTTTGTATGTTTTTCTATTAGGGTCGTTTCCTCTTTTTTCTTTCTTTTTCTCCTTTTCTCTCTCTTTTTTTCTAATTCTTGATATAAATTCATGATTTTTTCCTTTGATATATGTTTTTGAATTATACACTTTGAACCGTTTGTTTGGATTAATTACTGATTGCCCCTGGTTCAGGTGGTTTGGGCTGCCCCTGTGGTGGTTAATGCTGATCGGAAGCAGCACCCTCATTCATATATCTCAAACACAGCCCAATGACCACTTTCCGTTATGGAGAAGTGCAAGAAAACAGGTCTGGTTACTAAACAAATAATCTACACAACACGTCTTTTAAGTGACATCACCATTCGTGTATTTAACTGTTTTGTATTGCACTGGCTTGTGATATAAAGTTAGTTCGATGCGCTGCCTTGTGTCCTTGGTTTATTCGTATAAGCGCCTCCCAGTGTGTTGGTAGGTGCAGCAGGACACAGAATGAGAGAAGAGCCTGTTAAATACCTATCTTGAAGGAAATTAATGGACTTCCTCTGGTGGGACTGCGAGCAGACGTTTTTGTACACTACTGAAGTTACAGAAGAGATTTTGTTAATGTTCCAGACCAGTTAAATAATTACATGCCCAGTGACATCAGTTATGGTAACATTCCTCTACTTGAATCAAACTGGTGACTGGACAAAGTTTGATGATAGGTCAGTGGTTTGGTCCTATCAGGGAGTATGCTTTAATTTGCTACCTCCCTGCTTGCTGCAAAGGAAAGGGGGCTACTATTAACAGAAGGACCAGCCATCTGGAGGGGGGGAGGAGCGAATCACTGTCACATACCTTGTACTTGTTGACGTGACAGAACCTGGCAACAGTGCACATGCCATGTTGGACCTCTAGTGTGTCTCTGGGCTACAGGCCTTTATTCTAAGAAATCTAGTCAAGAGATGCCAAATTCCTGGACAGACATCACACAAACCATCAAAGATCCCCAGAGTATGAAAGGTCCAAATTCTGGGGCATATTAGACCAGACATTCATTGGCACAGAAAGTGAAAACCTTCACAGCAACAACACTATCTGACGATAGGAACGGAAGGTCCAACTAGAGATGTGCTTGGTTCAGGAAGCCTGGCTATGACTTGACCCAGGATGTTCCTGGAAAAACTCTGCAGCTGAGTGCCTACCAGAGCCTTGATATTCGCTCGGGACTTTCTTCTCATGAGACCTCAGGTTCCCCATGCTTGGGGCTAGGAAATAATGTATTATTTCTGGCCTCCCCCTAATGCCCCTCTCCTGTCTCCTGTTTAATGCTTTAATTTTCACTTCTGAGATTATTTAATGTGAATTTACTTTGACTGCTAAACACACACGTAGTGAAAAGTAGGCCTTTTTTGTTACATTGACGTAATCTCGTGTATTTCTGGTAATTCACATTAGGCTTGTACTGCAAAGTTCCCTGCTTTGCTGAATGTTGTGTGTTGCTTTAAACCACTCTTAGCACCACAGTTTATTTGATTGCGCAGATCCACGGAATCCATTAGTGCAGGCAAGTCCATTGCATGAACGCCCTGGCCACTTCCGTTTATCAGGGTTTGTTAATCTGCTCATACCTGATAACTTGGGAGCCTCTATTGACGACGTAGGATGGCTTTTCTACTGAGAATGTTGGGAAACGATAACATGGGAAGCCTTTGCTGTTACAGGCAGGCATTTTTTACACAGAGTACTACTTGACATCCATTCATATTTTCTGCACTTTTTTTTTAAATGGCATTTTTTGCATGACAACAGAAAATTTAATTTAAGGAATTAGTGTCATCATATTGATGCAATGCACAGTCAATGAATGTATTTATTGTATACTTAAAACCATTACAAGTGTATCAGTGTGGTCAAAAGTTAATATGAATAAATGATAACATCAGCATACGCCAAGACGGTCCTCGATAGCTCATAAAAATTGGCAATTTCTTAAATGATAAATAATTAAATCGTATTGCTTTATTAACCTCCCTGCTTCCTCAAATTTGCTTTAAAATGTACCATTTGTCCATTATTTTTTCAAAATTGTCTCGGGGGAGAACACCCCCTGAACCCCCCTTAGGTTGTTCAGGCTTGCTCGCCGCAGTGCAGTACGGCAATAATTTTATGCCTCACCACTTTCAAATGTTACCAGCTGCCACTGTTTAACAATCTTCATAAGAGCCACCTGGAATATGGTTGAGCCCACCCTGACCTTTAGGATTCAGGGTGAACCCGAATATGAAGCATGCCACTATTAGAGTGGGTGAGGATTATATAAAAAAAGGGATTATTTTTACCTTCCCCACTTCCTTGAGAATGGTGCATAGGTGCAGCACATAACTTCTTGTCCCCTTTTGTGGGGGCCTTAGCTCCAGATGGATACCCTTATGTTAATAGTATCCTTTGTTTAATGACATATAATGACTTTGCGTACCCTCGGATGGCATTGCTTCACCTTCCCTAACATCAATCAATCAATCAATCAAGCATTTGTATAGTGCGCTACTCACCCGGAAGGGTCTCAAGGCGCTGGGGGAGGGGGGTAAGTTACTGCACGAACAGCCAGGTCTTGAGTTGCTTCCTGAAGGAAAGATGGTCCTGGGTCAACCGAAGATGGATGGGGAGGGAGTTCCAAGTCCTGGCTGCCAGGTAGGAGAAGGATCTTCCTCCGGTGGTAACTCTGCGGATGAGTGGTACGGCGGCGAGGGCGAGGCTGGTCGATCGTAGCTGGCGGGTGGGCGCGTAGAAGGTCAGGCGGTCGTTGAGGTACTTGGGGCCCAGGTCGTGGAGAGCCTTGTGTGTGTGGGTGAGGAGCCTGAACGTGATCCTCTTGCTGACGGGGAGCCAGTGCAGGTCTCTCAGGTGGCTGGAGATGTGGCTGTGTCGGGGGATGTCCAGGACGAGTCGTGCGGAGGCGTTCTGGATGCGTTGGAGTCTTTTCTGCAGTTTGGCTGTGGTTCTGGCGTAGAGGGTGTTCCCGTAGTCCAGTCGGCTGGTGACGAGTGCCTGGGTGACGGTGTTCCTGGTCTCGGTGGGGATCCAACGGAAGATCTTACGGAGCATACGCAGGGTGTTGAAGCACGATGAGGAGACGGCGTTGACTTGTCTGGTCATCAAGAGGGAGGAGTCCAGGATGAAGCCCAGGTTGCGTGCGTGGTCCGTTGGCTTGGGATTGGTGCCCAGGGCGGGGGGCCACCAAGAGTCGTCCCAGGCGGAGGGTGATGATCCCAGGATGAGGACTTCCGTTTTGTCTGAGTTCAGTTTCAGGCGGCTGTTCTTCATCCACTCGGCGACGTCTTTCATCCCTTCGTGTAGGCTGGTTCTGGCGGTGGCAGGGTCGTTGGTGAGGGAGAGGATCAGCTGGGTATCGTCGGCGTAGGAGATGATGTTGAGGTTCTGTTGGCGTGCGATGGCTGCGAGGGGGCTCATGTAGACATTAAAGAGGGTTGGGCTGAGTGATGATCCTTGTGGTACGCCGCAAATGACTGCGGTGGCCTCAGATCTGAACGGGGGAAGCGGACTGGGTTCTTCCGGTGAGGAACGAGATGATCCACTCTAGTACTTTCCCTTGGATTCTGATGTTGCTGAGGCGCTGTACTAGGGTGCGGTGGCAGACAGTGTTGAATGCTGCGGAGAGGTCCAGGAGGATGAGGACTGCTGTTTCCCCGTTGTCGAGCAGGGATCTGATGTCATCGGTGGCTGCGATCAGGGCGGTCTCGGTGCTGTGGTTGGCTCGGAAGCCGGACTGCGAGGGGTCGAGGGATCCATTCGAATCGAGGAAGGCGGCGAGCTGTCTGTTGACGGTCTTCTCGATGACTTTGGCAGGAAAAGGGAGGAGCGAGATGGGGCGGAAGTTCTTGTGGTCGGTGGGGTCCGCTGTTGGTTTCTTCAGGAGGGCGCTGAGCTCGGCGTGCTTCCAGCTCTCCGGAAAGGTGGCGGTGTGGAAGGAGGTGTTGATGATGTCCCGCAGTTGGGGTGCGATGATGGAGTCGGCCTTGTTGAAGACGTGGTGGGGGCAGGGGTCGGTGGGTGATCCGGAGTGGATAGTGTTCATCGTGCGGGTGGTGTCTTTGGTGCTGACCGGGGTCCAGTTGCAGAGGGTGGTGGTAGGGGGCATTGGTTCGGCGGTTGGGTGCGTGGTTGGTGTGCCGAAGCTGTTGTGTATGTCGGCGATCTTGCGGTGTGTTGGGAACCGGGCAACCGGGTTAGCAGTCACCAGGTTCCCAGCACAGTGGTAGCTTGGCTCGAGCGGTTGGGGGTCAGGCACCGTGTTAAGCGTACGTCACACCCTCACAATAACCATGCGTTCATCCGTTCCAAAAACGACACTACACCGTAAAAATTATGGAAGACAAGATGAAAATATCTATGTCTTTATCTTATTTTCTCTTAGTTGCAGGCTTCACATCATAAATACAATACAATAGGATTTTCCTTCAAAAGAGCAGGTCAAATAAACAATACTACTTCGAAATTCCCACAAATAGGTTCAGGTCATCATTAAGCAAGAAATAAATAGAGGTGCAATAAATACAGACGGCAAATAAATACAATCAGACAATAAATACAGTGCAAGAATAAATTAGTGGAAGACAATAAATAAAGCACCTTCAATAATTAAGGTAAAGCAATCAATGACAATTACAGATCAGATCACTTTCATGAGGTCACTTGGTCTTACTTTGCCCATACACAGCTTGTGGTCATTTGGATGGCATGGGGGTGTCCCACCTAGATTGGTCAAGGCTGGGGCTTAAGCTGAGGCAGAACGAGGGTAACCTAAAGCTCTGGCCCTCCAACTACACAGTCCTTTACAGAGGTCACTGTACCCGTCTCAGTTCACCCCTGGCACTCCCAGGCTGGTCCTAACACCCCCCTAACCCCTAGGATGGTCTTTAGGGCTCCACGGGGCCTTAGACGCCCCCTCTACCACTTACTCTCCCTTCCACCACGATCGGCTCCGCTCGGTGCCGTGTCGACGCCGTGAGGCGGCTCCGGATCGATGTCGCTGGGCGGCCTCGACTCGATGTCGCTGGGCGGCCTCGACTCGATGTCGCTGGGCGGTCTCGACTCGATGTCGCTGGGCGGTCTCGACTCGATGTCGCTGGGCGGTCTCGACTCGATGTCGCCTTCCGGCGTCGCAGGGACACGGTCTCCCCGCTTCCGGGTGTCTCCGGAGTGCGATCTCCACTCCCGACCTCCGGCGCGCTTCACTTCAGTTTCCGGCGACTCCGGTGGGCGGACTTCACTCCCCCGTCGACGCCTCACCTCGACCTCAGGTGACTCCCTACTCGACCTCCGGAGCCTCTCCACGACCTCCGTCGGCGCCCTCACTCGACCTCTGACGGCTCCGGGTACGACGTCTGCTTTCTGTCAGCGCCGCTTCTCTACCTCAGGCCCCAGGTCTCCAGGCTTCTCGACGTCAGGACTCCAGGAGGACACCCCTGAACAGGTCAGAAGCTTGCTGTTCTTCCTCTTTAAGGCCTGTTCCAAATGTTCAGTTCCTTAAGATGGTTCTTCTGGTCTTGGTCCCACACAGGGCTTTAGGCTGGGCTTGGTCAGTAGGGACTAGCATCAAGGGTGGGTTTCTGGACCCCACTCCAAGCACTGGTTTCCACCTCTGCTGCCTTACTCCGACCTCCTTCTATATCTGTCCTCTCTCCTCTCCAGTCAGATGCCAACTGCCACTCTGAGATGGCCTCCCAACATTCTAAACTGCCTCCCACTATCACAGGATTCTAGAATGTTCCAGGAGGTTCTAGAAACCTCCAGTGAGTTCTGGTTATGTCTCAGGTGACAATGGATGGCCACCATTTTGTGTCTCAGGCCCTCAGACAGAAGTTCCAGTAGTAGGGAAAATGGCTCCCTGACCCTGCATCAACACTAACAAGTCTGGTGGTTCCCAAAAAGGAAAAATTATAACAGGGTTTGAGGCAGAAGTGGGACAAAATAAATAATGATGAGGAGGGACCACCCAAAGGGCTGACAGGTCTAACACGCGTCCCCCCCAGCTGAAAGTGGGGAGAGCTACCCAACCACTTGGGAGTTCTCATCACTAAGGCGGAAATACCTTGAGAGACCGTCTGCATTGGCGTGGTCCACTCCAGGCCGATGTTCCACCTGAAAGTCCATTCCCTGTAGAGAGATAGACCACCTTAGCAACTTGGGATTCTCCCCCTTCATCTGCATCAGCCACCGAAGGGGTCTGTGATTGGTCTGAACTAGGAAGTGCGAGCCAAACAGGTATGGCCGCAACTTCTTCAGAGCCCATACCACTGCAAAGGCTTCACGCTCTATTGCACTCCACTTCTGTTCCCTGGGAAGTAGTCTCCGGGATAGGAAGACCACGGGTTGATCCAGACCCTCTTCATTGAGTTGCGATAACACTGCCCCAATGCCATGTTCCGATGCATCCGTCTGGACAATGAACTCCTTGGAAAAGTCTGGGGCCCTTAAGACCGGGGCCTCGCACATGGCTTGCTTCAGTTTCACAAAGGCCTGCTGACATGCCTCCGTCCAGACTACCCGTCGAGGTTGCTTCTTGGACGTAAGCTCCGTGAGGGGGGCCACAATGGTCCCATACCCCTTCACGAAGCGGCGGTAATATCCGGTGAGGCCCAGAAAAGCTCGGACCTCAGTCTGAGTCTTGGGGGGTTCCCAGGCCATGATGGCCTCGATTTTCGCCTGGAGGGGTTGCACCGCTCCCCTACCCACCAAGTGTCCAAGGTACACTACCGACCCCTGCCCGATCTGGCATTTACTGGCCTTAATCGTTAAACCAGCTTGCTTCAGGGCCTGGAGAACAGCTTGCAGGTGACGCAAGTGATCCTCCCAGCTGTTACTGAAGACGGCAATGTCGTCCAGATAAGCAGCAGAGAAACTCTCCATTCCAGCGAGGATCTGGTTCACCAGACGCTGAAACGTGGCAGGTGCGTTCTTGAGCCCAAAGGGCATCACGCAGAACTGGTAGTGGCCCTTGGGCGTGGAGAAGGCTGACCTTTCCTTAGCTCCATCAGTCAGAGAGATCTGCCAGTACCCGGAAGTAAGGTCAAAGGTACTCAGATATTGGGCAGCTCCCAGCCGGTCAATCAGTTCATCCGCCCTCGGAATCGGATGAGCATCAGTCTTGGTTACTGAGTTCAGTCCCCCGTAGTCCACACAGAACCTCAGTTCCGGTTGGGCACCCGGTGGTACAGCTTTTGGTACTAATACCACCGGACTGGACCAGGTGCTGCTGGAAGGTTCAATCACTCCTAGCTCCAGCATCTTAGTGACTTCACTGTGAATGCTGGCCTTCACCTTGTCTGTCATCCGGTAGATCTTTGACTTCACAGGTGGGCTGTCTCCTGTGTCCACATCATGGACGCACAGGTGAGTCCTACCCGGAACAAGGGAGAACAACGAAGAGTACTGCCCCAGGACCTGGCGGCAGTCCTCCTGCTGTTCAGGAGTTAGGGACGGGGAGAGAATCACTCCCTCCACCAACCCATCCTTTTCTTGAGATGCAAATAAGTCGGGGAGAGGCTCGCTTTCCACATCCTCTGCTCCGTCAGTCACCATCAGCAATATGACTTCGGGCCTCTCATGGTGGGGTTTGAGGCGGTTGGCATGCAGCACCCGTAGGGGCTGGCGAGAGGTCTTCAGATCCACCAAGTAGGTAGCATTACCCTTCTTCTCCAACACCTCAAAGGGTCCTGACCAGCGATCCTGGAGGGCGCTAAGCTCTCCTGGTTCGATCACCCACACCTTCTGGCCAGGCTCCAATTCCACCGGATGAGCATTGTGGTCATACCACGCCTTCATCACTGCTTGGCTGGCTTCCAAGTTGTCAGAAGCTTGCTTCCACAACTTAGCCATTTGGCTCCGGAAGGCCAGCATGTAGCTCACCACGTCCTGGGGAAGCTTTCTGGGAGTTCTTTCCCATCCGTCTCTCACCAGGCTGAGAGGTCCACGCACAGGGTGCCCATACAAAAGCTCGAAGGGGCTGAAGCCCACTCCCTTCTGTGGCACTTCCCTGTAAGAAACAATAGACAGGGTAGGATTACGTCCCATTTCCTCCGCAGGCTTTCAGGCAGACTTCTGATCATGCCTTTCAAGGTTTTATTGAACCTCTCCACCAGACCATTGGTCTGGGGATGGTAAGGAGTGGTGAACCGGTAGGTCACTCCACACTCCTTCCACATGGCCCGCATGTATGCTGACATGAAGTTGGTCCCCCTGTCAGACACAACTTCCTTGGGAAAACCCACTCGGGTAAAGATTCCCATCAGGGCCCTAGCCACAACAGGTGCAGTAATGGTCCTCAGAGGTATAGCCTCTTGGTACCGTGTGGCATGATCCACCAGTACCAGGATAAACCTGTGACCAGCTGTAGTAGGCGGATCTAACGGACCCACAATGTCAATGCCCACCCTTTCAAAGGGGGTGCTAACGACAGGAAGTGGTTCCAGGGGAGCTTTCAGCTTCACCCCTGTTTTCCCACTGGCTTGACAAGACACACACGTCCGGCAGTAGGTGTCGGACGACACTTTCATTTGAGGCCAATAAAAGTGTGGGACAAGACGGGCAAAGGTCTTGTCTTGCCCCAGGTGTCCTGCCAAGGGGATCTCATGAGCCAATTCCAGGAGAAAGGCTCGATAACGTTGAGGGACAACCAAGGCCCGTGACTATCCGTGCATGGGTGCCTTGGGTTCACTGTAGAGGAGGCCATCCTCCCAGTAAATGTTGTAGTTCCCCTCAACGTTCCCTGCTGCCTGGGCTTCGGCCTGTCGCCTCAGTCCCTCAAGGGTAGGACACTCCCTCTGGCCCTTGCAGAATTCCTCCCTGGTCGGCCCTCCCTCCACGTGCCACTCGGCCGGGATGGGTAGGTTCTCCAGTTCGGTAACATCCCCCTCCGCGGACTCCTGGTCCACCACCTCCGGTGGCCTATCCGTCACACGGGGCGCGGATGCCGAGGCAGGCTCCTCCTGCCCTCGGTTCTTCCCTTGGTCGGCAGCCGGCTGTGCCTTTGTTCCAGGCTCCCGCCTAAACGAACTCCCCCTCCGGGTAGTCGCAGACCCTGTCCTGACACAGGCCCAGTCAGGTGTACCCAGCATCTCAGCATGAGTCCGGTATTCCACCTCCTTCCAAGCATTATGCTCCATGTCATTCCCCAGCAGACAATCGACTGGCACGGCAGGGCTTACGGCAACTCGAAGCAACCCTGCAACACCTTCCCATTCAAATGGAACCTCGGCCACCGGATAGTGGCCCATTCTGCCGTCAGCCATCGCGGCAGGGTGGAGTACATTGGGAATCACCTGCTCTGGAGACACCAGTTGGCTACGTACCATAGTCATACTGGCTCCTGTGTCTCTCAGAGCCTCCCCTCTTTGGCCGTTGATGGTGACCCACTGCCCATACTTTGTGGTATTTGCGGGCACCTGGATCTTAGGAACCATTTCCCGTTCTCCCAGGGACACTAAAATGACACCCGCCCACTCCCTTCCCTTATCTAAAGGCATCTCCTCCCCGAGCACTACACTAGCTACTCCGGGGGCCTTTCCTCCGATGGGAGGGGGTGGTCTTTTCGGGCACTTCACAGCTCCCTTATAGTGTCCGACACCACCGCACTCGAAGCAATGGACAACCCTTGGCTGCTGACTCTGGCCAGGATTAGGGTTTCTGGGTGGGTTAGCCCTAGGGGTGAATCCCGTTCCCTTCCCTTGAAAACTATTTTGGGGGCCTTTAGAGAACTCCGTTTTCTTTTCCCCTCCCTCTTTCTTCTGGGGGGCGCCCTGTCCGGTCTTTTGAGAGTCCCCTCCAGTCCCCCTTGTGGACACCCGGGTACTAGCCCAAATGTCCGCCTCCTCAGCAAGCTTCCGGGGATTGGTCAGCTTGCTATCCACCAGGTGTTGACGCAGCTCGGCAAAACATTTTTCGAGCAGGTGTTCCTTCAACATCAAATCAAACAACCCCTCGTAGTCCCTCACCTCGCTGCCCTGTATCCAACCCTCTAATGCCTTCTTTGCATAGTCCAGGAAATCCACCCAATTCTGTGTGCCCAGTTTGTGGCTACCCCGGAACTTCTGTCTGTACTTCTCGGGTGTTAGTCCAAACTTCCTCACGAGCGCCACTTTCATGGTGGGGTAGTGGGTCTGCTCATCCTGCTCCAGGGCCAATAATGTATCCCTGCCAGCTGGAGGCATGTATTTATACAATCCCCCTCCCCAATATTTCTCTGGAACCCCATGGGCTCTTAAAGAGACCTCATAGGCCGCTAGCCACTTGGCGATGTCATCTCCCGCACTATAGCTGGCTACTATGTCTTTTGGCAGATAGGGTTTGGGTTCCCTGGTGATTTCTCTGCCCTCGCTGCCACCATTAGGAACAGTGTGTGCCCCGACCCGTAGGATCTGGAGATCTATCTCCCTGAGCCTCAACTCGTGAGCCATCCTCTGTTCCTCCTTTTCTTTCTCCAGCTTCGCCAACTCCCAGGTGAGCTGTCTTTTCTCCCTCCGGTCAGTTAATTCTGCTTCTAATAAGCCGTTGCTAGAGACACTGCTGCCCTTCCTTGAAAGTGTTCTGGGCCCCGCTAATAGGTTCCCCACCTCAGATTGGTACACACCAGTCCCCTCGCTGTCAGTCTCTCCATCCCTGTCCTCCTTCTCAACCTTACTTTCTCGTCGTGCCTCCCCCCAAGCCCTCAAGCTGGTCTGGAGCTCACCCTTCTTTGCACCTTGGGGACAAAACACCCCCTCTCGCTGACAAAACTCTCTGAGTTGGGCCACAGTGTAAGTTTCCACATCCTCCAACACAAACTCCATTTTGCCCACTCAGGATAGAAGACAGTTGCTTACAGAAGCTATGCAGGGGGGTACTTTTTGTAATACCTCCTCCCACCACCAGAAGTAAATTTGGAAAAAACAAAACTCAAAATTAGGAAGTCCGCTTGGAGAAAACTCCTGGTGTAGGCCTATGGACTACCCAAAGTTATTGTCGAGTAGACGCAAGCACAGCTCTATCCCACCACTGAACACCAATTTTATGTTGGAAACCGGGCAACCGGGTTAGCAGTCACCAGGTTCCCAGCACAGTGGTAGCTTGGCTCGAGCGGTTGGGGGTCAGGCACTGTGTTAAGCGTACGTCACACCCTCACAATAACCATGCGTTCATCCGTTCCAAAAACGACACTACACCGTAAAAATTATGGAAGACAAGATGAAAATATCTATGTCTTTATCTTATTTTCTCTTAGTTGCAGGCTTCACATCATAAATACAATACAATAGGATTTTCCTTCAAAAGAGCAGGTCAAATAAACAATACTACTTCGAAATTCCCACAAATAGGTTCAGGTCATCATTAAGCAAGAAATAAATAGAGGTGCAATAAATACAGACGGCAAATAAATACAATCAGACAATAAATACAGTGCAAGAATAAATTAGTGGAAGACAATAAATAAAGCACCTTCAATAATTAAGGTAAAGCAATCAATGACAATTACAGATCAGATCACTTTCATGAGGTCACTTGGTCTTACTTTGCCCATACACAGCTTGTGGTCATTTGGATGGCATGGGGGTGTCCCACCTAGATTGGTCAAGGCTGGGGCTTAAGCTGAGGCAGAACGAGGGTAACCTAAAGCTCTGGCCCTCCAACTACACAGTCCTTTACAGAGGTCACTGTACCCGTCTCAGTTCACCCCTGGCACTCCCAGGCTGGTCCTAACACCCCCCTAACCCCTAGGATGGTCTTTAGGGCTCCACGGGGCCTTAGACGCCCCCTCTACCACTTACTCTCCCTTCCACCACGATCGGCTCCGCTCGGTGCCGTGTCGATGCCGTGAGGCGGCTCCGGATCGATGTCGCTGGGCGGCCTCGACTCGATGTCGCTGGGCGGCCTCGACTCGATGTCGCTGGGCGGTCTCGACTCGATGTCGCTGGGCGGTCTCGACTCGATGTCGCCTTCCGGCGTCGCAGGGACACGGTCTCCCCGCTTCCGGGTGTCTCCGGAGTGCGATCTCCACTCCCGACCTCCGGCGCGCTTCACTTCAGTTTCCGGCGACTCCGGTGGGCGGACTTTACTCCCCCGTCGACGCCTCACCTCGACCTCAGGTGACTCCCTACTCGACCTCCGGAGCCTCTCCACGACCTCCGTCGGCGCCCTCACTCGACCTCTGACGGCTCCGGGTACGACGTCTGCTTTCTATCAGCGCCGCTTCTCTACCTCAGGCCCCAGGTCTCCAGGCTTCTCGACGTCAGGACTCCAGGAGGACACCACCGAACAGGTCAGAAGCTTGCTGTTCTTCCTCTTTAAGGCCTGTTCCAAATGTTCAGTTCCTTAAGATGGTTCTTCTGGTCTTGGTCCCACACAGGGCTTTAGGCTGGGCTTGGTCAGTAGGGACTAGCATCAAGGGTGGGTTTCTGGACCCCACTCCAAGCACTGGTTTCCACCTCTGCTGCCTTACTCCGACCTCCTTCTATATCTGTCCTCTCTCCTCTCCAGTCAGATGCCAACTGCCACTCTGAGATGGCCTCCCAACATTCTAAACTGCCTCCCACTATCACAGGATTCTAGAATGTTCCAGGAGGTTCTAGAAACCTCCAGTGAGTTCTGGTTATGTCTCAGGTGACAATGGATGGCCACCATTTTGTGTCTCAGGCCCTCAGACAGAAGTTCCAGGGGTAGGGAAAATGGCTCCCTGACCCTGCATCAACACTAACAAGTCTGGTGGTTCCCAAAAAGGAAAAATTATAACAGGGTTTGAGGCAGAAGTGGGACAAAATAAATAACGATGAGGAGGGACCACCCAAAGGGCTGACAGGTCTAACACGGTGGAAGAACGAGGCGAGGGAATCGCAGAGGTCTTGCGAGGGTGTGATGTCGTTGTTTCCGGCGCTGGGGTTGGAGAGCTCTTTGACGATGCTGAAGAGTTCCTTGCTGTCGTGGGCGTTGTTGTCCAGTCGTTCTTTGAATGCTGTCTTCTTGGTGGTGTGGATCAGCTGGTGGTGCTTGCGGGTGGCGTGCTTGAGGGCGGTCATGTTGTCTGAGGTCTGATCGTGGCGCCAGGCTTTCTCGAGGGAGCGGCAGTTCTTCTTGGAGTCCTTGAGTTCGTTGGTGAACCAGGGGGCTTTCTTGCTTCTGGGCCTGCTGGGAGGGTTCCTTGGTGGTGCGAGGTCGTCGGCGCAGTTGGTGAGCCACTGTGTGAGGTTGCTGGCTGCTTCGTTGGGGTCCGTTGTGCTGGCGGGGGGGTTCTGGCGGAGGGAGGTGGTGAGCTGCTCGGCGGTGATCTTGCTCCAGCTCCGGCGAGGGATCTGTTGTGGGTGGTGGTGGGTCGTGTTTCTCCTGAAGCTGAAGTGGACGCAGCTGTGATCAGTCCAGTGAAGTCCGGTGGAGTGGCTGAAGGAGATGTGCATGCTGGAGGAGAAGATGGGGTCAAGCGTGTGGCCGGCGTAGTGGGTGGGGGTGTTCACCAGTTGCTTGAGTCCGAGGTTGTATCGTCACATCTCCCTGCATCAGATTATGTACTGTATTAAAAAAAAATCATTTTCGTTTGACATTGGTACAATTTCACAAATTACTATCTGTGAAAACAGGAAATAGATTTCTCCCACAATTCTCTGTTCAGCAATCACAACCAAAGCCAGCAGGACTCTTTATGATGTATACAAGCAATCCCATTGCAGCTTCACACCAATCGACCAATACCAGTGTGGCACACTGTGACGTCAACTTAACTCCTCGCAGCAGCACAAACTCCTTTACAATTTCTCTCAGCGTGATTTCTAAACAAATTTCACAAAAAATGCAGGCGATTTCTTAACAACTAACAGAATTAAAGATTTTTCACACAAGTAATGGCTCAGGAAAAAATGTATTATTCCAACCTACTCTGACATTCACTTCTAATGAAACCTCAAACAGCGGGATCTTGCTTGGATTGATACCGCTTTACCCAGTGCACGGAGATCAATTATACCAACAACGTCTCACTACCGCACAAAGATAAATCCCTATCTTTAAAGATGCCGTGGACGACATCTCACAATAAACACTATGACACAGCAGACAACTACACTCAGTGTCTTCTACATTAAAACTAAACATTTTGTCATAAGTCCCAGGATCTTAGGTCACAAAGGGACCTGATAAACACTTCAACTTCTCTACATTAAATGCCACATTCATTCATTGATTTCAATTTTTTCAAACTCCGCATGACATCACAGTTACAAATACCGCAATCAAAGCATTAGCAACAGCAACACACAATCCCCATTGATACTCACATTCTTTTGCTGCGTCAAGTCATTTCAGCTCCACTGGTACTCCATCAATACTTCTGCCAAACCATGAGCATTTGGTCTTGGACTTGGACTGGGGAATTTCTAGATAGGACACCCTAAATCCCTCACGTCAATGGACAAAACCATCAGCCGTGCTACCAGATCTGATCCAGTGTTTACCAGGCCCAACTTTTACTGATGGAGGTGATGTAGGAAGGTAGGATCCTTCTGCATGGTTACCCCCACTTTTTGCCTAGTGCTATGCTGATTTTTGACTAGTCTGATTGGGATCTTGCTAATCAGGACTTCAGTCTATCTGCTTTCTGCTCATATTGGTAAGTTCAGCACTTAGGTACATACCAGATTGGATACTGGGGTACCCTTGTCAGTCCCAGGTATATGGTACCCATGTACCCAGGGCATAGGTACCCCAAAGGTCCCACATGGGCTGAAGCATGTATTATGCCACCCATGGGAGGCAATTCAAATTGGAACCACAGCCTTGTCATTGCAGCCTGTGTAAGTTGAAGCATGCACCACTTATGAAAGATATAGGTTTACTATATCTAAGGGTCACTGCACTTAAAACCTATAAGTCACCCCTATAGTAGGCCTTTGCAATCCTGAGGGCAGGGTGCTTGGTTCTAAGTGAGAGGGTGCCCCTGCATGAGCAGAACACCCCTGCAGCCTACGGAGTCCATTCTTCCGAGTTGTCAGTGAAGCAGCCATATACTATATAGAGGGGCACCGCATAATCGCGAGATGACCAGCTAGAAAACGGCTGCATCAAATCCTATCATCTTTGGTATCAAACATGTTGGAATCATACCCCCACACCGTAAACGGTGTGGGAGTATGATTCCAAGCACTGGAAAAGCCCTCCGTTAGGCTCTCAGTGTTCCCGGTACCAGCCTTCTAGTCCTGGACAGCACAAAATGGTTGCTGCCGACCCGAGACACATTTCTGCCCTCCTGTTGCTGAGCCAAGCTCGAGCAGAGGAAGGTAGAACAATAAGCATCCTGTCACAGGGAGGTGTGGATTTAGACAGGATTTAGTGTATTTGGGCTGGGTGGGTGAGCTTGCTAGCACCAGAAAGTCTTCATGAAGGGCACAGTCAGTGTCCCTGTGCATAGTCCCATTCAAACCAGCCCTGGGAGCCATTGGCTCCTGCTCTGGTGCGAAACTGTACAAAGGTCATGGAAGTAACCTCCCCCCTGTCCAGACCCTCCCCTGGATCTTCCCAACCCTTTCCCTACGGTACTTAAGGGCTTACATGGGTGTAGGTCTTGAAATTCGTTGTGGGATAAGATTCAGAACTGAAACCACTGCACTTCTACCATCTGGGCACTTTGGACTTCGCTGGACTTCATTTGGGCCTGACTTCATCTCCCTTTGAGTCTGCTGCATCGTCTGTGCCTGTGCACTATATAGGATCTGTGCGGGAATTGTGGACAATCCAAAACACTTGAAGGAATCTCCGTTGAAGTGAAGGAGTCACTTCCCTGCATTTGCAGGCACCTCAACACTGCCGACCGATCTGCTGATCCCAAGCTCCTGTGGACTCCGAAAGGGGTCCACAACACAGGTGGTAGTTTTCTACATCACTCGAGGCCTGAGCTGTCCTCTCACCAAGTTTGAGGTCAGAATCCCTCGTGGGGGCTGCATTAACTGAACCCCTGTGCACCACGTACTTTTGCAAGTGCAAATGCTTATTGGCAACTCTACGGCAAGTGCATTGGGCTCCAAGTAGCCCCAACCTCTAGCAACTTCTTCCACCAAGATCTTCAGCCACACCAGCTCATGGGCAACGTGGTCTGCTCCTTTTGGTAAGCTGCTTGAGGTCCTCTCGCGACTCCTGTGCCTCCAGCCTGTGGGTCAATGTGAGGATCACCTTTGTTTTCCTTGTGCTCCCCTGATTGCTCTGGGCCTGCCCTGACTCCCCTGCTTGTAGCGAGACCCCAGGACCTTGCTGGTCCCAATGTTGCTCCTTCTCAACTTCCTGGATGGGTTGCATTTGCCAAGGCTTGGTGCTCCCACCAGACACCGACCCCTCAGTACTCGACATCCTTCATGGGACAGCTTGTATCCGGGTCCTAGTCTTTCTCAGCATCGCCTGGTCCTCCCAGCTGCAGAGTCAAGGTAATCGACATCTTCCCTGAAGCACCCGACGTAGGAGGGAATTCATCTTCCAGGTCTCCTGGTTACCCCTGTGGGACATAGACTCTGTCCCATATACTTTCAGGTACTACTCTTTAAAAATCCACGCTTGGATTCCTCCGGACACTTTCTTCTCTTCCAGCAGTGGCACTTTCCTGAAGTCGTCCATTGGGTTTACCGGCGGTTTCCGACGCCACTTCACACCTATGCACCTGGCTTCCCTGGGATAGGTAACTTGGGTAACAGAGTATCCACGGGTGGGTGGCTCTCCAACCTTCTGTCTTCCACAGGGTTTCTTCAGGTTCCACTGGGAAGGGTCCCTAATCTTTCAAAATCCAACTGCGACTTGCACATAGACTTGTACGGAGCACGTGGTCGTGTTCACACACTGCACATGCTCTCCATGGGGTCCCTATCTACTTACTTTGAGTGGTTCTGTGGGTCCCCAGCAATTCTACGTCCTCTGGACATTGTCCTGATTCGAGTCGTGGTTCTTATACCACTTTCTTAGTATATGGTCTGGCCTCCCCCCCCCCCACCCCCCGGCCCACTGTGTATTAGTACTATTTACTGTGATTTCTTTGGTAAAGTATTGTGTGCTTTGTGTCTATCTCTGTGAGGGAGATACTGTAAAATACTAGATCGTGTTGTATAATAAATACATATTTTTTATAAATACTTTGTGTGGTTCTTTTTCATTTAGTCTATACTATAAGATTGCATTCTGGTCAAACAAGCTGCTTTACACTCCTTCAAGACTAAGCCTGAAGGCTGATCTCCACAGCTACCACTTGGATAGCTGTTTAAGGTTGTCTGAGACCTCTTAAATAACCATAAGGGTTGTCTGGGCTGGTGCAAGGCTGACAAAGTTCAAGCGGGTTAGAATCTGTAGGAAAGTAGGATCTGCTTTCACGGTTGTCCCCACTTTTTGCTGGTGTCATTATGTTTTTCTGACTAATCTTACTGGGATCCTACTAATCAGGACCCCAGTCTCTGTGCTTCGTCCCTATATTGGACCATGGTGAGTACTTAGGTACCCCCAGATTGGCTACTGGTGTACCCTTGTAAGTCCCCAGTATTTGGTACTAAGGTACCCAGGGCTAGGTACACAAGGAGTCCCCCAAGGGCTGAAGCATGTATGATGCCACCCATGGGAGACCACTCAAATTGTGACTACAAGCCTGCTATTGCAGCCTGTGTAAGCTTGTGCTAGAACCACTAACAACAGATATAAGTTTTCTTATATCTGAGGTCACTACACTTAAAACGTATAAGTCACCCCTAAGGCAGGCTTTTCAATCCTGAAGGCAGGGTGCTGGGTTATAAGTGTGAAGGTGCCCCTGCATGAGCAGGGCACCACTACAATTCCCGGAGTCCATTCTCCAGGCGTTGTAAGTGCATCAGCCTTTACGAAACATAGAGTGGCCATGCATTATTACGCAATGGCTAACTCTAAACTGGCTGTAACGAAGCCTGGCATGTTTGATATCAAACATGTTGGAATCATACCCCAACACCGTAGGTATGATTCCATGCACTGTAGGGCTCCTCCGGGTAGCCCTCCATGCTCCCGGGACCAGTCTTTCAAACCCAGACAGTAAACTATGGCTACTGCTGACCAGAGACACAATTCTGCCCTCCTGCTGCTGAGCCAAGCTAGAGCTGGGGAAGGCATGACAATAGGTTTCCTGTCACAAGGAGGTGTGACCACCTCCCATACAGGACTTAGTGTATTGGGCCAGGTTGGGGACGCTTGCCTGTGCTACTAGACTGCTTTGAAGGGCACATTTGGTGCCCTCCTTGCATACTCCAGTTAGAACCAATTCAGGGAGCTGTTGGCTCCCGATCTGGCATGAAACTGGACAAAGGACATGGGAGTATCCTCCACCCCACTATCCAGCCCCTCCTATGGGAGGGACCCCTGAATCGTCCCAACCCTTTCTTTGGGGGTACTTAAGGGCTTACCTGTGGGTGGTTCCTTAGATTCATCGTGGGACAAGATTCAGATCCGAAACGACTTCATCTTCAGCCGTCTGGGCACTTTGGACTTCGTTGGACTTCACTATGGGAACTGAGAGGGCAATTGGGAAGGCTCCTGCTGCTCCTGGTCTCATCGTCCTGCCAGTCTGCTGCATCATTTGTGCCTGTGCTCCATACAAGTTCTTCACCAGGCCTGTGGACATCCAAGGTACCCAATAGAATCTCCCTTGGAGTGAAGGAGTCACTCCCCTGCATCTGCAGGCACCGCAACGAAGCTGACCGGTCTGCTATTCCTAAGCTCCCACAGACTCCGAAAGGTTCAGTAACACAGGTGGTGCTTTGGCAACTCCCTAGAGGCCTGCACTATCTTCACAGAAAGTTTGAAGCCAGTATCCCTCATCGGAACCGCTAGGGCAGTACCCCTGTGCACCGCGTTGACTTGCTGTTGCCAAGGCTTGTTGACTCTCTTCATCAGAGATCTTTGAGCTCCAAGAAGATCCAGCCTCCAGCATCTCTTGTTATCAAAATCTTCTCATCCTCACCACATCCTCTACACTGTGGGCCTGCATCATTGGTGAGCTGCTCAATACAGTTATATGTGAAACACTTACGTGTTTTACAGAAACACTATTTGTTTTTTTAGATTTCGAAGACACTTCATCATGGTAGTACATGCTGGTTGCATGATTTATATACCAACAGTTTTCAGGATTCAGTTTGTGCACAGTCTCTTCGAGCCGTACGGAGAAAACTGGCTCAGCTCTCCCTCCGGCCCAGTTTTAGCGGGTGGGCCAGGCCCACCCAAACAAGACCGTTGGCCCACCCAGTCACAGCAGAAGAGACCATGGAAAAGTCATCAGTTAAGTGCTTCCACCATCTCAACGTCGGAACGTTGTAATGTTTTTTCACTGTCTTTAAAACTGTAATTGGGCAGTGTATTTTGAGGATGGGGTGGGCGAACCAACAAATTAACAGGGAGAGCCTCAGAACCAAGTTACGGCTCTGGCTTAACTCTTAGAGCCCACGCACAAGCACTGAAAATATTTGCTATGTAAAACATACAACAAACATCACATAAAATATGATAGTCTCTTCAAAATTCAAAAAAAGTGTATTTCTTTAACACATGGAAGCTTTGACATTAATATGTCACAATATAGCTCTGCATTGAGAACTACTTACTAAAAGTGATCGTTTTTAAACGTAAGCTTAGAGTTATTTCTGCCCCGACCTCACACTGGTGACAGTGTTAGTGAATCTTTTGACACCTGGCCTGTGGGAAATTACAAAGGTTGGGGCTGTTGAGTATAGACATCATCTCTTACTCTCAAATAAGTCACTAGGTGCACTGTTCGCCTGTTTGGAAAAACATCTGATGTAATCTTGGGCTAGTAGGCTACCTCCAGAGTTGACAAAAATTGGGCCCACAGTGGTCCAGCTGAATGTATCCTTTGCCCATCCATATGAAAATTCCTGGAACCGGGCCTGCTCTCCATTTTAATTTGTTGCAACGGCCACTTCTAATCAAACAGTCTGTCCCACGAATTCCGACTGACATTTCAAGGGGAACCAATATTAGAACAAGCGAATTGTGCTACAGCTCATTTTGAGAGTATGCTGCAGCATGGAACACTGCGAGTTCACGCGCCCATCTAGTGAAGCCTTGGCTGGGGACACAAGAGGACGTCACTGTAGCTCGGCCTTACCTGCCTCCTATACAGTGACGCGCCTCCCATTGTCAGAGCCCCGCCCCCTTCAAACGTTTCCCGCAGTGGCACCGGTCAGCCGGCAGGGAGCGCTAAGATGCCGCCTCTTAAACAAGCTCCGCCCCCGGCTGACGTGTCCTGTCTCACCTGTGCGCGTTCCGGAGGGGGATCCCTCGGGCGCGCGGCAGGCAGGTGTACATCAGGCGCCGCTGCTTCGCGCGTGCGCCGCCTGCGGCCGGCAGGTGGGGCTGCTGCGTTGTGCTGGCGCGCGGCGGCGACTCTTACCTGTGTGTCCTCGGACAGCAGGGCGCGCGCCCGAGGGTGGCATGGAGCGAAGACTTTCCTACGGCGCGTGACGTCTCCCAAGACAGAGATGGCGGAGCGGGCACGGAGTCCAATGACCCCAGAACCAGGTGAGGCGCACACAAGGTGTGAAGGGAAGTAGGGCACCTGGTAGCACACGCATTGATGAGGGTTGCCTCTCTTATGTCTGATATTCAGAATATTTATGATTAACTTGATTTGTGATGGCTTGAATGTGTCTTTCTAGTTCATGAATTCGCTAGTTCTTGCCTTGCCCCCCCCCCTCCCCTGTAAACAAACCCACGTCACTTTGAATGGTTGGGGCTCCTTGCAGAACCTGCCTCCTACCTGGTACAGAAGCCACCAGAGCGAGTCGTCAAAAGTCAGGCATTTCCTGTAAACACGAAGATCTTTCTTACAACACAAGAGCCGAAGATCGTCTTGTTTACATCCAATTCAACCCATTTCAAGTGTTCGCGGTTCTTACTACACAGAGCATGATCTGATGAGTGAACGAGAGTTCATTTTGAATAGCACTGCTGGGGAACTTGTTGCGCTGACAAATGTATGACTTGTGAGATGTTGACCTCCAAAAGTACAAGCCTGGATCAAACCACAGTATGCGCGGTTTTGCTCTCCCCCCGCCTCACGAAGGAGTGGGCCTTCTGTAGCTTTGAGGCGATCCTCCTTTGAAATGCTTAACCTTAAGAATGGTCGATTTTATAGCTTTAACATTTTTTTGTTTAGTATTTCCACATCTCAAGAACGAATCCCATAGGTCAAATGTATTTTGAATGTCAAGTTCAAGTTGTACCATTATAATAATGCCGGGGACGTTGCAACATTGACCGTTGGACGATACCACCTTGTTTCACATGCCTTGCCCATACATAGTTCTCAAGTTATCAAGATTGTAACAACGGCCACGGCCCTGAAGGAAATTCCAGATGTAGTGTTTGTCTTTTAAACATTAAATGAGCGGTCCCGGTGGATATTTTTTTTGTAGAGTATTGTTTTTAGACAGTGAGCAGTGGCATTGATTGAAGTCCCACCGGTTGTATATGTTTTGGGACACAGAAGGATGGTTTTAGTGTAAATTTCAGTTGTAGCGTATGGTTTGATGACACTGAACGGTGGTCCTGGTACAGATTCCACCTGCAGTATATGGAATTAAACCGTGATCATGGGAGACGAGAAGAACATCAAGGGATTCTAGTGGTTAATTTCGAATAACAACCGAAACCGATATACCTCATTAAAAACAATGAAACCGGTTCTAAGATGCAGGTGAAATTTCGCCAGGGGTGGAGAGAGTTCTGTGGTGTAAACTTTCATTTCAAATGCATTGTACTTGTTGAACGTTTTTGTATTCACACCATAGCAGCTTGGTTTGGGAATAACTGCAGAGCATCTAATGTCGTGTGAAGTCTTCAGCGAGTTATGTCTTTTCTGGCAATAGTTCTTTGCACGCTGGTCCAAGTAGGTCCCTGTCTGAACAGGCAACATTGAAAACACATGCCTTAGAATGAAAAGTAGTGGTAGCTAATAAGGCAGGACTAGCTGAAGGTATGAATGAACACATTATTTTGTGTTTATTTAAAATCATTACAATATACAAGAGATAAAAATGTGCAAACTGAAAAGCTAAGTTAGAGAGTTAAAACTTTCCTTGGCTTACATCATGAACCCGACGAGCTTACAGTTCTGTTGAGGGTTTTCTTCATTGAAGCAAGCGGTTACTGCCTGACGACTTGTGCAAATGTTGAGAGCCAAAAAACATGGTTTAAGATAAAGTCGCTGTGCCAGCTCTAAAAGTGGACATGTGCATAAAATGTGCTAAACTGACTCTTCATGATCGCCACAAAGCCCGCAACTTCTGTCTTTATCATGAGGCACCCATGGTGGGCCTTGACTCTTACCTTGAAAAATTCCGAAGTAAAGCTGCATGAATCTTAATTTCAGTTTTTGCGAAAATGTCTGACCCAGATAGTCTGACTCTTACTAGACCTGTATGAATTTATTACTGTCCAGACATGGATGCATTTATCTTGCTCATTTGCTTCTGAACTTTCTGATTTGATTGCTATTTTTTTAAAAAGGGCATGGCTTATTGAGACGGGCCAGGCTTTTAGGTTCAGTGTTTTTAAGGAGTTCTGTAAAACAGCTCGCCACAGATTCTATTGTGTTGGAGGCTCAGTCTTGATGTCCTGACATATGTAATAGCCGAGAGGTTTTTCTTGGATCTTCAAGTTGCTTAGAGAGTATTCAAGCCTGATTTGCGATTGGCCAGCATTTGGCGGAAGACAAAATACTCACCTATGACAAATCAGTGTATTATTCACAGAGGCTGTAAATTCCTGGTTGGCAGCTAATCCATATCATAGGGGCAGTTGGATTTTACTTTTATAACTCAGAGTAATGGTTGACAAGATAGGCTTTGTGTCTTGAATAATAGTGTGTTAAAGTCCTTGCCCAGATTTAACATGGAGACCTAAAGAGAGGGGTATGGACTTTGAAGGTTCCTGGACGTTCAAGTGTTATGCTCAAATATTTGTATTCCTGTACTGGTTGGATCTTTTTTTTATTTTGGAAAAGTTTTTATTAGGTTTTAAGAAGCAAAAACGGACAGGTGTACATAGTATAGCAATGCAGTCCTGACAATGTTACGGTATGCATGTCCATATGCAATTATAAAATCAGTATAAACGATCACGTGTCTGCTGCATACCAAATGGGGACTGAAAGGATAGGCTAAACGCTATGACGGACATCACATACAGTAGGAGCTTAGTGGTTGACTTCACACAATGGACAATCCGTTTACACCCAATAAACAAAACCAACTATTAAACATAACAATAAAACAAAAAGACAGAACCAAAAGTCAAGCTGCTTTAATTGTAGCAACAGTAGAGGTCGTAAAGCCTGATCAATAGTAATACGGTAGAGGAGTACAAACAGGCAATCATGCCAGTCAGGGAAGTCCCAGGTAAAGCAAGGAGCAACAAAGAGAAGAGGGAGGCAGGGGAGGACTTGTCAGTGGAGTATGGCGCACCAAGTGTGTATAGGTGCCCTACGTACATTCGGTACCAAGAGTAGACTAGTGTGGCAGGCGCAATCGGTTGGTTGGTCATAATGGAGGGTCTCAGGTGTGAGCTTGCAGGATCCCTGTGAGAGTTTGATGGAGGAAAGCAGGTAGTCACACAGGGGTTGCCAGATATCTTTCGATTTGGAGGTGGGTGGTTAAAGAGAAGCATACAGTTCACTAGTAGCGTTGCAGTAAGTCATGCTGTTGAGCTAGTTATGAACCGTGGGAGGGTGGCGCGTACCTCAGTGTAAAGCTAGCTTGTGTCTGGCAAGCACCAGGGACATGGCAGTGAATTGTCTAATGATCTTTGGGAGCTCTCGTACATTTTAAAAGAGGGCGAGGAGTGGGTCTGGGTTCAAGACAATTTTGTCCATTTGCATCAGACGGTAAAACTGTCCCGCCCCAGAAGTGTGATGTGCCTGCATGTCCACATCATTTGCAGAAAGCCAGCACTGGCAACATAGCACTTGGAAAAATCGGGAGATCGTGTGTGGTCATATTTTTGTTGTTCGGTGGGGGTAATGTAAGCTTACCGCAAAAATTTAAAGGGAATGAGTGTATGGCGATGATTGGGCGAAACCAACCTGATTTGTGCACAACAAGTGGACCCCATCCTGTCCGTCAGGGGCCGACCCAAGTCCCTTTCCCAGTGGCCTCTGAGCTTTGTGTCCTGGGCTGGTAATAATGTCATACTAGCAAGATACAATTTAGAAGCTAGTTGTCTCCTGTCTGAGTCAATTGTGATTAAGGTTAGGGGAGAAAATTCGGCAGGCGCTAACGGCTATGTCAGTATGCTGGCTCGCAATGCACTGTGTACGAGATTGAGAATAAAACAGTCCAAAGCGGTGGCAGTGGCAAAGTGAGTGTCTGTAGAATGCAGCAAGATGTCCCCAAAAGTATGTAAGCCATTTCTCTGCAGTGTGCATTTGACCAGTGCTTCACAGGTGATGGGGAACCAGGGACTATCAAAAAGCGACAAGGCTGAAGCATAAAGCAGAGTGGCCCCCAGGACCCACAGTAGCATCTGCCATGCCCAGCAGACGGTGGACAGGGTTTGGGCATCGCGGGGATCAAGAGTCCTGTGGGAAGGAGATAGTCTAGCAGAGTCTCTAGATACTAGACCACCCCTTTTATTTTTTATTTTCCTCCCAGTGGTCATAATTTGTGTTTTTTAAGGTTAATTTCACAACTCTGGTGTAGCAATAAGAAACCCATTCACTTTAATAGTCATTGTAGACCTATTGGGGATTAATTGAATAGGACTGTATCGTCTACTTATTGCGGACCTGCAGTCAATGTGTACCCGAACTCAATGGGTCCGATTGAGGCTGATTAGCATCATAGAGTTCTGAAATGAAGAGTTTGAATAGAATTGGTGCTGAGATTTAACGCCGCTTTAGATCATTATATGTTGGGATTGTCCTCAAGATTGATCCATTGTTACCAATCCTTATCTGCACCCTGTTGGTATATAAAGACGGAATGGCATTTAACACAGGTAAAGGAATGGTCCATTTATGTAATTTTTGCAGAGCAGTTTCCTCAGCACTTTGTTGAATAGATTAACAAGGTGTAAAATATTGACTTCCAAGCTATAGACTTTGATGTGAGATTTGCTTATGCCAGGAATTTAAGGTCAGTGCCTAGATCTGAGTGGAAACCAGACTGTATTGGAGGTATAAACATTTCTTCTTCAGCCCGCTTTTCTGTTTTGCAAAATATTTAAAACGAACCCTGCAGGGCTATTACAGGATAATTTGTGGGGGTCGCTAGATTGCCTTTATCTATCGATTGGATTATAGAGCCTTGACATGACTTTGGAATTACTTGAGAGGTTAAACAGGAAGCTATCTCACACCGCTTGTTGACAGCTATGTTGGGAGCCTCCTTCTGGAAAGGCAGTGAGGTGAAATGTGACAAGTAAGGCCTGTGCTCAGTCAATCCTATATCGAGGACCAACAGGGCTGGTACTGCTTTTTGGATCTGTGCACTGAAGCAGAAACATCCGATGCGCCCTAGTTTCTAAGAAGGGGCCCAGGTTACTGGAATCCTTAGCGCACCAACAACCACAAAGTTGTGGTTGTAGATAGAAACAGCAGGCATTCACCAAACTCCTATCCAAGTGCACAACATGTGAGATTGCCCTTGTACATCTTCGTCTTGTGGCAGTAACCCCCTCCCATTCCTGAAACAGCAGAGACCTAGTTAATGTCAGGAGTGTCTTGTGTTTTGAATAGTGAATAGTCATTAATGCCTCCCTGGAGAAACCACAAGCATGCCCCCATAGGTTCCCATACCTTAAAATGGCCAGCCCTGCCAATATTTTGCCTCTCCTGAAACAGATGTCTAATGAAAGGATGTAATTTACACCGGACACCAGAGAAGACCTGGAATCCTCCCAGGGTTGATGAAGCGCGCCTGTCTTGAACACTGGGAGATTGAGGCTCTGAGTCTGCATAACGTTTAGTATGAGCCAGGGTAACCTGTCGGAAACAGGATACATTTTCAAAATGCAAATATCATCTCTTTGGGGCAAACAACAATGTATTAACCGGAAACTTCTAAAACGGTGGGATGCGGTGAATTCCCTCCGCTATCATCTGCAATGTTGGTGCTTGCAAGAGATATAACATAATCCGAATGAAGCTGCTTAATTTCAGCATATTCTCAGTAACATTTCAATCGGTGGTCATTAAAAGATTGAGAAATTAGTTTTGTTTCTATACCAACATCTTGAAAGAGAAAAACACAAGTTAATTAGTAAACGTAGTGAAGTTCTAAACTATGAAACATACTAGGTGTAAGCATGTCCCAAAAGTGCTGGGTAACTGTCAGGCCAATTTTACATATGTACAGTGTATGTAGAATGTTGATAGTTGTTTTCACCCGTAAGTGTTTATGATAGGGCATCTTCAGGACGGGAGAACAGTTTTAGCCACCAAGTTTTTTTTCTATTCTTTTTACCTGCAGATATACTTTGGATCTTTGAAATATCTTTAGTTGGCAGAATATCAGTTTAGTTTGAAGTGCTGTTCAGCATGTACTTGGTGAAAGTGTTTTCCTCACTCGAGATGTTGAGTGCTGCCGCCAAAGGTGCGTGCACCAGTCTGGCTCTTACTGATCAATTTTAAACATCACACATAGCGCTCATCTTTTTGGGCAGCAAGTGATGTTGAACACTCTGTAAATATATATTTTTTTTAATCTGCAGTCAGGGAAATAGATTCCACTATAAAAACAAAATAATGCAAATTGTGTGCAGCGTCACACCATTCTTGTTACTTGGAAGTGCCCTGAATGAGCAGCTCAAGGACAAAACGGCAGGATGCCTGTGCACCACACCACAAGATTACATTTCAGTGTTTCCGAATAGTTGCTCACGAGCTTGATCGATTGAATTTATTTTGCTTTCTGTGATTTTAGGGGCACCTGTTGACACTTCTGAACATTAGTCGTAGTTTTCTGCAGTGTCCTGCGATGATATCGGTACTCAAATGAGTGACGTTTACAATTTTTTTAGTTGCTAAAAACTTCTTACCAAATAAAAGAAATGACACATTAAAGTGTTCACTTTGCAGTCTTAAGCAGCTAGCTACAAGAGAGATGCTACGTTTCTTATCACTCGAGCCTGATCGATTTCTATGGTTGTCCCCAGTGCACTAAACGTGTTCCTGTAGCAGCATCTTGGCAAGAGCATAACGGGTCAGCCAGGAAGTCCCCAAATGTTCTTGCTAGATTGATGCAGGTGTGCGCTTGTTTTTCTATAGGTCTAAAGTTTCACGTTGCAATTTACAGTGTAAGGGTAACCCATAGAAAATCTGCATTAATCATTTTGTGAAAGGGTAAATTATTAGATCAGGATAAACCTAGCGAATGAGTGAGCAAAGTAAAAGTAATAAATACACCATGAAAGAATTGCTGAGGTTTATGTGTACAGGACAAGGGAGCACGACTGAGAAATTCTCTGCGACCTATAAACAATATTCATCAGTTGCTTTCCATTGTCTGGTTAAAGGAGAAAGATGTCTTGTGCATATAGTTGAGTGTTCTGGTCTTATTATTTCGATAGATATCCTTAGGAGACCATAACTGTACTCATTTCCACAGAGTTTGAAAGCTGAGGAACTTTTATATTCCGACCTGTTGCCTTTTTTATTTTCCTTTAGATTGTCTAGACATGCATGTGTATCATCTGAAATAAATATTCATGCGCCTCTTCTCAGTTGCCTCGTAATCTCTGTTGGCTCTCACTGAGTGGTGACACCAGGGCGGGGTTGCTATATTTAGAGAAGATGTAATTCTAAGCATCATCATTATGTTTTCTTATACTGACAATGATTCGATGTTCCAGCAGATGCGATTACAAGGATGGCCACTTTGACTATTTGAATTGTTAATTTATTTTTGCTGATATATAGTTTTTATTGCGTTTTACTAAAGTATACAGTCTAAGTTCTGACCCTAACCACAACAGCATAGCGCAGTCACAGAACCCAGTAGAGTATGTCTCTGGAGGATAACAATAGAGTATGTCTCTGGTCTCTCTCTCTCTCTCTCTCTCTTTATTTATATATATATATATATATATAATCAGTTTACGCTCCAAGATGCATGCAGGCACAACACAGAGAAAAACGGACTCTTCAATACGCTGTATTCTGCTGTTCAGGATATCGTGTTTATTTGATGAATAAACAGTGTAAAGCGGAGATAAATATATTTATATATATATATATATATATATTTATTATTATTATAATAATATATCCAATTGAGGCTGCCCTGAAATTGAGGCACCACACACAAGCGTTTCTTCACCTTTTTATTTTGCAGGTAGCCGGGACATCAGATTCATCACAACAGCGGGATGGAAACCAAATGCGTTTGGGCTGCATTAAGCCCTTGGTCACTGGTATAGGCTGGAGGCACAGCTGCACAATTTCGCGCCGTGTTCAGAGCGCTTCCTTTGAACTTGCCGTAGTGGGCTGAATTGCATTATGGTCTTTGTAGTTCGTGGGTTAAAAATCCATATTGGATTGCCACTATGCCTACCACAAAATCTTAAAATCCTTTAGTAGGTTGCTAGAAGTGTTAAAAATCCAAGTCCCAGCTCATTGAAAGGTGAAGAAACGCTCGTGTGTGGTGCCTCAATTTCAGGGCAGCCTCGATTGGATTTGGATATGGATATATATATATATATATAATATATTATCGACTGGCGGTCGCCAGTAGATAGTTATAGTTAGGACCGTCCTTCCATAGGAAATCTCAAAATTCTATTTTGAATAACTTTGGCGCCGGTTGACGAATCCTCGCAAAATTTTCAAAACTAATGAAGCGCTCCGTTCTGCTCCTACCCTGAAAGTCTCGGGGTGATAAGTCAAGCGGGGGCCGAGAAAAAAGGGGGGTCCCAAAACGCGTTTTCCCCATGCATTTTTCCATAGGACCTTTAGACACAGCTACAGCCCGAACGGCTGAACACAATTACTTAAAATTTGGCAGATGTAGCCATAAGGTCAAGGAAGTGCCTTTTGCAGGTCTGGTGTAAATCTGTTCAGTATTTCCTGAGAAATTAGCATTTAAAAGCATATCAATATCTATACGCGCGCACCGTGCGCGCACCCTGCCGTGCGCAATTCTGATTGGTTGTTAGTTGTCGGTAAACATTCGAATCGTTCGAAACCAGGAAGTGTCGGCCGCCATTTTGTCTCTCGCAGTCTGAGGGGGTGAAAATCAAAGATGGAGAACGTGAAAATGGGGCAGAGTGGACAGTTCCTGAGCCCCTAGCCTTGGTCAGGGGGTCACAGAAGGACCCCCAAGGAAAAAAAAACAATTTTTTTTTAAAATTGCGAGGTGCGCGCACCCAGCGCGCACTGCGAACTGTGGGCGCTCGGTGCGCGAAGCGCACCGAGTGCCCACAGAGCACGCACGGTGTGCGATGCGCACCGAGTGCGCACGGTTCGCAGTGCGCGCTGGGAGCACGCACCTCGCGATTTAAAAAAAAAATTGTTTTTTTTCCCTTGGGGGACGGTGTAAAACCTGAAAAAAAATAAAAACATAACTTAGCATTTAAAAAACCGTACAAATTCACTGAAAAAACCATAGGTTTCACACACGTTATAGTTAGGAATTAGCATTTAAAATACCTTGCAAATTCACTTAAAAAACCATAGGTTTCACACAGGTTATAGTTAGGTGGACATTTCACTCGTAAAAAAACAATGAAATTCCCCCGTTATGGTTAGTGCAGGCAACTATAACTCACGCGACCGCAATCCTCTGCTGATGACATCAGATATTACATCACTGATGCCATATGTGTCTTTCTGAAAAATAAATTTTTGTAATATATGTATAGCTAAAGATTAATGGAAGAAGACCTGGGTAAATAAGTGTCTAAATACAGTGATGTAATATCTGACGTCATCAGCAGAGGGTTTCGGTCGCGTGAGTTATAGTTGCCTGCACTAACTATAACGGGGGAATTTCATTGGTTTTTTACGAGTGAAATGTCCAGCTAACTATAACATGTGTGAAACCTATGGTTTTTTAAGTGAATTTGCAAGGTTTTTTAAATGCTAATTCCTAACTATAACGTGTGTGAAACCTATGGTTTTTTCAGTGAATTTGTACGATTTTTTAAATGCTAAGCTATGTATTTATTAATGTATTTTTTTTCAGGTTTTTCACCGTGCGCACTCTGTGGGCGCTCGGTGCGCTTCGCGCACCGAGCACCCACGGTTCGCAGTGCGTGCCGTGCGCGCGCGGTGCGCGCACCTTGCGATGCACGCACCTCGCGATTTTTTACAAAAAAAAATGTTTTTTTTCCCTTGGGGGTCCTTCTGTGAGGCCCTGACCAAGGCTAGGGGGTCAGGAACTGTCCACTCTGCCCCCTTTTCACGTTCTCCACCTTTTTTTTTCACCCCCTCAGACTGCGTGAGACAAAATGGCGGCCGACACTTCCTGGTTTCGACCGATTCGAATGTTTACCGACATCTAACAACCAATCAGAATTGCGCTCGCGTACGGCAGTGTCCGCGCACGGTGCGCGCATATAGATATTGATATGCTTTTAAATGCTATTTTCTCAGGAAATACGGAACAGATTTACACCAGACCTGCAAAAGGCACTTCCTTGACCTTATGGCTACCTCTCTGCCAAATCTCACGTAATTCTGTTCAGCCGTTCGGGCTGTAGCTGCGACTAAAGGTCCTATGGAAAAATGCATGGGGAAAACTCGTTTTGGGACCCCCCCTTTTTCTCGGCCCCCGCTTGACGAATCACCCCGAGACTTTCAGGGTAGGAGCTGAACGGAGCGCCCCATTAGTTTTGAATTTTTCGCGAAGATTCGTCAACCGGCGCCAAAGTTATTCAAAATAGAATTTTGAGATTTCCTATGGAAACGCGGTCCTAACTATAACTTATCTACTGGCGACTGCCAGTAGATAATAAATATATATAATAAAATAAATTCGGCTAAAGTCCCTCTCCCCACCCAGATCAGTATAGTGGTACGTCCCGCCATAGCATCCCCAAAGCACTCCACTCATTTCCACATTCTCACAGCGGTCGGGAATCTGTGGGGTTCCTCAACGCCTCCTCCACTTTGTCATCCCTCATAATATTTTTAATATGCTTTTCTTCCGCCACCGCCCACTGAGATATTCCTGAGGCAGTCCCTGTAACCTGGTGGCTCCTAAGCCAACTGCTTAGTGACGATGCAGTGTTTAGCTAGCACCAGCCACAGGAGCAAAAATTCCCTGCTCAGCTTCCCCCCTTCGGTCTCTGGAGCAACCCCAACAGAACCACCTTAATGTCAAGTTGCAGCATCGAACCTGTGGCCTCATTAAGACTTCTGACCACTTCTCGACAGAGCAGCACAATTGATCTTCAAACCCAGGCTACATGTACAAAGTCAGGCTGTTTTCTTACAGTGTGGACAACTTGCAGCACAAGTGGGTTATATATAGTGTGCAGTATTTTAGGCATGAGATACACCTGGTGATTGTAATTGTAGTGTATCTGCTTAAACCGTGTGTTTTAGGATCCCATCAGCACACCCCCACCCATGAGCACACCCACATGCATCTTTTCCCACTCCGCAGCCGTGAGCGGTCCCTCCAACGCAGCAGCCCACTTATCCTGTATACTGAGCCGTGACGCAGGACGACTTTGTATAGCAACGATATCGGTTACCTACCTCCTGCCAGCGCCAACATCTCAATCCGAGTCCACGGGGGGGGCGGTTAGTCTAGGAAGCATGGGCACAATTCACGCACCCTGGCAGAGAGTTTAGCATTTTGTAGGTATTGTCCCACACCAAAAGCTCCAGTGGTTTCCTGTCTTGTGAGAAATCTTCCCTCTCTATAAAGCTCTCATAAGGTATTACAGCCGCCCCTCAGCCAGTGCTCTACAGACATGGTGTGTGCTATTTTCACAAACGGCTGGAGCATCCAGATGGGCATGTCCGGTGCATATGGGGCACATTTGATTCCTCTTTTGACCGCCCATTCCCAGACTCTGCAGACCAGTCTCACCATATACAGTGTGTCAGGTGGTATTCCAGCTCCCCATCAGCAAAGTAATCCGCATATCTCCATAGTTATTTGCCACCCTAGCCTTAATTTGAGTGGTCCCTCTTGATCATGTGAGTGGGACTCGGGTGAGTATGCTTGCCTGTGCCTAAATCCAGTTGTATAATATGGGAAGCTAATTTATTATTCTGCAAAACTATACAAGTGCAAGTTTTCTGCATGCTCTAAATCAACTTTCATGTCATTCACAGTTTCAGTGGCATCTTTTGCCTTTTACTATGGTCTATGTTCACAAATGTTTTCCGAGACTCATTTCTTTTAGGTAACTCTCTTGAGATGTCTACCTCACAGCTCCTCCTGCCTTTCAAGGCCGGACTGGCCATACCTGGCATTGCACGTTTCCCCGCGAGGCTAGAATGGTGGGGGCCTGAAATATCGGCCCCCTGTATCAAAATCAGCAGGCCAGCATAATCCACTCTGGCTTCAGGGCAATGTGACAGGTGCCACCCCACCGCACCAAGAGCTGGTGCTGGGTGGGGGTGGGGGGGGGGGGTAATTGTGCGTTGACATTTTTTATGGCTTAAAAGAACCCACTGCAGAACTTCTTGTACATCCAGGATTTTCCAGGCAACAATAAATGTCAAGATATCTGTGGTAAATAATCTTTCTGCTTGAGAGAAATTTGAGGTTTGTCTAGTAACAGTTGTGACTCATCTAAAGTAGCGCAGAGGGTTAATATGCATGCTGCAAACAATGTATAAGATGCAGATCACACAGCTGTATTATATGTACATGGGTCAGTGGGTGGCTGCTTTGTTACAGGGATCTTTTTAGGTCTCGCGTGTCGTTGCAGCGCAAAGCGCTTGCTTGCCTCGGCAAGATTTATTGTGACTGAGGAGTTTTAGAAGGGGGCTTTAAGCCCCACCCTTCATTTCCATTGGCTGGCGTCACCGTTTATGCTAAACAGTGGCCTGCCATTGGAAATGAGGGTTTTTGGTGGACGCCTTTTGCCTCCAAGCCAGACTGGGTTGCCTGCTTTGCTGCTGTCGCAAAGCATTTTCTTATCTTTATGGGTAGGGTGACCAGATTCTCAAAACAAAAAACGGGGACAGGTCATAGACATAGAAGTAGGACTACGGTTTGCAGTAACCATCGACATAAAGGTAGGACTATTTGACAGCTGCCATGGACATAGAAAAAGGACTATAATGACAGCTCCCTCCACAGACCGAGATGAAGCATTACAGACGACAAATCAGAGGTCTTTTATTGGCTGTAACCATTAATTCCATTTAAACAGACTTTGCCTCAACATTTGCTATAGTTGGTGACCACGGCTTTAGTGCTGGTGGCGCCCTGTGCGACAGTGTTTGTTGGCGCCCCCCCAAGACCACCTCCACCACGGATTCTCTCACTAGCACCCTTTAACAGTGACCAAGTCTCCATAACCACACTCTCTCAGATGCATTGAATTAGTTATATAGCGCCACTCATACCAGTGTAGGGTGTCCGAACACTTCGCATCACACACACATTACACAGAGACAATCAATCATGCATGTGTAATCAGTGTATAGGAAATGTTACATAAGCCAAAGGACTAAAAGTGTAGGGAGTCACATGTCATCCATACTGGTAGGCAGTATAGTTTAAGAGTGCTTGGTGTGGAGAAGCACAAACGCAGAGTCGAAAAAGAAACAGCATAGTTGGGAGTTTTCTTTAATAATAAGAATCGATTTCTAGCCAAATTATCCCTTTTTGCAACATTAATCAATGCTCTAATAATGTATACTTTGCAGTGTGTATGCAGTTCTAGGATGAAAGTTAATAGCTCACTATTCTATATCAGGACTTTAAGTTATAAATTGCAAGTAACAAAAGGATATCTCTTTTGAAAGCAGTGATCTGCTGATCTGTTTACATCATACGCACTCTGTAATCTACTTGGTACAGGTTCTTTGCAGCAGGCATGTTAACCCTCTACACTAACTTCAACGAAGTCAAAACCTCAACTATACAAAATGCTGATCTCTCTCCAGGAAGATTATTAATCACACGAGTTATCTTGACATTTATGTGAGGCCTGGTAATTGCTGGGGGTAAAGAAACGCTGCAGCAGGTGCTTCAAAAGCATAATAAACTTTAAAACACGGCGCCCCCAGGAAGCCAGCACCCAGCTGTTGGAGCAGGAGCGCTGCATTAACAAAACAAAGGTATCTCTGGAAGCACCCTAAGTGACCGGCATTCAGGTGTGAATGTATGCAGATTGCATCCTTTGACTTCTCGGCCTGGAGACAGAGGTCACATTCAAAGCGCTGAACCTCGCGCTGTGGAATGAAAGGAGCACCTCTCCCCACCCCCCATCCCATTCAAAGTCCGATTTCCATTCCTGCTACAACGCTCACCTAAACGTCACGCTTTAATCAGTGCAAAGAGAGCATGCACGCGCATGCTCAAACAACCGAAACAAATGAAAAACCGGGACATTTGTATGTTTAACCCGGACACTGTTTAAAAACCCGGACATTTCATTGAATTGGAGAAAAGTGTCGGGACACGGGGACACTTCTCCAAAAACGGGGACCGTCCGGGGAAAACCGGGACGTCTGGTCACCCTATTTATGGGGCCATGTGTTTCTAATTAGAAACACATGGCCCCATAAAGACAAGAGATCCCCATGCTCCGGCTGCAGCGCGGTCCTCTTTCACTTTCGAGACCGTGCTTGTTGGAGTGATTGTTGTTGTCGAACGTTTCAGGAACTGCTTTAACCCCTTCAGCGCGGCGCGGATTTCCGCGCCACGCTGAAGGTTCCGTGCGCGGGCGGGGCCATGACGGAACGGTTCCGTCATGCGCACAGCGCAACCGACGTGCATAACGGAACCGTTCCGTCATGCGCGTCGAACGGGTTAAAGTCCATAAATATGTTATGAACTGATGAATGTATGAGATTACAGCTGATATCTTAACTAGCATGCTACAAGTGGACCGGGAGTACAACTATTATGCTGTAAACTGAATAAGATTCAAACTGAGGGCCGAGGTTGCAGGTAAAGTACTGTGAATCAACGTCATAATGTTATAAACAACCAGTCTTAACTCTGATGAACAAGGCCAAAACAAGCATGTCTGCAGCACCCTCCGGGAGCGTGATTAAAACTGCACTCTGTCCAAGTTCTGCATCGCGCCGCTCTTCCATTACCATGACTGTAATAGAGTGCTTGTGTTAGTAGTGCTCCAGTGGAATCACACTTTTGTGTCTTTTGTGTGTCTGACGCCGGCATGCAGTCGATCTCGGGACTGGAATAGTAAAAGGCGGTTGTAGGGGGGGGGGGGGGGGGGAAGCTGCCTTCCCCTCAGCTGACCGGTCACCTGACTGCAGCGTGCAGGACGCACTCTGACCCCATGTTCACCCGCTGCCAGGAACCGCTCTCCCCACTGCCCTCTGCCTCGTCCTGCTCCTGCCTGGACGCAGAGCCAAGGAGCTATGATAAGGAGGCTGCTGGGTCTGCATTTTATCTAAAGGAAGGCCCTGAGGATGTCACAGAGCGTTCTTACCAGCCCCTTGGCAGTATCTTATCTTCCAGTAGAAAACTCAAATGATAACAGACTTGAAAATGGTATCATTGTGAAACGATAGCTGATGCGGGTAATCTGCTGCTTGTTGATTGTGGTTCTCCGGGCAGCACAGGAGAGCGGGATTATGACCCTGTAACACCCCTACTCCACCCCCCTTGAAAATGGCCAGTATCAAAAAGCTGACCAGCTGAAGAGTTTTTCAAAGCATCTCCAGGCCCCAAAACACCGTCCCTCATCCCTTACCAATATGTTCCGCCTTTTGAACCAATTGGCATTCCTAATGATGTGCAGCATCGGCCCATATAGAACAAGCATTAAAAATGCAATAGGTCTCGCCTTTCAATGAGTTAAAGCCATTTGCTTTGCTATACAATACCATTAGCAAAGCAAATGGCTTTAGCTTAATCAAAGGCGAGACCTATTGCATTTTCAATGTTTAATACCACAATGAAGGGAGCGCCGTATTCAGTAATCAGTATTTGCAAATGCAAAAGGTTCTGATTTTTTTTTTTTTTTTTTTCTTCTAAAATGATGGTTTCCAAAATGTCATGAGCACCGTATTTCATTAGGGCATCCGTGCATGCTAAATTCCCAACCAGCAGTTCTTACATATATCCGCATCCAAATTCAACAACGATTTCCCTGTAAATAGCTATTACAGTGGTCATGTAAAAGCATCTTACTTATTCGCAGTCCAATCCCTTCAATTAAAGCCCCATTCAGCTAAGACAACCTCATTCCTCGCAGCCGGCCCGATAAATCCCGCTGTCCCTTCTTCTAAAACAATTATTTTAGAAGAAAAATAAAAATCAGAACCTTTTGCATGATAGGTAGAAGTTACGCAGAAAGAACACTGAACTATAGCCCTGATGACGTCCTACGTTGGACGAAACGCTTTGGCTGAATTTATTAGGAACTTCTGTTGATGAACTGCTACAAGCTTGTCAATCAATATTGATGAACTGTCATAATCGTTGTGGAAACACTATCCTAAAGTGACGTGCAATAAATTGTGGATCTGTGGATTCAAGGAAATTTGATTGAATCAGTTGGGAACAAATTTGCATTTGCAAATACTGAACACTGCGCTCCCTTCATTGTGGTATTTTTCGTTGGAGGTGGTCCTGCAGTGGTGGGCTACAGAAGGTTGAGCGTGATTGATTGGATTAATAACATTGAATTGATATAGCAATAATCCTGTTCTGTGCACACCAGTTGGAAGCCCTCACCGCTAGGGATTATTATTGACATTTTCAATGCTTGTTTGTACTTGCAGCTCATAACTTAACATCATAGTATAGCACAGTGAGCTATGAATTGCCACCAGAGTTGCATAAAGAATCCATCATACAGATTAGAAAGTTGTGTTTTTTCCCAGTCTTTCATTATCCTAATTTTGCTAAAAGAGCTTGCTTGGGTAGAAATACATTCTTGTTTCTAAAACCAACCACTGTTCTATTTTGAATCCTGAGTTTGGGCTTCTCCAGACCAAGCACTCTTAAAAAAGAATACCTATCAGTGTGGATGACATGTGAATCATACACCTTTTTCAAATTTTTATCCCCATATCCTTATTGAGCTTTTTAGACCATACAATCACAAACGGACGCTCTGAGTGACAAACGTGAATGACCGGGTCTGTAGCAGTAAAGTTGGAACTGATCTCATCCATACAATATCCAAAATATATTAGCCATGGCAAAGCATCTTCATGATTATGGGATACCAAATACAGAAAACATTAACTTAACATGTAACATAAGGCCCACTACAAAAGCATCGGTCTTCGTGACATTGGTGCGTGGGTGAGTTTGTGCCCTCCTCCACAAAGTGGGCCAAGTCTTTCCTCCCCTGAACGGGAATGTACTAATATGCACAGTAGTGGCGACTACTCATTTAAGTCAGTCACTCTGAAAGTTGTGCAATAGTTCATTCGAATAAGTGGCTATTGGACATCGACAGAGGCCCTGTAACGTCTCCCTGTGTAATGCCACCAATTCCGCCACGGCCCATTGCAGTACTGCTGCCTGCCTGAGTGCCGACCCAGAGAGTGAAGCAGCCTTCCACCACATCATGATTGTGTGTTCGGCTAACAAGAGTGCCAAAACGATGTGAATCTACACCTTATAGCTCACCTTTGTCTTGTGTAACATTTTCTATGCACTGATTTACACGAGTATGATTCATTGTCTCTGTATGTGTGTGTGTGACGTAAGTGCTCCGATGCCCTATACTGGTATTGGAGGCTCTATAAAACAAATGAAATACATATGAGCGAGAGGCTATGAAGAGATGAGGGTGACTGTTGTAGGGTGGTAGTGAGGGAATCATTGAAGGGCCTCAACCAAGATTGTTGCACTGTAAGCCAACAGTCCTAAAGCCATCCCCAGCCTTTCCTCAGGGAGAAGTCCCCTGCCCACCAATTGTCATGAGGTGACCTCGTCTTCCAGATCAGACCTCAGAGGCTCTGGGGATAATAAATGGCCAGCGAGAAGGACTAAATCACGTTTCCAGGCTTTCCCGTGTTGATCACGTAGCGATTTAGTAATTGAGGAATATATATATTGTAAATCACAGTAATACAAATTGTGGTGTTAGTAGAGGATGACTTGATTTTCAAACTTTGTCTTCCTTGATAATACATGAATACAGAAATTGCTTTTCAACATGTAGTGTCTTTTTTATGTACAATGATAGCATGGCTCATTGAAAGGGAGTCTTAACCGCACTTTGATGTTTTATATGTAGACTTTCTAATTTGGACCTATAACACATGCACTTGAAAACATGCCTAATTATAATTAAGTGGCTGGGTATCCAGGTGCACTGTAAGGTCATCATTTACTATGCTTTAAAAGCTAATACAAGTGAATATATAATAAGATTTGTTGTAGAATGAACTATTTTTCCATATCCCCCCCACCTCCAATTTTCTTGGGGGGGGGTGTTAATGAATCCCCCCCCCCCCCCCTCCCCACGCCCAATCCCACTTTTAGTGGTCAGGCTTGCTCGCTTGGCACCGTACTGGGGCTGGTCTGACAAAATCTGCCAGGACTGCTTTTTTCCTAGTCCAGCCCTGCTGCCTTTCAGGTTCTGCACTTGCTGTTTCTTAGCTGTTTGCAGTGCGCTGTCTCTTCCTGCAGTGTTACACAGGTTGCTGGAGTGTTAAAGATTGCCTTCTCCCCCATCTGAGTTTATTTTTGGGAGGTCTGATGAAAAATCAAAACACACAGTGGACAGTGCATCCCATTAAATGGCAAATCTCAGCACTACAGACAAGTCCCGGTTAACAAAGTTAACTATGTATTTGAACCATCTTTGAGGTGTGGTGTTAGTCTTCTTTTTCCAGTTTTTCTGTCTCGGTTAGACAGTGCATGCAAAGTCTCGAAGAGACGTGTTGTGTTCTATCTGTGGGCTTAAAGGTCAGGTCGCCCATCTCCTACAGTTGGTAAACTTCAGCCTCGCTTTCATTTTCTATGATGCCATTCATCATGGCATGCAGGCGTCATGCCCTCTTATTGTGTTTGGCTGTCCCATAGTGTATGGACCAAGTATATGTCTCCTTACACTGCTCCCGGTTTGCAGAGCTATTAATTTCTTTGTTTTCAAGCACTCCATAGGAGTACTTGTGTTTTCAGGGCGTCTCCCTTATACACCTACACACAGACCACAAAAATGCATGCACATATACAAATGCATTTCTTAAACAGTTGTTAAAACACGGACAGCACTTCTTTATTTGGATTTTTTTTGCACGATCCAAAGGTATTGGAGCGCTCGCTCCGTCGTCCGTCTTGCCGTAGCGCAAACACAAGCACATGGTATTGGAGCACTTTAAGTGCTCGCCAATTACATTACACAATGACACATTCATTTTTGTTGCTGATCCTGCTTCAATTAAGGTTTTCTTTTCCCGTCATTGTTTGCCCAGCCCCACCTGCTTCCTTGGTTGACCCGTCCCCCCTACTATCCCCTTGTCGCTACTGCTTTTTTTTGTGCTCAATCCAATGGTATTGGAGTGCTTGTTCTGTCCTCCATCTTGCCATAGTGCCAACACCAGCCGATGGTATTGGAGCGATTTCAGTACTCACCCGTTACATTACACAATTACGCATTTATGTCGTAGGCAGGGGAAAGCGTAAGTGCTTTTCCCAGAATCACAAATTGTTCAGCCAACCCCGAGATTCCAAGCTGGTTCCCTAGTTCCCTTGTCGGCAGCGCTGGCCTTCACACCGCATCCTCGCTTCACTTCAAAGCTCCTCAGCTGTTTATCACTATTATTTCCACACTTGTTCAGCAAGACCACATCCACACCGAACAAGCATTGGCAAAGCCAATAGATGTCGGCAATGCCCAAGCTATTGGCCTTGTCAGTTTGAATGTCTTTTAGCCATGTTGTCTAGCAGCACATCTGCTGTTCAGCATGGCTGAAAGTCACCGAAAAAAGAGCTATGATTCGGCCAGTGCAGGCTACTCATATCACTTTTTTATGTTGGGTGGGGCAGGACAATAAACTTAACATGGGGGGCAAAGAGAGTGCATCGGCACAACATCCTGTGATTCTGGGCTTTCAGTAACTTTCAACCATGCTGAGCAACAGTTGTACTTCTAGACAACTTGGCTAAAAGATATTAACATTGGCAAGGCCAATAGCTCGGGCATTGCTGTCGGGGACTGTCCGGGACTATGTTTGGAACACAGTCAGGGACTTGGGCAAGGACTGGGAACTGGGTAGAAAATGTACAGTGCACAGAAAGAGTAGTACAGCGCTGCCCAGGATCACACAGGGAGTCAGAGGAGAAAAAGGGATCCAAAGGGGAAGCCTGTACAAGTGAACAAGATGGCTAAGACTCAGAAAGGAAGGGCACTCATGAGGCAATTTAGCATTCAGACTAACGACACCCAGGACGAACGTGCAAGACATATATATAATACAACATTAACAATAAAGGGTATGTGGGGTAAAGCACTCGGGAGCTCCACATGGGAAGACTGAAGCTCAGTATGTTCCTCACCCACAATTGCAGTCAGTTACAGATACCGACTGCAAATACCCATAGGATATGCTTGCAAAGGCAGGGTCTGTAGAGCTGATACCGGTGGTGTCAAAGGGCAGTAAGCGCACCACACGTAATATGCTTTTAAAGATGTTTTATTTAACCACTGAGTTCCCAGAGGACAGTCAAAAGGAAAATTAATGCAAACAAAAGGAATGTCTCCCGCGTCTTCTGTCAGGGGATAGGATTCTCCACCACGGCGCTGTTCCTTGGGGTCTCTTATGTCAGGGTGGAACCAAGGCAGCCGGATCAGCACGGGAGGACATAAAGGAAAAGAAGAAAACAGCACGTTTTAGTGCTAAGGAACACGGAGTGACCAGGGGAGAAGAGTGTGGGGGGAAAAAGCACCCGGGGATTTCAGTCAGGGTGGAGTAGGGAGGGTAACCATCACCAGGGTCGAGCAGATCAAGGGCTATTCAGCACACAACCCGCTACTCGGTTATTCCTCCGGTGCCCCTGCTCCTCCCGGACCCACCGCCCGTCTCACGGTTCCCCCTCAAGCACTGACGCACCTGTTCAAGCCATGTCCCTCCTGGAACGTGGCCGGACGAGTCACGGGGACGTTGGCCTCCAGACTTCTCAGCACCAGGATCCGCGGGCGTCTTCAGGGATTCCGGCTCGTCCGACAGCTTCCGACTTCCGGGGTCGACTGGAACGGCGTCTTCCTCCTTCCGGGTTTCTACCGCATGAGGATTGGCTGGCAGGCCTTTATCCAGGGATGACGTACTCGGCTCCACCCCCAGAGGCTGGAATCAGGAACATCCTCTTAATTGTTAAAGGGCCAGGCGTATGGGACAGCGGGCGTGAGGACACAGCCAGGGAGAAGTCAGTGCCCGGTGGCTGTAAGGAGGAGAAAGGGGCGACATCAGGTAGGCTCATAGCGGGGCCCTCATAGTCCGGACTCTGACAGGTGGTGATGGTATAAATGTAACTCAAAGACAGTACTCACAGTGAACAAGAAACACCACCTAGGTTGTCAGCTGTGCCCACGGATCCTGGTGATCAAACAGGAACACGCAAGGCAGTAACAGCAAGGAGGTAAAACTAAATACAGGCACAATAGACAAGGAGCTAGCAAAGAGGAGTGCTTAACAGGAAAGGAAGGAATTCACAGGGCACACTTGGCTGAAAACAAGTGACCAACATACAAGGTAATTAGAAGCAAGACAGCAGGAATAGAAAGACAGCAAACTAGGAATTGGAACCAAGGAAATGGGAAGAAAGGAAGGGACTGGAAAAGGTTATACAGAAGGGGAGACTAGAATAGTGCAGGTTCAGGAATCAAGAAAACAAAGTAGCATTGAAGGCAGTGCTGGGGCAGGAACAAAAATTGAGCAAAAGCTCAAAAGCCAAGGTAGCACTGCAGGTTGTGCTAGTTCAGGAACAAGGGAAAGTGCTGTAGCTCAGGAACAAGGAATACTAAGGATCAGGAGCAGGAACTAGAATTGAGATAAAGCTCAGGAATCATGGTGGCAGGAACAAGGGAAACTACTGCAGCTCAGGAACAAGGAAGACTAAGGCATCAAGGTAGCACTACAGGCAGTGCTAGTTCAGGAACAAGGGAAACTGCTGCAGTTCAGGAACAAGGAATACTAAGGCTCAGAAGTCAAGGCAGCACTGCAGGCAGTGCTAATTCAGGAACAAGGGAAACTGCTGCAGTTCAGGAACAAGGAATAACTAAAGCTCAAAAAACACTGGAAACAAGGGTCGGTCTCACCGGTACACAGCTATAATGACCAACCCTGGACAGAAGGGAGCTGGGGCTTAAACGAGCTCACAGTAATCATATGCATCAGGTGTGAGCAGGCTAGCAGCAGCCAGCCACAGGTGAATTGGATTCCCCCACCCATCCTTGGCCTGCAGGGGTGGAGACGGAGCAGTGAGCAGGGAATTCTAGGTAATGGAGTTCCCGGAATGAGCAGGCTGCTTCCACAAAGCCCGGCATGGAGTGGAAATGGATCGCAATTTGCAAGTAGAATCCAAATGGCTGGAAGTCAATATGTACATGAAGGGGAGGGTCTGGAAGCTTATTAGACCACTGAAGAGTCCCACAGTTCAGCCCCCTGGTGGTAGACACAAGAACGCAGGGAGCAAGTCGTGATCATTGCTAAGACCTTTTGCAATGTTTTCTGTTACTTCCCCAAAATGATCTAACTTTACTCACAATGGGTTTTACCACATTTGTGCAGGAGATAGGTGGCCTTTGTGAACGTTTTTTCCACCATGGAAATCTTTCTTGTGATATCATAACCATTTGGAAGACCATATCTAATACTGTATTTGCAAATACACGTTCTTTTTAGAGATGCAATTTACATTTTTTTTTTTTTTAATTGGCCTATTGATAACGATTACTTCTTAAAATTCTCAGCAACCGTATCATTGCAGTGAAACTCTCCTTGATGCTTTGGTGAGATGTATGTTGAGGCAGAACACATAACTTTTGTAATGAGTAATGTCCATACTGGCTAGAGTTTAAGGGTATCGAATTGTGAAAATGCACTGTAAAAGAAAAGTGACTAAGGGCTAGACGTACTAACATTAGGAATACCAATTTCCTAATTGCCATTCTCATCGAATCGCAATTAGGAAATCTGCATTCCTAATGTATGAAACTTTTGAGCGTTCCATTAGCGATTCCTAGTGGGTCACAAATAGACCTACCTCATGAATATTAATGAGGTAGGTCGCAATATGTGACCCATTAGGGATCACAGCCATCACAGGTATGGTGGCCTGCTGAGGTCAGCAGACCACCATGTCTGTGATTGCTTTTTAATAAAGAAATGTTTTTCTTTTTTTTTTAAATGCAGCCCGTTTTCTTTAAAGGAACACAGGATGCATTAAAAAAGATAAAATAAAACTTTGCAGTTTCGATTTTTAAGAGTAGTCGGGGGTCCGTGAAACCACTGCCTGCTCTTAAAAAATATTTTTATTTACATTCTCAAGGAGGAAGATGTCCCTTGGGGACCCCTTCCCATTTGCGAATAGGTTACCACCTAATTGAAGTAGGTGTTAAAATGTAAATGTTTTGAGGCCTCATTTCAGTTTCCAAGCATTCTTCCATACGACTCCGATTCCCTATTAGGAAGAAATGCCCTAAACACACCCATTCCTAATACCGACTCAGTATGTATTCGCAATTCCAAACTGCGATTCGGTAACATGTTACCGAATCGCAATTTGGGATTACTACTTACCCCCAAATAAAGTTCTGGTTGCAAACTGCTTGATTCTGCGAATCGGGCCATTTGAGACCAGAAAAATGCTTGACACCTAGCCCTTATTTCTTTATTAGTGACTGACCACCGCTCCAACATGGACTGGAATTATGCCTCCAGTTGAGGGAAAAGTGTTCTGCACATTTTATGTAAAACAAATAACGTGTGCCCTCCAATCAAAAAGAACGTGTCGAAATTCCTGTGAACTTGAGTTATCATCCGTTCTCTCTAGAACAGATGGCAGCTGCAAGTTTTTTCAATCCTATTACCGAGATATATGGCCTTTCCCAACATCTTCTAGGCTGCATCTACCTCGATTCATTTAAAATAGCAAACATGCACAGCCTGTATCCTCACTGTGTACCTGGTCCTACGTTGTCCCTCATTTAATTATTTTTGATTTTCGATGAGTGCAAGTAGGCCGCTTTAGGTGCCTGGAGTTTTGCATAATGGATGCGTAATAGACGACATAATTAACAGCGATACTTGAGCACAAGAGACCAGAAAAACATTCGCAGTCGGTGAGGCATTCAACCTAGGGCCAGGCAAAGTTTTGCAGTGGTGCCAGGTGAGAGGTTCAGATCACTTTCAGGGCAGGGATGGCATAAGTTATGACGGTGTCTGTAAGACAAAATGAAAAAAGTATTTAAAGGGTTGATTCCTGGAACTGGAAAGCGTCATGTTTTCATTGAATCACATTTGGATTAGCTGTGACTAGAACAGCCCCACACACCTCTAACTTTTGGCAAGCAGTGACTTCCGCACAGAAGTGTCGAGCCTTGAAAAAAGGATTCCAGAGCATACTAAATTGCTGTTATTTTCCTCCTGATAATCTTGGCAAGATAGCCGTATTGCTTCATGGCTTGCCCGAAAGACCAACAAGTAATGAGTGCAGTGCTTAATTTGTAAAAGAATGATTACCACTTCCCAACGTTTTGTTCTGAAGCCCGCGACTGGATCAGCAGAAGATCGGGTGGCGAATGCCAAGGCTGCAGTATTAATTCTACCTCATGCCTCGTTAATCCGCCATCAGACACTTCTTGCCCCTTTATCTAACTCTTGCAAGTTCTTTTTCATACCGGCCTACTCCCTTTTTAATTGTTTTTCCATCTTTCTCTTACTCTTTCTTTCCCCCTTTGTGTTTTTCTCACTGTTGCTCTGGATCAAAGTCTGTTGAGGAAAAATAAGTGTTGGTCCCAAAAAATGAGTGCCAGGAACCCCACCTGCAACCACTGGCTAAAATTAAGCACTGAATGAGTGACCTGGAATGTCTGCAAGCACGCCAGGGGCAGTGCAGGTATTTCTCTTAGTGTTGTAGACGATGGTGGGTGGGGGCTGTCTTTGCTTGATTCAATGTTATTTAAAAAAAAAATTTTTTACATATCCTTTACTTACCCGTTTTAAGTATTCATAGCTTTCAGTCAAATTGTACTTGGTTATTAATTTGGTACTGTACATCCTAATTTGATAATAAGCCCACTATGGTTGAGGTGCTTGTAGCTGCAGGGTTGAATACTGTGTATTATATGGAGTGTTTGTTCGCAAATGTTTAGAAAGGTTAGAAGGAAGGATAGACCTGCAAGCTAGAGAGAGGCAAAGGTGCTGTTGCATTGTTGGTAATTAGTTCACGCCTGAAGTCTTTCTGCAAGAAGGCTTCTAGGTCAGCCAGGAATGCAGACGCATTGATTCTGATTAATTCTTTGTATGTTATCCATTTGAGAGTAAAAACCAGTCTATGACATGGCGCCCACAGTGCTGTTCTCATGTTAATCCGGCATATGGTCAACAACTGAAATAACACGCTACCGGTGTGCATTTAGAAGTACATGGGTTGCATCCCATAGGCACAGCTTGGTGCTCATGATCTGGCTGCCTTGAGTTTCAGATGTTGTCTGTTTAACATCACGTGCACTGGAAATTCCCAGAAAAAGGCCTAGAATCATGGTGGTTCACTGCCTTTGACAAGGGGCCATGTAGTACGTTTTGGGAAGACATGGTACAAGATTCATCAGAAGTGCCTAATTTATTGTAACGTGTTTAAGGTGTGCTTGGAAAATGAACCACTTTTATGGTGCAGGTTAATTTCGCAACATGCTATCACCTCTTTCTGTTCTTCAGGTTCTTACGTTGTTGCATACCCGTTTTTCTGTCAAATTGCATGTCGCCTGCCATCTTCTTAGGAGCCTATTCCTAGGTATTTAATTTTTTGTATTCTCTCAAAAGCAGCCTCTCAGGATCCAGGACTATTATACAGCAAACAGCTCCATAGATTTATAGATTAATTAACTTGCAAGGATAGCATTTTTCTTATGAGTGGGAGAAGGGTCATAGAGGGCATATATGTTCCAAGAAGTAAGCCACGTTTTAATAAGGTTTAACCACTCCGTCAGCACTGGTTTGTAATCCATGGACCTTCTGTGTATTTTCCCCATCTATTCATCCTGCTCTTTCGAATCCCATGGTGGACATAATTGTCTTTGGTTTGTTAGAAGTTGTCTTGATTAGTTTTTGGCCCTAGTGATGAAATAGTGGCATGATGACCATGGTCTTGTTGGTTTCGTTGGAGGGCAGAGAGGCCTTGTATGGTTGCCATTGTGTGTGCACTGGGTAGCAATCTTATGAACATTCCAGCCACTCGATTAACCTATCTAGGGGTCTCTTATGGACATTACTGGAGTCTAGGCAGAGAGAGGTCAACAAGTGGACAATAACTTTAACGTAATTTGTGGACCAAAACTGTCCTGTCCTTTGCTGCATTCTAACCTATGGAAGCTCAACTTAATGATAATTAATGTGTTTTAGTACAGTTTGGGAGTTAAAGGGACAGAACGCTGTATTTGTCGTGGGGATTCCATTATTATATTTATCATATGCTGTTAACAATGATGCCCTTTATCTCGTATCTCAAGATGGTGATTAAAATGTATAATGGACAGTGGGGTGCACTGAGAGGGAAGGATGAGGTGGGAGAAGCAGTAGGTCGTAACACACTGACGATGGGGCAATGTGCCAGTGTAATGTTAGCAGATGAATTTATGTCATCAGGCCAACCTATGCCTCTGTCCTGGAGTATGTTTTTTTTTGTTTTGAATAACTAACATTTTATTGATTTTCCAAAACGGATTGATAAGAGCATACAGGTCCATCATCATTATACATTTCTAACATGTACATATTACAATAATTAAGCAGACCATAAAATTCCCACCATTTCTCCCAAATACTCTGATGTTTCTGGAGACAGCTTGTCGCAACATAAGTCGCTTTGTCTTGTTTTGCTCACCAATCCATTGCCGACCACCACTCTGTTATTGTCAGAGGTGCTGTATATTTATCAGTGTTTCGTGATGTCTTTTTTGGCGCGCAATGTCCCACTTTCAATCAGAGTACATTTTCCTCTGGGCCCTCCCAGATCTTCCTAGGTCCCCAATATGGCCACCTGAATGATGAGTAAATTGGTCAGGTGGGGACTCTCTATAGAATATGGAATATCTTCCACCAATATTTAGTGATGATCGTTGTGCCCTATATCATGTGATAAAAGTACACCATATCCTGGGAACATTAAGGACATTCAGGTGTCCGATGCCTTTGGGCATGCCATTGCCGCTCAGGTGTAGGATAAGCAACATGAAGGTTTTTAAGTTAAATAAGCTGGAGTCGTGAGGGGATGGCGAGTACCTGTAAGGCCATACATACATCTCACCAGTCACTGTTATCTAGCGGCCAACCCAGACAACCGATTTGGATTTTAATACTCCATAAAAGTCTACGGAGTTGATCAGCAGTGATATATAGATTTTGGAAATCCACCTTTCCAATGGTGCCCCATAAGGACTCTGGGTTCTAGTTGGCTTTATTCAGTAGCTGTGACTAGGTTGACCTTATGCTGTGCAACTGTGTACCGTAGTTTTAAGTACCTGTAGAACTTTGACTTAGAAAATGCGAAATCTGACTGTAGCTCTCTGAAGGAGCTCATCTAGGTGTCCGCCAGACATCCCCTACCTTCGATATACCAATTTGCCAAATCCCTCTCGATGTGTACTTTATCCCAGCCAACAGCCCTGCCATAGCAGGGTCTCAAATGTGATTTTCCAGTCCCATCTGAGAGCGGACCTCCAAGCTAACAAAACCTCCTGCGTAGCCTCAGGAAGTGTCAGAGAGACTGGTGAGGCGTATAACATACCCATAATTGTGTCAAAGCCCGTTTGGGCCACTTCCAGACGAAAGGCAAGACCTGACACTCCCCACCTCAACCAATCATTCACCACCAAAATCTGGGAAGCCCAGTGATATAAACAACTATCCACCATAACCATTCCGCCATTTTAGGTAGATTGTATACATTTACCCAATGCAATCCGTCGGGAAGCTTTGCGACCCACAGAAAGGATCGAATTTTGGTTAAAAAGTTACAGAACCAAGCCTGAGGGATGACTAATGGGAAATTTGGAAGTGCATAAAGAAATTTGGCCAGGCCATCCCCTTAAAGAGAGTGACCCTGCCTAATATGTATGAAGAAAGCTTGGCTTAGCAGGGAAGATCCGTCTTAAACTGGAGCGTAAACTGGCCAAGATTAAGACTCCATGTGAGATTTGGATCTAAGGTGATATGGATCCCCAAGTACTGAGAGCTGAGCTTGCAAGCCGACAGACGTGACCGCCAATCTGCTTCACCCATATGCCCCTTCAAGGACTTTAAATTAGATTTCGACCAACTCACCTGAAGGCCGACAATGTGCCAAATAAGTTAATCATTTGTAACAGACGAGGGCCCATAAGGGACTGTCGGGAGAGAAATAAAAGCACATCGTCCACATATAGGGAGATTCTGTCTTCTGCCACCTCCCCACAGTCAGTGTCCTTGGGTATCTTTATCAGCCTAATTCATTTTGGGATGTATAGAGTTGGTTCACATTAAATGGGCTAAATTACCTGTTTGGAATGGGTTGTTTACAAAAAGAAACAGACTAGTGTTTAGTCCCTGGTGTCAGATAGTCATCTGTAGCCCGAGGCAATTGCAAGGCCATTGTAAGAGGTGCAGAATGAAGGAGGCATGTAAGGGTGTGGGAGTTGCATGCAAGATTTTGGAGGGTGGTGGTTGTCATACAGAGGGGTTCTTTAATGCACTCTAAAATAAGGCCATTTAGAACACAGGCCACTTCATGCACGGATGCAGTAGACTGGAGCATATTTGGGTTGGCAGGGGAGGAGCTGGAGCCCAGTAATGGATGTACCAAAGTAGTGGTGTTGAAAAGCAATCTGCGTGTCCGAGCAAATGCTTTAAAAAAGATTAACAAAGTGGGTAGCTTTAGTCTGACCACAAGGTGGATGATGGGCGCGTCAGAGCCTCAGGAAAGCGAGTGTGACTGGAACATAAAGATAAAGTAGGTGGGAGAGTCACAGCCCTTAAGGAATAAAGCAACCGAGGTTGAGAATGAGCTCCAGTATGTGAGAGAGTTATGGATGTGGAAATGGGCTCAGTCAGAAGCCTATTATCTCGCATTCCAGAAAAAGGTTGTCTGTGCGTCGGAAGTATACTCAGTTTATTTAAACTCCAAAACGTCCTCTGTTTTTTAAAGAAAAAAAACATATTGCTGTTGTCTGTTATCACTGGGAATTCAAATACACTCAATTACAAATCTGATCAGGAACCTTTTTTTATGGATACAGATTGGGGTCAGAGTTGCGGATTAGGGGATCTTCCATTTTGAGTGATTGTGCACAAAAAAATACATACTGAGAAGATAAGAGAAATGTACTGAGGAGGATTTATTTCTTTTGCCTTTAAATATCAAGTACCGTCTTATGCCAGAGCACCTTTGTGTGTTTTGCCTATTTGTGTTTTGCTGTGATTTACATATGGGATTAATCTATTTGCAGTGGAATTAATGTTTGCCAAAAAATGGCGAGTTATGGAGACAGAAGCTTAGCTGACTCAAGTGATTCACCCCCAGGCGTGTAGCGTAGGCACACCTGAAATAATTATGTATCTAAAGTGCGGAGAAGAGAAAATTTATTATGACATTTCTGGAAAAAAAAGGACTGCTGGGCATCTTCTGATGAGATGAAAGTTGCTTCTAAAGTAACAGGGTCGAGAGTGAAAAATGCATCTTGTCCATTGAATTTAGATTTGGATATGGGCATTTCTTAAGAGGGCAGTGTGAGGAACCGGCAGAAAAGAAGTAGGGAGAGTAGACTTCCATGACCAGTGCCCCTATGGACATCAAAGGATGCCACAATGAAGCCTCTTCGATTGATTTGCACTCAGGGCTTTGTGTATAACCGTTGGAATTTGGGTATAAATTGCATCCAATGTTTGTTCCAGCCATGGTCTTCTTTAAGATCCTCCCCAGGGCATGTACCCGTGCTTCCCCCCCGACACAAGGGGGGGAAGGGGTTGTTTACCCCCAGGCTACCCGGGTGGGGTGGCAGAAAGCCCACTACACACCAGAGAAGGGTAAAATAAGTAGTCATTGGGGGTGTCCAATCCAGGCATTTGGCTGTGCACCCCCCAAATTGGCCCAACAGTCTTTCTGAGTCACCACAGGGGCTGATTGGGCGTTTACCCACAATTTGCCCAAGTAAGGGCTCAAGACACCAGGGAAGAAATGTTCAGAAAAAAGATAGGGTAGTGTTGGCCTGCCCACCTCCCAGGCATAGACCTGTGCCTCCATAGTGCACCTAATAGTCCTCTTCCACCCGGAGGGCAGACAGGGCAAGTTTAAACCCAATCTGCCACCCGCAGAATGCCTGCACTATTCAGATACATGCACAACCGCAACCCAGGGAAACCTACCAAACACAGACATATTTGAAAATTAGGCACCCTGGGGAGTACAGGGTGGTGTAACTTGTACGGATCCCATGACGTGTTCTTTCCCACAATTAACCTGCAAGCTCAATCTTTGCCTAAAATCAAACATTTCCCTCCCATTTCAGGGATTATGCAAGGTCCCTAGTTTTATTGGCTCCTGTCCTGTGTGCTAAGCTCTGCCACACAAGTGGAGTAGCATTTTTATGGGGAGAAATGTGAAGTTTCCATCACGGAAATTTGAGGAAAATGCTGGATCTTTAGGCAAAGTTTTTGGTTTGCAGGGCATTATGGATTTGAAAATGTTGTGGGATCCATGCAATACACCTCCCTGAACTCTCGTGGGTGTCTAGTTTAAAAACTATGCTTGAGTTTGGTAGAATTCTCTGGGTCTCTGCTGCCCCCCAGGCCAAATATACCGGCTACCACATCCCCCAAACGGGTAATGTTTTAACATTTTAAAATGCTATCGTCTCCATGTTGCCTTTTAGTGCGTACTGTGTTGTTTTTTTTGTTGAAACATTTTTTATTAGTTTCCAAATCAACAACAACTGTTCATTACATCACGGGTTCCCGCGTGCCGTAAGAGCAACCCCCCTCCCAATCCCAACTCGTCCCCCCCCTCCCACCCCTATGTCAGTGCGCCCCTGTCCCCCATTTCACCCTTGATGTGCCCCCCCGATCCTGGAGTTCAATTGCAGTTGCTCACCTCCTCCCTACGTAAGCAAATCGTCCCTCGTATCCAGGCCTCTGGTATTTGTCTGGGGGCCGCCCTCATCACCTTCCCAACTCAATCCCCAGGTCCCCTCGCCTCTTGCCGATCCGAAGCGCTCCCTTCTTCCTCTACCTCAGACACCAGCCCCTGGAGCTCCACTACCAACGCTTCCCATGCCCTTGCCGTCGCTAACGCTTTCTCATCGTCACCCCTCAGAGCCATCTGCACCCGGAGTGTACCCTCCGCCCCCGCCCATCTCACTAGCGCTGCCCTCCACCGCACATAGCTAGGCCCCCCCCTGGATTTCCAGTGCAGGGTCAATTCTCTCTTAGCTAATATCAGCCCCAGATCATAGAACCTGCTAGTGACCTTCGTGCGGCGGGTGTGGGGAAACCAAAGCAACAAGCATGTCCCCATCTCTGGAGTGAGAGAGCGGTCTGTCACCTGATTCAGGCAATCCACTACCTCAGCCCAATAATCGCCTAACTGTGGACAGGCCCAAAACATGTGACGAAAATCTACCCCCTCTCCCCCACATCGAGGGCATGGAGATTGCGCTCCGCCAAAGTATTGCAGGATCTTGGCCGGCGTCGTATACGCCCTATGTAATGTGAAAAACTGAACGAGCTGGAATCGTGCATTCCGAGTCCCCTTCCAGGCCCTCCGCATAGTGCGAACTGTGTTGTTGAGGCTGATCCACAAAGTGGGGTAGCATTTTTATCAGGAAAAGTGTGGGACGTAGAATTTGTTATATTAAATAAATATTGAATTTCTCTCCATTACTGGCTTCAAAATGTATGGCTGTGAGCAAGAAGGGTAACATTTAGAAAATTGCTCTCTGGATCCCATTATAGTATGGATAAGCCCAGTTAAGAAGTGTACAAATGCCCATTACTGCAAAATTCAGTATCTTGTGCACATCTAAAAAAAAAACCATGGGTTTCTATCATACCCATTTTTCATTCATTAGATTTTACAATTTGAATTACTGTGTGGTCCTTACACAATGAAAAATCATTACAGGCTGCAGCTCAGTTATTGGCTCTTGGTATTATGCATTTTTTTGACAACCAACAAAAACTATATACCCTTGCAACCTTAAAGACCTGATGGATGTAATGGTACGTTACTTTTGTAAATCGGGCAGCGGGGCAGAAAATTACAGATGAAAACGTTGTCACCGATTGCTATTTTTTTTCTGTGTATTTTAATTATCTTTATTTCAATTATATATTTCTTTGACGAAACCATGAGTAATGTACACAAAATGACCTGCTGCTGAATTTGGAAGTTTGTCTAGTTTTCAGACACGTATAGCTTTCCAGGTTCACCCATGGGTTTCATGCCTGTTTCCAACACAAACTGTAAGTAGGCTGAAACTGCAAAAAATAGGAAAAATGGACGACCAGTTAAAGAAAATTACCAAAAAACACTGTGATTTAAAAAAAAATCTTCCCAGTGCTGCTTGTTCTTGAAAGCTGGGAATGTTGGTTGTCCATTAAAGAATAATACTAATAATATACTTCATGTCTGATGCAATGATCATGTGAATGTACTAAGCAGGTAAAATTGTTGCACTGATGACTTATTGTTCTATCTTGTATAGCGGGCGATGCCTTAACTACAGGTTATCATGTTCTTGATTAATAATGGAGAATAAAAAAAATGTTTGCAGCTGCATTGTCCTGATCAAAATGTCACAAGGTTTAACAAGGGAAGAAACCTGTTGAGCATGTTTTCTGATTGAATGAGCAATGTTGGCTTTTTTGTATGCTGCAAGCATTTCTTATTGAGACAAAGTAGTTGCATTTGTTGAGCTTGCAAGACCCCAGCACAGTTCCAGCTTTCTCAGTCTGCCCTCCGTCTCTGGGTACTGCTTATTGCAGCTTTCTTTATCTTCTTTGGAGTTTTGAGCCGTCCCTCTTACTTTGTGAACAGATGCCTCATTTAGTACCTTTGCTGTATGCTTTGTGATTCTGTGCCCTCTGGTGTGCTGCTAGCGATGGGTGGCTGGCACACCACTGACCTCTTCTTGAGGCGCAGAGTCTAAGTTGGACGAGTTCCACCCACTTGAACCTTTTTGATATCAGAGGTTCCCACATGTTGAAGCCGAAACCATCTTGGGTTGCAAGCATGAATAGTTTGTAATCTGTACTGTCCTAGACAGCCAACATACATTGTTCAGAAAGGAGCACGGGGAGTGTCCAAGAGTTTGTATTTATTTCTCCTAAGTATATATAAGTAGCTGTACGTGTCATATCAAGACTTTTCCCTGGAATTATGCCGTCCTATAATGTTACTTTTTTTCTGCTTTGTAAAATGTTTCATTATGCCTGTCTGAGTTCCATTAACTTTATTTCAATAGTGTGAAACTGATCCGGTGCCAATAATACCTATTGATCAGGGGTCAATACACAGCAAATCACTTAAGTGGCCCATACACATTCAACCCAGAAAATCCCTGATTGCGCCGGGGTCAATTTGTTTCGAGTGTTCGTTTATGTCATTCCTAAACTAACTATTTATTTATCAACTCTTCAAATACTTGATCGATGGATCAATTAGTTGAATAGTTGATGGCAATGATAAGACTAGTCTGACTAAACATTCGTTAAATAATTCAGACTCTTGGTAGGGTTAATAAATTAATTTTATCCAATATTTCAAAGTAAATACTCATAATGCATTAGGTCACAATTACAGAAATAATCACCAAATCTCATGGAAAGACAGTTTAATACATAGATCTTGACTCATATCCTCAACGACATTGTACAATGAAGTAGTGGATAGAGTAAGAGATCGAAGGGTTCAGCAAAATTGATTTATGCCAAACAGATATAATGCCAAACAGATATAATATCTAACAGAAAGATAGATGAAGAGACAATAGATTCATCTAAATAAATACATAATCATTCATTGTTGGTGGGGTGGATAGGTGGAGAGACAAAAGGTCAATTCAAATGCATAAACTCAAGGAAAATTTGAAAGGACGCCTAATCTATATACGAACCTAGTAGACTGAAGGAAAATTTGGGAAAACCACCCCCTGGTCCCAAGGGATGACCAAGATTCCCAAAGGAATCGTCAGGAAGATGTGGAGAATCTGGACAGGTACAGGATAAGCTAAGAACAGCTAGGCCTTTCAGGAAACCGACGGATAGCGGCGAATCTTCCCCTCCTCTCTCTCCAGCAGCATCCCAACAGCAATATCTCCTGCTGTCTAACCCCACCCCTAAAGTCCCTAAATATATAGTCTAAATTGACATGTCCATCCCTAAAAATATTGCATTTACACTCTAACTTTCACACTGATTGATGGGCTGGGGAGGTGATACTGTCACACCATTATGAGTCTGCATTTTATTCACTATTTCTTCTGTACGCAAATTTCCCAGGGTCGGGTTCATAACTTTATTAAAATGTTCATGTACTTGCAACAATTTATATTAATTTACTAAAACACAGTTCTTTCGCTGGGGCGTCTCCCGTCTCACGCTCCTGTTCAGTAATTGGCAGGAGATGCATGCACTGGCCTTCACTCCTTTATGTCATCTTCTGCGCACAGCGTCCCTTGCTCTCCATCATGGCAGAACAAACTCGCTCCCAGCAATCCCCCTCCCACTTAAACATCCAAGTTTAATAAAATGGCGTCTTCACTCGGCGCACTAAAGTGGATAGAAATGAACATTCATTAATTATGTGATAATGAAACCATCACTGTTTACCTCCCACCGTTCTCTACTTCCCGTTAAAGTTATCTAGCATTGGCAAATATGTAAGCAAGCAGCATTAACCATTACTTTAGAAGCAAGAATGCAACATGTAAATACTGAAACCCTTGCGGCCTACTCATGCAATTTTTTTATTTCCTCAAAAACACAACAGTTATTACAATACAATGTGATTACGGGTTAATTTAAAACATGCGCTAAGCAATTCCCCGGTGTTTATGTGGGTGCATGTTAGATTTATGTTAGTACATATTATGGGGATACATGATCCGAGCCGGTTTCATTTTTGCGAAACTCTGCTCCATCAGTGCGTAGTAGAGCCTCGTGAAATATCAAACTCTCCAACCTGCTAGACAGTGCTATAGCTGGCAAAACTTCTGTTTTTAGTGCAATTTTCATGCATAACTTTTCTTTGGGCATTAGATGTTGATTGACTTAAAGGACTTTTTGCGTCTCGCCTACTAGACAGTGCATGTGCTGTCTTCTGCAAGACATATTGTGAGCATGCCAAGAACATAATGGGGCTTGGAGCTCATTGGTTACCGTTTGTTTGCCTTCCTGTTACTCTGCTTATTTGTGTCTCGGCTTGTCAGTCTTGTGTTTGTCCGTTCAATGGAGCACTACCTTTTTACCATCACTTTTGATTGGCTGACTTCTTTGAGTCTACTGCTTGCTTTTCAATCACGACTTTTTTTTCCCTTTTTGGTTAAGCACTCCATGAGAGCGCAGAGTTTCTCCAGATATCTTTCTCATGTACATCTCTCTCACTGCACTCTGTGCTACTCTGTCATCCAATGGCCTTGCCCCTCCCCCCTCCATGTTGCACTCGCTCTACTGTTAATCATCTGTTGCATTCTAACCCATGTACTAATCCTGAGCCCACTCAAAGTTGCTCTCTTGCTCAATGCTTCTCTTTCCCGCTTCTGCCCCTGTGTTGCTTCACCTTACTCATGCCTTCCTCTCACCTGTAGCTTCTCCTTCTCACCCTTTGCTTCTTCTCCTCATCCCTTAATCCCCTTTCATTTTGTTGCATCAGTGTTGCTTCTGCCCACGTGTTTCTTCCCCATCCACTTTAAAAAGAAAATAAAACGTGTTTGCCTGTGTCTTTAATTTTTGGTTACCGATCCAAATCAGATCAGTAATTAAACACAAAAAATAGGGCCCACATAATTTTGTAAGCCTGCGCATGTGTGGTGATGCCTCTTTTTAAATATATATTTTTAACCATGCTGCATAGCATCAGGGATACTGTGTAGCATGGTAAAAACTAAAAAGGCAAGACCTATTGGGCTTTGCCTGTGATTTGCACCATTACGCAAGTTAAATTCCAGTTGAAATGTAGAGTTACCTCCTTCATCTTAAATAAGTACCATCTATCCTCCAGCAACTGGTCTTCGTCTCATTTTTGCTCGCTGCTTTCTGTGCACTCAGGATTGTGGCTCCTATGTCTTAAGGATACGTGTCACCTTCCAGCCACTTCAGAGCACTGATGGAGTTTTTGGAGAATCCTCTTTCACCAAGTTGCAGATGGTATAGACCTGCTGTACTATTCGCAGGCTAGGTAGAGATAGTAATTGGCATAATTCTTACGGCACAATGCAGACTAGGTCGTCTGTAGGAGCAGAAATGACTGACAAGCTCATGAATTGAAGGAAGCGAGCTCAAATGAGATAGGTCTTCAATTTATGCTTGAAGTTGTCAACATTAGATGTATTTGGGGATTCTAAAAAGAAGTGTATTCCCCGTATAAATGCCTGGTACTGCCCTGCATCTCTTTCTCCTCATCTCCCGTATAGAAAAGGTTGATTGGCAGTTGAGTCATCCAGTTTTAATCCTGTTGCTAATATTTCTCAACAAATGATATCATATAATAGTCCCTGCAAATATTCTATGAAAGAATTAAGGAGCAGGTTGTAATGTGCCTTAAGCAAAGCGAGGATCATTGGTAATGTGTATTCCCAGATGTTTCAAAGGGTCCTATAAGGCAGTGTAGGTAGTTTTTCAAAACCGCCATCTGGTCTCCTGTAGAGGGAGGCAGTTTCTGCCCCTGGTAGGTTCTTGATTTCCATCTCGTCTATGTTCACTTTGGCACAATATCTCACTGCGTGTCCCAAGAGCATCAGGGCCTTTTGGAACCGGGTTCTCTGGTTGTGATATGTTTAGGAGGACCGCGTCGGCAAATGATGGGATCCAGGTGTTCACTACTGTTTAGGAGTCCCTTTAAAGTTTTTCTTTTTTTTTTAATTATAACTCTCAGCCTGTGTTTTCTGCTTTCAGCTACCGTTGCTTGGGCAAAAAGCATAGGAGAGAAAGGACGCCCTGTCTGGTGCTCCGCTTCAGGCCAAGGGGTTCTGAAAATAAGAAAATGGTTAGAATGTAATTGCAATCGTAATTTCTTGTGCTCAGTCCAAAACACGTACATTTTCACCCGTATTGATGCATTTTTTTGTAACTCTTTAAATGTACAGTTGTCCGATTTAATTGTTGTGTAACAACAAATGTTTTAAAAGTGTAGCGTGCAATACTTGTGATGCGGATGCACCACGATAACAAAGGTATTGTATTAAGCATTTATAACTCCTGAATAAAAGCATAGCAGCAACAATTGTTTACATACACATGATGTAAATAGGGCAGGTTATATTTACAGTGTTGGAAAATGAGAAATATGGGAGTGAGTGGCACGGTTATGCCTTAGCAACCTCTCTCGGGAAAGTGCTGCCACTCTTCTATTGAAACATGGGATTCTATTGAGAAACTCCACCACTTAAACCGAATGTTAACAAAGCCAGCATGTTTAGGTTTTGTATAGTGCAAGTGTACAGAGGCACATCAATCACGTCTACATTCGCCCAGATATCTCACTTATATGGACATATGCGGACGGAGCAACTTACTTACGGTCAGTCTTGCGTCCACCGACAAACACACCCACTGACACACACCATCAGGCCAGCAGTCATAAAAACACTCAAACTCAGACCTAGAAACACACATACCCTCAGATTACCAGACATCTAGGTACCCATGCAGACAAATTAACACCTGGACAACCGCATGACAAAAAAGTTAGCAAACACACAGGCAGACAGGCAGAGATGGATGGCGGGATAGACGGACGAACACTTCATCTCCACTTAATCCGTGCAACTCTGCTGAGGAAATTACAATTGGAGGTGGAGAAAGGAGTGAGTGTCAACGGCCACTGGATATTCAGCGTCTCATTGGGGGAATCACTTCTGTTGTGTTATGGGTTCTTCATTACCCGTATTCATCCAATCCTTGGCCCCTTTGGATAGGTCATATGTAGGTAGCCATATATTCTGTCTGCATGCCCCATCCATTGTGTGCTGTTTAATATAATCCTACCTATGCAGCACTGCAGTTCAGTAAATTCGTCTGTCCAGATAGCTTTTCCTTTCAAAATTCTTAATCTGGTGATATTGGTTTGTTTCAAGCAAAGAGAGCCTGCAACTCCCTAGGAAGTACTGTTTTGTAATTAATCGCCTAGATCCCAAAAAGATACCTGCGTGCATGTAGCAGTCTGACAATCAGCATTGCACTGCATTCTGTCGATACGACGTTTATTAGGTGTTTTTTTTTGTTTTTTTTAACCAAGTATGTGTTTGGAGATTTCAATGACTATTCCGCTTAAGGGTTTCCTGCTCTCAAATGAATTACATGTATTTTGCAACAAGGTAGGTTAACTAAAAACTTGCTACACACATCTTTGGAATTCTTTTAACCTGCTCATCTGTCAACGTCTTTGGTTGCCCTGTATTTATATTTCCTTGTCACGGTTTCAATGCAAAATATTATTTCAATAGGATATGAGGGGTGGCATACTCTGAGCCATTTTGAAAGTGGTGATTATTGCAGTTATTATGTGAAGTTAGATAGGTGCACGCGCAGTATGACTCTTGACCTCCATTATTAACAGCACACAATGCTACAGCTCAGGTCTATTGCTTAAGCATGGCACTTGCATACCGCTTTTGGTAAGAGTGTTGTAAAGCTTGCAGTCGTATATAGTATACAAAAGTACCATCATGTTGTTTTCCCAAAAGTAGCAAGCAACATTTACCAAGCTAAACCTAAAACAAGTGCAAACACTCCGAGCCAACGTTCATTGAAAACTTGATTTTTGCAAATTTGGTTTCATAATTGGTAAATTATTTATTTGGACAAATGTGTTGCATTGCTTGCTTTACCAACAAATCAGTTGGCGATTGAAGAAAAAAAATGTATACAGAAAAAAACATTAACATAATACAAAGACTTGGAAAATAAAAATACTGCTGGAGAAAAAATAATTGTAACCACTGCACTCTGCGTCGATACATTCTGTTTCGTATGGCCCAACCGTTCCCCTGTGTCTGCCTCTCTTGTCAGTCTTGGATGGTCACCGAGTTTAAGTATGTGACCGATATTGGAATCAAGATAAGAACCAAGAGTATTGCAGGGCTGTGAGAGGGATTGAGACTGTGACAGGGATTCTGACCTTGATAACAACTACGGGGAGAGAATGTGGTCTCATGGCTAGACTGCAGACTATGGAGCTGGAAACCAGGGTTTGAGCCTCGGGGTTGACTCCACATCCTGTGATTCTGGGCAAATCACTTAATCTCCCCGTGCCTGCCCAAAAAATTAATGTGTCCTTGTGTAACATAACTGGTGCTCATGTAAAGCGCTCCCATAACTTTGAGTCGAGTCCGCGCTACATACATTTGCACAAGAAAAAAAAAGCAATGTGAATAGGGAAAGGGTACCGTGAAACTCATCTGCCCAATTCTTTACACCCAAACTTGAAGAATGTCACATTCAGCTAGTCAATCAAATGCTGTCCTCAAGTTAGCTCATTCTGATGGTTACAAATTAAACAATGGTAAAAATGTTTTTAGAAGGTAGATTGTATAAAACACGAAATAACTCTTCACAATTTTTCTTATCCCTTTCGCCAATGAGTTTCTCCTGCCATCCCCTATTTCTCGGCCCTCATCACTACCTTCCTTCTACACCCCACTTCTAGCACTGCTCACTGTCTCCTCCACATTGTCCTCGCCCTTCTCGTTGCCCTCCTTTTGTCCATTGGTCTAAGATCGCCATCCTCTCTCATTCTTGCACAGCTTCTCTACAAAGTCTAATTACTCCGGACAGTGGTATTGGGTCTAGGTATAACGGCGGCACTTGGAAAAATCGCACAGAATATCTTGAACGAACCAAATATTTGACGGTGCTAAAAGGTGAGGAGAACCACCCAACTCCCCTGGACAGGCCTCAGCCCTCAAGAACATAAAACACTCCTTAGCACACGTATATCAATTTTCAGAGTAACACAGGTATGTAAATTGTTTCAGTCAGTGCGAACATAAATAATAAACATGAAAATATTCTTCTTTATTCTTGGTTGTTCTCTTTAATGTGTGTAAATCTTCCCAAATTATTCTCTACAGCCAACACGTGTTTCGTCGCAATCGGGAGGTCGGATTCTTTTAGTATGCGGCTAACCTGACCACTTCTCAGACAGTCTGGGATGGAGCTTTGTGTTAGAGAAGCGTTAATAATCCTGGTCCATAAAGGATGCAGGGAGTGGTTGATCTCATTGAGAAGTTTTGAGGATAAGGATAGTTGTAGTGGTTAGATTATTTCAGAGAGGATAGTAAATTTTGGATTTCGGGTTCATTGAATGACTTAAAGCTGGACCAAAAAACATTGTTTTATGCTTTGGGGGAGTGGCTAACTGGATGGACTTGGCTTCTTTGTTTAGTTTTTTCATTGAAGGAGGTAAATACATTGCTGCTGGGCAGAATTAAGAGAGGGGGTTAGATTTCCAATTAGTTGAATTTTGATAATCTCAAACATTTTTTGGGGATGGTTTTCGACATTGTCAAGTAGTTGTTTGAAGAAGGATGCTTTGGATTTTCTGATATGCCTGTTGAAGGCTTTTATTCTTAGTTTCAGTAGATTGAGATTAGTTGGCGAGGGAGAGAGTCTCCAAGATCTTGCGGCCGCTCTGAGCAAGCAGCGTTCATCGTTAAAGCTGTAATCAAACCAGTAGTTAGATTCTTTTCACCTGGATTCTTTTTTTTTATTTATTGTTTGGGCGCAATGGCATCCATGATGTCGGACATGGAATTGCTGTAGTGGTCGTGAGGTCTTGTGTTTCTGAGATAAAAGTGGGTGTGGATAGAATGTTACTACTGAGAGTAGTTAGTATAAGTGGGTTGATGTTTTTGGTGTCTCTGGCCCAACATTTAGCTTTCACAGCCTTTAGTGGTAACTACCCTTTCTGTTATGTAGAAGATTATGCAGTGGTGGTCAATCCAGTCACCTGGTAGGATGGATTCAATTTGGATGGTATGTTCTTTTGGAATTATTATGTCTAAGGTGTCTTTTCATTGTACGTCGGTCTACTGCCGGCATGAACGAGGTTTAGGTCATGAAGGAAGGATTTGAAGCTATTCACCAAAGGGTCGTTTGTGACGTTCCAGTGGATATTGAAGCACCATGATAAATCTGATTGTTGTGTGAACTGTTGTTGGTAGAGATGGTCGCCATAATTTGTTCTAACAATGTGTGATTATAACCAGGAGGGTGGTAGATCATGTGCAGCGCGCACAAAGTGTTGACATTAGTTAAGATAATTATCCCCAAATATTCGCATGAGGGCAGAGCTCGAGCGTGAGATTGTTTTATCAAGAGATTGTTCCGGTGAATACAGGCAATACCCCCACCCATACAGCCTGAGCAATACAGACGGATAGACATATATAATTTACTGCTTGTACTGCGCTCCAATCTGCTTTAATGCTATGTTCCTGCAAACATCTGATCTTTGATTCAGTTACAGCGAAAGAATAGGCTACCAAATTTACATAGGGCAGAACTGCCCAAAAAAGAGAGCTTTTATAAGAGGGGATTATTTCTAGTTGAATGTATATTAGCCTATGATGTATTTGGGACCACCTCTGATGTTGCAGGGTTATGCAATTAAAAATTTAAATAACTTGCATACTAGTATCACAATAAGGTAAATTAATACCACTGACGTTGGCAGCTTTATTGTTACTGGCATGGTTTGGAGGAAAACTGTTTTTAGATCTCTTTGAGGTGAGAGCATCACACATTAGGGTGCTTCTTATTTCTGCTGTGATAGTGTGAAGTTTTGAGACTGTCACTTTGTTCTGCTGGCTTAGAGAACATTCAGATTGTTTCATTGCATGTATTTAATGAACATGCAGTAAGCATTTTGCATGATAACGGAGTCTGATTTTATTTTAAGAGATCCTCTAATAAAGGAATGCGATAGGTCCTTGCAGCGTCATGAGGGCTTTTATTCTATCCTTTGTCGCCAGTACATTCACACTGCTGATCTAAGCTGTTGAATGCAGAAGCCGCGTCTTTTTTTAGATCTTTCTTGACAGTGCAGCTGCTTGAAGACCCATTGTTACCATTTGTTTAAAATCTATATAGAGTGGGCCTTTGGCTGTTCTACCTGCTTTCAAAGGGGTGTTTATATTGCAATTCTTCAGGGACTATAATCCAATCCAAAAGTGCATCGAATCATTACGCATTAAAAATATTTATCTGCATTATATACAGGTTTTATTTTATTTTGCTACAGCATGCTTTTTAAATATTTATGTTTATGCGGACTCCGAATGAAATTCAGACCTATTGGTAGTGCCAAAGCTTTTTATTGTTAGCGTTCATTAAAAAAGATGATGAGGCCCGCAACCCTCGAAGCTATTATGCTACAATACAGATTTCTATGAACGTGCAAGTTCACAAACCCTTTGTTCCTTTGTTTCTGAAATTCAATGCCTCGAAGTGATTTTGAAAAATAACACAAGCTTCCAAGTGTATTTGTTTTTTAATTTGTCAAAAAACACATCTAAAGAAAATGCTACTGTTATATTTTTTTTCATGAATGTTCGAAATAGTGTACCCTGCTATGTGTTTTTAGAAGTGCAGTTTACAAAATGCATTCAAGGGTGTGTAAATAAACAATAAATGATATTTATTTATATCTGTGAAGAGTTGTTTCTACTCAAGTTCCAAACTAAACTTGGATACAAGAAGAAACCGAATAAAAAAATAAATGATAACTCCTTCATATGATTTTGAAGCAAGAAGACCCCCCAAAGTGGCCACGAGTTCTCGCAGACAGACCGTGCACCTCCACTCAGGCTTTCATTGGTCCCATTCACATCATTGAAGTATAGCCAAACGAACAGGAGCTGCAAATGCTGTAGAGGTTGTGGTTATTATAATGTGACACTAGAACATAAAATATGTCTATGTCCATATTTGCTTTATCTACGCAGAAAATGTTTACATACCTGTTTTTTTAGACTAGGTTTTGGAACAATTAAATCAGCAGTCACTGAGACTTAGTTTTTCAAAACAGTCACGGAACGCAGCGCAGCAGCAAAAATGCTGCGCTATGTGGCGTGAAAGGGAGGGAGCAGGAGAGTGCCATATCTACAGATATATACAAATATATGGCTCTCTCCTCTCTAGCAGCAGTGCAGAGTTTTTGCTGCCGTGTGCCAGGTATATACCTTGGCGCCATAGTGCAAGGGTGTGTGCCTGAGTCTACAATAGGCTTTGTACTGTAAGGATCCAGTACAAAACACTATGCTTAGACACACTTTAAAACGTATCCTACTTTGTGTGTGTACTGCACAGTGCAGCACGCATGCAAAGTTGGAAAAAAAAGGAGAAATAAAAAGAATTCTCCTTTTAACGCATCCTTTCAAATGGCGTTAACGTTTGGCGCTAAACACTGTCTACCTTTTAATGGTAGATATGGTTTTGCATCAAAATCCCATGTAACGCTCCCTTGGCGCTAAGTAACGCAAAGCAGTTCTTGGCAAGAAAACACTTTGTGCTGGTTGGCGTCACTTTTATGACGCTAACCTAGTGCAAAATGTTTGTAAATCTATCCCTGAGTGTATACAGGGTTCAGATTGTCAATTGATCTGTCGGTTGATTCAGTGTCTAGATATGGCAGTACTAATGCCGGACAATAGTGAAAGATGGTTGCATTCTAAGACCTGTCAGGGGGAATAATACAGGTGGCCAAGGCTGATCATATCGGTCAAAGCGCCAATCAACATTGCACTTGCACTTTATTCCTTGTCTGTCTGGAATTTTATGGCCGTCATTTTAACTAAATCAATTGTTGTTAATGAATATGGGCTCCAACTTTATTTGTAAAAAGCAGCAGTGGTTGATTTAATCTGCAACATTTGTATGTATGTTTTATGACAACCATAGATTTGTTAAAGTTATGTTTTTCTATGTACCAGGGATGTGGATCTTGGTCCTTGTCTGCAATTGCATAGTCTGTAACCTGTGGAATTCACTGGTTCTTTGTATATGGGTTAATAAATCGAGTGACAAATAGGTTTATGTATATGTATTGTATTGAAAGTATCCTGTTAATGAGATTGCCTAAAATGTTTGCGAGGGACTCCTGATTTTGTAATGATTTTAATCACTTGAACAAAAGAAAGTATTTTATCACTTATTGAGCGCAAATCATGCACCGCCAAAATTCACTAGTAGTCTGAGTACCTTTTTAAATGACAAAACAAACCACACAGCACAGAAAACCAAGTAGATTTACTTGTCATCATATTCGGAGTTCATCAAGCTTATTTTGGCTTGGTTTGAAACGTACTATTTTTTAAAGTCCAATCGGGATACTAGCATTTACGTGGGCTAGGGGATAGTGAAGCTGGCAAGGGATCTGGAAATTATGGCCTCTATTTATCCATTAAGAGATAAGCAGATGTGGTGATGGACAATGTGTATCTATGCTGACCAAACTGAAGGGCTGTGTACATCCAGTTCGGCTAAAGGGAAAAAGATCATTGTAGCATGATTCTGAGGACTGGTCTATGCCCATAAGGTGGAGTGAAAATCCCCTGTCGCTCACATCTCAGAAACACAGACTTGTGAAAAGGTTTGAAAATTGTCAGAAATAAAATAGAGAAAACAATAAGTACCACCAAATATGTTACAGTGCTCTCCAATAGGTCATTAAATAGCTAAAACCCAAAAAGTCATGTGTTCTGAACCCTTTTGGACCCAGGTAGACTATAACGCCCCCCATTCTCACTCACACTCCTTTGTTATCCCTCTATCCCTGATACGTCATACTCATCTAGTCCCTTTAAATTGACCCTTCTATTTCAGAATTGAGTGAGAAAATATAGCCATTTTCCTATGGTTCCAGGATAGTAGGTGAGGGAGCGCGAAGAGGTGGACATGAAGAGCTCTAGCATATACTTCAAACCGTGGAGGTCCATAGAGATCACGGATATTAGTTGTTGGTACATATGCAACGGAACTTTAAAAGTCTAAAATGTTAAGTCTCTGTCTATAAAACGTGATACCTACCAACTGTATTATCCATAAAATGAAAACTGTATTTTTTCTGAACAAACAAGGCGAATCCTGTCTTTACAAATGCCTTATAAGAGATGGCCAATGCTGTGTACATGCACACTTCTGACATTGCTACCCCAAATATCTTTAAAAAGGCTTTTTTTAAGTGAGTTCCCACTACTCTGAACATAAATCTTTACCATTATTGCACTGTCTACCTCTACTTTCTCTGCCAGTTTAACACTAAAAAAAAAATGGAAATCAGGGAGAGCTCATCCCACTCACAGCCACGACTTAAGAGCAGCCCCTCTCCGGCATTCTATGAGGCAAATGACGGGCCACCCAATTCAGTGCCATCAGACAGAAGACACCAACTCCCTGGGTAGCCGCTGCTCATGCACCTAGCTAGCCTGTCCAGGATCTAGAAGGGGAGAAGCACTGAGAAATGTAAAGATTGCAGCACAAGGGACCTCCTATGGGTGCAGTACCAAGAAAATAGGCAGAAAAGGCACAAGATGCACTTCCCCTTGTCATCTTGACGATACGAGAAAGTGGGACACAATAAATCTACCTCATGAAATCATGAAAATTACTTGATGTGGTCTGAAAAGCTAGCACATTTGGGTCTATGGCAATTGGTGCCACCAGTCACAGGGGCTGTGAGAGGAACTATTCCTAGTGTGCATATATATCGGTGGTATGGTGACACCCATCCATACCACCGTGCATCAGCATATCATTAAAGAAATTCCTTATCCCCAGCTGACTCTACAGGGGCCAGAAGGTAAGCAAAACCGTGATGTTGACTGTCACTCTGCAACCTCTTGTGGATCTCAGTCACCCTACTGCAAGCCTCTTCCTCCTGGCTTTGCCAAGTGTATTAAGAGAGGGTAAGCCATTGAGCAGAAATGCAATGCTGCTACATTGTTACACCTAGCCCCAGGTATGGGCCTAAAACTCTAGCTTCCCCATTGTTAATCTTCCAGCAACTTTGACCCCAAAAGTCAACCAGAGTCCACCTTCACACTGCATGGCCCTGCAGGCAATATTTGTTCAACCAGCTCCCACTCCTACTGTCATAGGCTCAGAGTGGTTCCAATACTATTAATAGTATTCCATATTGCATGTTACAGACCAACAGGCCTGTACACCGATGGACACTCACTGCAAAACCTCATAAAACTCTGTCAGCTTTGCCGGACTCGGTTCTGCCTCCCACTGTTTCGATTCAAGTCTGTAGCCTGCAACATTTGTCCTGAACTGGTTTGCCTGCAGGTCCTGCACTCCTCATGAAGTCTGACCCAAAGCACTCTGACCCTTTTAATGTTGAGTGTCCCTAAGCAGTGCCCAATTGAGTGTATATATTCTATGACACCATTCCCCTTCTCTTGCTTTAGTGATTATACCCCCTACATTATAAGGACGTTGTAAGTATACCACCTGTGGGCCCCCCAGTTTTGAGTTGTTGTTTCTCTGTGCCAGACGGTGCTATACCGACTATCGTGCAGTGCCTTTTCAGTTATTTGCTGAGTGTATTTTGCCTTGTATACCTTGCAACTCCTGTTCCCTCCATCTAATATGCTCCATTTTATATTTCTCTCTTTCTACTACCTATTCTTCCCAGAACCCTATTATAACCCTCGAATCTAACATCAAAAAAGCACCATCAACGCAATGAACTCAACAAACAACTCTGTTGTGTTGCCTCTGTATTAACGGATCTATTTGTATCGAACTCGCACACATCACTGTTCTTTATCTCTCCTGTTTCCTCTCCACACCCCTGCCATCTTCAGTACCCGGATTACCCCTGAATGCAGTGTTACCTTCCATACTGATGGCACCAGAACCTCAAGCAGGGGTTGGGGTGTAAGGTGTTTGAATTCTCTTAAAATCCCTCACCTGCCAAACATCCCCTGCCCGTTGCCTCTATCCCCATATTCACTTGAACATTTTGCCTTTGATATCTTGCTGTCATTTACACTTATTACCATTCTGTATAGCCAACCTGGTTATACTGTCGTCTTTTGAAGACCTTGTTTGAACTTTTCCTCTGTTCCTCAGGTATTTCAGCCTAGATCTGTAAGAACACTTACAGTCTACTCTATTCAGCGAGCTCATGTATACATATCTCTAATAGTTACTTCCCACTCACGCAATTGTCTTAACCTCGTTTTAAATTCTTCCTCTCTAGCAAAGTCGCTCCCCACCATTGAACCCTCCTTTGGTGACATTGATACTCCCTGCTCTTGCCTCTAAAACCACAGTCACATAGATGAAAATACCTCCCTTCCTGAACCCACAATACCTGTACCAAATAGACAACAACTTGATCCACATCCCATCTAACAAATGCTTTGATATCTTCGATGATACAGCGTCCATGGCTATCAACTCCCACTACACCTTAGACTCCTACACACAGATTTTGCAGTGCATCCAGGCACTCACAGCTTTAATATACCCACATCTTCGCAGACGGAGGAACTCCTGCTCTTGAGAAAACCTCAAGGCCTACAAAATAAACCTACTCTTAACTCGGCTGTTATTCGATAGGATCTGCATATTCGCATGACCTTATATCGTTACAGCAAGTGAACCTTCGGTATTAATTCAACCCACCTCCTTGTTCTAACATAACTGTATCTAATGTTACTGCTATTCAATTCATAGTTTCCTTCGCTATCAAAATATTCTCCTCTAGGAATGCTCAACATGCTCACTCGCACCAGCTCTCTGTCTACCCAACTTGACCGCTCATCCGACACTGCGCTTATGAAACTGCACAGCTAATCCATTATGAGCACCGTCTGAACCCCTCACTCGCCTCTCCATCTCCAGCACTTCAAGCCGTCTTCTGCATCATTCTGGCCTGTCTTTCCTTCATCTAAAACTACCTACTAATCTCTGGTTCCTATCTGAATACTTGATATTGGTGGTATTCTTGCTTCGATTGGAAAAAAATGATTGCAGATATGCCCCCTTCCAATCCAATGTTTGCTTCATATGCTACTGTTTTGTACTCCAAAGCCAGCGAATGGCTATCCTTCAGCTAATGTTCCTCTTACTCACTTCACTGAATGAACCTTCTTCCAAGTCACAAACTTCATCCCTTCTGTACACCATAATCATCTTATCTCGATTCTTATTCTTGTTGATATTTCTGATGCATTTGATGCTGTAGGTCAGCCTCCCTAGGTACCAGGATAAGATACAAGAATAGTTTTCGTCTTTTCTCTGCAGCTGCTCACGTCAGTCTCTTAGTGTTCTCATCTCACCACCAAATCTTCAGCCAGCGAGTAAACCTGAAGGCACACCCAGAGGCTGCTTCTTTTTTCTCTCTACTTTACCGGTCTATGACATATCTCTGGTTTCTCATATGGTAGGCCTACGATATGCAGATTTTGTTTGAATTTACCTTGTTCTCAACCTTCTGGACTCTTTGGTTATCTTACTTCCTTTGGGCAGTGGGGGGCACTCCGCTCTCTAATGGTCAACTCTTCAGAGACCAAAAGTATAATTTCCTTATTTTACCCTGCTCTCTGCAGCCTTACTTTGCCGCATGCTTTCCCCCAGATGTCTTGTTTTGCTTACTTTCCATCAAACATCCATGAGCACAGTATAACTCCACAATGTAGCATTTCTGTGTGAAATCTCGATAAATGCAAAATACACATTTGTATATCTAAACCCAAGTATGGCCACAATGTAGTTATCCCAGACCAGAATATGGTTCATGTGAAAAGCACCCCGATTAGCATCAGAAGAAGAAAGTTGCCTCTAATGTGGCTCTGTAACCCCATCGTTCCCCTTACAGCCGAGCTCCTGGTCCCGTCGAGGATTCTGATGAACCGAAACAGCACATGGACCAAACCATTGATGTGTGACCCACCATCAGCATCTAGGATCAAACACTGCATCATCAATCCCAAATCCAACCATTCAGCATCCTTTTCTCACAGCATCCAATTCGAGACCATGTGGCAGGTGCAGAGGTGCATCCTGCACAGTAGAGACTGGCATAGACAACAACTCCATGATAAAAAGCAAGGGACTTTCAAAAACTGTAAAGATCCCAATCATAACCATTGGTGTCATGGGACAGCCCCTGGTCATGGAGAAACTTGAGGACTAGTTAGTGTGCAAAAATACATGGGAACTTTTGCTGGTTTTCTTGTATTACTTTTACGAAAGAGAGCGAGTGCTACTCAGAATATTATCTAAGTCACAAACGATATTTAAAAAAAAAATAAAAAAATAGGTATGCCATTGAATTTTTGCCACCTTCATTAAAGCATGTGTAGGCAGAAAAGCATGGTTCTAAAAAAAAGTCATATCGGAACGACAGCCGGTTTCTTTACCTCTGCATGTTTAAAGTTTATTACATTTTGCTGAAATAAATCAATTGCATATGTTGCTCGTGTTTTGTTACAGTCGAGAACACGTTGAGGCACGCATTGTGTAAAAAATGTGCGTTGAGGCCTCTGGGAATTGCCCTCAACTATCTAAAGATAAAACTTTGAAAAACGCCCCTCGTGCAAGAGCGCTAGCACGCTGGGGCAAGAGCATGTGGCACCGGTTTCCTAGAAATGGTGACTGACGTTTCTCCACCGCCGCCCCTGAACTGAAGGTCACTTTCACTTACCTTTTGCCGGGAGCGGTCTTAATTCTGCTTCAGGGCACTGTCCATAACTTTCCAAAAGTGAGTTTTTGCTTGCAGCCTGGTGCAATGTTTTCATGCAGTACAGGCACTCGAGGCGGCTTTACATTTTTATGTGCAATAAAAAAATGTGCTTTACTTCTTTGTCTCATAAGGTATATGGTTGGCGACTTTCCCATGAGAGCGGTATCAAGAGCCTGAACAGGGATATAAAATACACACAAACCCCACCTTCTTGACGAGTGCTGTCCTAATTTTGGGGGTGACATTGCCCTCCCCTTAAAGTCCAGCAGCTTTCTATTGAAACCTGGACCCTTACCTCTGGCGCCATTCCATGTCAAACTCAAATGCACGTTTAATCGTAAAGAATGTACTGAACTGTGCATTAAGCCTACCCTGACAAGCACTAATATAAAGACACGTCAGCAAAGCGGGCGTTCTTCTTTCAGAGAAACACGTCTGCGGTTTCTTTCAAGGGAAGGCACGTTGCTCGTCCCACCCCGCCTTTGTTGAAGGAAGAGACTCTAGGTTTGTGTAGCAGCCGAATCTGCACTTGTATTATGTTGCATGATAAAGAGCTTACTACCCAAGGTGTGCCTCTGAAGCGCTTATCCATACCAATTGCACGCTACGCCGTTCGGATGCACATAAACCTTGGCCTTGCACGTTCACTTATTCTACATGTTCGTAGCTTTAGTGTTTGTTGGTGTCACTGCTCGGAAAACTGAAACCATTGACTCGGTCCCTAGCCACTCCCTTTCAGAAGTGTTTGCATCACATTCAGCCAGAAGCTCTTGAATACACAGCCGCTCCCAGGCCAGCGCACACATCCAGAGCCTCCCGCCTTTGGGCGCAGTTCCTCGTGCGCAGCCAGAGCTTGGCAGGGAGACGCGTCACTGAGGCCTGCAGTGGCAGATGGTGAGCTCATCGGCGAGCACACACTGCGAGAAGGCACACCCACACTGAACACGGATGTTTAGATACAGCTATCTCCAATGTGCAAAAGCAAGCAAGCAGGAAGACTTTAGAGCAGTGGCGGCTGGTGACATTTGAAAATGGCGTGACGTAAAAGTGCCCTGTAACAAAGTCGTGTCAAAACGCACTCTCAAACTAGGACCAAAACACCTATTTAACCTATTTCATTTGTCGCAATGACCTTCACATTCTATGTATGAGATATCTGGTTCCATTTCTGCTGCTACCACGTGATTCACGTAACATCAAAACACTTGCAAACAAAATTAGACATTCCCAACTCTGATCCCAGCTAAGTACATTCACTTGGAACCACCTGGAACACCTTACAATCCAACCCCAAAAACATGTAAACACTCACATTTAACATGGGCTCCTATGGCAGCTCCTTCCTTCCTTGACTTTGACAAAAAACACCCTTCCCATTGATGGATTCCTCCCAAACTTCCTGCACACCCATGAATTCCCCCTCCCTACTACTCACAGCAGCCCCGTTCCTCTCGAGCAACTGGAACACCCTCAAAACCACTTCTCCACCACCTTAAAAATGCCCATTGGATAACATTGATTTCGAACTTTAAAAAAAAAAGCGTTTTTTTCGCACTTCCCCAACTTCGATCCTCTTGAAACTCACTGGAACAGTAGTTCCAGCGATTACGAAGAATCTCACAAAGAATTACACAAATCCATCCAGTGGAAGGGGTACGACTTTGCGATCAAACACGTGCCCCCCGCAAACACGCAAAAACACCCTAAAATCGGCCAAATCCCGATCGAATTTTGCCAAACCACTGGAAAACCTTCCCAACACCAAACCAAACAAATCCAAATCAAATCCAGCTAAACCTGACCAACCCCAACCCAGCCAAACCACCCTAAAATTAAAAAACACTTACCTGACCGCCTCTTCTCCTGGTCCGCGTTGGCGCCTCTCTGCCCCTTCAAACGGTCCGGAACACCACGTCCACGTGACGCAAGTGACTGGCAACCCGGCCCTCAGCCAATCCTGGCGCTGCAGCAGCGCCAGGATTGGCTGACGGCACAGCCTACTCCTCGCCCGCCGCCTGCCCATTAGGAGACCGAGGGGCTCCTAATGGGCATGCGCAAGGCAGCAAAAACACAAGTACGCATGACTGGGCACGGAGTAAAAATTAAGCTCCATGCCCACTCATGCACACTTGTGCTGCCTTTCCCAAAGCCGTCTGACAATGATGTCAGTCAACATGACGCCGGACCGCCCACGGTCCGACGTCATGCTGACTGACATTCACAGAGGAGGGACGAGGGAGCTGCGGGCGCGGGCAGGGGGGGGGCTATGCCCCCACGCCCCAATGGACGCACCGCGCCTGCTTTAGAATGGCTGCCTATGGACACAAATAGAGCGGGCTGAAGAACCCTAGCAACTATCGTTGGATGGTCAATGGATATAGGGGGCACAGACGCAGTCATGGAAATTATTTGTATATTTGCACAGCATTTTAATTTGTGCGCAAGTTTCAGGCCCTGAAAGCGCCCAGGTACTGCACTATATTAATATACAATGTTTAAAGGACCATATATATTAACTAAGTTAACTGAATGCTAACGTTTTGGTAAATAAGTATGTCTACTCTTTTAAAAGCCACTTTTGTCTAAAGGGCCAGTTTTTAGGTCGTGTCTGCTAGACAGCACTTGTATTGTCTGTTGCAAGACATGTAGACTCAAGATGATAGAGGGGCTTGTAGCACGCCCATTGCTTACCATTGGTTGATTTTGCGGTCACTCATTTTCCTGCATCTTATTTGATGTAATTTCTGTCAATCTTGTGTTTGACCCTCCCTTGGAACATTGACTCTTTACGAGTTTGATTGCCTGGTTCTCATTGGCGGCTGGTGGCACCTGAAAGTGGTGAGGCGCTAAAGTTGGGGACTAAAGTAAAGAGAGTTCAGGTGTGGTTCTCCCCCTGTAAAAAGAGTGCACAAATGGACATTTTAAAGCACGTCTGAGAAAGCAAGAAGGTTTACAAAGCGTAGACATTTCCCAAAGTGTTTTAGAGCACTTTACAATAAAACAGGTTTCATTCCAAGCGACACAATGTTTACAAACAGTTGCTAGTAGTTAGGATCATTACAAAAGGCACAAATAGGTGGGAAGATGTTTTATAATTGCTTGCAAGTAAGATGCCACTTCTGTATCTTATTTAACTTATTAGGTATATCGATATAAGAATATAAGTTAAAAAGATAAGTGTTCTGTCTCTGTGTGCAGCAGATCAAGCTAGCTGCACTGCACAACACATCTGCCAACTCCCTGGACTGGTCACAAAGGGAACTGGCTCCTCCAGGGATTACCTTTCCCAAAGATTATTATACAGCAGAGCAAACTCCAGACCAATGCCTCTGATAAGTTACCAGGCAGCCCGTGCTTTAGTTTATGTCCTGAGTAATGTTTTTAATAACCCGAGGGTTATTAAAAACATTACTGGCCTGTACAAAAGCAAACCGCATGTGACGAGCACGAAATGTAAATGAACGTCAAGACGTATGCATCACCTTACTACATAAACTATGTACATAAATGAAAAACAGCCACCTATAAGTTCCAGCGCTTAGCATGCTTGTGGTACAAACATGGGGCCTTCTTGGAGGGCTCGCGCATGTCGTGTGACCATCGATCCCGAACCACCACCAGCATTCACAGTTTGTTGCAAAAGCAAGCACAGGCGAGAGAGTTCTTCATCCACTGTGTATGTGAAGCACACATTCATCCTCCTCTGTGTTCCTAGGCAGTGACTAACTGGTCAGGTGAATCTACTATTTTTTATCAAATGGAAAAGGCTGAGTGAACCGCTAAGGGTTCAACATCCTGATCATGGGGAATAAACTGGGGATGAGTGATTGAAAAGTTTCCGCGCTCCGTCCATCATCTTGTGTTAGCTTTACTGAACTAAGTCATCAACTCACTTATCATTAAACTTTAAAAATGTTACGATGGAAGCTCTTATCAAATGTGCACCATGCCACTAGCAACACCTGTCCCTCTTTGTGCCGCACAGAGAGAGACAGACAGCCTCCTCCTCCTCCCAACCCCTCTCTGTCTCACGTGCATACACTGCACCGTGACCAGAGGCCCTGGAAAGCTGACCATACGGGGTCTCCTAGCCAATCCAGATGCTGCTTCTGCTATTAGCATGATCTCAGTGCAAGGATCGACTCAGGCATGCAGTCTCGCCACTCATTGCTGAGACCTGGGGCTGCAGCTTTGAGTAACCCCCCCAGCCCTTCCCCCCACTAATGTGCAGGTGAAGAGGCCTTTAGGTCATATATCTGGTTGGCCGGAGAAAAAGCTGCAGTCCAACCCCACTTGCACACTTGGGCCGGGGTGTCCTGATGAAGATTAGTCTGTCAACATTTTTAAGCCCCACCCACTCAGGCCTGCATGTGATGCACTCCAGGAAGGACCCGCCTCGCACTCGATACACATAACACAATGCTGTCTGCAGCCGGCCCACAGCTGAAGACTGACTTCAGCGGATATGTATAGTTTACAAACAATTATTGTGGGCCCCTGGGCTAAACTAGGAGTGGGGCAAAGCCCCAATGCTTTAATGGAGGCACCGCCACTGCTGGTTCTCCTGCTCGATTTCAGGAAGCTACTTAATTCTTTCTGTGTAAGCACGCCATGAGAGTGCAAGTGTTTTCCTTCTCTCTCCCTCCCTAAATTGCACTCTGCTGTTGCTTCTACTCCCCTCTCTCATGTTGCTTTGCCCACCCATGTCCCTCTTTCATACCAGTGGCTTTTCCTCCCCACCCACATATTCTCCCACATTGTTTGCTCTTTCATATGGTTCTCCTCCATCCGCTGTACATTGATATTGCACCCATTGCTTCTCTTTCTGACCCCCACTCTCTTTGTCGCTTCCCCACCCTCTTTCTCTCGGCCATTGATTCTCTTCCCAACACCTCCTCTGTGTTGCTCCCCACCAGCTCCCGCTGTGTTGCTCACCCCGCCGCACTGCAATTAAAATAAAAAAAATCACTTGCCGAATTTTTTAGGCACATGCATGCATCATGAAATGAAATGAAATATGTTTTTGTATAGCACATGGCTACCCGGAAGCATCCCAGTGCTGCAGAGGTGGCTAGAGGGCAGATGGAATTACGGAAATAGCCAAGTTTTCAGATGTTTGCGGAATGTCAAGAGGTTGGTTTCCTTGCGGATCGAGAGAGGGAGGGAGTTCCAGAGTCATGCGCCTGCGAAAAGACACAACCACCATAGCAGCTTTTTTACAGCTTTATTTCCTTTAGCCATCCTGCACAGCATGGCTAGAAACCATCAGCAAAGCCAATAGGTTACAAAGGCAAGACTGATTAGCTTTGCCAATGCTTGTTTAAATCTGCCTGTGCAAAATTCTTTAGGTTCGAACCATGTTTTCTTGTTCCATTGTGATGTCATAAGATATATAGATCTTTGGTTAATTCTTTTTCCAGCAAACACCAACTGAAGGAAGTTAGCCAAATATCTTTTTAAATAAAAGCAAACAATACTAGAACATGCTCGTCAATCATTGGAGTCAAAGTCGCACAGACTTCTTGTAGTGTCTTGGTCTGCATATTTGATGCTAGAGAGCTCTGCTCTTGGTCTGCAGACTCCTAGTCTTTCACCAACCGCAGCCACTTATAGCAATGGGTGCCTGCTGTTGTGAGAAAGAAAGTGGTTTAAAATGTTCTATTTCTTCTCTTTTTGCCTGCAGTTGAATTGTCTGGGAAACAGAAAATGTATACATTTTATAATCCAACAGAAGAATTACATTCTGATTCCCAAACTTGCTACTGTGCCCTTCATTAGGTTTATAAAATTAGTCTATTTGCTCATTTTTTGTAGTTTTTTTTTTTTTAAATAGTGTCCACTGATCAGTTCCAGTGCAGGATGTACTGTATGTCAGGCATGATAGGAGCTTTTTTTTTCTTTACCCTGGCGACCAAAAATTTTGTCGGTCCTCTTTCGATTCGATCCCAAGAGCAGCTCTTAATTAGCGACACGTGTATGCTTGGGGAAAGTAAACACTGTATTTGGTACCTACTAATGGTGTGATTGTGTGTGCATCACAAGTAAACAAATTGGAGTTACTTGTTCTTATATAACTATGTGTAGGAAGTGAAGAATGGGGCGGGAAAAACGTGCGGAGACTGGGGCAAAGGGACTTTGATGCCCTCCCTTTGTAGCGCCCTGCTGAAAATTCTTCAATTAATGTATGTTTTGTACTTTTGTTACTTGTCATTGTGGGTTCATGAGTTTTAGCTTTCGCTCCAGAGGAGCAGCTTTTATCCAGCAGCTTTTATCCAATTTAAAAAGCATTGTGAGATCGTATTGAAAAGTTTTTTTAAACTTCTCAGAAAGTATTCAATGTCACTTTGATGGTTTGAATTTTTTTTTTAAGTTTGATTATATTTTTGATTTTTATTATCTTTTCTTTACGTTCTATTAACACCCTCCCTCCTTAATACATCCATATTAATAAAACCTTTCTTAAATGACAATAGAATTTAAAACTAAGACCAAATGGATATATTCGAAAATCTGGGGCTGAACAGAAGTTATAAAACTTTTGTTTGTTGGGCACTTCCCCTTTTAAATGAATTCCAAAAATCAGCCATAGCACAACTTGCAATCTGAAGCTCCGTTGTGCAAATGTTATAAAATCCAGAAATTGCAGGTAACTTCATTGGTCTGCAAGAAATACTGAAAAGAACAAACACATAGTGCTAAAAATATAAACATATTAAGAGTAAACAGTCAGTCACGATCACTTTATTTCGCCAATGGAAAGAGAATGGCATAAAAAGTATACTACATACATACAAGTTGAAAATGCCTATCATAAAAATTACATAAAAATATAAGTTGTATATAAAATAGTGCCACTTAGGATTTCATAATAAGATAGATATTTAGAATCAGATATTAAAACATAAAAGATCTTATTCATACTGACACACAATGCAAATTCTGGTTTACTCATATTAACCCCTTCAGTGCCACGCCCTTTCCCCCTCCTGTGCCGGGCGTTGCATTAGTGGGTGGGGTTCATGACGAGATAGTCTCGTCATGGGCACCACGCGACCGTGCTCCATGACGAGACTATCTCGTCACGGGCACAGAAGAGGTTAAGAGTATGTGCCTTTGTTTACAGAGCATTAGCACATAATTTGCACTCTTTTATCTACTAGAGTTTTGTTTCATGTTAATCAGTCCGGTTATGAACGGGAGAATAATGGAGCATGAAAGCTCTTCAGTGTTTGACTGCCACTGACTGTCAAGTACTTCTGTACATCCCCATTTTCCACATGCATAACTATGCCTAATTCTTCTTCATTTTTCACCATTTCCAATTTTCTGTGCAAATTAAACTCTCATCATCTTAATTTAAATGCACCAACATTGGCATCCCCAATTATTTCTTAAAATTTGGAATTTATTCAATCTAAGGATTAAGGTGACTGAAAGAAGCACGTGCCAGTCGCTTCTTGTGCCACACATAAAAGTGGTTTCCTCAGCATTTATTATGTCAAAGGAGGTATGCACCAAAAGGAAGTCTTTTTTTGTTGCTTTTGATCATAGTAGATGCTAGCCTCATAAGGCTACAGCAATTATACCTTAACCTCTCTCTTAGTAGCAGGTTCATTTGAACTATTTCAGATTCTTTCCTGAAGAGTTAATCTGAGGAGAGTCGTATTTCCAAGCATGTGGTGAGCGTGGGACGCAGTTGTAGTTGTCTGGGTACAGAGAATGTGTTTTTTCCCTGAGTGAAATGTACCCTTGTGGTGTTCATTTATGATGTAGAGTTTTGCTCTTATTGTATTGTTTGTTATGCTATTTACTTGAGTGCTAGCTTCATGTTGTGTTTCATTATTTCTGTTTTGTCGGCATTCAGTTGTTATCAGAACACTCTACTGAAAGCATTATTCATGTTGATATGTATATGCATACATATATGTATATATATGTGTGTATGTATATATATGTGTGTATGTATATATGTGTGTGTGTATATATGTATATGTGTGTGTATATATATATATATATATATATATTCACTGAAAAAACCATAGGTTTCACACACGTTATAGTTAGCTGGACATTTCACTCGAAAAAAAACATTGAAATTCCCCCGTTATAGTTAGTTCAGCTAACTATAACTCGCGCACTCGCAATCCACTGCTGATGACGTCACATATTACATCACTCATGACATGGTCAGTGACATCACTCATGACATCACTGATGACATCTCAAATGACATCACTGATGACATCATCAATGTGAAAAATTACCACATCTTCTCACACCCTTAGAAAACCTTTGATATACCAACTCCAAATTACAGAGTTCCATTCTCATATCCATAAATAATGCAATACCAATAACTGCATACCGACATATTACCTTTTAGGTCTTCATACACCTCCACACATTCACCTGTAAAGTCACTCATAGTTACAGTCACTCCATAAAAAAGTATCATATTAATTTATACACACACCTATATAGACACTCACACACTACCAATCATCCATAGAGGTACTCTCACACCTAGTCATTCATACAAATAATCACACTGCCATTTACTCACCTATGCAGTTATACACACTCAAGTTCACTTGCTCACAAAAATAGTATCACATTTTTATGCTCTATTAGACTCATTGACAAAAGCACACACTCATCCATACAGTCACTGTCACAATCACACAATCTCACATCTAGCCAGTTATATACTCTTACACACATATATACTGCCTTTCACATATGTAGTTAGTCACAAATGTACCACTGAGATATACATTCAATCCCTAACACACCCATACATACACTCGCTCAACCATACAGTCCATCACAGATGCACTCTTAAAACCATGCACCCATAGAATCACCCACTCACACATCTATGCATAGAGTCACACACACCCTACCCACACAAACACTCAGGCACCCTTACAGATACTCAGACAAGCAATCGATAACCCATATCGACACTCATATAGCTATTCACAAAACCATGCAGACACTTATACACCAACAGACAGAAACATACAGACATTCACACAGTTTAGTCACTAGTCTGCAGTAAGATACATTTAATGACTCACTTATAGAGTCAGTTACGCACCAAAGAAAAACATACATTTACACACTTGTACACCCACTCATTCTTCAACAGGCCTTTCCCTATATATATTAAACATATTAAAATTGTTCAGAAACACATACTCAATGGATGATGACATCAGTGATGTCATTTGAGATGTCATCAGTGATGTCATGAGTGATGTCACTGACCATGTCATGAGTGATGTCATATGTGACGTCATCAGCAGTGGATTGCGGGTGCGCGAGTTATAGTTAGCTGAACTAACTATAACGTGGGAATTTCAATGGTTTTTTTCGAGTGAAATGTCCAGCTAACTATAACGTGTGTGAAACCTATGGTTTTTTCAGTGAATTTGCAAGGTTTTTTAAAAGCTAATTCCTAAATATAACATGTGTGAAACCTATGATTTTTTCTGTGTTTTTGCATGGTTTTTTGAATTCTAATTCCTAACTATAATGTGTGTGAAACCTACGGTTTTTTCATTGAATTTGCTTGGTTTTTTACATCATTTTTTTTCTTTTTCTTTTTTCCTTTAAACACTATGCTACCTATGTATATATTCATGGTTTTAATGCATTCTTCAAAATCGAAAGATATACGTTTTTTAAATAAATGGTTAGATATAGTTGTATAACATAGTTAATATCTTCAACAAACCTTTATTTAATTTTTTAATTTTTTTTTTACCGTGCGCGTACGGTAAGCTTACCGTGCGCGTACGCTTCGCTTTATGTACGGTGAGCATACATAATATTTATACTCCGTGTGCGCATGCTTACGCAATTTGCGGACGCGTCCGTACTTCTTACGCGACGCGTAAGCGCATGCTTTATACGCTCACGTGTGCGCGCACGTTACGCGGAAGTGTATGAGTGTGCCTGTAATGCGCATGCGCGCGTGCTTGTGTCTTTCATACGCGCATGCGTACTTTTACCGTACGCGCTCGGTAAGCTTAACGTGCGCGTACGGTTGGTCATGTGATCAAGAAACAACACTTTTGATTGGTTTACACTACTTTCAGTTCCAGAATCTTCCTACACCACACCCATTCCCCTCATTACTGCTTGTGATTTCTTAGGAGAAGGAGCTGAATTGTCTTTGGGATACAATGGCAGAGCAGCAGTCCTCTTCTGAGAGTGAGCAGGGCAGCAGCATCATCAGACAGAGAAGGAGGAAACAGAAGAGTTCTTTTATTTGGGAGTATTTTACATTTCCTGAGGGGCAGAAAAAGGTAAATGCTCCTTTAGTTACCTGCTCACTTTGTGAGCGTGTGTTATCTAGAGGTAATCCAAGGAAGAAGTATTCCTTTGGTAATCACACTGTGTTGAGACACCTTAGGGATGTTCATCCAAGGACTTTTGCTCGACATACTGAAACAAACCCTTCAGTAAGTCACCCGAGCACACCCGCAGAAGATCAGCCGAGTACATCTTCGGCAGCTCAGCCGAGCACTTCCTCTGCGGTGGGAGCATCACCCTCTTCTGCTCCTCTGGAAACGAACCCTCGATTTCAGAGGGTACAAATGAGGTGCTCCAGATGTTATGGTCTAATTGTTCATGAGGAGACCAGTATTTCCCTAATAAACAATAAGATAGACCAGCACATCTGTGGTCCTTGTTAATATTCCCATTCTTTCTTTCCTCTGTCCCTGTATTAACACAACGGCTCTTTTAAGAGTCAACCTTACCTCACAACTTTTTAAAAAAAAATTTAATTAATTTAAAAAAAAATGTGTTTACCGTGCGCGCATTTTTTTTTTTTTTTTAAATAAAAAAAAATGTATTCACCCTACAAGGTCCTTGAGGGAGTACAACGGAAATGAGAAAAGCAGAGAGAGGAGAAGTGAATACAAGGGAGCATGAAACTAAATGTGTGATAAATACAGAAATTTCACTCTTACCTGACCAACAAAATAACTTATTTATTAATAAATGGTTTATTTAAATTGCTAGAAAAAAGGTTTATTTTTTCCTAAACTTTCTTTCTCAATCTGAAAAAAGAGAAAAAAGTATTAATATTTAATATTACATTTTAGAATAGAAAAGAAGAATCACAATTCTAATATTTATATAAAAAATCACCACATACATCCCCTCTCAAACTCATATCTCACCTTTAAAATTATTTAGTTGAGAAAGAAATGTGGCACTCAAACAGCAGATTATCAGAGTCAGAATCTCAGAGCTCTACACCTCTCTCCTCTCACCAGAACCAGTAAATGGCAATATTTCCTCTCTTTTTTCACACATATACATGTTAATTACAAATCTCAGTGCTTCCCACATTTTTTCAAATGAAATCACACATTTCTATTGGTTGAAAACTTCAACCCTTTTCCAAATGAACCCTTCCCCCAACTTGACTTCTGCCTGCTACCATAGCAACAGCTCATGGAACACTGGTGTGAGCAGAGAGGTCAGAAGTTCAGCACACAATGTTTCTATTCCAAAGAGCAAGAGTGCTTCACCTGTCAAACCTAACTGCAAATCCAAATTAATCTTCTGTGGGAACACAATTTTCTGAACCAATACAAAACATGCTTCTAAAAATGTACACATACAGCCTAGTTTTAACTGTAAAATGGTTTGAATCAGCCAATGAGTTCTTTTAATTAAAAAAAAATATGTATGCCTCCATTTTACAACTGTCTTTCATTTCATATTGCCATTCTACTGAAAGACACCTCCTGAGTGCATCCAGATCTCCTTGAAAGATGTTCACAGTGTGGATTGTAGGTCACAGCTATGTCTTCTGGAGTGAAAAGTATGCAGAAAAAAGAGGTATGGCGAGAGACCTTGCTTTGCCAAATGTAGACATTAAATGGATTGGTCAGAGAGGGTTAAAGTGGCACCAATTAATGCCTTTGGTGAAAACCTTTCTACATCTCCCACAGCCTAACCTTATTATTGTGCACTGTGGTGGAAATGACCTAGGCACTTTAACTGGGGTAGGTCTGGAAATGCTTGTTAAGGACACCTTTGTGCAATTAATGTCGCTTTTTCCTCAATCTGCCTTTGTTTATTCTAATATATGCCAAAGGCAAAGGTGGAACTGGTCCAACCAATTTTGTCCACAGATTGACAAAGCAAGAAAGCACGTCAACAAATCTATTTCTGCTTTCCTCAGAGACTAGGGTATGGGTCCTATATACCACAACAACTTGCGTTACAACATGCAAGGCATTTATAGAGGAGACGGTGTACATTTCACTGATGAAGGCAACAGAGTCTTCCTCTTGAACTTTAGACTCTGCATCGGTACTTACTTGTAGGTACCACAAAAAAACACTTCATAAACACAACGGCTCTTTTTAGAGCCCCCTAATATCTAAACACTTAAATTTGATTTTTACTTCTATTTTTTTAATTGTTTTTTTTCTACCGTACGCGCACCCCGCGATTTTTTAAAAAAAAATTAAAATGTATTTTCATACTTTTGGGACCTTCTTGGTCCCCCTGACAAACGCTAGGGGGTCTGCAACTCTCTTCGTTGCCCCCTTTTCACGTTCTCCACCTTTGTTTATCAGTGTGAGACACACAAAATGGCGGCCGACACTTCCTGATTTCGACCGATTCGAATGTTTACAGTCATGTAACCACCAATCAGAATTAAGCTCGCGCACGGCAGCGTGCGCGTACGGAAAGCTTACCGTACGCGCTCGGAGCGCGCTTATAGATATATATATTGATTTAAATGCTATTTTCTCAGGAAATACTGACCAGATTTACACCAGACCTGCAAAAGGCACATCCCTGACCTGAGGACTACCTCTCTGCTAAATTTCAAGTAATTCTGTTCAGCCGTTCGGGCTGTAGCTTGGACTAAAGGTCCTATGGAAAAATGCATGGGGAAAACATGTTTTGGGACCCCCCCTTTTTCTCAGCCCCCGCTTGACAAATCCCCCCGAGACTTTCAGGGTAGGAGCGGAGCGGAGCGCCCCACCTATTTTGAAAATTTCGCGAGGATTTGTCAATCGGCGCCAAAGTTATTCAAAATAGAATGTTGCGGATTTCCTATGGAAACACGGTCCTAACTATAACTATCTACTGGCGACCGCCAGTAGATTATATATATATATATATATATATATATATATATATATATATATATTTCAAACAATGGTCCGAGCCTTCGGGAGTCACTCTACAGCTTGCCCACTCCTCGACATTCCGGTAAGTGATTTGTTCGCCCTACGCGTTTCGAGGCCGTTCTGCCTCTCGTCAGGGGCTGGCTGCTTTTCTCTCTGGCGCTTGAACGTCTCCTATTTACATGCATAATTGATTAATTACACTCAGTGTGCTGCGCTGCTCGCGTTTGTGTAACTGATGCATGTAGGGACATGTGGTCTCAGGAGAGTCAATCTTTTACCTTTGTAGGCTCCAAGCGTCAGTCTGTTAGCATAGTTATTCCTTTAGTAGGCGGGTAATATCGAGGCAAAACCCTCTGTAGGTGCTGGGTTCACTGTGCTGCTCAAGTTAGACTCTGTTCCAACCTTCAGCCTCGTATCTTTTCACGATGGTGCTCTCCCACACGCCGGGACAGGCGTGTTAATTTTATTTCAAACAATGGTCCGAGCCTTCGGGAGTCACTCTACAGCTTGCCCGCTCCTCGACATTCCGGTAAGTGATTTGTTCGCCCTACGCGTTTCGAGGCTGTTCTGCCTCTCGTCAGGGGCTGGCTGCTTTTCTCTCTGGCGCTTGAACGTCTCCTATTTACATGCATAATTGATTAATTACACTCAGTGTGCTGCGCTGCTCGCGTTTGTGTAACTGATGCATGTAGGGACATGTGGTCTCAGGAGAGTCAATCTTTTACCTTTGTAGGCTCCAAGCGTCAGTCTGTTAGCATAGTTATTCCTTTAGTAGGCGGGTAATATCGAGGCAAAACCCTCTGTAGGTGCTGGGTTCACTGTGCTGCTCAAGTTAGACTCTGTTCCAACCTTCAGCCTCGTATCTTTTCACGATGGTGCTCTCCCACACGCCGGGACAGGCGTGTTAATTTTATTTCAAACAATGGTCCGAGCCTTCGGGAGTCACTCTACAGCTTGCCCGCTCCTCGACATTCCGGTAAGTGATTTGTTCGCCCTACGCGTTTCGAGGCCGTTCTGCCTCTCGTCAGGGGCTGGCTGCTTTTCTCTCTGGCGCTTGAACGTCTCCTATTTACATGCATAATTGATTAATTACACTCAGTGTGCTGCGCTGCTCGCGTTTGTGTAACTGATGCATGTAGGAACATGTGGTCTCAGGAGAGTCAATCTTTTACCTTTGTAGGCTCCAAGCGTCAGTCTGTTAGCATAGTTATTCCTTTAGTAGGCGGGTAATATCGAGGCAAAACCCTCTGTAGGTGCTGGGTTCACTGTGCTGCTCAAGTTAGACTCTGTTCCAACCTTCAGCCTCGTATCTTTTCACGATGGTGCTCTCCCACACGCCGGGACAGGCGTGTTAATTTTATTTCAAACAATGGTCCGAGCCTTCGGGAGTCACTCTACAGCTTGCCCGCTCCTCGACATTCCGGTAAGTGATTTGTTCGCCCTACGCGTTTCGAGGCCGTTCTGCCTCTCGTCAGGGGCTGGCTGCTTTTCTCTCTGGCGCTTGAACGTCTCCTATTTACATGCATAATTGATTAATTACACTCAGTGTGCTGCGCTGCTCGCGTTTGTGTAACTGATGCATGTAGGGACATGTGGTCTCAGGAGAGTCAATCTTTTACCTTTGTAGGCTCCAAGCGTCAGTCTGTTAGCATAGTTATTCCTTTAGTAGGCGGGTAATATCGAGGCAAAACCCTCTGTAGGTGCTGGGTTCACTGTGCTGCTCAAGTTAGACTCTGTTCCAACCTTCAGCCTCGTATCTTTTCACGATGGTGCTCTCCCACACGCCGGGACAGGCGTGTTAATTTTATTTCAAACAATGGTCCGAGCCTTCGGGAGTCACTCTACAGCTTGCCCGCTCCTCGACATTCCGGTAAGTGATTTGTTCGCCCTACGCGTTTCGAGGCCGTTCTGCCTCTCGTCAGGGGCTGGCTGCTTTTCTCTCTGGCGCTTGAACGTCTCCTATTTACATGCATAATTGATTAATTACACTCAGTGTGCTGCGCTGCTCGCGTTTGTGTAACTGATGCATGTAGGGACATGTGGTCTCAGGAGAGTCAATCTTTTACCTTTGTAGGCTCCAAGCGTCAGTCTGTTAGCATAGTTATTCCTTTAGTAGGCGGGTAATATCGAGGCAAAACCCTCTGTAGGTGCTGGGTTCACTGTGCTGCTCAAGTTAGACTCTGTTCCAACCTTCAGCCTCGTATCTTTTCACGATGGTGCTCTCCCACACGCCGGGACAGGCGTGTTAATTTTATTTCAAACAATGGTCCGAGCCTTCGGGAGTCACTCTACAGCTTGCCCGCTCCTCGACATTCCGGTAAGTGATTTGTTCGCCCTACGCGTTTCGAGGCCGTTCTGCCTCTCGTCAGGGGCTGGCTGCTTTTCTCTCTGGCGCTTGAACGTCTCCTATTTACATTCATAATTGATTGATTACACTCAGTGTGCTGCGCTGCTCGCGTTTGTGTAACTGATGCATGTAGGGACATGTGGTCTCAGGAGAGTCAATCTTTTACCTTTGTAGGCTCCAAGCGTCAGTCTGTTAGCGTAGTTATTCCTTTAGTAGGCGGGTAATATCGAGGCAAAACCCTCTGTAGGTGCTGGGTTCACTGTGCTGCTCAAGTTAGACTCTGTTCCAACCTTCAGCCTCGTATCTTTTCACGATGGTGCTCTCCCACACGCCGGGACAGGCGTGTTAATTTTATTTCAAACAATGGTCCGAGCCTTCGGGAGTCACTCTACAGCTTGCCCGCTCCTCGACATTCCGGTAAGTGATTTGTTCGCCCTACGCGTTTCGAGGCCGTTCTGCCTCTCGTCAGGGGCTGGCTGCTTTTCTCTCTGGCGCTTGAACGTCTCCTATTTACATGCATAATTGATTAATTACACTCAGTGTGCTGCGCTGCTCGCGTTTGTGTAACTGATGCATGTAGGGACATGTGGTCTCAGGAGAGTCAATCTTTTACCTTTGTAGGCTCCAAGCGTCAGTCTGTTAGCATAGTTATTCCTTTAGTAGGCGGGTAATATCGAGGCAAAACCCTCTGTAGGTGCTGGGTTCACTGTGCTGCTCAAGTTAGACTCTGTTCCAACCTTCAGCCTCGTATCTTTTCACGATGGTGCTCTCCCACACGCCGGGACAGGCGTGTTAATTTTATTTCAAACAATGGTCCGAGCCTTCGGGAGTCACTCTACAGCTTGCCCGCTCCTCGACATTCCGGTAAGTGATTTGTTCGCCCTACGCGTTTCGAGGCCGTTCTGCCTCTCGTCAGGGGCTGGCTGCTTTTCTCTCTGGCGCTTGAACGTCTCCTATTTACATGCATAATTGATTAATTACACTCAGTGTGCTGCGCTGCTCGCGTTTGTGTAACTGATGCATGTAGGGACATGTGGTCTCAGGAGAGTCAATCTTTTACCTTTGTAGGCTCCAAGCGTCAGTCTGTTAGCATAGTTATTCCTTTAGTAGGCGGGTAATATCGAGGCAAAACCCTCTGTAGGTGCTGGGTTCACTGTGCTGCTCAAGTTAGACTCTGTTCCAACCTTCAGCCTCGTATCTTTTCACGATGGTGCTCTCCCACACGCCGGGACAGGCGTGTTAATTTTATTTCAAACAATGGTCCGAGCCTTCGGGAGTCACTCTACAGCTTGCCCGCTCCTCGACATTCCGGTAAGTGATTTGTTCGCCCTACGCGTTTCGAGGCCGTTCTGCCTCTCGTCAGGGGCTGGCTGCTTTTCTCTCTGGCGCTTGAACGTCTCCTATTTACATGCATAATTGATTAATTACACTCAGTGTGCTGCGCTGCTCGCGTTTGTGTAACTGATGCATGTAGGGACATGTGGTCTCAGGAGAGTCAATCTTTTACCTTTGTAGGCTCCAAGCGTCAGTCTGTTAGCATAGTTATTCCTTTAGTAGGCGGGTAATATCGAGGCAAAACCCTCTGTAGGTGCTGGGTTCACTGTGCTGCTCAAGTTAGACTCTGTTCCAACCTTCAGCCTCGTATCTTTTCACGATGGTGCTCTCCCACACGCCGGGACAGGCGTGTTAATTTTTTTTCAAACAACGGAATGTCGAGGAGCGGGCAAGCTGTAGAGTGACTCCCGAAGGCTCGGACCATTGTTTGAAATAAATATATATATATATATATTACCTACTGGCGGTCGCCAGTAGGTAGTTATAGTTAGGACCACGTTTCCATAGGAAAACCTCAACATTCTATTTTGAATAACTTTGGCGCCGGTCGACGAATCCTCGCGAATTTCTCAAAATAGGTGGGGCGCTACGCTCCGCTCCTACCCTGAAAGTCTCGGGGGGATTCGTCAAGCGGGGGCTGAGATAAAAGGGGGGTCCCAAAACGCGTTTTTCCCATGCATTTTTCCATAGGACCTTTAGAACGAGCTACAGCCCGAACGGCTGAACAGAATTACTAGAAATTTGGCAGAGAGGTAGTCCCTAGGTCAAGGAAGTGCCTTTTGTAGGTTTGGTGTAAATCTGTTCAGTAGATTCTGAGAAAATAGCCTTTAAATCAATATATATATCTGAGCCCGCTTACGGTACGCTTACCGTACGCTTACCGTACGCTTACCGTAAGCTTACGGTGGCGTGCGCGAGCGCGATTCTGATTGGCTCTTAGATCTTAGTAAACATTCGAATCGGCCGAAACCAGGAAGTGGCGTCCGCCATTTTGTCTCTCGCACTGAGTGTTGTTTATCAAACATGATGGCCAAAAACATGTTACGGGGCTGTTTTGACAACTCCCTCCCACATAGTCATGTTGAGGGAGTCCCCAAACATCCCCCAAGAGCAAACACGGTTTTATTTTTTTTTCGGCAATTTCGCGGGGTACGCTTACCGTACGCTTACCGTAAGCTTACCGTACGCTTACGGTAAAAAAATAAAAATAAAAAAAACACTATCCACACTTACCCCACCCCCTGTGCTTTTGGTGGCCGCAGGCCACCAAATGTGCAGGGCTTATTAATAGAGAAAAAAAACGTAATTTTGGCAACATGAAATTATAAAATCGAAATAAAAAAAACACTATCCACATTGACCTCACCCCCTGTGCTTTTGGTGGCCGAAGGCCACCAAATGTACAGGGCTTATTAAAGTTGATAAAAACCGTGCACGGAACGAACTGCGTTAAGTGGGCGCGCACGCCACAAATGGCGTAAAGTAACTTAGCATTTAAAAAACCGTACAAATTCACTGAAAAAACCATAGGTTTCACACACGTTATAGTTAGGAAATAGCATTTAAAAAACCTTGCTAATTCACTGAAAAAACCATAGGTTTCACACATGTTATAGTTAGCTGGACATTTTACTGATAAAAAACCAATGAAATTCCCCCGTTATAGTTACTGTAGGCAACTATAACTCACGCGACCGTAATCCTCTGCTGATGACATATGTGTCTTTATGAAAAAAAAATATTTGTAATATATGTATAGCTAAAATTTAATGGAAGAAGATATGGGCAAATAAGTGTCTAAATACAGTATTAGCATCAGCAGAGGATTGCGGTCGCGTGAGTTATAGTTGCCTACAGTAACTATAACGGGGGAATTTCATTGGTTTTTTATCAGTAAAATGTCCAGCTAACTATAACATGTGTGAAACCTATGGTTTTTTCAGTGAATTAGCAAGGTTTTTTAAATGCTATTTCCTAACTATAACGTGTGTGAAACCTATGGTTTTTTCAGTGAATATATATATATATATATATATTATATATCACACAAACTCCTCTTAAGTTCCTTCAATCCCTTCAATCCCTTCGACAAAAGGAGCGTAGACCACATAAAGTAAGCGGTAAAAATGTGTTTATTTCTCCCTCAGTACAGCGATGTAGCAGCCATTACGCGTTTCAGCCCCGGAGGGCCTTGATCACATGACGCGCTCGTCAACAGTCACATGACTTTTAAACCATTTTTTTACTTACTTTTTTTGTTTTTAAAGTGCAAGTGTATTTCAAAGTGCCAGTGCTTTATACCAAATTGTTACATTTACAACAATGTACTAACTTTCTGACAACAACCCAAATATCAGTGTTGGATTACCCAAATGTTCGTATGATAACTGTTGATTACCTTTTCAGGGACAGTCTCGCCCATTTGTGCAAAAATAGCAAATCAGTGCAAACAGAATGAATACATAGTGCAAATAACATTCGGTTGAACTGTGCAAAGATGCAAATAAAACAGGTTGACCTTAAATAGTTACTTCACTAAAAATCTTGCCTGAAATGCCGCGTAAAATAACATGATAGGGTTCCCAATTGATTCAGTGTTAAATATCAAGAGTAAGTTGTCCATTTGTTAAAAAGATGTTAAATTTAAAACAGATACTTATAAATATTTAAAAGAGATAATTCGTTACAACTGAAAACATTATTGGCTCTGTGGACATGGTGTTGGGGTTTTTTGTCCACTGGTTATCACACTGGTAAATTATCAAGGTAGATGTAGAATTAAAGAGGCATTGTTGTTCACCCAATAAAAAGTGCTAAAAAACAGTAAAAATGTTAAATGACGTGTAAGTGCAAAGCAGCTATTCATTGTTATATGAATAGCTAGCTAAAAAATGGATTTTAAAAACATGTCATGATTAAATATACACCATAGTGGTTTTAATAAACTGTGATCATGGAGGTCAGCTGCCAAGAGGATCTGATATCTTGGCCATTTATTTGGTTATTGTTGGTAAATTACCTCCATGACTGATTTAGGCGAGCCATTATTGGAACTAGAGGAAAGTGTGGAGGTCTTCAGTCATGTTCAGACCTCCCGGATGTTTAGAATCTAGTTCCAAAATGTATCTGGTTTCAAGTCTGCGCAGTGTCTTTTCTCTATCACCAACTCTTTTAGAAATGGGGATGGCATCAATTATATAAAAAGTTAAAAACTTAGAATCCGACTGATGCTTATCCTTGAAGTGGCGGGCGACTGGATATGATGGATCAGCGTTTTTGATTGCCCGAATGTGCTGTAATATTCTTTTATGTCCCTGAAGTTTCGTGCTGCCCACATATTTCAGACCACAGGGACATCCAAGAACATAAATCACATGATCTGTTTTACATGTTAGGGCTTTATCAATTTTGATTTCCCGTGTGCTGAAAGGTGTGGTGTAAGATGTGACATTAACACCATTTTGACATGCCTTACAAGTTTTACATTTAGTAAAACCTTTTCTGCTGGAAAGCCAGTTGGGTGGTGGTTTGTCAATGGGGTTGTTATATATATATATTGTGTAATATAGAGGAGCAAATCATCGCACTTGAGTACATTGTCGGTGAATAGTCAAAATGTGTTGGCTACCTTTCCTAACTGAATTACTTTGTTTCCCTCATTTTGCTTGATGGATTCTGTTAAAGATTCTAGCACCAGGCGTTTGTCTTCATTAGTATGGATCAAAAGCGCCAATTTTCTGCAAGGTCTGCTGGTAGCCAATCATCAAGAGCGAGGTGTTTTGTCGCCCACCGATAAATCCCTTAGTTGGTACAGAATCAGAAATAAATAATCTGCTGTGTTACCCTTTGGCGTGAGTGTGGTATACATCTGTGAAAGAGTCGCCCCAAATCCAGCATCTCTGCTTAGGTTCCCTCTGAAATTGGCCACCTGCAGCAGAAAGCTATTGGAAACCTACACCTTTTGTATACCCACACTATGGTGACCCAGGGATATCAGAATATGGTATCGACTCTCACGCTGACACACTTCTTGAAAGATCTAGAAAAAGGAGTCCACCCTTTTTCAATGCTTCATGAAATAGGCTCACATTTTTAAAGCTCTCTAAGCTAGCCAATTAGGATTGGCAACTTTTGTAACGCACCAGTAAATTTGCTAGGATGTGCAGAATTTGAAAATGTGGTTGTCCTACCTTTGCCTATAGTTAATGGTTGATAAGACACCAAACGGACAGTGGATCAAGCCTATCAATTCTGCTGGTGCCAGTCGCAGTCCTTTTGAAAAGCTATGCCTTTCATTTCTCTGGTCAGTGTTCAATCTTTTATGAGCCTTTGTTTAAGAAACCCAAGAAAATATTTTAAGCTTGCAAATAGGCATGAGATGCAAATGCACCAGTGAATAACCCAGAATGTGCCAAGAAGCGTGTTTGGCTGCACTGCGAGACAGACCATGCAAGTGGATTAAAACAGTGGTGACATTTTAAAAACAAAACATGTGAGATTAAACACCGCAGCTGGGAAAAAAATGAATAACCAGGTGCATTTTCTCACGGATGGTAGACGCGAGAACTGAAAGCACAGATTAGAGTGTTTGCTTGAAGTTTAACTGAATTCCATGAACAGTAAAAAGAATAACAGAGCATTGAGGAGGCATGCCATGCGATTACATTTACATTGGGGCCAGATGTACGACCCTATTTTGCATGCGTAAACGGGTTTTTGACCTGTTTGTGCATGCAAAATGTGAAAGGGCTATGTACAATTCCTAAATAGCGAATTGCAATTTATTTGAGACTCGCTAATTAGGAATTGCGAGTCGCTATTAGGAAGGGGCGTTACCTTCCTAATAGCGACTGCAACCCCATGTATGTATGTTTTGCAAATGCGGTCGCAAAATACACGCAAATGACCACCCTCTTCAAGAGGAGTCGAAAATGGGAAGGGGTCACCACCCCTTACCCTTTGTGACAGGCTCTGTAAATATTTATTTAAAGTCATGCAGTGGTCCCAGGGACCACTACCTGCCCTTAAAAAATGAAACGAAAACAGTTTTTTTTTTTGTGTAAATGCATCCCTTTTTCCTCTAAGGAAAACTTGCTGCATTCCCCCCCAAAAAAACTGCTTTATTTAAAAGCAGTCCCAGACATGGTGGTCTGCTGAGCACAGCAGGCCACCATACCTGGGAGGACATGCCATTCCCAATGGGGTCGCAAATTGCGAGTGGCTCATTATTATTCATGAGCCTCGCGATTTGCGACCTCATTGGGAATCGTAAAAAGTGTCTTTGACACTGTTGTACATCTCATTTTGCGACTCGCAAATTGCGAGTCGCTATTGTGACGCAATTTGCGAGTCGCAAAATTGTTGGTCCTACATGTGGCCCTGGTTCTCATAACATGATTTTATTAATAAAACTTTGTAATAGGTGGTCAAAGGTGGTGGAGTCCGACATCTTCCTATAGAGTCATCCCGAGTTTGGAGCAAAATGCCTGACTAGCCTTTCTGGTTTTGACGCTTGAAGAGAAGATGCAGGGATCACTGACTGCATCACAGAATTATTCCTGTGGCTGGGCTGGCTGACACTGAAGATACTATATATGTGATCCAGAGAATTTTTGAATGATACTTTCCCTTCCTGCTGATCCTTCCGTCAGCATCTTTTTGAAAGGTTCAGGGGTTGCCCTTTTACTATTTTTTTCCATGCCCGTTTGGAAAGCACATTGTGTTTCCGATAAATGAATTAAAAATGTACATTTTTTGGAGGAGCCTAGCGCGCAACCAAGATGGCCGCGTAGGTGCGAGGCTCCCGAGGACCTCCGCGACCTCCTGAATTAATCCTGGCTATATCCTGCCCTTGTTGAGGGGACTGTGTCGGTGAACCCGAGCTGAGGCGCCACCCGTTTTTCGTTTTCGAATTGGACCCCGGACACCGGTGGGAGCACCGATCAAAGGTTGCGGCCTTCTCCGCGCCGGCCCCCCGGATTGGAGTAGTGGGGCGATCCGGGGACAAAGCGAACAACAGCGGCGGGCAGGGCTGGGCGACTCGCGTACCCCGCGCTTTCACTTTCGCTTTTGCGCCCTCCTTGCCCTCAAGCGAGGTAGGGTCGCGGAGCGGGGTGCGGTGGTGTGGCCTTGTCCAGGTGCCCGGCTGACCCGCCGGCTGTGGGTCGTCCTGCGGTCCAGTGGTCGCCCTCCCCCCCCGGAACCCGTGAACTGGTTTATCGGCCCTTTTGAGGAGATTGGCACGACGGTGGGAGAGCAGGCATGTCCACCAAACAAGATGGCGACCGGGCGAAGGTGAAGACGACCCGCCGTGGCCCGGCGCATCAATCCAACAGTATGGACCGCTACACTCTCCAGAAGGGATCTCCGGAGACATCGCGCACATCCCCGGCGGGCCCGACGGAGGCGTCTGCTCAGCTGGTGGATTTGACCCTCCGGGACGTCATTGGCGCCATCGCAGAGATGAAGGCCTCGGTGGACCAGCGCTTCGACACCCTAGCGCAAAAGATAGACTCGGTCCTTGTGGATGTGAGCCTTGTGAGGGCTGACTTGTCCAAAACCAACGACCGGGTCGATTCCCTGGCCCACACTACAACGAGCCTCACGACGGACGTGGTGGCCCTCCAAAAGGAGGTGCGCCGGCTTGGCCAGGCGAGCGCCCTGATGGACCGGCGACTGGAGGATTCCGAGGGTCGGGCCCGGAGGAACAACGTTCGCATTGTGGGGGTGCCGGAGGGACGAGAGGCGGAGGCGGCAGATCTTTTTGTGGAAGAATTGATCCTTACCCATCTCCAGCCCCGGGGGCTGAGTAAGCTTTTTGCGGTGGAACGTGCTCACCGGGTCCCTGGGGGCAAACCTAAGGCCGGTGCCCCGCCGCGGCCTCTCATTGCCCGGATTTTTAACTTTCGGGACAGAGACGCTATCCTGCAGACCTCCAGGCAACAGGGACCGGTCAAGCTTGATAACATGAATGTGCATTTCTACCCAGACTTTACTCCGGCGGTCCAAAAGCAGAGACTGAGTTTTCTCGGAGTTAAACGTCGCCTACGGGACCTGAACCTTAAGTACTCAATGCTTTTTCCAGCTAAGCTAAGGGTGGAGGTAGATGGTCGCACGCATTTTTTTGACCGACCCGAGGCGGCTGGGGACTGGTTGGACACTCTGCCTGGAGATCGGGACCGAGGGGGTGGGGGGGGTGCGGTTGGCGGGGAGGGCCCGCCGGATCAGAACTGAGGGGTGAATAATAGGCCTTGCTCTGGACAACATTCCTTTACCATTTACTGATCGTGTATGTTCCCCTCCTATGGAGGTCGTACGGGGTCTGTTGGGGGCTTCCCTCCTCCTCTGGGGGACTAGTTAGTTTTTCATCTATGGGGCGACAGGCACACTGCACTTTGGGGGGGCTGTCTGGGCTCATGCAGGGGTGCAGGGAGGGGGGAGTTCTGTTGGGTTGGGGGGGTGGGGGGGGTGTGTTGTTTGTTTGCACCGCAAGGCAAGCCCTTTATTGTATTGTTGCTCTCGAGATGCTCTGTGGGGGACGACTGATTGCTTCTACGTATGACGGGGGGTAGGGATTTGACTGTGTTGTCATGGAATGTTAACGGCCTGGGGGACAGGATTAAGCGTGGTGTGGTCCTGCAGTACCTGAAACGTATTTCACAAGATGTTATCTTCCTGCAGGAGACACACCTTATAGGTAACTCCTTTCATGCCATGAATCGGCGGGGCTATCGTTTGGTGGCCCACTCGGGCTTCACCTCGGGCTCGCGGGGGGTGGGTATTATGATCAAGAACTCGCTCCCGTTGGAGATTGATGAGGTGCGCCATGATGAGAGGGGACGCTACACTGTTCTGGTGGGTAGAATGGAGGGTAGAGTGTTTGTTTTTATATCAGTGTACGTCCCGCCTGGGCTACAATCTACTACATTTGCGGACTTGGGGCGCCTCCTCCTGGACCTTCCGGGTGGCCTGCTGGTGGTTGGGGGGGACTTCAATGCGGTAGCTTCTGGGTCTATGGATCGTCATCCCCCTAGGGACCTCCCCCGGGCACAGGCGTGGCTGTCCGGCCTTTTAGATACATTGGGCCTGGTGGATTGCTGGCGACTAAAGCATCCCGCGCAGCGGCAATACACCTTCCACTCGGGTGCCCATGGTAGCCTCTCGCAGCTTGATTACATCCTTGTCCCGGCGGCCTATGCTGGGAGAGTGGGAGAGGTGTGCCATCTGGCGCGGGGTATTTCAGATCACTCCCCATTACTCTTACATTTCGATGTCTTCCCGAGGGGGGAGGGCAGGGTGGCTCCAATCAATGCTTGGTACTTGCGCGACCCCACTATTCGTGCCGACTTGATCAAATCCTTACAGCGATATTTTGACGAGAATGTGGGGTCTGTCCCTTCGGCCATCTCCCTGTGGGAGGCTTTTAAGGTAGTTCTCAGAGGGGAGGCCCTCTCCTTTATCTCCCATGCCCGGAGGCGCGAGCGGGAGGAAGTCACCCGGGTGGAGGCTGAAATTGCGGAACTAGAGGGTGACCTGGGGAGCGGGGTAACGGATGCCAAGTTGCATGTTCTGCACCTCAAGCAGGCGGCCTATAGGGCCCTCGTCACGGAGGCGGCCAGGGGCCTCAGTAGAGAGCAACAGGGGCGATTGTATGATGTTGGTGATAAGGCTGGTAAATTGATTGCGTGGTTGGACAAGAGGGAGAGAGCGAGTCGTGTGGTTCCTTTGATTGAGGGGATGGATGGTGTGCGTGTCACCGAGCCGGAAGCCATTGTCTCCTGCTTCGCGGATTACTTCCGCGAGGTGTACTCCCCGGTTTCTCCCTGCTCGGAGGAAGATTCCCATGCACTGCTTCGGGACATCGCGCTGCCCTCCCTTACGGTGGAGGACAGGGACTTGCTGGACGCTCCTCCCACCTCGGACGAAATTGCCTTGGCTATTCGCTCGGTCGCATCCGGCAAGGCCATGGGCCCTAATGGTATCCCCATCGAGCTCTACAAGCTGCGACCGGATGTACTGGCGCCCCACCTGCGCGCGATGTTCCTGGCGGCCCACTCGCAGGGTTCCCTCCCGCCGGACCAGCGTTTGGCCACAATCGTGGTGATCCACAAGGAGGGGAGACCCCGTGAGCGGGTTACATCCTATAGGCCTATCTCGCTCTTGAACGCGGAGCCCAAAATCCTCGCCAAGGTGCTGGCCAACCGGCTGGTCGGCGTGGTGGGCGATTTGGTCCACCAGGACCAGTCTGGCTTTATACCCCATCGCAACACGGCTCTTAATCTGCGACGCTTGCACGGGGTGCTCGCGCGTGTCCCGTTCGTGCGGGAGCCGGCCATCTTGGCGTCCTTAGACGCCACCATGGCGTTTGACACGCTTGAATGGCCATACATCTGGGCGATGCTGGCGAAATTTGGATTTGGACCGGGATTCATTAGCTGGGTCAAATTGTTGTATTCGGGCCCACTGGCGCAGGTGGTGGTGAATGGGCGGGTCTCGGCCCCATTCGCGCTGGGGCGGGGCACGCGTCAGGGTTGCCCCTTGTCGCCGCTCCTGTTTGCACTGGCCTTAGAGCCCTTGGCGGAGTGGCTGCGGTGGCACCCCTCTATCCGTGGTCTCCGCTGGACCCCCGAGCATGAGGACCGCGTGTCCCTCTACGCCGATGATATCCTATTGTATCTCGCCTCCCCGCGTAACTCGCTGATTGTCCTGGTTGATGTTTTGCGCTCCTTCGGTCGTAACTCAGGCCTTGTCATCAACTGGGCGAAATCCTGCGTATATGTGCTTTCCGGGGAGGCTCCGGCCCTACCACGGGACTGCCCGATCCAGATTGCCTCCCAGGGGTTCCGGTACCTGGGTATATATATTACTCTAGACCCGGAGGCCCGCTACGAGCGGAACTTGCTACCCCCCCTCCAGCGCTTGAAGGAGGACGTTGCGCGTTGGCGGCGTCTTCCGCTTTCGCCGCTTGGCCGAGCGGCCTTGTTTAAGATGATGTCCTTGCCGCGCTTTCTGTACGCGCTCCAGAATACTATGGACTTGGTTCCGGCGCGCTACTTCCGTGAGGTGGAGAGCCTGCAGCGGCGCCTGTTCTGGGACGGGAGGCCGCGTATTGCTCTGGCTAAATTGACGCTTCCGTGGTACGATGGGGGGGTTGCCCTCCCGGACATTAAACGGTATTACTGGGCCTCCCAGCTAGCTGCAATTAATCATGGCCTTTACGGGCCCGCCTTGAACCCGGCATTTGAAATGGACAAGATGCTCCTGCCCGGTGGCGATTACAATCGAGCGCTCTACTCTGGCACGCCCGACTCCCGTCTGACGGGACCGACTCGTGTCATGGTGCGTGTCTGGCACGCGGCTAATGCAGCTATGGGGTGGAAGGACCGTTTGACCCGGGCGACACCGCTATATGCGTCTGAGAGGTTGGGCTCCCTGTGGACATCGAAGGGCTTCGAGAAGTGGGACACGATCGGAATCAGCACAGTGGGAGATCTCTGGACGAGGGGGGGATTCAAAACTTTTGAGACGCTGCAGACGGAGTTTCAGCTGCAAGGCAGTGAGTACTTTCGGTACTTACAAGTCCGCCACGCGCTGGGCTCCGTCTTCCCGGATGTCGCGTCCATTCCGGAGTCTTCCCCCCTGGAGGACAGAGTGCTGGATGGCCATGTCCCAGACAGCACGATCTCCCTTATATATAAAAAACTGATCAACGACAGATCGTGCCTGCTGACTAGTCTCCGCGAGGCCTGGGTTGCCGACGGGCTGGAACTGGACGACGAGGACTGGATTTCCGCGGTGGCCTCTCCGAAGGAGGTGGCCATCCCGGCTCGCCTTCGCTTCGTCCAGCTTAAGATCCTCCACCGGGTTTACGTGACGGGGCCAAGGCTACTACGTATGGGCTTTGCTGGTGACGGATTGTGTAAGCGTGGCTGTGGTGCCTTGGCAACTTTCATGCATATTCTGTGGGAGTGCCCAAAGGTGGAGCGATTCTGGCGTGGTGTGCATGAGGTCCTGCGTGTGGTGACGCGTGTCGCGCTGCTGCCTGAGGCGAGGAGATGCTTGCTGAATGTGTGGGAACCAAATGACTATTCGGTCCCGCAGACGCGGTGGGTGACTCTGGGATACATGATAGCTAAGCGCGACATTGCTCAATTGTGGGGATCCCAGAGGCCCCCGGCGGTGTTGGCCTGGAAAGAACATATGGACTGGTGTATGTTTCGTGAAAAGGTAGTATATGTGGCGAGGGGTAAGCCTGGGGCGTGGGTGAAAATCTGGGGCCCCTGGAACGCCTATCGCGGGGGTATTTGTGAGCCGCCACTGCTACCGGCTGCCTCACCTGCTCCGTCCCCCTAGCCGACCCCCTCCCTCAGCCGTGGGCATATGGTTCCCCAGTCCCTGATCTATTCCCATTCCCCTCTTCAGAGTTTGGCTGCTGGTTGGGATCCCCCACTTAGGGAGCACGTGCTGTCACTTTGTATGGCGGGTTGCCTTGCGGGTGTGGTTTTTTGTGTTGTTCTGTTTTGGAAAAGGAAACCGTATTGTGGGCTTAGAGTTATGTGGCCTGCGCTATTGATATCTCCTGATTTACCAATCTGCACCGCCAAGAGTCTCTTACTGTAGGTATGTCATATGCTTCTGCCACTCTAGCGGCCGGCCAGGTGGTTGTAGGCCCATACTTGTAACCTTTTTAAAATGTAATAAACGGTTTCAAAAAAAAAAAAAAAAAATGTACATTTTGTTTACAAAAACTATTTCAATTGTTGGAATATTTATTTAATCGTTAAGAAGGTTACAGTGTACCCCACTTTGTTGTCAGATGATTGTATTGTGTGCACAATTGACTGGGGGTCAGTGGTTGAAAAATGTCGGCAATCCGTCGATCATCTTGTTGTGTTTGCTATGTTTACCCTAAGTGGCCAAGGATATGGCCGGACATGGGTCCCTTGCTAGCTGTGTTACTGGATTCAAGCTATCCTGGTTGATGAGAGGTGATACCGGTCCCAGGATGCTTGTTTCTGGTCCAGGGAGGACCTGGCCTGGCAGTTCGGGCTGGATTGTTCCCATGAGGAGCAGAGTCAAGACTGATGCATATGACTGGGTCAAAAATGGGGTGGCATAGTGCGCCAAAGAACAAAATTACAATGGATTAAACCCAGAGCTTTTGACCTGGGGTGAGTGGTTGAAAAGTTTCAGTAGAGATAGGTGAGCCAGTTCATGCTCAAGGCAGGCTCGAACTAGAGGCCAAGCACTACCTCAGCTCAAGGTTCTCTTGGACCCTCAAGCCCAACATGAGCCGAGCTTTAATGCGGCTTCTGCCCGCCACCCATGTTCTTTCATCATGTGCCAATAATTAAAAACGTTGGTGTTAAAAAGGAGAGAAAGAGGTAGCCATCTATGCATAATGTGAAACCATAAAGTCTGGGATCAGTCCTGTCTTCCCAGCTTTACCAAACTGTGTGATCCTAGGTTAATATTTTCTTTTACAAAGCCTCCTTTTTCTTCGTTATTACATATCAGAGCACCTTTCAATATGTGAGCTCAGGGTGTGCGCTGTACTTAAATAACCTGATGCATTACGGTGAAACGCGCATGTTAAAGAAATACCTTTATTTTGAAAAAGACCATATTATTGTCACATGATGTGTATTGCATGATTTAAATGCTGCCAACTATTTTCAGGGCTCAGCTCGCGCACGGGCTCTTAGAGCCCAGGCAGACCTTTGGCTCGGCTCTTCCTGTTAATGTGTTGGCTGCACGCCTCTGTGCGATTCTGCCTCCTGTGAAGGGCAGCAGCCGTCGCACCAGTTTAATTTTCCCTCATAGGATACGCAGTCTTGTGAGATAAGCTGCCATGTGGATTAAAGTAAACAATCCCCATGCTCGAATGAAAGACCGCATTCTGCGACTCGTAAATAAGTAACCAGGAACAGCAGGGATCCCTGAATATGCAGGGCAAAAATGACTGGGAGTGCAAAGTCTGATTTTATTAACTTTTCTTGGGCACGGGTTGCTTTTGTGAGTGCTCGATTCGTTTTTTTTTTTTATTGCGCAGTTGTAGCAAAAAGTTATTAATATTTGTGCCAACTCTGCCAATGAAGATCTAACCATAATTCACAAGCCAAACACATATGAAACCTTGTATTCACTCGAGATCTAACATTTTTTGCTTGATGATTTTGGGTAAAGGTTTGCTTTTGGAAAACGTTCTTTTGGTGTGATGACCTGTGCAGCGCTAATGCTGCTTTCGTGAGAAGCTGTTTGTCCTGTTACAACTCGGAAGCAATTCACGATTCAGTCAATAACGCAAGATAGCCACTGAGTGCGGATTACAACTACTGCCAGAGACCGGTTCTCCCAGTGTGTCCCCTCCCAGTATTTTGCAGCTAAAAACAGGATCCATTTACAGGTAAGAAAACTGACAGAAAACCAAGGCCAATCACCACGCAAAACAGGCGGTGTTAAACAGATTCCTACAACCATTTCATAGCCAGGTGCAGGAATACTGTATTTCTATTGAACACATCACTTACAATGATGGCCTAAAAGAAACAACATACTATCTAAATGGTATGGTTCTTCTCCGGTTTGTAATCTGTGCAATAATTCTATCCAGGATATTAATCATGTGCTATTTATCTGCCCCGCCCTATTACTGTATCGGCGCAAATGGATGAGGCCAATCTGTTTACAATTATCTATTCTTTCAGCCTCTGCACTAATAGATTCCATTTATGAACCACCAAATTAAATGTTTTGTCATAGGATTTTTAACTTTTTAAAGTGTTTTTTAAATATGTACTAAAATATTTATATGAAGGCTATGATTACTAAATTTGGTTTTATTTGATGTTTCACAGCACTTAGGGTATTGTATATTATATTTTAATGCTCTGTAAATAAAATAAACTTGACTTGACTGATAAACTTGACTTGATGGCCTAACAGAAGACTTTGATCAGCGCAAAGATGGTTAAGTTCAAATACTGCACTAGGTGCTAGAATAGGTTTAAGGGGCGGTTTAAGTAAAGTACCTCCTTAACACCTTTGGCCATGCATTCAAGGAGTTGGGGAAAGAAGTAGGTCACAATGTGGTTTGAACAGTATGGTCCAGGAAAATCATCAGCAGTTGTGACTTAAACGAAAATTGCTAGTTGTCTCGGCACCTAGTGCATCAGTATTGATTTATTGAAGGTCTCTGGCATTTTGTGGACAAAATAATTTTTTATCATCATTGCTGCTTTGGAAAGGCTTGGATCTCTGTTTGTTTTTCAAAATACATTTTTGGATCAGCTCTTTGGTGCATCAGAATTATGATTTAATACAAAATATTTATTGTACTAAACAAATAAAAAAGAGAGGTGGAAAAGAAATAATAAATATATGAAAATGCTGGGAACTGTAGGAGGGATGAGAAAACGCCAAAGTGAACCTTGTGCACCTATTTGAGCTGGATCAAGCAGCAGGTCAGAGGAGCTTTTGATTGCCAAAAGATTGGCTAAGATATCTTGCCTCTGGGAGCAACTTGGTTGCCTTTTTGCTACTCTTAATATTTTCCTAATCAGTCTCTTCTGGGTCTGCTTCTTAACCAGTTGTCCGTCATTAGGCTTGCAGTTAAAAGGCTGGGAAGGCAACGAATTTTAGTAGTCTATGTGGCCTTGACCGAATTAACGAATGGGGTTTATGTACTCCTACTTCAGAGTTTTTTATCACTATTTTTAAGTTTGAATAGTTCAATCCCCGTTCTTCATTAGTCCATAACTAGCACACGCGATTCCCTTTCCACAGTCCTTGACTATATAATCTCTCTCTAGTGACCATTCCTCTGGTTTGAGTCTTCAGCCAGCTCTTAGGACCGGAGTTGTAAACCAATCTATAACGCTTTTTTTCTGTAATGAGGCATGCTGTTTTTATGTTCAGGGCATCAACTCGTTTTCTTCTTTTGGGTTTTTCTCTAGTGTTAACAATTACTTTTATCTCCTCAAAAGCAAACTCTTTAGTTCTCTTGCATCAACGTGCCTTTAAAAAAAGAAAAGTAAGGTTAGGCTTACTCTTGTTGTTTTTCGTGTCATCTCCTTGTTTATAACGGTTCCATTTTTCTAAGCAAGTGGGCCTCATACGGGACTTGTAGTATTTTGCCCTTTAAGTCTGCCTGCACACAACATTTAACACTGCCTGAAGATAATGTATCCATTTGTGTGGATTTTTCTATGGCTTTGCTTTTGATGAGCTTCTGATGTCGTTTTTAGTTTTAAATCTTGATACTTGGGCATTAAAAAAAAACATTGTGTATGTAGGTATCAAAACAATATTATCACAATCCTCTGGTTTGCGACTTGACAGCATATAGAGTAGGAAAAAACAGTTTGTGTAATGGAGACCGCTCCACCATCTCTCCTTACCTGGCAGAGAGGCAATATGGTAACTCGTGCCTCAGCCACAATGTACTGCCCACAGATGGCCCCTGATCATGTCTGAGCTTTACAATGGGATGGTGTGAACCCATAACAAGTGGGACCAAAGAAGAATAAGGCTTTCGGAGGATTGCTGAACCTTCCCTGTTGGCAAGTTGGTGTGTGCAATGCTTGGTGGTACTGATGGTCTGCAGAGGTGCCCACACGTGCAGGACTGGAGAATCTCAAACTGAAATTTGCGTCTATGATGGAGTTAGGCGAAGGGGAAAGTCCAGTACAAGGCCTTATGTAGAAAGAGAGACCATAATATAGGTGCTCAAGACTTTGAAATTCTTTCAGGCCTACCATGTAGCAATGAGGGATTCTAATAGAGTTACTTTCCTGATGGAACCGCGTACTGATGATAAACAAGGTGAACACTGCAATAAAGTAACTGTCCTACACTAGGAGACTATTATTAATGACAAATGCTAGGACAAGTAATAATAGAGGAATCCAAAATAGACAAATGGTTAAAGAAAAATTAAAAGAAGCTACTGATGACATTCTGCTCTGAATGTTTTTCTGCCATGTAAAGGATGACTCTTGGCCCAAAGGCACTCAATGTAGAAAGCCAAGAGCAGTTTCTACACTTGCAAAAGACAATTACCAGCTGCAAGCTGTTTGAATCACTGACTCTGGAGACACTGCTCTCAACCCCTCATGTAGTTGCTACAGAAAATAGAGAAAACAATAAACCGGACCAATGCCAATTTGAATAAAGTCACAGATTCCATGTTCTAAAAGAAGAAGATTATTGATAAACTGAAAGGTGCCTTCAAAGTGCAGCAGACCGGACCCCTACAAACAGTTGGAGAGATTCGTGAAATAAAGTGATTGAACAAATTGATGACCGTATGCAGAAAAACAGGCAAAAATCAATTGAGGGCTGCAGCATTACATTTGATTGGCTTTCCAGAAAGGGAAGACGGTGATGACCTTCAATCGTTGGCTCATCACGGTCTTGAAGATCAGTTAGTTCCGGTTTGGATGGAGTTGGATGAGCTGATGGACTGCAGTCATAGGAAGTTCATTGAGGGGCAGCTCAAGGAAGGAGCTGGAAGAGCAATGATATGGTCATGTTGAGGGATGAAGCTGCAAGAGATTACGTACTGATTAGGGTCCGGAGGAAGTTAAAGCTCTGCTTGGACTCTCCGCATATCCTGTTGTTCCTGGAAGTTAGGCAGGCAAGAGAAGGATAAAGGAGGTGGATCCCATCATTTAGGAACTGAGGTACACATCTGTACCTGGATAATCTAAAGATTTCTCACACTTGGAAATTATACCTGTTTTGACCTACATTGGAATGTTCTAAACTGCTAGAGGACTGGCAGAAGCATCAGTCTGATACAGAAAAAGAACTTAAAGAAATGAAAGTTGGTGAGGATTTTGTAAGCATGTTTTACTGACTGGCTTGCCCGTTTAAAATTATGTTGTAATTTAGTTTTAACATAGTTGACATATTAAAGATTAATGTGCATGTTTTGCAATCATGGTTTTTGCTATTCTATGTCTGAATACTCTAAAGGACATTGTGGATGCACTGTGTTTTCCAATTAAGACCCAGTGAGTTGACACAAGATACTGAGTTCTGGTTCTTGTATTTCAGTGAGGGTAAGGGTTGCTGGAAGTTAAACTCTGATGAATTGGGTCTAGTCTGGTCGCTCATGCTTGAGAACAATCAATGTGTTTGCATATATTATTCTACTTTTGGAGTTGGATACTTATTATATAACCCATCCAAAAAGTAAATCTGCATTCATTTGAATAAGTAATACAGATTTATCTTTAAAAAAAGGCTCCTGTTCAAATATAGGAAACTGCTCAAGCAGAAATGGCAATAATAAACATGGAGTATAAAACAACCAGTATCCCAATGTTCTGATTATGTAACTACCCTGCTCTTAGTATAGTTTTTACTTCTCCGCTACATCAGACTCTTCACCCTTGTGAGAAGATGAGGGCGAGATTAGAGATAGCAAACACAAGGAGATGATGGACGGAGCGCATAAACTTTTCAGACACTCATGCCCAGTCACAGATCTGGGTTGAATCCATCATCGTTCTTTATCTCACTTCGCCACCCCAGTTCAGACACAGCCCGAAACCGGTCCCAGGATGCTTGTTACCGGTCCAGGAAAGACATGGCTTGGCAGTTTGGGCTGGACTGTTCCCATGAGGCACAGGGTCAAGACTGATTTTCATATAGCTGTGTCTGAACTGGGATGGCGAAGTGAGCTAAAGAACAATGATGGATTCAACCCAGATCTGTGACTGGGGGTGAGTGTCTGAAAAGTTTCAGCGCTTTGTCCATCATCTCCTTGTGTTTGCTTTGTTCGCCCTAAGTTGGCAGGGTATGCCCAGACGTGGGTCCCTTGCTTACTTTGCCACTGGATTCAAGCTAACCTGGCTGATGAGGGCTGTTAGCCTGAAACTGGTCCCAGGATGCTTGTTTCCCATCCAGGGAAGACATGGCTTGGCAGTTCGGGCTGGAGTGTTCCCATGAGGCACAGGGTCAAGACTGATTTGCATATAGCTGTGTCTGAACTAGGGTGGCGAAGTGAGCTAAAGAACAATGGTGGATTCAACCCAGATCTGTGACTGGGGGTGAGTGTCTGAAAGGTTTCAGCGCTTCGTCCGTCATCTCCTTGTGTTTGCTTTGTTCGCCCTAAGTTGGCAGGGGATGCCCAAACGTGGGTCCCTGTCTCACTCTGCCACTGGATTCAAGCTAGCCTGGCTGATGAGGGCTGTTAGCCTGAAACTGGTCCCAGATTGCTTGTTTCCCATCCAGGGAAGACATGGCTTGGCAATTCGGGCTGGAGTGTTCCCATGAGGCACAGGGTCAATACTGATTTGCATATAGCTGTGTCTGAACTGGGGTGGCGAAGTGAGCTAAAGAACAATGGTGGATTCAACCCAGATCTGTGACTGGGGGTGAGTGTCTGAAAGGTTTCAGCGCTCTCTCCATCATCTCCTTGTGTTTGCAGGGATCAGAGATAGCCACAATCGCCCAATAAGTGGACCAGACAAATAGTCCAAGCAAAGCAATACAAAAAGCCTTTCAACTGAACTCCCAGTTTTTCTCTGTCTAGTCTCATGTTCAGGAGATAAGCTCAAGCAGGCCCTCTCCTTTTGATCCCCAGTGAATTCAGTAATTTCCTATCAGAAAACTTGAATGCCCTCTCTGCCCTACCCTTCTCTTTGTGGTTCTCAGCCAGTCTAAAGAAATCTAGAGCTAGGAAAATTAACTGCATAATAATCTTCAATTCCTGTCTTTGTATTGAGGAGGCATAACACTGAACTTGGAAAAACTGTGTACTCCGTTCTCTCTCTTTTTTGTGGCACAACACTTATCACTTTATGCTGTGGGGGTCTCCCTGCTCAGCCAACACTGTGCCTTTGAAAGCATTCATTCCAGAGGTATCTTTTGCTGGATTTTGTAAATCACAGGAGAGTAATTAGAGGTAAACAGACACATAGCCACTGGTGCAAGTCACTGATCAGTTTGCACTGTAAACAAGTGAGCTCTAAATCAAAGCAGTGCTTTAGAGCTTACTGCTGACTGCACATCTGTACTTCACCATCACCACTCCCTACAGCACCATGGGCCAGATGTACGACCATTCATTTTTGCGAGTCGCAAGTTGCGTCAAAATGCAACTCGCACAAATGAATGTACAACAGTGTCTCAGACACTGTTTGCAATTCCCGATGGGGTCGCAAATTGCATGCCTCCTTAATATTCATGAGGCTGTCGTAATTTGCGACCCCATTGGGAATTGCTCGCACTCACAGGGATGGTGACCTGCTGGGGACTGCTTTTTTAATAAAGTACTTACATTTTTTTTAATGCAGGCCATTTTCCTTAAAGGAAAAAGGGATGCATTTAAAAAAAGAAAAAATACACTTTTCAGTTTCATTTTTTAAGGGCAGGCAGTGGTCCCTGGGACCACTGCCTGCTTTTAAAAATATTTACGCACCCATTCCCATTTGCGAGTCGCTTACCACCCTTTTGAAAAGGGTGGTAAACTGCGAGTGTTTTGCAACCGCCCTTGGCACGCCCCTTCCTGATAGCGAGCCGCAAACCATATTTTGTGAGTCGCTAATAGGTTAGCGACTTGCAAAATATGGTTTTACATGGGGCTGACCTTTTTTGCGGTTGCAAAGGGGCCGAATTCCTGTTTGCGACGACAAAAAACGGTTGTGCATCTGCCCCCATATCGCTCCTCTGCACCACCGCTGAATCTAATTCCAAGATCTCACTATGATTCTGGTCTTACCCCTTGCACCTCCTGGCCCTTCTGATAAATGCTGCTGGGGAGCAAGTGCTGGTTAAGCCAGATGGTCTAGGAAGTCTGAACTGCTGTTGGCAGGAGTCACCATTGTTAAAGCATTTATCTTTGAAAAGGAGTTTGTATCTTTTTGAAAAAAAGTATGTGTCTTTCTCTGAGAGCAAGATTCTACAGCTGGAATCAAGGTTCATATGCCACTCAGCAAGGGATCCACATTTTCCCTGATCTCCGTCTTCCTTTTTCAGCCTCTGTGTCTGATCATGAGGCCAAAACGTAGCTCTGGGAAAAGACATTGCTGTAAATCCAGAGAAATGCATTTAAAGGGCACTATAAACTCACTCTGTCTTATTTCATCGATGTGGACCTCCTGGGTCAGATATTTATTGTAGTCTCCTTATTCCTTGTGGCTTGCTCCGTTAATCTTTTAAATGTATTATTTATTTTCTACTTCATTTAATGCTTATTAGGGTGCAAAACATCTGAGGTCTGGGCTTCACATCATCATAACAAATGCTAATTATGAAAAACATCTCTAAAACTTAACTATGACCCGAATTCTCTCAAAACAGAATTTCCCAAAGTAGCAGGAAGAGGACAGAAAGTGTGGACTTATACTTCCTCTATAGCCTAACCTCTGTGCACACAATGAACTCAACCGCCTTACTGTTGTGGCCTGTTGAATCGGGTGCAAAGCCCAGACCACCACAGCAATTTCCAGATTCGGAATCCTGATTTCTTAATTTTCTAACATCAGAGTTTGACCATTCCCCCAAACCATTGAGTCTCCATTCCCTCCGTTCCGGACTGGAGTGGGCCTCACCCAACACTTTGGAATGATTTGTTCCCGTAAGAAGCGCGGTCAGTACTGATTTGCATAAGGCGGGCTCGTTCTAGAGTGGCATAGTGGGCAAAAAAACAATGGACTGAAAGGCAGCTCTTGTGATCACCAGTGGCGAAGATCAAGTCACACATTCCTCCCATCACCTTTTTGGTGCATCAGCCTGATTTACCTCGTTTTTTAAACTGTTCATATGAGACTGTAAAAGCAGTGAATGAACATGGCTAATGCAGATAGTGAATCCAAGACTCGCTGAACGATGCAAGACGTCCAGGGAGATTCTTTGATGGAGTGATCTCCTCATATAAAAGAAAAGGCTAGGTGTTTCAGGGGACAAAGAAAATAACAATTTGGAACTAGTGAAATACATTTTTCCGGTTCAATAAACTCCTAGGAGTTCTCTGATCACTTTATGGGGTGCTTTGACAAATTACATAAGTGTCTTAAAATAGTTGCTTCATTATCAATTGTATTCTTTTTTTAAATAAAACTTTTTATTGAGTTTTTAATAAAACATTGTATTGAGTGTCTCAGACAGATCGGTCACCAGTATGTCAACCTTTCTTGAACCGGGTGTGGACCGTCTCACTCTCTGATGAAATCCGAACTTATTGTCGACATAAAGCCAATTGAAACGGGGGAGGGGGGTCGGGGTGGGAGGATTGAGAGGTCGGTGGTGGTGAGGAGATGGACTGCTATGATGCAAATAATAGATTATTTCTGTGCCCTTCATTAACGGGCCTAGTATCCTACTTCACCATCTCACCGAAAGGACAGTAACTGATTTGCATCATGAATAATTATTTTAAAAAAGTTGTTCGCTGCCATAAGTGACATTTAATGTTTTTTAAGTTTTGTAATCTAATTACTCATTTTAGAATTCAGGAATGCACTGTGAAGAAGTAATATGAAAAAAAGCATGATTAAGTGTCCGAGCTTCAGCCAAGCGAGTTGGATAGGACTAGAAGTAAGGATCACTTAAAATGTATCAAAGGACATGGGTGGAGAGTCTTTATTGATCAGTCTTTTGCACCTGTTCATTAAGCATTTCGAAACAGAATTCAGAGGAAACACGGAGGCATGACACTTCAGTGTCATAGACTTGAGGAGGACTATACTCGATTATTGCACTTGGCAGCAAGCCATTTATTAGAAGTATTAACTGCAGTTGTGGATTACAGTGAAAGGAGGGAGCAGGGTTAAAACCAATAGTATTATCGTTACATTCTCAACTAGACACAGAGTCCAATGCACAATGTAAATATTGTGTGCTCCAGTATCAGCTCAAATTGGAAATTCCCTTTCAACAATCTGAATGTTGCCAAAAGCACAATGTATGTGAGCCAGGATATCAGGGGACAGGAATAATCTATGCAAACAGCCCCTACTTCAAAGGATGGTTGTGATGTTGTACATTGGACCATATACGTTTTAAAGCATGGACAAAGTGGGCAATTGCCTAGAGCATGTTTAAACTGCTTTGAGTGACCCCATGTCTGCGCGTTTGCTTGGCTTCACGCGAGCTTGAAATACAGGAAAATGGGTAATACATGTCAAAGTTGTTCCGAACAGGGGCTTTCAAAATAAGCCATACCCCAGGCCCCAAAAATGTTAAGGTATTGCTGTATTTGGCTGCATACATTTAAAAGAAGTTTCAGCAATAGTACTCGCAATAAGATACTTGGGTTACAACCTCTTGCAAGGCTGTAGGACAGTGGCAGCTGACACTCAGGCCAGGGTCCACTCTTTTATAGCCCTCTATAGAGGCTAGGAACTACTTGGCAGTAAAGAGTACTAAATATTTCAAGCAACGTTCTCCCCTTTGTAATCTGTTTCAATCGTTTCTGAATTTGGTCTGCTTCAAACATTCTCAGATATTTTAATCTCATTAGACAATCATCTAAGCTGATGCCTCACTACACAGCAATCTAGAGGATGCTGATTTCTCCTTCACATCAAGATTATAAAGAATCATCCTTCGTCCCAGCAAACAAAAAGCCCTCAGAAAATATAGCGTTGACAAAGAAAACTTTCCCATGGAGCATACACATTTTCAAATGTCACTAAAAATAATGCAGTGTAGAGAATGCCAATATTTTGAATGGATACGTTTTTCTCCTACTTTCATTACACAAGCACCTGGGCCAAAAGTTGAAGTTAAAGGTAAACACTGCATTTCAAATAAATTGTGTAATAGGACACTGACATTCTGAGTGCAAAGGGCTTTGAACGTTCAAACTAGCCAAGGGTGGAAGAAGGTGATCAACCATACGTAAAAATGTGTGAGAACCAATAATAGTGCGAAACATTTAGGCAATGATAAACAACGCGTTCGGCAGCCAGGTTTGTTACAGAGGGTAAACACGTATGGAATAGAATTTCTCTTCACAAATGAGACTACCATAACTTTTAGGAGGCTGGCACAATTTTCAAATTTAAGGATAGAGATATTCCAGTTGAATAAGAAAGTGACACTGCTTCTGATAGATTGTTATTACTCATTGTGGTGTGGTGTTTTTTGTTCTTCAACCGCTTTCCTTATTGCCAAAGATCTGATCAACATTGCCTTAAGTCAGTGGTTCCCAATCTGTGTGCCGCTGCAACCCAGTGCAGCTTAAAAACTAGCCATGGGTGCCGCACGCCAAGCACACATTTTGGGAAACACTGCCTTGCGTCTCACCTCCTCCCACACTCCGAACCGTGAATTTAAATTTCCCTCCATCCGAGTTCATTGCACTCTCCTGAAAGCCACAGCATTGGCTGTTACCAGAAGCTGCTCTTGATTTCCCTCGGTGCTGCTGAAACCTTCAGACAAGCGCCTGCACCTTGGACGGAGAGTGAGTTGCAGGCCTCTGGGACGGGACACACTGGAGGAACAGGTAGATGACAGCTACAGAATGATGGCCACAATGCAAGCCTGGAATATAGTTTTATAACCCGCCGTAGCGGGCTATACCGGCTATTAAAGGCCTGCTCCCACGTTAAAGGCCGAGCCGATGGCGAAGGACTTTAACAAGGGAGTGGGACTTTAATAGCTGGTATAGCCCTGCTATGAAGGGCTGTAAGGCTATTAGAACATTCTGCCACTAGAGGGCAGAATGTTCTAACAAATAAAACAAAGGCCTCTTGAAGCTTGAGGGGATTTAAATCCCCTCGAGCTCCGAGAGGCCTTTGTAAAACATTGGAATGTTGCTCTGCGGGCCTTTACCAGCCCTTAGAAGCAGGGAGCACTACATTGTCTTCAATGGAGCTCCCAACATTCAAATGTTCTAATGATAGTTATAGTCTGCAGGGTAGCAATAAGGATCAAGCGACCGAGAATTGTTCCAGATACAATGAGAACCGTCATCCAAAGGAAAGAAGTGACATTAATTCCTTAATGTTTTAAGCAGGAGAGCATACAATACGTCTGTCCTATTAGGCATGGAGTTATAAATAAAGGAGTAGAGGAAATGTTGGCTGTACAGTAAAGATCAACAAACAGACCGGAAGCTATCTTAAATACTCCATTAGAATAACTGAGCATAGAAAATATACCCAACACAAGCTGTGGGGGCCTCTGGACATACGAATGAGAAATATTCCAACTCTAGATTTGTTCAAATGCAACATAGCACAATTAAATGCTTCAGTTTTGTAATGAAGATTTGAAAGAGTGGCTCAAAGATGTGGATATCTGTGTGTCCTCCAGGATGTGCCATAAACCATGTTATATAGCTTTTGGAAATCTGAAGATTAGACCATATCATGGTCTGCTAGTATGGTTTTCTTGTTCTTTTTGTGAGGGAAGTGGATTCAAGGCAAGTTAGGGAGTTGTGTGCTTAATACATTGCTAGAAGTTATTAAACATTGGAAAATGTAATTAGTGTTCTGCACAACCTGCTTGAAACAATGCTGGAGGGATATTTGAATGAATGAGCTAAGTCAGTGGTCCCAAACTTTATCCACCATCAGCTCCCTTGGCACATCTGCCATTGGCCACGGCTCCCTATTATGTTACTTTTTTTTGCGTTTGGGGGGGGATGTTAGCCTGGCCCCGGTGGTGCTTCTATTTCTTCTCCCTAAAACAAATGCTTACAATCATTAAAATAACCAAGGCAGCATCCTATCCTCGATGTCTTCCACAAAGACATATGTGGTCTATTCGCTATCTCTAGTGACTAGCCAGAACTTTCAAAGTTCTTCCAAACGTGCAGTCCCAGTAAATATCGTATTTATTTATTGATGTAAACAGGCATTCAACTGTTGCTGAGTATTGGTCTTCGTAGCTTCCATACTGCCTGCATTGCATTTTCCATAATTTTTAACAAAGTGAAAATGAAAGTAAAACAAGGTTGATCTCTATGGCCCTCAGCAGTTGTGCCAACAACCAAGCAAAGGCTGGCAGTAATCAACCTCATTCACATGGGTCTTCAATTAAATGGACTCTTATAAACGGATTGACACTACTGAAGTTACAGTGAGAAAGAGCAGGGGACTTGGGCAGCCGTACTTTGTCATAGAGCCGATGGATTGTAATTCCATGGTCTCCGAAGAGCTCCCAGCCTTCCCGAAAACATGGGCCAGTCCTGCCAGGCCTCTTGAAAATGCTCCTGTGAAAAGGCGCGCTCCGTGGTGCCCTCCTGGAAGTCCACAGACCTGCAATGGCATCATAGGTCACAGTCTGAATTTCGCTGTAGCCAGTGCTTCTCTGGAGAGATACTTCCGGTTTCGCTGCCTATGACAGCAGCAGCTGAGGTCTTTAAGTAATGCCCTGATATGTGGCAGAGAAAAGAGGCCAAAGCGCCAGGTCTGAATGGTGTGCAACTAGGAAGAAAACAAGCCGTGGATCTGAAATTTAAATATATGGGTCCGACTTCTTTAGGTTTATCATAGTTGATGAGTATTTTTTTATATCTACAGCACTGCTGTTTTAAATAAAGATATCTGCTTGCCTGTGGTACGGACGCAGATCTTTGGTAGTTTTATGCCCATTTTATGCTAGCATGTCTAAAGCCCTATGCACTCACCTTTGGCTAAAGTTAGCCCTTAATTAAGTGGTTCCCAAACTGTGCCTGGAATGCTTCTATTTGCGGCGCCATTGGCAAGTTTTGATGGCGTGCTGTCCCCATAATTTATGGTATACATTTTTTAAGGGTGCAGTGTGTTATCGATTAGGCAAAATATAAGATGTCCCCATTGATGTTTCTGCAAAATTGTTGCTATTGCGTGTTTGGGAGGAGCAGATCCTGCTAAGCTATATCGGGATATGCGTGGATCTGGCTTTAATACAAGTGAGATGTGATATGACATAGAAGAGTAAGATAGCTCTCGAAAAGGTTGCATGGTATGTGTCAAGGGTTGCGGAAGGACAGAGCAATAGCGCTAGGACCCTGGAAGAGCAACTGGACACCACCTACAGACACTTCAAGGAAAGGGATGGAAGTGGTGGGGGAGAGATCAGGAAGGGGCAGTGTGGGGAACACACACAGCGATGGGTCGAGGAGGGAAGGATGCTGTTCCACACAGGACAGCATCCACAACTCTATGGGAAGCCAAGCTCACCTCCCTGTCTCTTTTCTGCGATGATCCATTACATCTGGTGGAGAAAAGTGGGATGAGGTATGTCTACAATCTCTCCAACAACTAGTGACCCAACCAGTTATCTGTGAGTTGGGCAAACCCCACACAACATCGCATTGTTCCTTGCAGCCACTGTGGTGCCAGCACTACGACAAAGAGGCAGTCTACACCGGTGAAGCCTCCCAGACCCTCTGAATTGCCACAATAAAGTGCCTCATAGCAATTCCAAAGGTAGGGTGACCAGATTTTGAGAAGCAAAACCAAGGACAGGCCAGACATAAAAGTAGGACTAAAGCCTTTAGTTTTGCTTGTATAACTGGCGTGTCCTGTCTTTTTCCATAGCCTTTTAAATATATATATATCTACACAAACACACACACGTGCTAGGCTTGTAAATGCACAACTATATGTATGTGTGTGTGTGTATATAGGAACACATTTACAAGGCTGCATTTACTTAACATTAACTATGGCAGGACCTCCATACTGAGCCCTCTCCTACCCCATCCTGTCTCCCCTCTGCTAGGAGCATGCAGCCGGCCTCCTCTTATTCCACCAGAGAGAAACAGACAAATTACTTAAATGTTTTCAGTCTTCAGATGCGCCTGTGAAAGGAAAGCATACCTTTCAATTCTGTTTTGCAGAAAAACCTGACCTGACATTTGTCCCAAAAACTGGGAAATTTATTTTAAATAAAGAAAAGTGTTGGGACACTGAGACAGCTCATTTAAAAATCCGGGCTGTCTGGGGAAATCCGGGACTTCTGGTCAACCTACCAGGACCCATGCTGCATAAGCATGCCTTTGTCTGCCTCATCGCACACCCAAGATACCTGGAGCCAGATTGAATTAAACCATGACTTTCCCTTGTGAAGGAGCACCCCAGAAAGCAGGGCTCAGAACGGAAATGATGCAAGACTATGCACCATCTTGGGGTCAGGCAAACTCCCCATAGAAATTAATGGTATTCAGCATCTTGATGTCAGGCAAAACAAAAAATTAATATAAAGCAATGGAAGCAGCCATGTTATGGTCAGGCAAAACATACCTCCCATAGAAATAAATAGTGGTGGCCATTTTAAAGCCAGGCAACTGGAACTGATCCTCTGAGCACCTTTACCATTAAGAGCGGTTTAAAAACAGAAAAGTCTTCGTCAACTGCGAATCGACTATCGTGATCAACACCAACCGAACAAACGCATGAAATGGCTGAAGAACGCATGCCCAGCTCAATCATCTAGCATTCCCTGCAATTTGACCTCACAGATTCCCAAGCCTAAGGAGCCTGGTGGGAGAAGTGGATGAGGAGTGTGGAACACAACCTGTGAGCCACATGCAAGAAGCAGTGACAAACAAGCCAAGGACTTGTTCCTCAATCTGGTTGACGATGATGTAGAGGACCTACTCATGACATTCCCACCTGAGGCCATTGCCACATACAAATGTCTGATCAAATGTCTTACGGAGAGTTTTTCCCCACATCGCAAAGTTGACTATGAATGAGACACGTTCACCAAGGCATGCCAAAGGGCTTATGTATTGCTAGATGACTTCTCCATCACTAAATGCCTTCGCCGTCAGGCCGCAGATACTGGTGACTTACTGCGAATTGGAAAAGTTCAACAATGAGGAAGCAATAAGACTGAAAATTATAGAAAAACAGGAGTTTATTTTATAAACAGAGCTGCTCAGTTGTGGAGCGATTACACGCAGGAGCTCCTCCACAATAAACTGTTTAACTGTAAAAAAATTCACAACGTTCCAACAGTTCCAACACCCTTACATCATGGCGTTCCATCTCAGAATGTATAAAGAGGTCTCTTCATGTAAGCATGAAGAGGCATGTGGTACAAATAGAGTATGACGCAGAGCAAACCGTTCACATGAACCATGGAATGTGAGGAAGCTTTTAAGAGCATTAAAGAGGCTTTTGAGTCAGTAGACCATCTGGCCTACTTTGATACATCCCCATGCACAGAACTGACTAAATATGCCAGCCCTGTAAGACCAGGAGCCATCCTAGCACAGCAGAAACCCTGCTGCGACACTCCCAAGCGAATCATCGCATATGCAAGCAGGAGCCTGACAGAGTTGGAGAAAGCGTACTCGCAACCAAAAAAGGAGAGTCTGTCCATTGCATGGGCATGTGAACACTACCACATGTTCTTGTATGGAAAGCCCTTCACAATCATCACAGACCATCAATAACTGGTGCCCATCAACAGAAACCCAAAAGCAAAGATCCCACCATGCATAGAAATTTGCGGAATACGCCAAATGGACTATGACTTTATAATAGTGCACAAACCAGGGAGAGGACATAACCTGGAAGACTATGTCTCCAGGCACCCTCTTCCGAGTACTCGGCCCGCACCTTTGCTGGCAGAGGAGTACATCAACTTTGTTCTGCACCAGACACCCCTACTAAGATCACACCAGAGGAATACGTTTAAGAATCACGCAATTATGCCACACTGGAAGAGGTGAGAAACATCAGGTGAACACAACAGTGGAGACACTTCAACAACAGTCAATACAATATAAGAGTCAAGGAAGCTGAGATACTTGCATTTAAGAATGTGTAGGAAGAGCTGTCTGAAACACAAGGCATCCTCCTTCAGGGCACCTCTTTGGTCATACCACAGGCACTACGTCGACGAACTATTGATCTCACACACGAGAGTCACAAAGGAATAATAGCAACCAAAAAGACACTCAGAGAAAAGGTATGGTTCCCAGGCCTAGACAGTCTGGTAGAAGAAATAACTCTGGCATGCCACCTTTGGCACAGTCTAAGAAAACCTGCATTGCCCTATCCGCTCCAAATGTCAGATCTCCCAGGTGCAGTATAGTCAACACTGGCAGCTGACTTTTATAGACCTCTGGACACTGAGGGATGTCTCTCAATCGATTGTTGATGAATACTGTTTCTTCCCGCTGGAACACCAAGTGCTATCCACATCAGCCACTTTACCTGTCCATGGATGAAATGTTCGCAGCCGGGGGTGTCCCCCTCACATTCAAGACTGACAATGGACCCCCTTTTTCAGAGGAAGAATTTTGCAAATTCATGGCATATCTAGGAATACCTAATCGGAAAGTAACACTGCTGTGGCCACAGGCCAATGGAATGGCTGAACAATTCATGGCTACCATAAAGAAGACTGTACAAAGGGCCAGGGTTATGCAGATATCAATCGGTCAAGCCTTAAGACAAGTCCTGCATGACTACTGTAACACATCTCACAGTTCCACGGGAAGTTCCGATTGGGACCTGTGCTAGGGAGAAGAAGTCGGCAAGGCTTCCACAGCTAGAAAACACAGCCCCACAAGACCATGACGTCATAGTGGCTCGTGATCAAGAGGCCAAGGCAAAAATGAAAAAGCATGCAGACACGTGGCGCAGAGCAACCATGTCTACCCTCGGACCAGGAGACCTAGGATTGGAGCACAAATGGCAGATCCACAAATCTTACAGTGCCTGAACCGCTGACAATTACCTGTCAAAGGCCTATGATTACAGCAGAGTCTGAGCCTCGCTCTGTAACCCAAAAAACAGCTCATAATTAAAAAAAAAATCCATGTACCCTAAGAAGAAGAGTGGGAAAAATGAAGACAAAAAAATTACAGAAGGCGAAATGCTGGCTGCGGAAAAAAATAAAGGAAAATGGCCAATGGTGCAGACTACCACTAAGGGCTCCCTGAGACCAAAGCAACAGAACGAGAAGCTTAAGATGGGCTGCAGCCATCACCTAGCAGTTCACACACATTATGATGAATAAAAAAACACTAAGTGGTTAATCGAGGAACTATGAAACATAGGAGCTGGATACCGCAACATGGCTGAGCAGCCACCGTAGCCACAGAGTTCTGAGCCCTCGCCATTGGTCTTCTCTCTCATGTCGGGCATTGCCTTACTCTAATTTTTTTCGTCAGTTTGGAAGGGGGGGGAGAAAGCTGTCATATGTTACGGAAGGACAGAGCAAGGGCACAAGGACCCTGCAAGGGAAACTGGACAGCACCTCTTGACACTGCAACAGAGGGGATGGAAGTAGTGGGGAGAGGGGAAACAGGAAGAGGTGTTGGGAACACACACACAACTATACACGCACACACGCACACACACCTATACACCTATATACACACACAGACACAAACACACACCCCTACCTACCTACGTACCTACATCTTTTTCACAGCGATCCACAACACAACAGTTTGCAAATATGGGCTGGTACACAGCTGCAGAAAGGAGTGTATATTGAAACAGTAACTGAAGTCACAAGATTTTGGGGACCTTGGATAACCAGTCAGCCTTACTTGAATCAGTGTATGGAGTGTTTATGATGCTGCTTACACCTCCTGTACAAGTTGGAATGGATTACTATCTGTCTGTTTCCTGCCCATTTGGCACCTCGGCCACAGTGTACACATTGATACCTGTAACTCTGGGAGCAACAGGAAACAATATTCTCTAGCTCATCAAATTATTATATTGTTATTCTTGTGAATGACAATCAAGCTTTGTTAATGAGGAAAAATGCAAAATTAATATATATATTTTTTTAAATCTAGAGAGGGCCTCATGACCTATAAATTAGCTGCATTTTATTTGTTGACCTCTGGTGAATCAGATACTCTGTAAATTAGCTTATCTTCAAAAGCTTCAGTTAATGATAAATAGCGTGAATATCAACTTAATTTAAAACATAACCCATAGTGGCGAGAGTATCAAGCAAGATGCTGTATTTTCTGTATAATCCATTGCGAAAGCTGTGATGTTGGTGTCCCTTTACGAGGGGTATGGGGGAAGATGATTTGCACGAAGGCAACATAGATTAATTGTGAATGCGGTATGTTGTCAAAACTGTTTTCATATTTCTGTGGTATTTCAAACAGAAAACCTATGATATCTTCCGATTGAGTTTCAGTCCTGGCAGCATGTGCTGCAGTCTGCGCAAAAATCATTTCCCAGTATAGAGCACCTCCCCCAACTCCCCCCCACCCCCCAACAAAAAGGCATGATAGTTGGAGGGTTTCTCTTGCTTATTCTAGCATCACTTTTCTCCCATTTGCTTGCTCAGTTTCAGATAAGATATATTGACACGACGTCAAACACCTTAGAAAATTGTAATGTGAATAGCATAAACCCATGAATTTTCGGTGACCCTTCAAAATATGTTTCCCGCCCCTAGTTCTAAACTTAGTACTGGGCAAAATCCTTCATGCCAGAAGATTCTCTGCTATACTACGTTTCATCTGTAAACGTAAGCAAATTAAACAATGATGAACAAAAATGTTTGTGCATGGAGGCCAGCTGTCCCTGTGTGACCAATTGACATGTTGTGCTGTGCCACTCAGAATAGTCCCCATATATAAATTATTTTTCCCATAAAGTATCCCTTGCTTGCCTTTGGTTCTGTGTTCTGTGCAGTAAGGCTGTACTCTAGAGGCAACGGATGTGGTTCACAGCCCATACAGTAGCATAGTCCAAAGAAATAACTGCAAGGTCCTAACTAAGTTAAGTTAAATATGAAACTATTTGCAAAATCTACCCCACAGCAGTGTGTTCAAAGCATTGGCAGAAAGAGAATGGGATACAAAAACACAGAACCTTCAAATTGTCAATCCAACAAGTGAGTCTGCTGCTGACCTGTCGAGCTGTGCTTGAGCAAGGCACTGAGATGTTTGGGAAGTCGGGTTGAGGCCGATATATCAAATCCAGGTCTGGTGGCAATGGGCCGCAACAAGCGCCAATAATTAGCGGTCGGATCCCTGTTTGTTTTCAGGTCTACCCTATGTTGAAAATGATGGGATGCATATGAGGCTGGTTGAGGTATAAGTGGAAGGCTTGGCGAGGTCAGAATGTTGCAATGACTTAGCAAGTCAGCATTGAACTTGGGTCCAGTAGCTCGTTTTTCACACATCTTTTATAGTCGTTTTCTGGTTACAGTTCTTCGTGTTGTGTTATGTTTTTTTGTAGAGCATATAACGTTTTTAAAAAAAAAATTTTTTTTATTGAGGAACAAGTTTAAAAAAAGGTTACAGTAGTATGTTAGCAACGTACAGTCTACAATATCATGAATCGATTACATGGCACCAACCAAGCATATTACACAGGGCTATAACAGCACTTTCAGGGACGCAATTATTGAGCTGACCAGCGGTCATATGTACTTGATCTCCAACCCAACGTACCATTGGACATTTATAATACTTTAAAAATATATATATAAAGAGCTTTATTGAAAAAACGTGCACATCCAGTTACAAGGTATACAGGCAGGAATACCGCCAAATAGTGAAAGACATTTATAATACTTAACAAAACACACAGCGATCAACCAGCCAGGAGATAACTCAAAATGCAGTGTGATACATCAGCCAGATTGAAAAAGCCGAGCAGAGTCGGAACCTTCAGCTTTTCACGTTTCCTTCCCAACTAGGTAGTGCTGATAAAGACCCCAGAAGCTTTTGGGACGGCTCAGGGGTGGGGAGTGGGGGGGTTAATAGCTCATTATACAAATTGGATTGCGTATTGCAATATACCCCATCTTTGGAGCAGTCTGTAACAATTGGCACTGGCCCACGAGCCCAGCGCATCGCGATCCTACGCTTCGCAAGTAGCAAGCCCATATCTATTACACGGCGCGTATCTTTCTGCAATAGCCCAGTGTAACCCAGTAAGGCCAATAATGGATCCAGTGATAGTGAGAGGCCTGTAATTTCACTCAGTGTTTGAAAAATCTTCTCCCAGTATATCGCAATCAAAAGATCCGGTCGCCTCCCGCAGCGCGGGACGCGCGCTGAAGCCTACTTACTCACCGTGAGGGGAACGGTTGTTGCTGGTGCATCTGTCGCTAGTCTTGCTTTGCCCCGCACCTGTAATCTCGAAAGCCGTGAGGGGAACGGCTCTACTGAGGCTCTACTGAGGTCGAAATACAGCCCCCAGAGGGCTTTGCGCAGCCAGCGCGCCGACGCAGCTGAGGGGAGGAAAGCCCTCAAAAGATCCGGTCGCCTCCCGCAGCGCGGGATGCGCGCGGGCAGCGCCCGGGCGAAGCCCGGGCCAAGGGCGGGCCCGTCCTTGCCCGTCATCGCCAGGAGGAGGCAGGGCTGGGCCACCCCTCGTAGATCCTCTTCCCAGCACTTAAGGTACTGTGGCTATGTTGAGATTGTGAACATTACTGTGTGGTGCTTCTAGGATAGTGTGCTACTGGAGTATTACACCCCCTGAGGACGTATACCTGTTCTATTTTCTATCTCAAGTACATTCTGTGAACAATTTTTGGACTCTACACCATTATATGTGGGTGTAATTACTCATGCAATGTTATGAACATTTGTGTTTTAGAGTTATTTTTAATTTATGTTTTTCTCTTTCCAGCATAGTCTTACATTTTAAAGCAGTAAATTGACCCCTTGTACTGTTTTACAGGTTGGGTAATGGCAGGGAAGGGTAAACGCACGGGGGGGGCGGGACAGTTACTGGCACCATGGACCAGTTTATAACGCGCGCTGTTTCAGTTTTAGAGCACGAAATCGCCATAACTGAGCGACGGCTCTCTACTGAACCAACGCTGTTAAGACGCTCATCTATCGGGCCTCTAGCACTAGCTAGATCCCCTTCAAGATTAGTCGGGCCTGTGGTGGGTAGCTCCTCTCAGGTAGAGGACCTTGAGATTCGTCCCTCTTTGAATCAAAGTAATATCAGGATTCTAGAGCCCCCTGCTGAGGATGTTTTGGTAGCTGAAAATTTCTCAAGACCCGGTGGTACACCCCCCCAGACACGGGCTAGTAAGAAATCCAAATGTATGTCTAACCCCAAAAGAAAAAGAGCTGATGATATCCAAGGGGGGAGGCAGCCGAAACTCTCCAAAAAGACTACCAACCCAAATACTGTTACTTGTACGCTATTAGAGGGGGACTGTGAAACTAATGGCGTGGGTAAAAAGATCTCTCTTGACCGGTCACAATCTGATGAGCTCATCACCAAGATTGAACAGGTGGTACGCTCGTTACTACTTCCTTTGGCTGAGAGGGTCAAAGTGATCAATACAAAAGTCGAGTCCCTGGAGCAGACGATGCTTGATAATTTCTGCTCCTTAAAATTTTTTATCAAACTCATAACAAGTGAGAGAGTTAATTCTAATTTTACCCAAATTCCTGTGGCTGTACCTACAATAAATACCATAGATACCCCTGTTGTTGGTCCTGTGATCACCCCTATAGATAGGTTAGGGACTGACCCACCTATTGCTTTGGATAACACTAGCCATATTTTGCCACGTATAAGTTCCACCAAAAGTAATAAAGGGAGCAATGACATTGAAGAAAAGAACTTTAATGGGATAAACAGGGGCCCGAAGGCAGGACCCAGCAGTATTATTCGTACAGATCCTGCGAAACCTGTAAATGTTCACCTTCATCTTCCCCCAGCCTCTCTTCCTTATGTAGCAGTATGTGGACGGTTCGGACAGACGACTCAGGACACGGCGTCTAGTTAGAGAGGGTTTTATTTGCGGAAGTACGATTCTGTGCTTTCTTTCCAGGTTCTGGCGTCTCTTCCCCAAGGGGTCGGCTTTCCAGTTCGTCTAGGCGTGGAGTGTGGCCAAAGGACGGGTCCCGGTGGTGGACGTCAGAGGACTCCCGATGCCGGCCTCACCGATATAGGGGAGACAAAACCAACAAAGACTGTGATCAGTAGGGTGGTTATGCGAAGGACAGAACAGGGCCCAGGACGTGAAGGGTACACTCCGGTGCTCTCGTGTCACTCTCCTAACCTCTGTAAACGACCGGGGTGCTCAGAAAAGGTAGTGCAAGTGAAGGGGGGGCAGAAAGTAGATAGTGCTTGAAGTATTTACAAGTGCGGCGGCGAGAGGCATTTAGGTTCTTTTTCAGCCTTCTCCCTCCTCCCGACCCAGCCCGTGAAACGTTCACGCACCTGGGTCAGCCACGCTCCTCCGTGGGCGCGGCTCGGCGAAACGTGGGTGCGGAGTCCTCCCTTCTCCGACTTCTCCTTCGACGTAGTCTCTCCCGTCTCCGACCTCTCCGTCGCTGTAGCCTCTCTCGTCTCTGACCTCTCCATTGCTGTAGTATCTCTCGACTCTGTTCTCCTTCGCTCTCCTGCTTCCGCTCCGGTGTAGCGACACACCACGGGTCTGTCTGCCTCCGATCTTATTGGATGTTCGTCGACCACGTCACAGTTGTGGGCGTGCGCACCAGGGAGCTGATCCCAGTTAAAGGGGAAGACGTCTGAGGATGTTTCTTCCGTGGCTGTCACTCTCCAGTCGTCTTCCTGTAAATCATAAACAACACTGTCCGTGACCTCCGGCACCTCCCACCAGTCCGCCCCATGCCGTCCGCTGTCCCCGCTCGCCTCGTGACACAGTATTAACTGGAGTTCCTGAATTAAAGGATGGCAAGTCTGAATCCTACCCAGAACTTAAAAATAAAGTGACCTTCTGGCTAAATAAAAATAGACCTATGCACTCTGGACTGGATGGTAAGATCCTATTTGCCAGAAGGGTTGACTGGGTTGGAACAAGGCCTAAAGATGTGGAGGGAGACGCCATTGTTGTAAATTTCCAAGATAGACGTATAGTGCGTCTTATCTGTGACGATATTTTATCCGGGGGCCAGTTGGGGATAGGAGTGCGCGATCTTGGATATTTTTACAATGTACCCCCCTACAGCGCTGAAAGATTTTTCCACCATTGGGGAGTGCCTAGAGCGCTCCCAGAGCCCATTATTCCCCATTCTGATTATTACAATCCTAATTTTAATCGCAATTTAGGTTATTTTGATTGACCAGAATTTCATCCTCAAAGGGAAGCTACGGTAGTGAGTGCTGACACTTTGAATAATAGGGTTGAAGCTGAATTCCCTTTATCCGGGATATCAAATCTTCTTAGCCACTCCCCTTTGCAAACTCATTTAGAGCATTCAAACCATCATGACAGTAGCCCTAATACTACCTGTCAGTCTAATTTGTCGGGAATAGGGTTAGGCTCAATGATCTCGTGGAATGTTGCTGGCCTAAAGTCAAAAATGGATTCCCCGGAGTGGGTCCAATTTATGGGTAATTTTGATGTCTGCCTCCTCCAGGAGACTTGGTCCTGCGAGCCGCAGTTTCTCCAAGGTTTTCTGAATTTTCATGTTCCTGCATCTAAGAGACCCAAAGGGCGTCCGATGGGTGGGTTAACAATATGGGCTCGCCAAGAATTATTCTTGGCGGTCAATGAAATCAACACAGGCTCCCCTGACATTCAAGTGGTCAGACTATCCGCGGGCCCATTGGGTGACGTTGACATCTATAATTTGTACCTGAGGGGGACTAATGGGACGAAGTCCAGGACTCTGGTTGCACTGGATTCCCTTATTGCACAGCACTCACGTGAGAGGGGAGTGCTTGCTGCAGGGGATCTGAATGTAACTTTCGAACCACTCTTAAGTTCAGATTCCTGCTGGGGACTTGACCCTGAAGAAGATCAATTATGGGGTATCCCTGGCCTTGATATGGACCCAATAAAACGTTGGTCCGAGGCAGCAGTGCAGGTCAACGCCCTCTGTTATGAAAGAGGCTTGAGGGCTTTGAATGGAAGAACCCCTGGGGATAAGGAAGGGGCCTACACCTTTGATAATGGCCGATACAGGAGTAGAATCGATTACGTACTCTGCAGCATGAGGTTATGGCAATCTGTAAAAGACATGGTTGTAGTACCCAGACCAGAAAGTGACCATAACCCTTTATGTGTAACGCATCGCTGGTGGAAAAGTAGCAATGCAGAACCAGCAGTGGCGTCATCTACCCCACCTGAGGTATTTCCCTCTAACGACATGCGCAGGCTTAAGTGGAGTGCGGTTAGGTCTAACGAAAAGGCAATTGATAGCATTAATATATTGCTGTCCGAAGTTGTTGTGGAGCTTGAAAGTTGCAGGCTATCCGACCAAGGTGTTATGGCAGCCACCGGCCACCACGAAATTTTCTTCGAGGAACTACGCCAGTTTTTTCTTAAACCAACCAGGAGAGGTAGTCGACCACCCTCTAAACACTTGCGGTGGTATGACGCTGATTGTAAAAGTGCCAGAACTAACCTAATCACAGCCCTCTCCAGTGGCAGTATTGGTCATGTGAGGGAAGCTCGCCAATTATATAAGAAATGCATAGCTTTGGCCAAAAAGAATTGGGACGAGCAATATTGGACAGACTTGAAAGATGCTAGTGATGCCAGGGACTCACGATTATTTTGGAACATCATCAAGTGGGGCAGGGGAGGGTTGCCAGATAGACCAACAAATCATGTCTCACAAGATGACTGGGTAAATTACTTCAGGCCCCAATATGCATGTGACCCCCAGAAAAACCCTACAGGGGAAATATCCCTTGTTTTCTTCTCTAGTGGCCCTTTTTGCATTAAAGACACCCTAATGGCTCTGGGATCTGTAGCAGCTGGGCGAGCTCCAGGTCTTGATGGGATTCCATCTGATCTTTTCCTTGGTAACAAAAAACCCTGGAGCGAATACATTACCCTTTTGGCAAATGCAATTGCTGTTGGTGCTCCAGTTCCTAAATCCTGGGGGGGGGCTGTTATAATTCCCGTGTTTAAAAAGGGTGACAGAACCCTCCCTGGGAATTATAGACCAATCAGTTTAATTGACACAATTCAGAAGGTCATTGGGAGGATGTTATTGAACCAGGTGTTAGCGTGGGCTGATGATAATATGATTCTCTCCCCCCTTCAAGCTGGTTTTCGTAAGTCAACCAGCACACTGGATCAGGTCTTTAGATTTGTGCAACTCCACTGGAAAGTGGTTACTCTGGGGAAAGGCAGTCTCTACGTAGCATTTGTGGATCTGCGAGCTGCCTTTGACCTTGTCCCTCGTCATCGGCTATGGGTTGTCCTCAATAAATTAGGACTCCCGGTACAAATCTTGACAATGATAAAGAGGCTCCATGAGTCTAATTTTGCTAGGATCCAGTGGGGAGGAACAGGTGAAGTCACCCCAGAGTTTCCGGTCGAGCGGGGTGTGCGGCAAGGCTGCACCATGGCTCCAACCCTTTTTTCCTTATATATTAATGGGATTGCCCAAGCTATGCTCAATGCCACTATTGATGCCCCAAAACTTGCTGGAGTTACTACTCCGATATTAATGTTTGCGGATGATACGTTAATCGTATCAAAAACTCCAAATGGCTTGCAGAGAGCATTAAAAGTCTTTGAGGAATTTTGTCTTGGCCATGGTTTGGAGGTAAACGTGGCCAAGACTAAACTCATGGCCTTCAATCCGCATCCAAATCGTAGAGTGAGTAAGTTTTTCCTGGATGGGCAACAAGTAGAAATGGTCTCCAACTTTCTTTACTTGGGTATACACATAACTAGTACCAGCAAGTGGGATAAGCACATTGAGGTCGCTGCCCTGAAGCTTAGGCAAATCTCAGGAACCCTGATAAGAGAACATAAAAAGTCTTCTACTAAGCCCGTTAAACCTGTACTTAAGGTTACGAGGCAAAGGCCCTGGGTTCAGCTTTGTACGGGGCAGAATTATGGGGGTTTAGTCGGCTGGTTCCCCTAACAACAGCAGAAAACTCTTTTCTCCGTAGCATAACAAGCCTCCCGCAGAGTTCACCTATGGTCCCTGTAAGGTATGAGCTTGGCAGGAATGCCGTTGCAGACATCGCCAGATTACGCCCGATTTTATACTGGCGAAGGCTCTGGACTACTCCCGAGCTCTCCTTGTACGCCAAAGGGATTATTGATGTTATAGATCTAGATGTCTTTCATAAAATTGAATGGCTGAGGCAGCTCCGCCAGACCTTAACAGTCATGGGCATGGCGGGGCTATGGAGTGACCCTACAACTGCGCAGTTTCCCCCAAAGAAAGTTATGAAAGCTATTTATTGGGAGCGGGTTAACCACCAGGTGTGGAGTTGTGTAAATCCTAACGGGATGGATGGTCGTTATCTAGAGTAGCGAAGTTCACACCCGCCTTTGAACCTTACTGGGACCTGATCACAAAGCCTAGAGACAGAAAGCTGTATTTTCAGCTGCGAGCAGGTTCTCTTCCAATTAAGTCTCTTACAGGCAGATGGTCCAGTGCAAATGAAGAGATCTGTCCTGCTTGTGGGGTACATGTAGAATCTATTGCCCATCTACTGTTCGTCTGTCCAGCATTAGCTGTTCCTAGGCGAGTGTGGTTGTCACCATTGTGTAGGAACCTGGGTACCACGAGCAGTGCCATTGCTTTAAGAATTCTATGCACTAGCACTTCTCCAACCATTTCTATCCCATTAGCAACATTTTTGGGATGGGCATGGAATTTGAGGACGAAAGCCTCTAGCAAACCACAGATAATTCCTCCTCATGCAACCCACATCGCTGTTGCCTAGTGTGAAACTCTGTAAAACGTTTTTACAATGCTGTAGTCGATGGGGGTTTATTAATTATATATCGTTAAATTTGTTGTTAGCTCGATTAGTTTAATGCTTTTTTAGAATCAATTTCTTAACTTATTTATTGATGAACTTAACAATTTTAACGTGTTTCTATATGCAATGTTTTGATTTATGTTTGTGTCTTTTATGATTTTGTCAAATCGAATAAAGACTAATGGAATTGGAATTGGAAAGACATTTATAATACTTAACAAAACACACAGCGATCAACCAGCCAGGAGATAACTCAAAATGCAGTGTGATACATCAGCCAGATTGACAAGGCCGAGCAGAGTCGGAACCTTCAGCTTTTCACGTTTCCTTCCCAACTAGGTAGTGCTGATAAAGACCCCAGAAGCTTTTGGGACGGCTCAGGGGTGGGGAGTGGGGGGGGTTAATAGCTCATTATACAAATTGGATTGCGTATTGCAATATACCACATCTTTGGAGCAGTCTGTAACAATTGGCACTGGCCCACGAGCCCAGCGCATCGCGATCCTACGCTTCGCAAGTAGCAAGCCCATATCTATTACACGGCGCGTATCTTTCTGCAATAGCCCAGTGTAACCCAGTAAGGCCAATAATGGATCCAGTGATAGTGAGAGGCCTGTAATTTCACTCAGTGTTTGAAAAATCTTCTCCCAGTATATCGCAATCATTGGGCACGACCAAGCAACATGCATGAATCCAGCTGAGCCAGCACCGCAGCGCTGGCAGTCCGCAGTGTCCTGCAGGCCGTATCGATGCAACCTCTCCGGAGTATAATAAACTCCATTAAGAAACGTAAAGTGGATTAGACGATGCCTACCATTCATGGAGACATGCTGCTAAACCTCACAACAGGACCGCCAGGTAACGTTATCTAGAGCCACCTCCAGGTCATTCTCCCACTCCCTAATCTAGCCTTGGTGAAATGATTCCTTCTGTATTCTTGTGACATGTCATACATAATGGAAACCATCTTTCTAGGGAAGGCGGAGTGCATAAGAAAAGAGAAGGACGCCAACTCAGGGGGCTCCAGCATATCATCACCAAGAAGCTCACGTAAAGCATGCCTCACCCTGTGAAAGTGAAACTGAGCAAGTGGCATGAAGTCATGTCCCTCACTCTAGATCTCTGCCCACTCGCGAGCTCTGCCCTCAGAAACAGATCGCCAATCTTGGTGATTCTAAGTTTCGCAAGAGCATATACCACATCCCTCTCCCTGCAAACCAGCAGCCAGTAACACCATTCCACTGGCGTCAAGGTGGACTATAGGATAGTGCCTGTCTGTCTCTTCAATAGATTCTGCCATGCATGTGCTGTAGAGTTAACAGAGTCCAGAATGCCGGACCGCCTAGTAGGGGCATGAAATAACAGCGTTGGGAGAGGGAAGGGCGCCACTGCCAACTTTTCGATTTGCAAGTGTGGAAGGCCAAGTAGTTCATGAATCCAATTATATGCGTGCAAACTCTGCGCCACTCTATAATACAGTCTAGATCTGGGGCCCCCAGACTCCCCATGGAGTAGGGTGATGTGAAAATATCCCATTTGACACGTGGGTGTTTCCCGGCCCAGGCTAGCCTAACTAATAGAGAGCGAATAACTTTGAATATGTTCCCAGGGAGCACCATCGGGATGTTTAAGAACAGGAATAAAAATCTAGCGAGCACCACCATTTTCATAAGTGATATAACTCCCCAATAATGTTAAAGACAGGTGAATCCATCGATTGACATCTTCCTCCAACCTAGCAATCGCCTTGCCATAGTTCTCACTGAGAACCAGCTCCTAGTCTGTATGGACCTGCACTCCCAGATAGCGCACCGGGTCAGAGGACCACTTGTACAGCCTATAACTTATTGGGGTGGGTATCCTGTGGCTTAGAGAAAGGGAATCTGCCCTATGTGGTGCCAATTGGAAGAATCAGGTTTTCAGTTTCATACTAAATTCTTGGACTTTGCTGATGGAGATGAGGTAATGGGGAGGTTGTTGCAGGCTTTAGAAGCCAGGTACGAAAAGGCTCAGATGCCGGCTCTGGCTCTTCAGATGCGAAGGAACAGAGGCGTGCAGAAGGGCCGGCACAGCAGAGGTGTCTGGTGGGAGTGTTAAAGCTGATGCCGCTGTTCACGGATCACAGGCCTTTGGTTGCACAGTGCTTTGTATGTTTGCGTGAGTAGGTTATAAACAGCGCTTTTGTGGATGGGAAGCCAATGGAGCCCTTTGGATTGAATAGATAGGTGGGTGCAAGTCATACAACCCAGTCACCTCTTCAGAAACTGTTGCAGAAACCTCACACAACTTGTATTCTGCTAGGTGCTCTCCAGGATCCTTTGGTCGCAGGAATGGCATCCTCTAGGGAAGGCGCACAGCCTTGCGGTACAAAATCCCCACTTGCCTTTTAATTGTTACCACAGGTTACAGCAAACAACAGCCTGACAGACTCTTCTGTCTCCAGTCTAGTAGCAGAGTGCCTTGTCTAGAACCTTTTGAGCCGATTCTTGGTGTAGAGTTTCTTCCATCTTCTTCCTGGCTACAAAGTGGATCTATGGTCTTCAAAGGGGGCAAATCCATGCCGCTAGTGTAATACCAGGAACCAGTTACCGTCTAGAGTTCCTGTGCAAGTCAACCCTGGGAAGATACCTCTGTCAGTTAACATTCACCACAGTATCTCCTGTGGTCTGTGTGTGTCTAGTTTGAATCCCAGTATTGTCCGCTCACCACTCCATTCTTCAGAGGTCAATGATTTGAGTGCCTTTTATTGCAGGCACTGGTAAGACCGTTATTCACAGTGCCTAGAAACAGTAGCTGTGCGATACAAAGCACAAAAAGTTATTATTAAGAAATGTTAGACACCAAAGGGGATTGGAGAGTTGTTTGATCGTAACTAATATAAGCTTTTCGTTGTCCTTTACAAGTGGAGCAGTATTTAATTATTTGCCAACGTCCAATGCAAAGGTACACCTCTCACACATGTCTCAAACCTTTATCATCTTAATTGTTGGAAACATTAATTATATTGTACGTTTTTGTGTTCATAGTCTGGACTCTGTAGCCAATTCTAAGCAGAGGAATGGCACTGTGAATATTGAGGGTTATAGGTTGCTCAGGTGGCTGCCTCCTTTAGGAGAAGCCTTTGAGGGAGAGACTGTTTGGAAGGGGTGCTGAACTGCTGGTGGCCTTACGCTTCAAGCTCTATCTTGGGTACCGCGCCGGAGATTACTTGGGGTGTGACCAAGAGTCACTGTATGCCCTGGCAAGGGCCAAGTGCTGTGTGGTCTCCAGAGGTGTTACCATATGTCCTCTGATGTTTGCGTACTATGCTGCCCTCAAAGGAGGATCTAAATAGGAAATGTTTCCAATTTGAGTTGATCATGTTCATGTTTACTGTGTATTTTGCTACTTTTCCATGGTGCAATGCGCTGCAGTAATTGTTATGCTACCTTGTTTGATGTGAAGTAAACTTACTATGTCCTCACCCAAGAAGTGGAGTCAGTTGCCATGGTGGTGGCGGGGAACCAGCTTGTAGGGATAGGTCCATCACCACTGCACGAGTGAGCACACTTTAACCCTTTCACAAGTGCATTGGCATTGAATCGGTTGCCAACGCCCTCTGTAAAGTTACACCTCTAACACAAATGTGTGAAAGCTTAATTTATCATTTGCAATGGTTTAGTGTCTGATTGTTTTATCTGACTCCTCACAATCACTGACGTTTTGTTTGCGTTTATTCTGTTGCCTTGTGCTGCTTGCCCTTTGCAAGCAGTGAAAGACAACGTGCTCTCTTTAAATTACTATCCCAAAGGTGGTCATAGATTTGGGCAGAGTGGTTATTTCTGCATCTCTGGGACTAGTGAATTATGAAGCAAGACGAAGAGCAGGCCGGGGAGGCGAAGCCAAACCATAAGGGGACCGCAGCTAACACTCCCTGAGGGCTCCAGGATAGACAGGTATCGGCGAGAGGGAATAAGAGGCCTGTAGGGGGTGAAAGTGGAAAGCATACGTTCCCCACCCCCTCCGCAGGTAGCTGTCGCTTTACTTCCAAAAACTTGCACTCAGGATTGGTTGGGTGTCCTTTATAAGGAGCCAATACCCGGAGGAGGGCGTGACCCCCTCCAGAAGCCTAAAAGGGGGTCAGCGGTCATTACTGACTGTGCATGTTGTCCCACCCACCCACACTTACCAGGAAAGCGGGTATTACAGCCAGGCCCAGACTGGGAACAGCAACCAGCCCTGGCAAATTCCTGCTCGTCTGGCCCTATGGCAGGCATGGGGGGACCGTGGGTGCTAGAAAGGAGCACCGCTCCCGCTTTTGTTACTGGGGGCCGATATTGCAGCTGTGCTTCAAAAGCGGCCCACAGTGACAAAAGCGGCCCGCTGCGATCAGTCCGGCTCTGGTCACGGCCACTGCTTGCTACAGGGTGGAAGGGTTCTGCTACAACAGCCATGAAGAAACATTGTCAATAATACTTATGGATGACAGTTAAGCTGTCAAAATTAAACATTTGCCATAACAGTGGTCCTTGGCATGCCTGACAGCTAGGACACTGGGGCAACGGGCAACACAGACAGCCAGAAGGGATAGTCGCAAAATAGACACAGAGCAGCGGTGATAGCACCATTAAACTGCCTCAGTAGCACCTAAAGGCGGCTGGTAGGCCATCGGAAAGGATAGAGTTGCCATAACAGTTGCCCTGACAGCTGGCACACGAGGGGGACCAACGGAGAGAGAGCCGGAGGGGATATTTGCAAAGCAGACATGATCAGGGCTGGACTGGGAACAAAAACCAGCCCTGGCAATTCTGCCTGAGCAGCCCCAGAGGTGGAGGGGCTGTAATAGCGAGAAGGAGCACTGCTTCCGTTTTAGCACTGCTGTCAGGGGCGGCTGGTGACATTTGAAAGTGGTGGGGCGTAAAAGTTGTAGATGAGTAGCCTGTGATTAGTGAGCATAACGAGCGAGCTCTACTGGCATAAGGGGGGCCACTTTCAAGCAAATTTGAGAAAGAAAGAAGGTTAATAATGTACCTCTGAGCTTCCACTCTCCCTCAACCTTTCTCTTATCCTTCTCAAAGCCTCAGCTTCCCCTCCGCTTCTCTCTCCTCCACTTCCAAGTCTCTGCACTCTCTCCTCCGCTTCCAAGTTTCAGCTGTCCCATGGCCTCTGCCAGTCTCTCCCTTCAAGTTTCTTCTCAGTCTCTGTCTCTGCCACCTCCAAGCTCCCGCTCTCCCTCAGTCTCTCTTTCCCTAGGCCCTGCTGTCCTACATTCCGGGCAAGAGAATGCATACTGTTGTGCACACATGTCCTTTACACATACAAACAAATCCCCTCCTGTCACTTTAGGACTGCTTGCTCTCCTCTCTCTGCAGGTAGAAAATACATCCCCAAGCCACCTGTACTGCCTGATGACTTCTTTGCTCTTAGCCCTTCATAAGAGACAACCAGAGAGGAACTTGAGGGCTCTGAGGCCCTAAACATGGCAGAAACTATATAACTGTTTTACATTGGCCATCCACTTAACTTGGATGAAGATTTTTTTACAATTATAATGCAGCGCATGAGTGCCAGAAACAGGTTGCAGCACACACCTCACATTGATGGCCTTTTTAGGGTTTCAGAAATTGGTTTTTTTGTAGAAAAGTTAACAAAATCAACATCCTGTGCTATACAAATCTATTGTATCTCTGGAGCGCTTGCATGACACTTGCACCAGTTGCCTGCACAAAATATGTGACTTTACATAGCACTTCCAATTGATGGATTCCTCCCAAACTTCCTGCACATCCATGAATTCCCCCTCCCTACCACTCACAGCAGCCCCGTTCCTCTCGAGCAACTGGAACACCCTAAAAACCCCTTCTCCACCACCTCAAAAACGCCCATTGGATAACATTGCATTTCGATCCTTAAAAAAAAAAGCGTTTTTTTCGCACTTCCCCTACTTCGATCCTCTTGAAACTCACTGGGATAGTAGTTCCAGCGATTACGAAGAATCTCACCAAGAATTACACAAATCCATCCGGTGGAAGGGGTACGACTTTTCGATCAAACACACGCCCCCCGCAAACCCACAAAAACACCCCAAAATCAGCCAAAACTTTATCGAATTTTGCCAAACCACTGGAAAACCTTCCCAACACCAACCCAAACAAATCAAAATCAAATCCAGCCAAACCTTACCAACCCCAACCCAGCCAAACCACCCTATAACTAAAATTAAAAGACACTTACCTGACCGCCTCTTCTCCTGGTCCGCGTTGGCGCCTCTTCCCTCTTCGAACTGGAACAGCACGACGTCAGCACTGCGTGGCAACCCTTCAGCCAATCCTGGCGCTGCTGCAGCGCCAGGATTGGCTGACGGCACAGCCTACTCCTCGCCCGCCGCCTGCCCATTAGGAGACCGAGGGGCTCCTAATGGGCATGCGCAAGGCAGTAAAAACACAAGTACGCATGACTGGGCACGGAGTAAAAATTAAGCTCCATGCCCACTCATGCGCACTTGTGCTGCCTTTCCCTGGGGTCTGACAATGCATGTCAGTCAACATGACGCCGGACCGCCCACGGTCCGACGTCATGCTGACTGACATTTACGAGGAGGGAGCTGCGGGCAGAGCAGCGTTCTGGAATCCCGGGGCGGGGGGGCTACGCCTGACTGCTGTTGGTTTAGTAACGGCGGCCCCCTGTAACAAAACCAACCCTCACCACTCAAAAACTGACCCCCTCCCTTCTGGCCCACCAGGAAAATGCCTGGTGCCCGCTACTGCCACTCCAGCCCTGGACACGACACTTGCAGCTGGGGCATGGCCGGACAGGGCCTCGGATGTCACGCATCAGTAGCAAGGGAAGTTTAGAAGCTGCCTTGACAACCTGTGCACGGACAGGAACCTGTGTCAGATGGGGCTGTCAAATCCGATTTATGGTGTTGCCAAATTGGCTTAAGGCTGGGATCACTGATTTATGACTGTTTGATTGATTTAAGCTGAAACTCTTGCATGATTTATGGCATACATCTATGATTGATGACCGTCATGATGATTTAGGACCATCTCATGATTTATGAGGTAGCTTTAATAAACTGCGACCTTTAACCTCCACCCCAGAGTCTTTGACTCTTATTGAAAGAACTGCGGATGGAGGGGCGGAGGGACGGTCAAAGCCCCGGTAGGACAAGGTAGCCTGTCTGGGGCGGGTTATTTGTTTGCCCCGGAAGACCTTATAGACAGGCCGATGCTCGATACTTGCCCCTTTCACCATAAAAGATTGGCTATGGCACTAGTATTTTAACGTTTTTCATAATTGTCCGTTCGAGTCAGCCTTTATTGGGTATATGCGTTAGTGTTTAATGTGATGTTTCCAAGTGCTGTGCATCTTCGAAATTGGCAAGGCTTTCTTTAGGAAACAGCACCACCGTGTGTCATAATCGGACAGTACGCGGACTTGCTAAAACAGACTAGGAAGCACTTTGCTTATTTTTCATTCAAATGTGTGTCATGCATTGATTCGATCTTCGCTGAAAAAGATAGTCTCAATTTTGAGACATGTATGGTTTTTATTTATGATTCGGCAGTCTTAAATATTCTTATGCCCAATGTGATTCAGTTGAGGGCATTACTTAAAGTGTCTAAAAAAAAGAAAAAAAGTCACATAACAAAACACAATGTTACATCCGCAATGGGCATGTTTTTTTGAGATTGTTGGAGATTGAGTTACCGAAACAGTCTAGATTTTCACTATGCGTGCATTTTTTTTCAGATTATCTATAAGTAATCCCGACACCAGTAGACACCGATTTGGCGTTGCAGTGAGCACAATGTAATTCGTTTTATTTATTTATTTCTTTACTCAACTCCGGTCGGCCGTATGCCAGAGGTTACTACCCCCTCCTACCCTGCCCCTGCCCCGCCCTGCCCACCCCACCACCCCGCAGCACTCCCTCGAGGAGCCGCCACTGGCTGACTCAGTTGACCTTCAACGTTCAGATAAGACATGCTGCAGCATAGAGGATAGATTTCAGCAGAGCCATTGTAGTGTCAGGAAGGTCAATGAGCGGAGTCTTTTCTCTCTCTACGTGAGAGAGGACCACGGCTTACACAGTTGTTCTGAAATCCGTTTCTGTTTGGTAGGGTTTCACTTTTTACAAGGGCGAGACAGAGGATATCATGCTGCCTTGGTTTTCTTGGAGCTGTGCTTGTTGAAGAAGAAGCATGTTTAGGGTGAACCCAAGACACTTCACACTGTCAGCTGGGGGGGAAGGGAAAAGCCATCCAAGTTCAGTTCAGATACCCAGGTTGGAATCTGTGATGGTTTGTTTCAGTTAGCGTATAGGAAGAATTCGGCCTTTGTCAGAGTGAATTTTAGCTAGTGCTTGCAATCCAATTCTGTATTTGCTCGAGGCAGCTTTTGAGTCGCCGAGTTGAGGAGGGTTGTGTATTGTTGGTATATTAATGGTTCTTGATTTTACCATTGAAAATGAATCATAGGGTTTCTATATCAAAGTAGATTCTGATGAGAGATGTTGGATCCCTTAGGTGTTCTGCAGGAGATTGGCTAGTTCTGGTAACACTGGGCATCCTTCTTGTCAAATTGGTGTAAGTTGGTGAAGTAAAAACTGATGGCGGACTGTCAAAGGTTAACGTGTGCTTCTAGGGTGAGGATCCTTCCCTGGTGGTCGGCTGTGCTGTGCTGATGGTTGTAGAAAGGTCAAGCAGAATAAGAAGGCAAAGGATCACCTTTGCTTTTGATAAAGAGGGCATCAACAACTACTTGAAGTATAGCTGCTCTAGTATTTTCTGAAGACAGGTTGATAAAACTGTAGATAGTTTTTCTGGATTATCTGCTTATGAAGTTTGGTGGAAACTGCTTTCTCAGTGATTTTTCCTATAAAGTTGATGTACGGCAGGTTGGTAGTTGGCAAGGCCATCAATGTCTAGTATGGGTTTTTATCAGAAGTGGAATAATCAGGCCTGTATACAGAGCTTCAGGGAAAATGCCTGGAGTAAAGTAGGTGTTAACGATAAAGGTGAGAGAGCGCCTCCAGAGAGGGCTTTGATGAAGCACCAGGCTAAGGCATCATCTTCAATGGTGATGCATTGAGGGAGTTGAGGGTGTTTGAGAGGTCTTTGAGAGACCGGTTTAAGGGTGAACATTGTGGAATGCAGTCGGAAGGAGAAGGGGGCGGGGGCAGAGGAGAAGCAGGTATGTGTTGAATGTGCTGTCCGTTGGTGGTTAATGGCATTACACTTGTATGTGGAGTATGGGATGGGGCGTTCAGTCGGGGGCTGATGCTGTGCTTGATTGCTATGAAGTCTTATAATCTGTTCTCACCATCCAGTTTTCACCCAACCTACAACTGGAAACCATAAAATACGGCATATTGACCAACCAACACTTACCAAAATGATGAAATAACAGTGAAAAAACGTATAATTTTTCATCCAACTATTTATAGAGTTCAATAACAGCCGCACTGCGCCCATTCCAGGAACCGTACCATACCTGTGTATCTGTATTACTACACACAGCCAACAGTCATTGTTTTTGTGGTGGTTGTTGGCCGCAGTTTTATTACTCATTACATACGTCATATTTGTACAACTCCCCTGGACACCTTCTCGGGCCGGGGTCATAAATCATTACCATACATTATCACAATTGGTTATCACTTGGTGTCATTTGGACATCATGGGTCATAAATCATCGGGTATCATAAATCATTCTATTGCAAATCTGGCATCCTTTTGTTGCCATAAATCGCTCTGCCTGATCATCATAAATCAGACGCCATAAATCATGGTCATAAATCATCGGGTATCATAAATCATTCTGTCCCCAGTCTGCCATCATTTTGTTGTCATAAATCATTCTACATGGGCATCATAAATCATCAGCCATAAATTATCGGCTGGCCATAAATCACTGGTTTGTCTTTTGCTCATTTGCATCTCCTAGGGTCGTAAATCACCCTGACAGCTTGTAGATTGTTCTTTGTTGTTTTCCACGCCCCTTTGCGTGTGGGGGGGGTAGCCTTTTCCCGGAGTCAGGCCACAACTCGCTACCTTGCTAGTCTCTCCTGCGCCCTGCCGTCTGGCGGGGGCTGGGCTGCGAGTGCCGTCTCTGTTTGCTACCCTGATTTTTTTGTCAGGCGTACTCACCCAGGCGTGAGGCATCCCAGAGTGAGTGGCCCTCCTCCTACACACCGCCCTGTCGGTGTGTTTCCATAACCAAACCAATACACCTTTTGTTTCCGCCCCTTTTGGTTGGATTTGTGCTCTCTTTGCGCTCTCTTCGCATGGGGGTAGCCTCTTCCCAGAGTTAGGCCTCAGCTCGCTACCATGTTGGACTCTTTTGTGCCCTGCCATCCGGCGGGGGCTGGGCTGTGAGCGCCGTCTCCGTTTACTACCCCTTTTGTTAGACCACTTCACTCAGCCGTGAGGCATCCCAAAGTGAGTGGTGCCACTTCACTCAGCTGTGAGGCATCCAAAAGTAAGTGGCCTTACTCCCACACACCGCCTGGTGTGTCTCCATCGCCAATCATTGCACCCTTCGTTCTTTTCGTCCCTGTCAGCACTGCGACATTGCTGTTGTAGGTGTGGGTGGGTGGGACTCAAAAACCGTTGGTGCCGCTCCCCCAGCTCCCTGATGTAAAAGGTGAGCTGCCCAGGGGGAGCGTTGCCTTATATGCCCCTCCCCCTTTTCCTTCTTCCCTTTATTCTTGGGGAGGGGGAGGAGAGTGCTTAGGGCGCTTTTCGCCGCGCAGCAATTCCCGGTGGCGCTAACCAGCGCAAACCGGATCCGTTCCTTGTGGTCTCGGGCGGCAGTTATGGCGCCGGCCCTCGAGGCCCCCTTCGGGGGCGGCCTCTGCGAAAAATAGTGATTTTTAGCACAGCAAACATTTTTATTCATACAATTTTAGGGGGAAAAGTTGCTCCTCATTACTCTTTTTACTTCCCTGAGTTGCCTGGAAAATATAGTGTTTATCTTTACAATATCCACCACTTCGGATTAATCAAATAGACATTTGGTTGAATATCATTTTTGCTTATAACGGATTATTGTTCTGTGGGGAAAAGAGGCAGAGGTTTATCAATCAAGTAATTAGTGGTGTACTAAGGGACTCCCTAATATATGCCAAGCAAGCAGAGGCAACATGCAACAAATGGGATGGTTACAATTTAATAATTTCAAATTAGATGAAATATATCTGTTTCAACCTAAAATGTAAAATGTGACTGTTACTACTTGTGGGCACTGCGCCTGCAGCATGCATCAGTGTTATTACAGATTGAGTAGATAGTTCTAAGAGAAGTTTATGAAAAGGTCGAATGTGACATCGTTGTTTCGTCTGATAATATAAGCGAAGGGTTTTTTGATGGCTTTATGCAGGGCATTGGAAAGGGTGTGCCTTTATGCATCGGTGTACCCTGAGATTACTTTTTACGTCCATCTTTTGCATGGCTGCCGGGTTTACTTAGCAAAACTCAAGGATGGTTTCCCTTCACCAAGTCCCTTCTATTCTCTCCCAGTGTCCTACTTTCCATGTCTCTCCTGTTACGGCTCGCTCCCTCGCTTATTGTACTTGCCTATATTTTCAAACGGTAACTTTTTTTCAGTATTATCAGAAATTGTCCATTCCAGATAGTATAGCGCTCGAGAACTGCAGGCTTTGAAAAGGGTGCTGAATAGAATGGGTTTGTGGTGCGGCATTCCCTGTTAATGTAATGTGCTACATGGGAACATCTGGGTAGGTCTCTAAAGCAAACATTCGATTCGAAGAAAAACCAGCAGATGTCGCTGTTGATGCGTAAGGCGTCCTTGCATTAAAGTGGGTGTTTGTAAAGAGTCTAGTGACGATTTTCCCATTTTATTTCAGCTGGGTACATCGAAAGCATTAACGAACCTATGTGACGTGGATCCTCGCTCATCGCTGTTTTTTCGTAGAGCGTTCGCAAGATTTTTGTTACAGTGGCAGCTGATGCGGTGCACGCCTTATTTTCTGAAAACCACAGTACATGGTTTAGTATGCATTGGCATTATGTTTGCAGAAACCGTTTGCGTAAGCTTATTTGTTTTTTTTTAAATAACATTTTGATAATGTGGCTTGTGTTTTCTCCTTCGAATTAAATTACGTTACAAAAATAATGTTGCAACATATTGCTTGTAGTGTTGCGTCATAGGCGAGGAACACCACGCCGAGCGCCGGAGGGAGGGGATGGAGTGCTCCTCTGTGAGCGTGAGTTTGTAAGGTTTACCCGGACGCCTTGTGTCATACAGCTAATAAATGGGAGCCCGAGGTAATGGTACGGCAGTTACAAGACCACTGCCAAACAATACGGCGTGTCCTGGTGTTTTTCTATGCTTTGCCTTCCTGCGCCACACCACGTTGGTGGCGAAGAGGCTGCACGGACCCTCCTTGCCCACAAGCGCCTTGTCAGCCAACCTCTCTGGTCCTAGTGCGGCCTCCCTTCGCGACTGACACCTGCTTTCTGCACTCATCAGTGGCATAATATAATCCCCCCGCGAGTCGTGGGTGGGCAAGCTCCAGGGGGCTCACTCAGCAAAAGTGGTAAGTGGTGTGTTGGAGAGAGCGGGCCCGTCCATGTAGTTTGTAAGGAGGCCCCCTCAAGTTTCGTTAGGGCACTGACGCTTGTTGGCTGCGGCTGCCACTCACCTCGGCAGCCCATCAGGCCAGTGCAGAGCAGCCATCGCGACTGACCAAGGCTTTCCCCCATCCTGAGTTGTACAGCCGACCAGGAACCACCTGTGCCACGTGGGCGGGTGGGCCCCTCCCCGGAATGGCCTGTGCCATGTTGGTGTGCACCTCCCCCGTGCAGCACAGGAGCCTTAGTCCACCGGGTGCGGACCCGCCCTGGCTGCTCCCCAGCCTCAACCCAGGGTTCTGGAGCACGTGCTCTTTGCCAGCCAGAGAGGCGTCTGGGTGAATGTGACTCACCTGGGCCCTAGTAGACAACACCCGGTCCTGCTGCCCATCATCTGCCGGGCTTTGCTGTTGTCACCCCGAGAAGCTGCCATACCGTTGCCAGTCTCCATTGACTGAGCCTACTCTCTTACCTGCAAGTACCTGTGGCCCTCTGTGTCACCTTCCTGCCCACCAACTATACCTTTTGCATTGGGGCAGGTGGAGTGTGAGAGTGCTCCATGTCTGGCACTGAGAGCTACAGCGACTCAGTCATGTCCTCCATTCCAGCCCTGGAACCTGTTACTGTCACTAGACCCCCACTGACTCAGGCAGCCCGGTGGAAGGTGTGTGTGGAGCTCCTTGAAACTTACTTCGAGGCGGTGGACATTGCTGACGACAGGAAGAGGCCAATGCTCTTCCACAAAAGCGGAGCAGACATGCCCAAGATCTTTAAATCTGTGGCAGAGGCTGGCCCACCACACATGTACACGAGCTGAAGAATGCAATCAAGGGGCGCTTTGAGTCTTCAGCTAATCCAGACAGTGGGCGTTTCCCCCTCTGGCATGAGCAGCGATGACTAGATGAGTCAGTGGATGTGTTTCACAGCTGTCTGACAGAATTAGGAAGCATGTGCACGTTTCCCGATGAGGAGAACTAAATTAGAGTGCAGTTCATACAAGGGTGTACATCTCTGAAACTCAGAGAAAGCATTTTACAAGTGGAAAATTGAACCACTTCTCCAAGGTGTGACGCTCCTCGCAAAGACAAACCGCAGCCCAGCCGAAGAAAATGGAAGCGCCATTGACTCGCACCCCGCTTACACTAGCAGAGAGCAACATGGATGATGACGAGCAGGAGGAAGTCCACGTGGTCTGAACAGTTGAGCCTCATCATTCCACACCCCAGAAGGCCCTAACAAGCCTACTCAGAATCCACCACTACCCGGCTCCCGCTTTCATCGACATCAGAGCCCTTATCAGTATTATGGCTGCAGACTTGTACAACAACCTGCTGAACCCGCACGCTCCACTTAACGCTAAGGTCAAAATTAACGCATTCGGCAATCACTTGCCTCTGCATCTGGCTGCAGTTTTCCATGCAGAGGTCTCCCACAACATCACCTCCACCTGAGCCGAGGTCTACATCTCCCAAGAAGGGGCAGGTTTCCTCTTGAGCTGCCGAACTGCTCAGGATCTGAGGCTGGTGCAATTTGCATTCAGTGCCCATGCCTGCGACATTGATAAGTTGATGCAAGTGTTTGCCCCACTCTTTGGTAGCATTGGATGCCTGAAAGGCAAAGCCATCTGCCTGTATATCAATGAGTCAATAGTGCCGGTGGCTCTCCAACACAAAAAATAGCTTTTCATCTACACCCCACGGTAGAGAAAGAGCTGAAGCTCTTTGAGGAGGCCATTATCATTGAAAAGGTCGTGGGCCCAACCCCATGGGTTTCCCCCATAGTAGTCCTGAAGAAACCCAAACAGCCCAATGTGATGTGGGTCTGCGTTGATATGAATGTGGCCAATCTGGCCATCAAACGGCAGTGCCACCTGACACCAACCATTGATAACATCATTGGAGAACTCACCGGGACAAGATGGTACTCCAAAATGGATCTTTGATATGGCTATCACCAGATACCATTGCACCCGGACTCCCGGCCCATAGCACCTTCTCTACACACACAGGACCTGTGGCGATACACCAGGTTTAATTTCGGCATGTCATGCTCAGCCGAAGTTTTTCAGCACATAATCAGAGGTGCCCACCTGTCTTCCTGGAGTGTTGAATTTGAGCAACAACATCCTGGCACATGCTCCAACTCTGGATAGTTACTCCACTTCCCTTTGAGCAGTGTTTGCCAGGCTCAAAGAGCACGGCCTGACCCTCTGTAGGGCGAAATGAAAATTCCTGAGAAAGAGCATAAGCTTTTTTGGTTGCCAGTTCTCTGACCGATAAGGATTAAAGTATGGCTCCCTGGCCTTGGTCAACAAGTAGAAGAACTTGCCAGAATTGTCCTGCTTGCCAGGTGACAAACCAGCCAGAACCTCCTGTGCCTGTCATCACAGAGGAAGGGCCCACTGCCCTCAGGCACCGGGTTAGCCTAGATTTTGTCAGTCTCCCTAATGGCACACACATGCTGATCCTTCTCCATGACTGTTCCCAATTTCCTGAAGTGGAGTTCATGGCAAGTACCTCGGTGTCCGAGGTCACCACAAAATTTGAAAAAATGAAGGCCACCCTTGGACTCTTGGGGGAAATAGGAATCAACAATGGCCATGAATGGGGAGAGTATCTACAGCCACGTAACACAAAATGCTGCAAAGTCACATCCCGGTGGCCTCAAACCAACTGGAAAGGTAGATAGGTTTGTAAGAACACACACTAAAGTAATTTGCATTGTAGTAGCAGAGGCTAGGAATGTGAAAAGCTCCATTTATATTTCCTCACAGGAAGATAGGGTGACCCTCATCCCACCACTGGCAAGCCCGAGCCGGCTGTGTTTTGTTCAAACGCTGACACTATTCCCTACCACCCTCTCTGGTCGGATCAGCCAAATCCCCCAAACCGCTCTGACTCCCAATGAGCCTGCAACAATGAGTATGCTTCGCACAGGGTGCGTGTCATGCAATGGCGAAACTAAACTTGAGGGGGCCCCCCTGAAAAGTAAATGGAGGGCCCCCCTGCTCTATGATAAGGAGCTCTCAGGCCAAGGGCCCGCTACCCGTGCACAGTGCCGGCCAGTACGCAGTGCATGGCTGCATGCATGAGCGTATCAAACGAACTAGTCCCAGACCCAGTCAGTCAGACCCCCAATGATACTTCCGCTTCGATTCGAAAATATAGCAGCACCAAAATGTAAATTGTGCGGTGCCGTGTCCATGGACTATTGTGCGCCTTATGTTAGAGTACTTTTATTGACATCAAGTGAGCCATAAACATATCATGTAACAATGGGAGGAGAAGGGTGAACGCTGAAAGAAATTAAAGGAGTGCTCTGAGAATGTTGACATGAATGTAATGGCAGAAAAAGAGTGGAGTTCAGAGGTCACTTCACTGGGGCGTTATCTGGGTATTGGTTTTGGGCTGAGGGGTAAAGGTGGACAAGCCACAGAAAAGCTTGAGCCTGAAGCCTGACTCTCGCTCAGCTCGAGGTACTGTGGAACCTCAAGCCCATAAAGAGCTGAGCTTTCATGTTGATTCTCCCTGGCACTCTCCCTCTACCCAGGATGTGGCCTTACGGCCACAGCTGCTGACTTTGGAACTGGCAAACCAGGTTCGTATCTTGGTGTTGGCTCAACATCCTGTGATTCTGGGCAAACACCTTAAAATTCCCAATGCCTATAAAAAATAAATGCAACCTTGTGTAATATAGATGCTGCCCATGTAAAGAACTCCAATACAGTCTGGCTGAGTTCATGCTAAAACTGCACATAAATTCACAAAGCGGTAAAAACGAAGTCTTAACGTGACTAAAGACAAATTGGCACCATTAAGTGACTGATTTCTACGAAGTGAATCCAGAAAACCTGGATAAATTGTGTCTTCCTTGCTTAAATTTTGTGATCTTAGGCATAAATCTTATTTCACCAAAACTCTTTTTTCTTCATTATCCCCTATGAAAGTACTTAAAAATGTTAGTTTAGAATACCAACTGTGCAACAACCCAATGTGTTCGATTTAGTAAACTATTGTTGTTAAAAATAATTTGGGCCACATACCTAAATTAAATGGCAACTGCCTTGCCTTTTGGTTCACAAATGGTTTAGGTTTAAAAACAATCACTATAAATAAATACCTCTCAGTGCAGTGCTATAATGTGAAGTATTCAAGTCAAAGCTTCCGCCTGTTTAAGAAATACACTTTTTTTAAATTTTGGGGAGTCTTTATAATATTTTAAGTGATGTTTGTTGTATAATTTACACAGCAAACATGTTCATGACTGGCTCCTGCATGGGCTCCATGATCCAAGCCAGACCCTTAATTTGTTGGCTACAGAGGGGTGAACACTGCATCACATGGTAGTGGTTGGTACATGAGACGATGAGGGGACAGCACTATTTGTTGCCAATAATATATTATGGTGATAAGTGTTTGACAGTCAGAAAAAAACAGCACTCACCCCTGCTCCGCCAGACTCTGCAGACCTCTCCACATCAACAGTGACAGAATTCCTCCTCGACCGGCATGTCAGAGTCTGAGGCGCACTTGCTGCTGTCCGTCCCAGGGCCTCCGGCCTTGGCATCTTGGTGCCTGTTGTTATATCCCAAGAACCTGGCTTTGACAGACACTGCCCAGAGGAGCTGAGGCCTGGCGTAGCACTTTGCCCACTGTGTGAGGAGTTGCACTTAGGGGCTGGGGCCAGGACATACATGGGATTCTCCAGGAGCAACCTCTGGGATTGCAGTGATGTTATTTTAATATCAGAGACGCACTGCTAAGAGAAAAAAAGTACAAATTCTCCTCATTGCTTTTTTTGTCTTTACAAGTGTCCGATTTATTTTACTTGAAAATGCACAGATTCAAAAGCAAAGCAGTATTTTCAAGAAAAGGAAACAAACAATAAAGGAGTCTTTCTTTAATTGCAGCAGATACAAATTGTAATTGTGGGCATCACGGTCCTTTGGTGAAGTAGATAAAAGCTGGAGGGTCTAACAGTCAGTGTACTGTGCTGGGGGGTCCCTGGAGCTTGGAGGACCCCTGCACTGCGGAGGCTGTGTGGGCTAATGTTACGCCACTGGTGCTAAGTGTCCCAACCTCCGGTTATGAGATTGAGTCCTGGTATAAGATCGTCACCTGGGGGTGGGAGGTGAGTGGGGCAGTGTTCTGTTTGCTGTGTGAAGCAGAACCCTGAACAATTGCAAACAACAAAGGCACCATGGTAACGGCTGCAAAGTTAACTGAGACAGTCATCTAGAACATATCCCACTTCAAAAGAGCGCCCCCTGTCACGAATGAGACAGTGTCAGACGTCAATGCCTCTGGCTGCCTATCTGAGATCTAGTCGCCCAGTCCTAATGGGGCTACCAAAAGGGTTACCAATGACACCGTGGCCGTTGGAGGCTTGCCTTCATGTCTATCCCAGCACAGCCAGCCATGCGCCATCCCCAAGCAGACTGATCGCCAGTGTATTCATGCAATGGAAGACTGATGAAGACACCTGAAATGCTCACTCAAAGGAATGACGGAGACAGTTATCACCTGAGGTCCAACCCCCAACCAATTTTGACGGTACGCAGATTACCTGGCTGACTGAGAGAGAGAAGAGGCTGATGCCACCACTGAGAGCGTCAAGTGAATGTATTGTTTGTTATGCCTACTTTTTAATTTCCTATAACTGGATGTCGTAAATGCCCAGTTTGTTATTCATATGTTTTATTCTGTGTTAAGGGAGGGATGGAGTGTTGCATCATAATGTGAGCAGTACTATTCTGAGCGCCTGGGGGAGGGAGTTTGGAGTACTCGGTAAGTGTGAGGTTCTATGGTTTACCCGGATGTCTTGCGTCATGCACGTAATAAATGGGAGCCCAGGATATGGGTGTGGCTGTTAAAATACCACTACCCTACTTTGTCTTGATGTTTTCTGTGCTTTGCCTCCCTGCGCCACACCACATGCTCCTCGATGTATAAATGTATTGGTTCGGGTAACATATTATATATGTTCAAGAAATATCAAGTCCCCTGTATTGTTTGCTGCTCACTGTGGACCATGTCAGGTGAGACTCGCCCAAGCCAAACATATGCTTCTCCTTCTTATTATTCCTATGTGGTGTTCCTAATGACATATCCCACATCAAGTTAGACGCAATTCCCATTTTAATCCACCCCTTTTCGGTGTTGTCATATGTGATTGCCTCACGGACTACCTTTCTTCACAGAGTTCATGCATGGAACCACACACAAATCAGGCATGCTATTGACCACAGTTCCTGCAAAGCCTAAGCACCATAACTACCACTTACTCTATTGGTCTTGTAAGTTTGTTGCTTTTTAGCTCCCTAACGTACATAATAAAGTGAAGGAAGGAATGCTTGAATTAGTCTCAGCCAATGGTAGTTACCAGTCCGTCGTTAATTTACACACCATGTCATCTCTCTTTGGACCCAGCTTTATGCAAATCATCATTGACCCTTCCCCATGGGGAACAGTCTAGGCCAAATTGCTAGGCCAGGTCCTCCCTGAACCGGAACACAAACAATCCATTTGTCACCTTGTTGTTGTCTCCCAAAGTGCAGCGGGTATGCCCCGACGTGCCGTGTTCACTGTGCCACTAGAACCAATCTGCAACCAACTGGAAATCCCAGATCGGGGGAAACCAGGCTTGGGTTCCGGTTCGGGGAGGGCCTGGCAGTTCAAGCTGGACTGTTCCTATTGGAGCAGGGCCAAGACTGATTTGCATATATCTGGGTCCAAACTGAGGTGGCATAGTGAGCGAAAAATGATAGACTGAAGTGTGGCCCCCAGCGATTGGCAGTGGCAGAGGTTAACACAAGCATTCCATCCAGCATCTTGTTGTTGCAGTTGCAATCCTGAGTTTGATGGGTAAACCCAGACGTGGGTCCCATGCTCACTGTGCTTCTAGAACCAAGCTTCACCTGACTGAAGAGTCACAAGCAGGACAAAACCTGTCTTGGGCTGCTTCTGTTCTGGTTCATGGAGGGCCTGCCCTGGCAGATCAAGCTGGACTATTTCTTATGGAGCCACGTCAAGACTGATTTGCATATAGCTGGGTCCAAACTGAGGTGGAATATTGAGCGATAAATGATGGAATGAAGTGTGGCCCAAGCTATTGCCAGTGGCTGAGATTAATTCAAGCATTCCATCTATCACCTTGTTGTTGCTTCTTGGCTCCCAGCCCGCTTGTGAGTCTTTTTCCTTTTTTTGTTGTAGTGATTCTGTTTGGGAACAGAACTATGCCTGGGATCACAGATCATCAGTATGTAGGGATTGAGTCATCATGCCAAATCAGTACCTATGAACCCCAAATAGCTGTCCTTCTAATCTTCCCAGAGTAACAGGTAAATTGGCTCTCAAAATCACAAAACACTAGTCCCCTCAGAGAACTACAGTAACAGATCATCATCTTTTCGTTCCCTCACTCATACATGTCCATAATAAACAGAAATGAGACAGACAGTTTACAATATTTATTGAAACTATTGTGCTCCGTTATGAAGCAACCGTGCTGCAACTAGAAAACATACAAAACTTAGTAGGGTAATTAGCATCACTAATAAACAGTGCACATTGAAAAGCCCTATTATGCTTATTGGTGTATCTCCTAAGCCTAGTCTCACAATAATATATCCATGATCTCTGGAACGGTACAGGCCTCATACCTGGTATTTGCCATTTGCTGATCTGCATCTTAGATTGCGCAGAGCTGGCACGCTCGTCCAGGACCTTTCCTCTGCTTGAAATTCTCCTCTCTATTTTTGAAACTGCATGTTTTGCCTTATATGATGATAAATGTCATGCTTGAAAACAGCAGCTGGGTCTCTCTATTATGCCTGGGTGTTTTTGTCCAACCACAGAGAAAAACAGGGCACAATGTTGTTTGACCTTGTGCGAAATGTTCAGACTGAATCCCAGCAGAAAGGCTGAATAATAAAACATGTGCAGCCTATTTCTAAAATAATAATGTAGCACAAAAACAAACATGTTACTCTGTAGTGTGTGCAAAGCAAAAGCAGCCTACAAAGGGTGCAGCTAGGCTAACGTGGGGGAAAACTACAGTGTGCCCTATTGGGAAAATCACAACATTAAAGAAACATGAACCACTCCAATGCCTTCTCCAAAGCATTCACTGTAATCAAGTTGGCCCCTGGCTCGCCTGCCTGCAGGCATTCTGAATGTGCTATATAGTGGGGTGACTGGAGCTCTAATGCAGTGTTTCTCAAGCACTGACCAGCAACATAGAATTTTTTTTCACTAACTATCTCAATACCATTAACTAATCTACCTGAACAACCTTGAAAAGTCTTTGAGGAATCCCAGATCCTTGACTGACTGCTCAGGATGCCACTAAACGAAGGCTACAATCCTGCATTACTAATTGCCAAAAAGATTTCCTCCAGATAGCTACTCCGAAAATCTTTTATGCATACTATTGAGGGTAGTTCCCTCAATAGTTTCCTCTGTTTAGACTCCTAGCTACATTGTGGGAACATAATGCAGGTCTTTTACTTCAAGATCAAGAACCCTCTAATCAAATTCCTTGAATCAAATGTTGCATTAGTACCCCAACCGATTGCCACCACGCCCCTTTTTTCTTGTCCAGTTTTCACCATTGTGTCAACTTTTAATCTGCTCGTATGGATATGAGAGAGTATCTGTGTTCCTTGCCAGAAACTATTTGCCATAATTATGCAATGATATTCTAGTCCTCTCCGCGGACTTAGAGGTCAACAGCGACCTCTTCCTAAAGTGCCTACATTCATCAGTTATATATTTTACAAAAAGAAGGGAACCCAAGTAATCTGGAAGGGACCTTGGGTGAGAATATTTACCAAGTAGCAATGGTCCATCACAGCATAGAATTTTAATTGTAATTTACACAGAAATACAATGATGCGTATGTTCATATATCCAGATGGTTATCATAATTTATTTTGGAAAATACAAAAAGGAAATACATGTGGGACAGTATACAACAAAAACATTTTTTTGAGTTCCCAAACTCAGGCATTGCGCATATTGGCCGTGATACAATTTAGTGATTAGGCCAAAGAACATACATGATAGCACCACAGCACATATTAATAACAAAAATATAGGTTTGTGTCGAGGAGAACACTGGTTTCTCATTGCATCCTGCACACCCACTGGCTGATGGATGGCAGTCTTCTCTTATTCTGTTTTATTTGTGCAGTTTTATATAGTGAAATGTAGTCCAAGGGCATTTAACAGTGTGTAGACGCCCAATAAAGAATACATCCATTTATACACAAGAGCATTATCAATTTAGGCTCTTACTAAACAATTATACAGAAAGACAGAAGGTGAACATGCAAAATGGAGAATATGCAAGTCAGGGAAAGGATATGAGAGAAATTGCCTGAAAACAATAAAATCAATAAAAAATTACATGTGAACGTTATCTCGAATGAAGATAAGTTAAACAGGGTTGTGGGTGTTAATAACATCCAGTGAATGAGGACACAATAACAAACTGGGTAGGCCTAAATGGGGGCACTCTCATGCATTTGTTTCCCCATGTCCTTAAATGTAAAAGTGCCCAATAAAAGCACTAAAATGTATCGATTCATGGGAAGGGAACATTGTAAGATTATTGTTCTACAAGAAACACATTTAAAACGTCACGAGGAAAAAACTATAAACAATAACAAGACCTCCTGGCGTCCTGTTCCTCTACTCATTCTCAACAGTGGCATTCTTCATGCATAAGAAACAGGTTTTTTTAAAAGCTTGTTAGTAAGGAAGATGAATTTAGCAGATATGTATCAAGGGCACCCTAGATAGAAAGTTTCTTATTTGGTGGTACTACCCGCCCCCCTCCCCTGATAAAGACTAAGATAACCTTATTTAAGAAATTCCAGTGGGCTTTGCTCACGGAGACATTGTCCTACTAGGAGGTTTGAATGCAGATTGGAATCTAGTGGTAGACAGAACGAGGAGCGGCACACCCCACTCAGAAGGGTAGGGGGGTAAGGGGGGGGGGGGTTATGAACAAACTAAAATATAGGATTTTGTGGTGGGAACTCAATGAGGAAAGAGATTTTATGTTCTTTTCACATGTGTAACTTTCTTGCACATAGACTATCTATTTCTATCCTCTTCTTATGCAACTAACCACACACTCTGGACCAATTGTACTGTAAGATAAGTCCCTGGTCCCTGTCACTTTCCACTGGCGAGAGGATTCTTGGGGGTACGTGGAGATGGACTTTCGCTTGTCTTTTAAGAGTTCCAGTCTTTTAAGAGAATCAGTCCTTCCAAAGGAATTTAAAACCCACAATAACAATTACTTATCAGAAAATTAGACACAAGAAACTCCTGTAAGTCTATGCTTCAGGGGGAGTGGCAAGGGCGGGGGGGTCGTCTAACAGTAAGGTGGCCTATCTTTAAAAAAACTCGACATTAACATAGGGAAAATCTGGATCGTGAATTGATGCTAAAAGAGAATGAATGTAGAACATCCCCTACACAGAGTAAGATTGGGACACACACAGCACTCAGAGCCCATCATTCGGCCGGACTAGTACGAGTTAAATAAGAAATGGGCATTTGTGAAAAAAAAAGTATTTGCCGTGATGGCCATATGGTGTCCAGGGAGGATGAAAGATGGCAGCATTTGATGCTTTCTATTCAAGCGTTTATACAGCAGAGGTATCCTCTGCTTACTTGAAGACTATTTGAAGGACTGCAAATTGCCCACTGTCTATTGTCAACATTATGCGCAGCTGGAAGAACCCATCACGAAGGAAGAGAGAACGATGGCAATCAAGAACTTACAGATAAATGAGGCCCAAGGGTCTGACGGGTACACACAGATTTTTTACAAACTGGTTTGGACACAACAACTCCCTCCCCCACCCCCCCCCCACCCCATATTATCCCAGGTATAGAACTGCTTTGCATCAACTAAAACGATCACCCGAGCGATGAATTAGGCAACCATTTCCCCTTTACCCCAGCAGTATAAAGACCCAGTCAGATGCCCATTTTACAGACCCATTGCTCTCTTGAACACGGATGTCATGATTTTCACAAAAGTATATCATTCCTTTTTTTTTTTTTACTCCTCGATCAGTCCGGGTTTATTGCACACCACCAAACTCATGACAAAATGAGATGGATATTCCACCTGGTAAACAAAGAAAAAAAAAAAGCTATCCCTGCAATTGTGGTCTCTTTCTCTCTCTGCAGAGAAAGCTTTTGACCAGGTGGATTGGTGCTTTCTGAATCGGGTGCTATAGTGCGCGGGTATTGGCCCACAATATAGATCCACAGTTTTAGCAGGGTACCAGTCCCCAATATCCTGTGTTCGATTGAACAGTGACATTTTCCCACCCCTTTCATTAAGCATAGGCATTCATCAGGTCTGCCTCCCCATGCCCCTTAATTTTTGCTTTCAATCAATCCATAAGTAGATTTGTATTGGGCTTATTGTCACCCGTGAGGATATCCAGGCACTGGCAGAAACCAGTTGATTAGCCAAATAGCCAGGTCTTCATGGACTTTTGAAACTCTGGAAGAGATGAGGAGGTCTGTAGATGAAAGGGTAGTTTGTTCCATGTCTTTGTTACTAGATAAGAGAAGGAGCAATGTAGGATGCAGGGTGGTGAGGGCTGGCGAAAGGGATGTGGGGCAGAGGTGTCTGGTTTGCTGATGGGAGGTCAGGCATTAGTTCAATTAGGCAGGACCGCAGTTGTATAGGATCTTGTATGCATGGGTCAGGAGCTTGAACTGGCATCTTTTCTATACAGAGAGCCAGTAGAGTTCTCTGAGGTTGTAGGGGGTGATATTGGTTCATCTAGGGAGATCCAGGGCAGGTCTGTCTGTGGTCATTGGAGGAGGGGAGCTGCAATCCCTCCATAGAGGGAGATGCTGCAGTCAAGCTGACTGGAGTTGAGGGCCTGGGTGATAGTGCATCTTGAGCTTTGGGGTAGCCTTTGGAATATCTTACGAAGCATTCAGAGGATGAAGAAGTAGGACGAGGAGATTGAGTTGACCTAAGTCGCCATGGTTATATTGTTGTCCAGAATGATGCCTAGGTTCCTAGCGTGGTCAATGGGGTTAAGAGTAGGTTCTAAGGGTCACCAGGATGCATCCTATTGTGAGCTTATGTTTCTGAAAATCAGTACCTCTGTCTTGTCAATGTTGAGCTTCAGACAGTTGTCCTTCATCCAACTGGCAACATCTGTCATGCAGTTGTGGAAGTTTTTCTTGGTGTTGTTGGTGTCTTCGGAGAAGGAGTGGATGAGTTGTGTATCGTCTTCATAGGATATGATGTTTAGTCCATAGGTTTTGGCGATGCTGGCCAGTGGATTCATATAAGTTTTGAAGAGAATGGGGCTGAGCAAGGATCCTATGGGTACTCCACAGGTGATTTCCTTGGTTTTGGAGGTGGAGGGGGGGCAGATGTTTTAGGGGCGATCCATCTGAGAGCTGCTCCTTTGATGCTTATGTTGTGCACCCTTGTGATGAGTGTGCGGTGGGGGACCTTATCGAAGGTTGCTGAGAGGTCTAGGAAGATCAGAGCCGCAGTGTCTCCTCGGTCAGATAGGGCTTGAATGTCATCGGTAGCCGCGATGAGAGCTGTCTCGCTGCTGTGGTTGTTACGAAATCCGGATTGGGAGGAGTTGAGTAGGAGGTTCCATTTCAGATGTGAGGAGAGTTGTTAGTTGATGGCTTTGGCCAGGAATAGGAGTAGGGAGATTGGTCAGTAGTTCTTGAGTTTGCTTGGGCCCGCTGATGGTTTCTTTAGTAGGGTGTTGACTTTTGAGTGTTTCCAGCCCTCAGGGAAGGTGGCAATTGCAATTGAGGTGTTGAACAAGGTGGTGAGTACGTGACTGATTCTGGTTTCACCTCGGTTGCAGATGTGGTGAGGACATGGGTCAGTTGGGACCCATGATTAGACTGAGTTTATGATGAAGGCAGTGGCTTGTGGGGCGAGCTGGCTCCATTTGGTTAGTCAGATGTTTGGTGGTAGCAGGGTCATTGTGTTGCTTGAAAAAGTTGATGGCCCCTGGGCTAGGGTTTGAAGTTTCATTCTGTGTTGGCGATCTTGTTGTGGAAAAAGTTTGCAAGATTGTCACAGTGTTCCTGTGAGTGGGTAATGTTTGTTGCAGCTGAGTGGTTAGAGAACTCTTGGACGATGTTAAAGAGTTTTGTTTGGACCTTGATTCCATGCATGAGACTAACACCTTTTTCTTCCATTTTCCCAACTGTCTGTGGTAGAGGTGGAGTGCTGTCTTGAAGGCAGACTTGTCGGTCGTGTCCTTGCTGGTGCAAATATCCTTTTCAGTTGCTTAAGGTGTCTTTAAGTGGTTCTGAGGTCCTCAGTGTACCAGCTAACCTGCTTGGTGGACCTTCTGTGGGAGGTGTTGCCAATGGGAGCAACATTGTTTGGCGCAGTTGGTGATCCAATTGTTGAAGTTTCTGATGTCCTGGTCTACGTTGTTGGAGCACATGGGGTGGGTGGTGTTGAGGGCGTTGATCCATGTGTCCTTTTGTAGTGTAGTTCCTATTTCCCTTATAGGCTCTGCGCATTGGAATAATATACACTATAGTTTTTGCATAGGACTAAGGTCAGTATGCTCCTATCGAGTACATTAAACGTAATTACTTGTGTGTGCCAGCTAACTCAGAGGTCACTAGAAACTTCTCGAATGAACAAGAAGGGATTAGTTTCGGACAACCGCATAAACATGACAACTTTGTTTCCCTTAGAATCGGAACGCGTCTCAGAATCGTGGAAACAATAGATAAGTTTCACTCAGTCAATCGTGCATGCTTAGTTTCTCCAGAGTTACACAGAAATAGATAGACGGGCGTTTCAATAAAAAGGGTTTATTGAACAGTCTTGTTTCTCGTGTAAGAGATATGAGCTGTAACAATCATTAGACAGTAAGCAAGACATAATACTGACAGCGTAAGCAGTAAGAAGAAATAATACTGCAATAGCATAGTCTTTTAGCTATGACATATAATCATATATACATACATAAATAACACAAGCTAAAAAGTGAATACTCGTCTGATGCTTCGAAATATTTCTACCCCAGTGTACCTAACCTAAGTGTAGTACGAGGTAAGAAGTAGGTGCTGTTTTTTATAGTATGGTATGTACTAAGTTTAGTATGCCAAGACTCCCTCTAGGTTCTAGTCAGCTCCATACCCTTAGAATGAGAGAGGTGGGAATCTCTTTCCGGGTCTCAAACTCCAACACCCCGCGAAGGGAGTCAGAACACTGGAAGCTGGATTCTCTGCGAGCAGGGATGACAGCGTCTGGTCAGTGCGTCAGGCCGGGATATGGTCTCTTCCGGACTTGCTGTGGCGAACCGTGCAGTCAAGTCGTGGTTTGCCATGGTAAGGGAAGGTATATTTATAACTGGAAGGTGCATAGGAATGCTAGCATTGATGTAAAGTCGGGCGGAGGAAGACGTCATGGATGAACCCCTAAGGAATAGTAGTTCATGCATAGTAGATGAGTTCTTGGAGAAAGCAATAATCCTAGCTAGGGAAAGTCCCGATGGCTTAAGGGTCTGGTTTCTAAGAACTCCTTGTGACGTGGGATGGACGGATGTAGGTGACCATGCCTGTATTTGGATTGCATGGCTAATTTCTAAATAAGGACTGGGATTCTATGCCTAAATAAGGGCAAAGCAAATTGTGCCTATATAAGGACATGATTCAGGGAAACCTATATACGGGTATTTAAATCGAAACACATCACTTTGAGACTGCTCCAGCTGCGTGAGGGGCCATTGGGCAGACTGGAGGTGGAGGTCCTTGAGCTGGTGATGTTGAAGTGGATGATGGAGAGGTAAGTCCAGGTGAGTTCCATCCGTGGTGTGGCTGTACCTGATGTGGTCGCTGTAGGTGAAAATGAGATCTAGCATGTTGCCTGCGGTGTACATCGTGTTGTGGATGTGTTAGGTTAGTTCGATGTTGTACATGCTGTCCAGGAGGTTGGTGGTGAGGTCATTGTGGTTGTCAAGGTGGAAGCTGAGGTTGCCAAGGAATATTTAGTTGTTGGAGTCTATGGCGAGGCGGACAATGAAGTCTGGAATGAAGTTGTAGAAGGCTGATCGTGGTCCTTGAGGACAGTAGGCGAGGGTGCCCCTGATGGTGGTTTTGCTTTCTGTTTGGAGTCTGAAGTTGATGTGTTCAATGGCTGAGGTGATGTCATTTGTGGTGGTGCATTTGATATTTTTCTTGTGCATGATGAGGATCCCTCCTCAAGGCTTTGTTGATGCAGTTGTGGTAGGTGATCTTGTATCCTTCGGGTATTGCTGTGGCGATGTCTGGCATGGAAGTGTGGTTGAGCCAGGTCTCAGTGAGGAAGAGGACATCAAGCGTGATGTTGGAGTTGAGGTCCTAAAGTTGTGTGTTTGCATAGTGAACTTGTGTTGAGAAGGGCGCATGTGAGTTTATTTTGTTGTCTGTGGTGTGTTTAGGGTGGGCCTGGTGTTTGGGCTGTGGCAGGCAGAGTGGCAGTGGATGCAGGTGAAAGCTGCTACCATGGAGCATGGGTCAGTGCAGTGGCAGCACTTGTTGAGGCATCCAGGGTCTAGAGTGGAGAGCTAGGCCCATGTATCTGCAGGGGATGAGAGGGCTAGGGGTTGTCGCGCTGGCTGCGGTTCAGGCACAGACCTCCTTTCCTTTGACATGCCAGTGGCATGGTCACGCTGTGGCCTTCATTAGGAAGGTCCTGGGGTGGCCGGGGCTTCTGTTGACTGGAAGAACAGTGAGTGGAAAAACCCAGGCAGCGGTAGTGTCATTGGATCAGGCTGGAACAAGCAGGAACTTGAGGCCACAGGTTAGTGGCAGGCTAAGTGCCCAGGTGCTTTAAGGATAGGACCCTTTGCAGCACGCCTCAGGGAGGAAGAGGAGATAGCAGGCCTAACATTTGGAATCAAAGGTGGTAGTAAAAATTTTCTGCTGACATTTTACTGACTCTTATGAACCCTGTGAAGTCTCTACTAAAATTGTGCAACGTTTTAGAGGCATTTAAAGGGTGTTTGGTTTTAAAATAAACACGTCTAAGTGGAAATCCTCAATCTTAAGCTCTCATCAGAGAGTTTAGTAAAGGCCTGTTTTCTATGACTTTTTGATGGGTAAGTAAACACATCAGTGAGTGAAGATCTCCCCCAACCTTTTAGATCTGTATGGACCCCTGCTTACGAGATTCAAGGAACTCTCCAACAATGGGCGTCCTTACTGGTCTCTTGCTAGGCTTGCCTGCACATGGCTAGAGCTTTAGCTGTTTCAATTATGTGAGACTTAATTTGGAAACCGAAGAGATCAATCCCCAATTGTTTATCTAAGTATCCCTACTAATACAACTTTGCAAATATGGGACAACATTAATGCTAACCTTAACCTGATCCCATTCCCATCTCCTAACACACTTGTTCATTTCAACCCTGCTTTTACACCAGCTCTCACTACTGGGCCATTTGCTACTTGGTGTGATGTCGACTGTCTCAAGGTGAGTGAAGTTCTTCAAAGCAGCTAAGTCATTTCTTGAAGGTTAAAATGAGTTTAAATTGAGTGAACATGAGATGCTGCATTATGCTAATTTGCACCTTTGGGTGTCGCATCCAATGATGTGACGCCATGACATGAGACCACACCATTTGAACAACTCATCAAATACGTCACAGGCTCTAAAGGGTTGTGTCATATTGTGTGCTTATTTCAGAGATGATATCCCTAAACACCCATATGAGTCTAGGTGGCTGGCAAGTCTGGGTCAGAACGTAGAAGAGCAACAATGGATACGTGTATAGTGTGACCTTAACAAACCTAACATAACATTCTCTCTCCTCTCTCTCTCTCTCTCTCTCTCTATGCCATATTCTTACTTGTGCCTGCTCTCCATTCTCTTCCACTTTTGTCCCCTCTCTCTTAGTTCCTCTCCCTCTTATTTGCTTTTTTATGTGTTTCTGCTCTTTCACCATGTTCCCCAGCTTTTTAGCCTTTCTCTCTTGGTCCGTTTTCTCTCTTATGCACCTCTTTTTGTGTTCCTGCTCTTTTACCACTTTCTTCCACTTCATACACCTCCTATTTTGGTGCCTTCCTCTCCTTCTGGCCTTTTGCCAATTATGTACAGTCTTCTCTTTATGTGCTGTGCGCTTTTCTACCTCCTTTTTGTGTCCTTTTTCCAGCTCTTTCCCCCGTTCCTGAACCCTCCCCAGTTTCAGGCCCCCCACCCCCCCTTCTTTTGCTTTTTTTCCTCCTCCTGCCTCCTCTGCTCCTTACCTGCTTCTCCTGTGTCACCTTCCTGCCTCTTCTTCCTGCTCCTTCAGGCACCACCCCCGAAGTCTTCTCCCCTCCGAGGACCTACTTAATGAAAACTGCAGTGGACGCATGCAGCGGGCATGCCAAAGGCAAGTCCTTCTGCGCCTGAATGGCACCCAGCTCCATGAACCCTGGTCCGATCAGCCCCCCCCGTTACACCGCAGCTAACCTCTGCTTTATCGACCCATGCCATCAAGCCACTCGCTGCTACTGCGCTGCACCCCACTCCACCGTAGGACCATTCATCTGTGTCCAGTGCTCCTTTACATGCAGCAGCACACCCGCACAAGCCCCCCATGCACCAACACCTTCACCGCTCTATCTGGCAAATGCCTCACAACATACCATACCAGCACCTCAACAACCGCTTGCATGCATGCTTCGCAACACTTGCTCACTCAGCAAACATGCCACTGAAATCTGTGATCTCCTCAGCAACAGCACACCGGACCTCGTCTTCCTCACGGAAGTTTGGCTCACCCCCAAGTCAGCTGCCCACATCGCTTTGGCCTCCCATCGCAGGGGGCTACAAGATCACTGGCCTAGACTGCCTTCACAAACCAGTTGGAGGACTCCCAATCCCATCAAATGCATCACATCCATGGATACAGACGCCTTCTTCATGGAACGCATGCACTTCTGCCTACAAACAGCTTCACCCTAAAAGAAACATTTTCATATCGACCACCTGGACCATTAGCCTATTTTGCAACCTCATCACGTACATCATCGCCCTCTCTCTTTACCATCAATTGCAAGGACTTCATACTACTCTGCGACCTCCATTTCCACTTTTAGGGCCCCACGAACACTTGCTCCACAGACCTCACCAAAAGCCTGAACAACATCGGCCTCATCCAGCTCGTCACTAACCCTTCACACATCGCAGGACATACTCTGGATCCAATCTTCACCACCAGCAACAAGTTCAGGTACAACGCCACCTCACCATGAACCGACCACTGCATCATAGACTTGAAAATCATCATGCCACAAGTCAACGCTCCCACCAGCCTCATCCTACCCAGCTGAAGCTGGAACAAATTATCTAAGGCTGACTGGCATAACTCCCTCAAAATGGACCAACCCAACACCACCACCAACCTAGACAAAGACATCACCAACTTCAACAAATAGATCAAGAACTGTGCAGACTCACTTGTGCCCATCAAAAACAAAGAAGAACCAACAAACCAACCAGCTGGTATGCAGACGACCTCCATAAATCCAAACACTGCTAGAAACAGCGAGCAAGAAAATGGAGAACCAACCACGATGCCGACGCCAGAACCACCTACAAGGCTGCACTCCAGCTCTACCACCAGCTCCTGAGAGGCACTAAAAGAAGGGCACTAACCAAACGTATAATAGCGAGCTCCACCAGCAAGGAGATCTTCTCGATCATCCGAACATTTACCACCCTTAAAGCCACAGTCAACACCATCACAGGAACTCTGCAACAAGTTATCTAACTTTTTCCACAGCAAAATAGACAAAATCGACAGCAACTTCGAACCACAATCTCTGACTCCAAAGACCTCGTTGCCAACCTGACCACCACCAACCAAGGCAAACACCTGACCAAATAGAAAACACGCACTGAAGAAAACACCACAAAACCACCCATTACGCCACAGCGAGACTCATCCTTGACCTCCAGCAACACACCCATATCACACCAAATCCTAGAGAGCTCCACTGGCACCCCATACAAAAATACTGCCAATTCAAACTCCTTGTACATACAAAGCATTGCACAACATCAGACCAACATACCGTAACAACTGCCTTCACTTCCAGCAACCCACCAGACACCTGTGCTCAGCCTCGCCTTGCTATATGGTTGGTATATGCATCCTGTTAAAGTACAAACTATCTACATTCTTTCTCAAGGTGTGCCCCTTATGTTGGAGAGCATGTGGGGGACCTCATGCACATCTAATGGTGGTGCCCTAAGATATAACCTTTTTGGAGAGATGTGGTGGACAGTTTATGAACTATAGTGGGTTATCTAATCTCAAATGATTTCTCATATGTTCTTTTTGAAGTTGCTGCCAGGAGTTACATTATCATTCCAAAGGTGACAAATTCCTGGTCTGTAACTGCAGAGGCATGGTGAAAAGCACCAGGGAGCTACCTGGAAACAGAGAGACCTGCCCAACATTATTCATAGGCGTGCTCGACTTTGGCACGAGATAGAGAACATTTCTTGGAATCCTATGGAAGTTGCTAAAGACTGAGAGTCTCAGTAGGAAACACTGATAATTGTTTTATCAGAAGGTGCGCCTATAAAGACTTGT